>NC_133952.1:6131026-6744129 GCF_031877795.1 Strix aluco | reverse complement strand
CTTCAGTTCTTTACTATAACTAGAAGAGAGAAATTTTAGTTTCATTTAGAACATTTCCATTTAAGTAATGCTTAATGTCAGAAAATTAGTTATGACTTGTAAAAGTCCTATAAACAATAACATCTGTGTGTTGTTGCATGCAACAAGGCAATGCCTAAATCCTGTGGGAAACCTGGAAAAAAAAAAAAAAGCCTCAAATCCAAAGAGACAGTATTTGAGAAAACCTGACCCAAACGCACACCCCTCGTCCTCCCCCAGAAACAACACGCTGGAGGATCTTTCAGCCCGTAATTTCATCTAGATTTAAAGCTAATAGATCACTGGCTTATTATTCGGAAGTTCAGGATTAGAGGAACAAGATAAAAAGGGATTGTTTTTCTAGATAGAAACTGAAATTGAGTTCTTAATGGAGTTCTTGCTGTTGCCTCTCCATTCTGCTCCCAATTAGCCGTGCATGGAAACCACGCGATAAAGCACTGACAGCAGCAGTGTTTGCTCCACCAAAGCGGTCAGGAAGTCGGTGCCCTCCTCCGCACCGATATTAAACTGAAGTGGATTGATAACTCTGTTTTTAAAGAACCTGTTTAAAAAAAAGGCAGGGAAGTCTGGATGTTTTAGGAGGAACTCCCTGGGTTTGCAAGGCAAGCGAATCTCAGAGGGGGAGGGGAGCTGAAATACCCCCATCTCATGTAGGAACAGTTATTGAGATCGTTATTTTTAGCACTGTCACTTTGCACCTGCTTTCACCGTCACCCGCGCTGGGGTAACTGGAGACAGGCAAAAGAAAAGGAATTCTTAGAGGCCCTGCGCTGATGCAGCCGAGCAATAACGGCTTTATTGGGAAGGGGCTCAGGGGCTGTACCCCAGCTCCATCCCACCACTGCGCACAGTCCACAGCCCCGACCCAACAGCAGCGGACAGACACCACAGCCGTGCTACATCCACCTCTGACAAGTCCACTGTCAGAAATAGCCCTAGCTGGGGAAAGGGGAGAGAAAAAAAAGGAGAAAAAAAGGGAGAGGAAAAAAATTGAGAAGGGGGAAAAAAGAAAAAAGGAAAAAAGGGGGGGAATGAAAAAAAAAAACAGGTGGAAAAAAGGGAAAGAAAAAGGAAAAAAGAAAAAAGGAATAGCATCAGAAAACATACTATACTTGCAAGAAAAAGGGCACAGAAATCAAATGTTAGGCAGCGGGAAGGACTCATCTACACTAAGTTTTCTCTGCCAACTAGGACTTTTAAATCAGGATAAGCAGTTTTGGCAAATGTACCAGCTATACCAAAAACTAAAGCTAAACCAAAAGTTAAATGATGCTATTTTATCACACGTAGACATGGCCTAAATCTTTCAACTGAATGCACACCATAAATAAGGAGAGAGACAAACCACTGCATTTGGTGAGACTCACTACAGTGAAAATACACTAACTCCCAGGCCTTACAGTCTTCCATCCTTGGATCTGAAAGTGTTTTGCAGTATCAGTCAGTACCATAATCCCCATTTTTCAGATGCAGAACTGAGTCAGAAGGGAAGTGATTTGCCAAGGTTGCCCAGAAAATCTGCAGTCAAAGCAGAGGCAGGAACAAAGGCACAGGTTCCCCTATCACACTGATTACTACTCCCCAGGTTAAATTGTCTCTTGAATACTTAAGAAGTTTCACCTTATTTATCTAAACTAAATTCCAGCCTCCATTTACCTTCCTAGGCCGCTGAGCCTCGAAATGAGCAGCGCACACAAACTAGGCAGCTAGTAAAAATGCCAGATCCTGGCACACACCCTTCCCTCAGACATTCTCAAAATACATTTGGTATTTTTAATGCAAATTACCTTGTCTTCTACCACACTTGTGCAATTAACATTCTTCCAAGTTGCTACTTTAGTTCACTAGGAACATCCCAGAAAAATAAACCACGTTCCTTGTGGGAATGAAGGCTGGAGTGATCTGATGTGGTTGCTGGTCACACCAGTGAAATACAGAGCAAAGTCACTGCAATATGTGAGAAAACACTCAGGTGATTTAGGTTTACATTTTTACCTCAGTTGAAGTGTGTTTTTCTTGCAGGGCTTATACTTCTACACTCCTGATCTAAAAAAAAAAAATGCATATGGTCCAAAATTTCAGACACACACACACACACACACTCCAACATATCTCCTAACAATAGACATGTCAGGGACATACTCTATCAAAAATGTTTCCGACTCTTAAGCAAAACAATGTCTAAGCTGACACAGACTGCCTTCTCAATTGACTGCCTGGGAAAAAAAAAAGATAAAGCGGTGTGTATGTTTAAGCCTTAGCTTCGCAGAATTGGGCTAGGCAATTTTACAGGCCAGAAGACAAGCAAGGGGGGTTCAGGTCATGGATAAATGAGATTTCTGGGCTTTCTGCTCTCAGTGAGAACTAAACCGTGGCACTGCTAACCCAACTGGCTTGTGCTCTCTTGGACTAGCATATCGCTTAATGTCAAAGTACACAAAGCAAGGACTTGGAAAAACAGCAACCAATTACATGAACACTTCTTAAATTTTATTTTTTTTTTTAAGTGAAACAAAGCATTTAGCAGGACAAAAAGGTTTGTGTATAGAATTTTGTTGAGGAGGATGTCTCTCTTTTCTGTGGAAGAGTGTACAAAAAATGGGGGAGGAGCAGAAAGCAAAAAGATCTTAATGTGCTGTACTGCAGCTATTTCGAGACTTATGTGTGTTTATGTATGAAAGCAGTGAAAAAGCTGGAACACATCAGGATTTTATCTTGCAATCATGTGATGTTAAAGGACATAACATGAATATTATGATTTTATGGTCAGGCCTTTCATGAATCTAAACGGGAAAAACCTGTTTTTGAGATCCTTTGCATTCTCAACTTCCCAGAAGATACCCAGCAGCACTCTCTAACCACAGTGGTTCAAAGAACTTAATACCTTGAAAGTAGCATTGCTCCCCCACAGCAACTCAAAAATTGTTTTCTTTCATGCATGTGCTCTAGAGTTCAAGTTTCTTCATTGTTGACTTGGTTCTACTCCCAGTGAAATCCTGCTTCAGACCACTATTAACTTCACTGATGAACACCAAACCAACACTGAGAACTGTTGAAAAAAATCTCACACCACGCCTACAACTCACCTGGGGACTACCTAAAATTAATGTATAGATACCATTTTACTTAAACATAACTAGATTTTCTAAAGCAATCAGTGATCTACAGTAGCCCCTTTAAAGGGATTCAGCACTGAGGGTGGCTACTGAGCTCTTTCGGAAAATCAGTCTCCTTGATGGTACTTCAAATTGAGCTCAAAGAAATTATTAGTCACTTTAGGAAATCTTGGTCTAGGTTTATAATTTTAGATGAACAGTATCACGGCAGCAATTTATCTTCCTGCCCTTTTAAAGAAGCACAGAGCATTGTGCGAGCCAGAAGGTGAAGGATGTTGGATTAAAAATAGCAGTACTCAAATACATCTTTTACACTGTCAGGTAATCTACTCGGAATTTGATAAAAAGTTTGTATTTACTGAATCACATTCATGGACAGAGGAAAAGAATGAGAAATCTTTATCACACATAGGGAAGACTGTAGTCGATTTTTATTTAGCTTTATACACAAACGGTTACTCCAAAGGAGTTCAAAATGATTACTGAAGGCTAGCAGAAGTAGTATGACCCCTCAGTCCTGCACATCTCATTACGTGAAAAGGAAACCACAGAACAAAATGTGTTTTTGATTTAAAAAGACAGATGAGTGAAAGCATTTGCCATAATACACCTTCAAACTCCAGTGACAGCAGAGTTTGAGTGTGCAACTCTTCAAAGCAGCTCAGTGATGGTAGAATTCATTATTTCTCATCTTCCTACCTCCTTCCACACTGCAATGTTTAGCAGAAATCACCATACCTAAATGAAGTGCTAAATAAATCCTACCACCAAGGCACAGTTGGAACACGACTAACCGCTACGCACACACGATCTGCCCAAGAGTGAGTTTGCTCAGTCTGCCTGAGCACTTCCAAAGCAAACTCCCTCCACCAGCAGCACCGGGGCAGCGTCAGCGCTCACGGTTCAACACCTGACGGCAGCAAGGGGGACAGACTGAGCTCTTCTGCCTCCACCTGCTGCTGGGCTTTCAAACGCCCTTCGCAGGTACATCCTCTGCGTTCTCGACCAAATCACTTCCCTGAAAAAAAGTCCTCGCATTTACTTGACTGCAGGCATTTAACTTCGCTGAAGAGCATTGCCTAAACTGCAGGACTTGAGGCAGGCTCTGTGGAAACAGGCCCAGATACGAGATGATTATTCTTTTTTTGACTGACATAGGGCATTATGAGTAACGCAAGTCTCAATTTTGCTGCTCATCTGAAAGGCAGCACACCTCCAGCCTGTAACACCACCTTGCACCATACAGACCGATGGCTGAGCCTGTATTTCTGAAACATGGAACAGCACCCACTGAATAATCAAAGCTGTTTCTCACAACCCTTTGGCAGTTTCTGGGAGTACTGTCATCCAAAACATGACTCAGAGACCCTGTTTGGCTTGTGAAACATAAGTCTTACAAAAAATAAGCAGAGAGATATATACAAACAAAGTGCATGTTGCCGATTACTATACTATGTTCCACAAACCACTCAAGTTTTGAAGAAATTAGGAAAATGAAGCAGCTACCTATCTCTTAAGAAAAAGCCTCCCTCCAACTTGATGCCTGCTCAAGCTTCCCTTTGAGTTTCAGTATTTTACTGCCTTGTATCTGAAAAAAAAAAAAAAGCAGTTTCAATGCTCTTTTTCAAATGCACGCTTTCGAAAGTACACTCTACCAAAAGCATTTTTAAAGACTTACTAAGAGAAGTAAACATGCAGGGTCAGCAAAATGAGACTGAAAAGTGATGAAGTATGCATGGGAAGCAGCAGTCTGAGGTGATTCAACAGCAGTGAGGCTTCCTCTTAACTAAGGAAGAGGTTTAAAAGTAGTTAGTGACTGAAGAGACTCTGGTCCAGAGTCAGACACTGGATGCTTCACAACAACAGCTTTCTTCCCTACTCTTGGTCTAATAATCTATTTGCATTTTAAACATCTGGGTGGGGACCCTTGCCTGAGTGTAAGTGATGAGCACAAAGTAGCACCGACTTCAGGTATAGTCTGAGTATCACCTTGGTATTAATTTAACTCAAAAAATACCTTAAGACATTACTTAAATTGCAAAGCCAAGATCCCAAAGAAAGCTTAGGAAATTACATCAAGTCATTCATATGTATGAAATAAAGACCCATCTTTAATAACACTGACATTTTTCATTGTCTCCTTTGGTGTGTAAAATGGACCATTAACTGTACACTTAATACACCATGCCTTTCTTACAGTGGTTTATCCATATCTTGCTCTGAAATAGAACTTTTTTCCTCACCTTCCCACTCTTCCAAAAAATATTTAAAGGTCCTACACATATCCCCTTCCATTAGAGCTGCCATTCACTTTTTGAGCAGCTCCACCCTATGAATTAAGTGACATGGTTTCTACCAAAAAAAATAACAGTATGCAACTATAGAATTAGAATGCATCACACCGCATACATAAACAGGAAACTATGGATTTTTACTGCAATCTGAATAGAAGCTTTTCTGAAATCTCTTGAGCATTTGAATTTGTACTTTACTCTCAAGTGTTTTCCAAGACATCTGTTTTGAGTAGCCTTTAGCTCTCGGTTCACTGCATATTGGATAACTGTCCATCCACAAATTTTAGTCGAAGCAATCCACTTCAAAAAGTAATTCAGATTATTGTGTCTGTGTAGGTGAAGCTTTACAGGTTCCCATTAAACTTCTGTAAGATTTGTGCATCCAACTTCTGAGTGCTTTTCAAAACTCCAGCTATGGCTTAAAAACACCAAACATGACATGGTATTAATTCTACAGCAACTATTCTGTTTTTAAATATTGTATAGGAGTGACCCAAAATCAGTTATAACCAAAATGTGCTACTACTACAAAATTTCATGCTAGTCCGAATTTTTTTCTAATTCTTTACCAGTTCAATTAAATAGATATGCAAGTTTACCTTTTTCATAATTCACTTACCACAAAAGCTCAGATCCAAACCAGCATACACTTGTTGATCAGAATCTATCCTTTAGCTCATTTTCATCGTGAACAGAAGCAGAATATCATGTGACTCATGCAGATCACACACTCAGTAAATAAAAGCTAGAATTAGCATGCAAGGTCTTCTAAGTTCTTTTCAAGGTCCTTCACAAGCTATTTGTCTGTCACAGGTTATCGCTTGCAACTCAGCTTCTTAGCTGAACTTGAGTAAAAGCTGGAAGTGGCTCCATAATTTTGGAAATGAAGTCACAAACCTCAGAACGTGAAGGGAGCACTAGTCATTTCTACATTGGAAATTGAAAAGTTACACATCAAATTGCCAGGATCTACGTTTTCTATAACATCTCCCTAAAGAAAGTCATCAGGAACTAAACTAGAACTTTAAATAAAAGACTTACAATACAAAATGCCAACAAAACACAGTACCAGAAATACACCAGCCTAAATCAACTACAGGCAGCTTACACCAAGGGTCGGGACCTTGCAGGGCAAGGCAGGAATCGCTGTACGCAGGGGCCTGGCTGCCTCACCTGCGCTGCCGTGTAATGCCTACGCTTGAACACATGCAAGATGTTCTCTGATACAAGCTGGGTTTAACTCCTACAAACCAGGTAATCGGGGGGGGGGGGGGAAAGGTAATCACAATGTGTTACATCTCCCATCTCCATACAAACTTCAGCATTACTGTTTTTATTAAACTGACACTGCATCTGATCTCGCTCAGCACGTCAGTCTCTGTAAACAGGACAAGTTTAATTATTTTCATTGCCTGTTTGGATGCGTTTCAAGAACTGTCAGCACTTTGTGGGCATCGTTACAGCTTTATTGTTGCATTCACATCATAAAGAGGCAGTTATAAAAGCCATAGAAATTCAATTATGCAGATGAGATGCAACAGGAACTATAAAAGCTGTACACTTCCTATCTGTGATCAGACGCCTATTTAGGAATCAAACTTCTTCTTTGATGATTAGCTCTCATTTTGAAATACAGCTGTCCATCACACAGCACTTCCCTCAAGAACTGGGGTGTACAGATGTGTGCAAGGATCGCAGTGTGGCAACATCCTTGGGACTCAACAGCATTTAATGACAGTGGAGAAACGATAAAGACAATGGCAACAGGGTTTCTGCCATGATATTAAGGAACGAGGGGAGTCAGCTGGTTTATTTATGATCAGCTCATTGCTAGGCATGTCTAATAAATCCTTACCAGGTGATCAAAATACCAAGACTGCAGTAAGACCAAACACCAACTGGTGTTTCATTTATCACTAACAGCAGAAGACGTGAAACGACTAGTTAAGTTTGTCACACCCTCAGTAACTTCAAAACTACAGGAGAGTTTTTACCTTTTTTTCATGTTTCCTAATTCTTATAAAATATCCAAAGACAACTATGGGTACGCAAAAGAAAGTGTTCTCACTTAGGGAAACATAGTAAAACCTAATCAATACTAAAAACCTTCACTGTGGCTGTCCTACCACCTGATATAACTGCTACTGTAAGCTAGACTAAGAATTCACCTCTTTAATCGTGGTGCAACTATCAAACCGCAGTGTGTGCACCACCACATTGCTGATGTGCCTGCAAAAACCCTCCGTGAACAATGACAGGACTTCTCCATCACTGTACCCGATCTTCCCCATCAGTTAAAATTCAAGGAAAATTTTGTTACGGAGAAGGCAACGTGTTCAAGGAACAACGTATCGCACAAGAAAATAAACAGGAAGCTCCTGCCAAAGAATCTTACTCAAAGGGAAGTATTAATTTGAATAGATGACTACATAAACTATTAACGTACTACTGGATTAGTAGCAAATACGCAAAGGAATTGGCTACTGTAATACTGTTTAGTCTTATATGAGGTTACATTTTTCCATCCAACTGGCTCACTAATATGGACACAGCTGCTTCCAGCTCCCCTGCAGGAGGCAAAACACATATCTTAGTGGTGGAATACAACATTCCAAAATTCTCAGAGCCAAAACTCTTTACGTGTATTTTAAAAATTAAACTATTTCACAAGTTTGAAGCATATAAAAATAGAACTTTATAATATCAGAAAAAGTTGAAATGGTGTGTGCAATTAAAAGTTTAGATTTATTAACTGTGTCCACGATTAAAAGCCAAAAATCTAAGACTAACTCGTAAGTGTCAAATTGGTATAAATTTGTTTGTGATCTGGGTGTAAACAACTACAGGATGCAAGCACACTTAATTCCTTCTAGATGTACATTGTTTCATTTTTCCTGGTACATCTGGTTTCCATACAAAAGGCAAGTTTCCCACAAGTTTTTACAAAGTTTACTTTATTGGTTACAGTTATATAAAATGTCATGATCGTTCCATCTAGTTGGTCATTAAGTGCTTGCAACACCACAGAGACTCTTTAATACATCTGCGACTCACATGAGGTATTGCATGCTGGAGGATAAAAACCCCTCTTCAGTTCTTACCTGCATTTACAGTATCTTCAGCAAGGCTACAATGTTCAAAAGCAATGACAACCCCACTTTTATGTCAAATTGTAATTTTTAATGTTTTCATTAGAATAGTCTTTATATCACTCTCCAATAGAAGAAACAATATAACTAACAGCAAACTTTAATACAGGAACATGCTCCAAGATTAACAACCCAAAATGAAAACAAAATGAAATTAATGTAAAATGTAAATCACATATAGTACAATTGAAGTGTCCAAAACAATTTAAATAATTTTAAATATTTTATTTTTTAAACTTGCTACAAATGCTTTATACAATATTTCAACATAAAGTCCCCATAACAGAAATGTAACAAAATGGGAATGATAGTGAAAGTGAAAGTTAAAGTGGCACAAATTCACCAAACAAGTATTAAACTACAAATTTTAAGAGGTAGATTACTTTTTAAGTCAAGAACAAAAAATAAAAGGGGTGGCTGTATAAAGAAACTAGTCACTTTCCATCAATTCTGTCATTAATCTTGAAAGCTATATGAACACATGACAAACGGTATTTCCATAAAAAGCTGTTATGAACAACAGACCGATTTGTTGTCTTAAGTTATTAGATAGAGGTGTACGACCATTTAGAGTAATTATATATTTAACTTTCAAAATATACAGGTATGTAGTCCTGGTCTAGCCTTCTTATCAATAAAAAGATACACTGCATTCATTATATATATGGTATTTAGAAATTGATAGCGATATTTCATTGCTATATAAAGTTTCATTTGCATGTATAAATAGGAATTTGGAAAATCCACAAAACATCCAAATCAGGCTTTTTCCCATCGTATGCTGGACATCTAAAAGACTCAAAGTGAGGAGAAAGTGGGAAGAAAAGGAAAAATTCTGTTGTGCTAGGTTGGCCTCTACTAATTCATTTAGACAAAAGGCTGTAAGAGACTCAATACATGACAAAAATACTTTGAGTGCAGCAACATTTGTTGTCCCTGAATCTACACTGAATTATTGACAAAATTAAGGAACCTGCTTTGCCAAGTATCCAACTGACTGCCTGTGTGCCATTCATCAAAGTACAGACAAAACCGGGATCTAAGCAAACACGAGAGCAAAAGATTTGGTTTAGGTAATCCCACTAGTTCTGTTGATGGTTTCGTGTGGGGTTTGTTTTGTTTTTAATAGTACCCTTCTATCTGAATCATCCTGTAGCCCAGCACATGTGTCAGGCACAAAATAAGAAAATCTATGCCTGGCACTGAATATTAGCAAGAAGCCTGCAGGCAATTTTATGATTGTGAGTCAGCTTCAGCTGGTTTCGCAAGCTTGGTGGATTTCACATCCATTGTCGTAGTGCTTATCCTAAGTTGAGCATGCAACAGCTCTACCATGTCATTAAGGGATTTTTTTGTTTGTTTTGTTTTTACAGGAGATTCCTAGAAAATAAAAGACAAAAACTGAAGATAAATGACAAAACAAACTATTTGTGAACGGAGTATGTTTACACAGAAAAACTGAAAGGTGAAAAACAAATCTGGAGACAAATATTACATGAAGCAAGTCTTGAAAAAATATCAAGAATTAAGATTTCCTGGGAAAAAAAACCCCAAACCAACAGTGCCTACATAGAATAGAACCGAAGTTAGCCTGTGCTAACATTAGTGTATGAAGGCAAAAAAATTCTTCACACTATATACTTGATATAAAAAAAGAGTTGACTAGACAATCTAGATTTAGGAACATTATTTCAGAAACAGAAAGCAAAAATTCTTCTAGCATAACTATTCATTAAACCAGCAAAGATTGCAAGCTGCCAAAGTAAACTAACAGTATTTGAGACAGTCAAGGAAATCTTACCCCTAGGTAAATTGTTATGTACCCCAAACACTATTAAACAATTCCCATATGCACAGATTTCCAAGTACTCGGTTATTCTGCCTAAGGTCAAATGATTAATTTAGATGGAAAGACGTGTCATTCTGGCTTCAAATTCTACTGATCTGTTCTGGCATCATGTAAAACACAGTTTCACACATAACGCTAAGAGAGCAGCTGATGAGAATTAAGTAACATGAAGATGTTTATGTCCCAGGAGAACAGGCCTGGTAGACATTTCTTGTTCTTTAAAGGCATTTTTTTACACCATTAGTCTCCAAATTCCAGTAACATTTTTCTCCTTCAACATGTCCTAATTTGGGTATTGACTATTTTAAGTCAAATTCCCCTCTAGCACTTTGAAATAATTCTGTTACATTGAACCTTTACAAAGTATTTCCTCAAAATTTTCACCTAGGAGGTATTCACCGTAAGACACACAAGCTGCAAACAGTTTGGATTTTGACACTTCTTGACAAATTCTGTTAGGGGACACTTGTTCTGAAGGAGGCTGCCAGTTCCTCCCCCTTCTCCACTATCAATGACTTTGATAAAAAAAATACTACCTCCAGCCATAAATCTGGTGTTAATCACAGCCATGCACTGCAATGACCAAACCCAAAAGAACTCTTGATTACCAGTGAGCTTTGTGAGAGTTACTCGGCAAATCAGATACCTGTTTCCAGGAATAACAGGGCAGGAGTATGCTGGTAAAAGTTATAGACACTTTGCAAAATATCCTATTGATTTGAGAAACTACATGGAGACGTAAGTCGGGACTCAGGCACATTGATTAAGGTTTTATTTTATTTATTGAAGTATTACCCTTTCTTGTGATTAAAATGCTTTTCAAAAAGAAATAGAACTTTAATTATAAAATTTGTTTATACTGAAACATAAGAGCACGATACTTCTAACAAATTTACATGTTCATGTAACTTTTCTTACATGTCTATTTCCCTTATATTAGGTATTTAATGATCTGACTCAGTATGCACATACATTTTTGAAGTATTTGGTCATGGTTTGTTTTCATATATGATACGCAGAGAATGCTTTTTATTAAAAACCAACAATGCAAGTTATTTTAGTGAGTAAAAAATGCAGTCATTTTTAGCTCAGCAAACCGCCATAAACTAAATCTAGAATGATTTCGGGCCACCATATATGTTAGATACCAAATACAGGGTCAGTGTCTCCAATAACATCAAGTTCAATGACGTTAAGTTTATTTGCACTCAGGTACTGACATTTTTTTTTTTCCAGAGTTTTCAATTCAGTTCATAATTAAAGACATTCTCTATACAAACTGTGTATTATTTCATAACATGACAAAATGCATCAAGTATGTACATCATACCTCAGCACGACTGAGCTATTTAACCATGTTTTAGGAAATGCAACCTTTTTTTTTTTTATTTTTTGAGTTTCTCATACTTAAATAAGACCGAGAAAATTGGCAAAACAGCAAGCAACGTGTTCCTGTGTTGTTTCAACTTCAAATTAAATGCTTACCTGAAATCTTTTAGTTCTTGCTTTGTACTGCTTTCATCTCTTTTGTTTTCTGCTGCCTCTGCATTTGCCGCCTGCTGTAGGCTTCGTGTAATAGGTCCTCCAATCCTCTCTCTACATTTTACAGTGAATCTGTCTGCCTTTTTCTTACTTGTCACAGCAGATTTACTTGGCAAAACAGCTTTATTATTCCTTTGTATTCTGACGTGCAATTTCCGGGACGCTTTGCTTGAGATTCCAGAGGAACTGTTCTTAGCCACCACCTTAGTTTTTTTCCCATCAACATGGGACATTTTGGACACTCTTACAGGACTAGAGTTCCTCAGAGACGAAGATGAATTTGGCTTTTTAGATCGAATAGGAGGTACAAATTTAACGTTCTGTTTTGATTTGAAGGACGCAGAGGGAAGCTGGATTTGTGCAGGTCCTGAGGTCCGTGCTCTCGTCTTGCCCAAGTGAGGCTGCATGCTTTGCATTTTGATTTCTGCATCTGCTGTTCGCCTACGCTGGTTGTTGCCTTTTTCACTGCTTGCAGGTGAAGAAGAATAACTCGCGCTTTTTTTTGAAGAATTCTTTTTAGAGGAGGGAGAGATGGGTTTTTTGGGACAGCTATACGATGCGTGTTTGTTCAAACTTCCAATATAAGTGAACTCTCTATTACAGTAGGGGCAGATGTGAGAGTCGGACTCGGATGGATTATTTTTCAATTCTGCCTTCTGCTGGGCAGATTTCTTTTTTTGCAAGATAGCTTTCTGGACAAGCTGGTTTTTCTTTTTCAATGCACTTATTTTTAGTTTATTTGAGGACATTTTGCTAATCTCAACATTGAAATTAAGTCTTTTAGGCTGACCCATTCGTCTGAAGGCATTCTTTCCAGGGCCAGCTATAACCACCATACCATTCTTAGGCTGCACTGTCTGTTTCAGTGGTACTGGATTTTTTTTAGGTGTGTATCTCTTTTTATCACTGGCAGATGCACAGGCCAATATGTGTTTGTGTAACTCAGGCATGTTATCAACACTTTTCCCACATTTTGTGCATCGAATGGCAGTAGTAAAAGTCTGTGGAATATTGTGGGTAGTGAAGTTTGTTGCAGTAACTCCAATACCCATAGGATTACGATGGTGATACTGAAATGGTGGTGGTTTAAAGCTTGGGTAGTGTTGATTGAGGCCCATACGAACATCTGGATCTTTAGATTTTACTCCAGAAGCCATTATTTTTATAGTAGTATAAAGCTCTTCAGAGGAATCATTTAGATCTTCATCATCCTCCTCTTTAGAAAGTTCCAAAGAATCTTCTGGCAGGCTCTGCATGTGCTCCACGTTCGCCTTACTGGGGTCAGTAAAATTCTGGGGTCTCAAAGTCCCACTTTCAAACTCATGATGTGTGCACTCTTTGTCTGGATGAAGATCCCGCTGATGCTGTTGCAAATTGCACAAAAAAGCAAATTCCTTTTTACAGACCGAGCAAACAAAGATATTTCCTACTCCATGAAGCAGAAAGCGATGTTCTGACAAGTCTGTTTTATCCCTAAAAAGCTGTACACAGAATTCACATTTGAAGGGCCATTCTTCAGCATGAATGGATAAATGCTTCGTTAGGTCTTTAATGGAAAGAAAAGGTGATTCACAGACATTGCACACAAAGCTTTTATTGAACGTTTCCTGCACTACTCCTGATTCACTTGAAGTATGAGGATCTTCTCTTGCCTTCTGTTGTTCATTTTCAGCTTCCTCCTGTTTTATTATTGGGAGAGTATTTTCAAGATTATCAGCAGAGGAAACAACAGAAGAAACTACTGAAAGAGGCGGTGGAGATGGAGATGATGAAGATGAAGAAGAGGAGAAAGAGGAGGAAGAGGAGGAAGATGATGAGGAAGAGAGCGTAGGAGGACCAGGTGAAGCAGCAGAAATAAGAGGCTCAACAGAAGGAACAGGAGATGGAGAAGGAGAAACTGTGGGTGAAAGAACTGGTAGCGGGGACTGGGTAGTAGTGTTAGAAAGGGGCGATGGACAAGAAGAAGTGTTAGTGGCACTGGCAGAGACATCTGGAATCGATAACGGCATCGTTGGAAGAAGGGGAGGAGGTGACGTAGCAACTGTTAACACAGGCGGGCAGGGCGGTGGGGAAGGAGGATTGGTTGGTGTCAACAAAGGAGGCAGCTGGCACATGGAAGGTACAGCAGATGCCTGTGGCACAGGGGAAACGGAGGAACTAAGGGGCTGAGTGTCAACAGAGGACGATGCAGACAGACTGGGATCCATGTCAGGTTCTGCCTGGGGCTCCAGGGATTTGCTTGGGCTCGCGCTCCTGTTTACACCGAGCGTGCTGTCTGTGGCCGCATCCGTCCCGTTATACTCATTCAGCAGAACCTTCTGTAACATGCAAGTGGTTGGTTTCTTCTTTTTAACACCACTACAGGTTGGCTGTATAGAATTTTCTTTACATTCCCTCATTTCAGCATCGCTGCAAGGCTTCTTATGCACACTTAAATCTAAAACAGACTCCCAGGGAACCTGATTCTTATTTTTGACATCAGACCTTTGTTTCACACCACTGGATAAATCCAGTGGCTGCTGGTTGCACACATTGCCAAAAGTCGGAGCTGCTGTCCAGTCTTTTGATATTTTATAGTCTTCAAAGCAAAGAGGGCTCAAAGTCTCTTTTTCCTCCCTTCCAGCCAAGCTCCAAGCAGGTGAGTTGCTGTGGCTTTCTAACTTTGGCATTTTTGAGCTCCGAATATTATCATTCCACACAGTTTTTCCCTCACCTGATTTGACAAAGTCTCGAAGTACTGGACTGTGCTGTGGAGAACTGGGAGGTGAGCTGGTCCGTCTTTTAAATCTACTGGATACTGGAGGCAAAATAGGCGAGGATGTAACAGAAGGTCCTAGTTTAGGGATTTCACTTGACGGAGTTATCTTCTTACTGTCCTGGGTCTGAAGAAGCTGTTTTAATTTTGATGATAAATAAACACCTTTTTCTTTATGAAAAGGTAAGCTTTCTGTTGAAATGCTAAGAGGGAGATTTAAAGAACTAGTAGGAGTTATAGGTTCTGGGTCTACTTCAGTTTTTATTTTTGGTACAAGAGGAGGGCTGGCAGTTCTCCTCTTTTTGGATTCATTGCTCCCACTGCTAGAGGGCTCCTTAGGAGGTTCATTCACATGTGTCTGTGTGACCTTTAAATTTGGGGAAATTTCCACCGTGACTGGACTGATTATACAATTTAGCCCATACAAGTCTGCAGAGTTGGACTCCATCTGAATCACATCACAATTGCTAGTGCTGCTGTTGGACTGAATTTTACCATCAATGTAATAATTTAAATTTTCAGAGATATTGCTGGAAATATCCATAATATAGACATCATCTACTTCACCTTCCTCTTCTATTTCTGTACTTGCTATATATACACTCTGGACTGGTGGGGCCTGCTCTGTCTGAAGCGGTGGCTCTTCAGTGAAGAATCCTTTTCTTCTGACACCTTTGGGAATAAGATGACGCTCATGAACCCTGCGCTGATGCCTCCGCATGTTGGTGTGAGTTCCAAAAACCTTTTTGCAGTATTTACATGGATGCAATTCTTTGGGCTCCTTATTTTCCTCAGCAAAAGCAGAGTTTGACATTTCTTGGGGAACTTTCTCAGAATCCAAGACAACAGAGTCTTGCACAAGACTGGAAACATTCAGGTCATCTTTAAGACCATCATCCACAATTACTTGGTTATCAGCAACATTATCCAAGTGTTGTGAGGACGTTAGTGTTAAGAACGGTTTCCTTTTTGGCCCTGCCTCGTGGCGTCGCTCATGTCTTCGCCTGTTAATTTGAGTACCAAAGGCTTTCCCACAATATCGACACTTGAAAGCGTGGTTAACAGTAGATATATGGATGTGCATGTGGCGTTCAAGTCCTTGCTTTGTTGTAAACTTCCTCTCACAATGCTGACAGGGAAACATGAATGTTTCCTGAACATCACCATTTGATTCACCTCTCACTTTTGGAATTTTCACAACAAGTTTTTTCTTTGGAGAGCTTTCTGGAGATTCTTCTGATGTACTCTTTTGCTCTTCCATAGAGTCTAACTTTTCTTCACATATCAAAGGCATTTCAGCATTTTCTTTAGGCATATTGATATCTTCTATCTCCTCTTCATCTTCCTCTTCTTCATCATCCTCCTCTTCATCATCATCTAAATCATCTGATGCACAGTTTATTGCTTCTCCTTGTTTGTCTTCAGTCACCATTTGTGGTTCACTGGCAGGGCTGGGGATCATCAGCTTTGGAAGTACATCTTGATTTACCATTTCCTGAATCACAGCTGTTTGTTCCAGGGACAGCACAGCAGAAACAGAAGGCGTTTCATCTTCCTCTTTATGGCCTGATACACAAAGTATGAAAAGAAAAGCATGAGAGATTTTTACCAAACACTTCAAAATACGCTACACCTTTCTTCTACCTTTTCCTCTAACACAACGTATCCAACATTTATGACCCAACACAATACCACTACTGCTCACTGTTGTGATTCAGCGTAAAACTGTATTCAGAAATTTCCTTTCTGGAACTTCAGCAAAATGTAGGCAACTGCCTATACTTAACAGAGACTCTCTGGATTGAACATTGTGGAAAGGAAACCCAAAACAGCCTAAAGAGTACAAGAACATTTCAAGGTAGACTTCAGAACATTTCAAAAAACCTCCAAAAAACTTTCACTGACATTTCTTACAGCAAGTAAGTGTCAGGAAAGTACTGCAATACATAAAAGTATATAGGAAGCCTGTCAAGCAAATTCCAGATTTTGAGCATCTTCTCCAAATTATTAACAATAGAACAGTGTAGATTTGTACTGTCATGCATAGCTGGCACCGTACTTTCCATACTTTATATCGGATTTTCTATTAGCCATTGCTGAATGGCTATTTCCTACACTTCTGGATCGGAGCCTGCATGCATCTCATTTATTGGTGTGGTTGGATTCTTTACTCACACCTCCGCATGCTGGTCTGGCCTATCTGCGGGCAGATAGATTCACTGCTGAAGAAAATAACTTTGCTGCCAATTCACACAGTGTTGTGTAAGTGGTTACATGTAGAGAGCAAGAAGCTCCTCTCCGTTCCCTAGCTGGGGCATCAGACACCTGGAACAGCGGCACACGTGTTGTGCAAGCAGAAGGGACAACGCAGTGAAGGAATAGGAAAGTTATGGGTCAAAAGAAGGTCAAGAAAAGCAGCTTGAAAGAAATCAGTACCCACACTGAGCTTTAAACACCAGTTACACAGCAGTGGCAAGTTTTACATTCTTGTAAAACAGACAAAAAACTATATATTTAAAATATCTTTCAGGCATTTTTACATACATACTACGTGAAAAAAGCCAAGCCAATTCATAAACAACCTTTGTGGATAATCTTTAGAACAAACAGCATGCTTAGCGAGTTGGTACATTAATACTGTATTTTTTTCCCCTTGACACTGACTTCTGTTAAATAGCAATAAATAATGGCTGTACAACTAAGCTTCAAAGACATTATTTTAGAACAAGGACTTTGCTCTGCTCTTCTGTTCTAAGAAGTTTGGATTTATGTTTAAAGTTTACAGTACATTAGCTCTTCCTGTTGTCAGAGTTGCATGTTTAGTGACATACTTCTGGTATCCTAGTTCCTTACTAATAAAAGAAAGTTTGGGCAAACAATATTAACATGTTCATTTTTCTACACTAACATAACATCCTAACATGCTAAATGTGACCGAAAGTGACCCTTGATTCAAAAAGAGTTAGAAGGAAAAAAATAAGATACTTGAGAACTCACCCTCTTTAGAATCCCTCATATCTGCAGAAGTAGAATCCAAATCAGCCTTTTTCTGTTTTGTATCCACTGCCTTCTTTCCCTTGTTTTTACCTTCCTGAGTCTTTTTCTTTCCTGGGGAGAAAAAACCCAACAATTATTATTCCTGTCCAACGATTTTTATTTTTCATATTTGAGTGGCAGAACTAAAACATCCAGTTTTGGAATATAACACTTCTATACAAACCCTATTTTCCCGAGGAACACAAATGACAGATCATTAAACAGGACAGCATTCAGATAAAGCAGTAAGTCTCTAGAGCCAGGAAGAAATTAAAAGTAAAGGTGTTCGATGTCCCAGTGGAGAGCAGCGACGAGTGCCATTCCTCAGGGGCCAGTGCTGGGACCAGCACTATTTAACATCTTTGTCGGTGACACGGACAGTGGGACTGAGCACACCCGCAGCAAGTTTGCAGATGACACTGAGCTGTGTGGTGCGGCCGACACGCTGGAGGGAAGGGATGTGCCATCCAGAGGGACCTGGACAAACTCCAGAAGTGGGTCCATGTGAACCTCATGAGGTTCAACAAGGCCAAGTCCAAGGTTCTGCTCATGGGTCAGGGCAACCCCCAGTACCAATACAGGCTGGGAGAGGAAGGGACTGAGAGCAGCCCTGAGGAGAAGGACTTGGGGTGTTGGTGGATGAAAAGCTGGACATGAGCCATGTGCACTCGCAGCCCAGAAGGCTGCCTGTGTGCTGGGCTGCATCCAGAGCAGTGTGGCCAGCAGGTCAGGGAGGGGATTCTCCACCTCTGCTCCACTCTCGTGAGACCCCCCTGCAGTGCTGGGTCCAGCTCTGGGGGCACCAACATCAGAAGGACACGGACCTGCTCGAGCGGGGCCAGAGGAGGCCAAGAACGTGCTTGGGGGGGCTGGAGCAGCTCCCCTGTGAGGACAGGCTGAGAGAGTTGGGGGGGTTCAGCTGGAGATGAGAAGGCCCCGGGCTGACCTTAGAGAGGCCTCCCAGTGCTTAAAGGGGCTACAGGAAAGGGGGGAGAGACTCTTGATCAGGGGGGTAGGGATAGGATGAGGGGTAATGGCTTTAAACTGAAAGAGGGAGATTTAGATTAAATGTAAGGAAGAAATTTTTCACAGTGAGGGTGGTGAGACACTGGCACAGGTTGCCCAGAGCAGCTGTGGCTGCCCCCTCCCTGGAAGGGTTCAAGGTCAGGTTGGGCAACCCGGGCTAGCGGAAGGTGTCGGGCACGGGCATTGGTCCAGATGATCTTTAAAGTCCCTTCCAACCCAAACCGTTCTAGGATTCTGTGACAACAGAGTTTCTAAAAACCCAAGACTCCGAAATACTTTACATACTTTCAAAGCAAGAAGAGAGTACAACAGAAACACAGTGTCCAGAGTTAACCAGCTCGCATCATACAGCTACCCAATACCTTCATATGGCTGTTAAATTACTGTATCTCATACAAGTATATAGCAAATATGAAATTTCTTCATGTATTATTAATCCTTAATGTTAATTGGAAGCCCTTACGAAGTAGAAACCCACAGAGGTTTCTCTACTTGTATGAACATTCTGAATAATGACTTAAAAAGACTTATAATAAAAGCAATGAACAATAACCACATTATGAGAAGACTAAAACCAGCACAATCTTGACCAACAAGGCAAAAACAGTAAAACCAAATTAGATGGAACAGGGTAACAGTAAAATACAAAGGTATTTCATTGCATCCACGGACACAAACAAGTTTGCTAATGCTTTCTGTTAGCAAAATTAAGAAGCATGTATTAGTTGTACAGGATGATGAACACAATGGAGATTAGGGCAAAATGTCATCATGCAAAGACCTAATGAGCGACGCAAGATGTAAAGACATTGAAAACTTCATTTACCAACATACTACACGGTTATACTGCTATTTTTTTCCATAATCCTCAAGATTCAGTCCTACAGTATATGGAAACTATGATAAGGACTGTGTAATAACAAACAAAACTTCAAGGTCTTCCAATTCAATCCACTGCAAAGACCATATTCTCCTTACAGAATGGTTATTTTACATACAACACTGTGTTTGAGACACCAGTCTCCTCTGAAACTCCACATTTCTACACACCACCTCTCGGGAATGAGAATTGTCCAGAATCAGCAATCCACATTCCTCCTTTGCCCCCTCTAACACACAAAATGCTACTTTTTAACACGCTGATCCTTCCCTCTAATCAGAAGCGTGCATCATAGCCCTAAATCCATTTCTTATTTAGAAGCACATTCTTCCAACTCACAATCCTGTCAACAAGTTCCTCCTTTTTTTCCTCGAAAATATTTTTCACATCTTGAGCCAAGAATCTGAAATGCCTTTTAAAAAAATGTTCCTTTATTCAAACTGAAAATTTCCAAGTATGCACCCCCCCAACAGAATAGACGAGAGACAGGTCAGCTTTAAAAGGAAATGCTTGGTTTTATTTGAACATTCTATTCTATCTAAATAATTATCTGTATTTCCTCTCAAGGAGCTCAGATATCACAGGCTCTCCTCAAATTCTGGTGTGTTTCAGTCTCATGTATGTAATTATCCTTTTTTTATTTTCTTACTCGCATTTAACAGGTTTTTAGTCTGAGAAACTCATAACAGCCACTCAGAATGAATTTTTGTCACCTTCGGAAAATACACATGCACCCTTCCTAAAGTGAACTAGCAATTCTCTCATAACATCCTCAAATATTGTAGCAATACTTGTGTTAAACCTGTGTCTAAACCCGCCATAATGAACCAACACTGGTTTATTGGACAATACAATATTCAGTTGTATTTTATACCAAACACCTGCACATTGTTAGAAGCTTTAGCATATATTTTAGTGTTCTCAGGCATAAGAAATTTAAGCATGTCTTTACCTGACAGGCTACTGAACATCCAATTTGAATGTAATTTTTATTATCAGCACCTCTAATGTTTGTAATTACAACTGGTAGTACCAACATCTGAGTACCAAGGATTTCAAATAAGTTTCCAGAAATATTTGCCAAGCTTCCTGAAATTGCTCTTGAAATGTACAGCAACACAATCAACAAACAGTTCTATTCCTAGGTAAAGGTCTAAATGTAACACTTCGGTACATTCCTAGGGAATCAAACATGCATCACCACACATCTTAGGAGCGACGTAACAAAGTATGTTTAATTGCTAGAACCCTTCAAGAGCTATCGACTCTTCTGCAGACCACTATCATTTAAAGACCAACATCAGTATCTTGACTTAAATGACAGAATTCTAGATTCATCTGTCATCTCTACAGGTGAGACTGGAAACAAGCCAGACAAAATTGGGCCACAGGCCCCTCTCATCTATGCCAGACTTGGCCACACTTATAGACAATATTTTACTATTTTACACCATCGTGCAGCATATGATGGTATTGCAGATGAAGTCACTGGGCAATTCTACATCTAATTCTACAGCAGCACTGAATTTCTGCATAATGACAAGTTACTGTAAAAGCCTTCAAAGACCCAATTAATTCTTTCTTGTAACAAGATTAGAAATATATTGTGGTCTCTAAAGTGTGAGATAAAGTATGTAAAAGCAACAACAAAAATCACTCAGAAATGCTAAAGCGTGCATAGATGTTTCAAAGTGTCATCTGAGAAATCACTAAAATAGCAGGATTTGTAGGCAAAATTGAGTTTCTCAAGTCACATACTTCCTTATGCTATTGATGGAAAGAAGGTAATTTGCACGTTCTCTTTGGGGGAAAAAAAAAAAAAAGAAGATGCAACCTGCTCATGATGCAACCTGCTCACTGATACAGCTGGAAACGTTTCAAGTTCTTGGCCTCTAAGTACAAATGCATTTGAAGAGAAGATTCACCTAGCACTTACTCGCCCTTACTCAGAACAGTGAGCAAACCTGCTTGCATACATACATCATTTTAGGTGTGTCAGATCAATTTCTGACACAGATCAACTGAAACACCAACCAGTTTCTGATGATTTCCTTGTACCAGCTTTAGTCCATTCATTTTCTTTAGTTCGTTCAGCTTTCTTTGTAAAGGTTAAAAGAATCCACTATACTCAAGCATGGCAATGACTGTCCCAGATGCATCCATTCCATGGCCCTGAATGTTCAACAGCAGATGCTCAGGAAGAGAATTTAAGAATAGAATAATAGCAAAGTGATACTTCATCGGTATGCTCTCCCAGCTTTCACCTACCTAGAGTTCAGGAACTTTTGAAGATATTTAATAGTTTTTGATAGACTTTCCTCCATGAGTTCTCAAAGTGCTTTTAAATCCTTGTAAACCTGAAAGATTTGCATCATTGTCTTCCTGCAGATTTTCAGTGAAAAACGCAACCTACTATTCCAATATAAAGGATATCAATGAGTACTAGCCCAAGGTCTGTCCCTTAATTTTCTTACAGTGTTAAGATTTTAAGAACTAACAGAAGCCTGCAGGAAGGGGAAAATGCCTCAGAAAACAGAACCTGGTGGAAGCCTGAGTATAAGTACACACGTGCACTTACCATCAGGTTCCTGAAGGGTCCTACATGGCTGCTACTGCCAGCTGGATCCTCCACTTGGTCTAAACAAGAAAGATACAGGAATGAAACACAGGGAAAGTGAAATGGAAACAATGACAAAAGAATAAATGAAGGGCAGAAGTTAATATATGTGTACGTGCATTAAAAGAATTGCAAAAGAAAGATGCAAAGGAGAATGAATGAAAGGAACAGATGGAAAGTAGCTACTTGTCTATAGTGACAAAGATGAAGAGAGGAATGCATCAATTGTCTTGCAACTTGATTTTTAAGTAGGGTTCCTTTTTCTCCCCTTTCCTTCACTTATACTGTAGACAGGTCAGCACAAGCATTATCTGCCTCTACACCTTTACAAAACCTGTGTAACATTTAGCACAAACACTGCAACGGGCACAGGAGATCTCATGCTACTGCCAATGTCTAGATAATCAGCTGATACTTAATGCTGTAGTCCCACTTATTTCAGAGGAGCTCAGATGACAACAGAGTAAGAATTTCAAAGACAGAAATAATCTTTATTTGCCCATACTTCATTTTATTCCTCTAAACAACCTACAGTTATCTGTGCTCGTATTTTTGCTGTTAACCAAAACACTAATGGAACTGTAAAAACCACTGAGTTATTTCTGGTGGGATGGGATAAGCATGCTCAGATGCCAGGAGGGAAGAAATTAAACAACATCTTTCCATACACTTGGAGCTGAATTCTATAATTAAATATTGCTAAATTGTACAAGATGTTGTTATCTCTAATAACCTTTAAGTGCAACACCAAACATGTTCACAGTTAAGATCATAAAATAAGGACACTCACATCTGATCTCAAACACTGTTTTGATCACGTACAAGAAATATGACAGACAGACATTTGCCTCCCCAAAAATCTTTGGTTAGTAAGTGAAAAGAATTACTGGTATGAGTTTCCGGTATTCCTTTGAAATTTGTAGTCAACGACTTAACTGCAGCTCAGTGACAGATCTACCCATACCCCATCCGCAATGTTGCTTAAAAGTACTGCAGATACCTGTCCAAATCTCACACCTCCTAGAAAACAGTGGAGCCTCAGAGACCCCTTGAAAAGTATTCTTAGAGCACAGACAAGTGTAGCCACCCTGAAAGGGTGCGGCTAAAGAGAAAAGGACAAATTTGCATGTTACGTCCTGACAGACAGTTATCACCAGACAGTTTCATGATGTGAAGTACAGTGTAATAATATAAACTCGCTAGTCAAATCCCTTTGGCACTGGTTCAGATCAGCACAAGTTTGCATCAATCCCATGCAGTGGTTGCTACTATTCTGTTAATCAACTTTTGATTGCTTTTTCTCCTATTGAAAAAAAACCAGTATTTTGACATTGGAGAGAATGATATAAAGATTAAGTGTATATACAAGCTAAAAAAAAAAACACCTTACAGAAAATTCAGCAGAAGACAACTGCGTGACCACTTCCACATTATTCTGACTAATGAATTCTGAAATACTGATGCAACTTGATTTTTAAGTTGACAAACAGCTTGCTGTGCCCCAGAATTCCTCTGTTCCTGTATCCAGAATACTGGTAGATGTCATGCTTTTCAAAGTAAATTCCTTAAACATTCAGGCATCTGTAAAAAAATCTGACTAGCTGTTTCTTCTGGAAGACAGGCTAGAAAACATTAATGACTTTCACACACAAGAAAGCCATATCCAAAATAACAGCATAAATTGCTCCAAAAATTAAATCCAAGTTGTGTTAGCTGGAGGAACATGAAAAAATACAGAAACATGCTGCAGTGACTTCTTAGAATCTTGTCCAACTGTGACTGTCACAGCATATAAGTGTCAAAGACTTTACATATTTAATAAATGGAATTGATTAAACAGTAAATTAACTAAGAGCAAAAAAAAAAAAGGTATTGAATTCAAAATGCCCATTATCAAGATGTGAACACTAAGGCTGTTCCTTTAACACATTTTCCTCTGTTAGCATTTAAGTGTCTTCATTTTGCTTTTTTTTTTATTCTACCATTAGTCACAGTTCATTACATAGTGAAGTCTCGTTTACAAAACCTTTCATTATTATCTGCCAGCACCTGCTCAGACAGCAAAGCCAAATCATAAACCACTTGGCTAAATAAACTGCAACATACCTGCGCCTTAAGAGCTGCTTACGGTCACTAAGAACTCCTAACGTTTAGGGAAAGCTGGTAGGTATGACATGTCTCATATATAAAAATATATGTATATGAGGACTATTTGTATAATATTGGGGATTACAGAAATTTGCTGAAAACATGACCTCAAACCCACAAGCTTCTGCAAATATTTTATGCAAAGACCTAAGCCAACAGCCACATTTAGAAGCACATACTACAGGTTCATTGCATAGTTAGTCATTCATTCTTGAAGAGGGGCTGCATGTTAAGCACTGCAGACTTAAACCCCCATCATATTACTGCATCAAAGAATATTTGACTCAGAGGATCCACCATCTCATAGCCTATGGCAATTAAACAATTTTTAATTGCTGTCCAAAGTTTTAAGTGAACTAGGATAGGTGAGGTGATTTCACTACACTTCAAAATGACACAACTGCAAATTATTGGACAAAGAGGAAGCGAGGGTAAAAATAGTAGGGATAAGTCACAAAGCTGGCAAATATCAGGCTAGGAATAGAAAAGATTACAACCTTGAAAGAAAAACCCTCAGCAATTCCGCTTCATTAAAACAAAGTTACTTAAATATTATGACATCAACTTCCAATATTTCTTACATAATATTACTGTTAATACAACAATATACCAAAGTTGCTTTTAACTACTCGCATTTAAATGTTGCTTTGAAACTTGATTATAGCAAGCTTAGCTGAAAAACTCTGAAGTGCACTTCTGAACACACACATACGTTATTACCTGGGAGAGGGGAATGTCTTTTGAACTCAAAAGGTTACAACTTAAAACAAAACAAAACATGAAACTGCTGCCTACTAAATGCTTTGGGGAAAAATACTCTTGTACTGGCAAGAAAAATTGCTACAGAACTGAAGAGGATGCTTCCCAAGATCCCAAGGCTCAGATATTCAAGTGCTGCCATAGAACAGACTTGATGGTAGATTTTTTTTCACAGACTCAATTGGTACGAGTCAAGCCAGAAAAGCTTTTATTTTTATTTTATTGTTAGTGTAAGATATGCTATACTAAGAGCATTTTCCAGTTTGGCTATAAAGATGCATCCCACTTGTTGGTACGCATGCACACATAAAATCCTTTCTAACATCCTCTGACAAAATTCCTCCCGTAGGTAGGAAGGTACCCATCTCTCTGATTCAAAAATACACACTGAGTATGACAACATTAACTGACTTTTCCATTTTCAAGACTAAATCTTTCTAAACCTGAATATTAAAAATACCAAAAGGATGCAAATGCGGCACATTTTTATTCATATTCCAGCAACTCTAAGGGTGAAATTCAAACCATGCAAAGCACAGCTCAATTTCTGAAACAAACATTTAATTAAAGGGAATGTCAATTAAATCTGAATGGCTACATACACAGTATCATTAAGAGGCCTATTTCAACAATGCTGTCAAGTATACATGACTCCATGCAGAAAAAGACAACCTTTCAATGCCTTTATTACCCTGTTTTCCTCAATCCATCATTATTATAATTAATTGGTGGGGCACTTTTCTTGCAATACCATTCTAAAGTTATCAGATACAAATAGTTTATGCAGGCATAGTTTTAGGTACTGTTAAGCAAATGAAACACTAAGATTGACATGAGCTGTTTTGCAGTGCACAAAAATTAACACAATGGAATTTTAACTTCTGACTCCTGAGAATCATGAGAATAATCTAAAGCTACAGAAGATCTTAGTTCCATATCGTCAATCTGCCCAAACCTAATATAACAAATAATTTTAAAGGTGGAGAGGGATAATACATATAGCTATATACTTTGGGGAAAAAAATGGGAAAAATCTTGGAAGTTGTCTATAGCCAAAGTCCCATCCCTGTACTACAAAACTGGACATTCAGCCTCACCATTTCCTGCTGGATTGCTTCCTCCCACAGCCGGAGGCTCGTGTTATCTGCCAGGCCCTGTGCTTAGCACAGCCCCGCCGCTGTTCTTACGACAAAGACTCGGCAGGGCACTGCACCTGAACCACTTGCCATCCCACCGGAACTGAAATGCCAGGGGCTGACCACCCTGCTCTGCGCTCAGCTCTCCAATCCCTTCATGACAGGCTGGCAGGAGAGGCAAGAGCCACGCACGAACAATGTCTGTCCTGCAACAGGTTCACACGCATCAAGTGATACCAAAAGTCTCCAGGAGAGATCTTGCAAAAGCTATAGAAGCAAGGTCTCTACAGAGAAACTGCATGCCCCATTGTTTCAGATAATATATTTTCCCTCACTGTAATTCAAAACTCAATGACCAGTACTACTACTGCTGTTTGAAGACCACAAACAGAAACAGCAGAGATAAACGACTGCTTGACATCAAGAATAAAAGCAAACGCAGTGAGCAAGGGTTCTTCTGTAATTTTTTCCAGTAGAACTTGCATCTCCTCTTCCTTAAAAAGACTCTTTCAAGCTTACACGGTAGAAGCAGGAGAAAGAGGAACAAGACAAACTTCACAGTAGTTCTATTAATATCAAACCGCCTGTCGTATAAACATATTGCTACACATTAACCATCACTTCACATACAAATAGTAGCATTTTAATCACAGCATTTTCCAACCAGGTTATAAATGTTGCAATAAAGTCTCACCTTGGGAAGGTATTTCAATACACCTGAAGACTGATGCACGTACACCTAACTGTGTATGTGTATTAAAATATGTTTGTACCAAGCACTAAATATCAATTTTGCAGAAAAGAAATAGAGCAATGCACTTCCAGAGACTGTTAACATGACATTTGCATAACAGATGAACTTGTTGCCATGGAAAGTGTAAGAAAATTCTGAGCTGGGCTATTTAAAACACCAATTTCTGCAAATGTTTGGCAAAGTCTCCACTTTAATGATAGCACTGAAGATCATGTTACTATATCTCACCACAAACTCCTTAAATTATATAATAATCAGTACAAGAAATGTTAGCATGGCATCATAGGATATGCCAACATAAAGAAGTGATGCAACAGTTTGCAAGAGGCAAAAGGGACTATGTCACCATTATATGGAGCTCTTCATGAGCCCAGAAAAGTTAAGCTGAAGCTATTCACAAAATAGAAAAAAAAATTTAGGCTGAAAAATCCTATGAGGAAGGAAGCCTATTTACATTTGTGGTATTACACCAGTCCACAAAAATTGAAACAGGAATTGTCTCCAGTCTTCTTCATACACTTCATGTTTTGTAAATTAAATTATGTACCATCACCTTCTGTAGCAGAAAGGGGGGCAAAAAGTAGCTTACATTATCTGTTTGCAATAGTATGCCATCCACATTTGCAGCATCTCATTCAAATCCTTAATATGTTATGCCTTCTGCCTAACCTGAGTATAAATCATAGGAAGTCTAAAGTTTATAGACTGGAACACTTACTCATCCATAATGACTTAAGCAGTACAGAATGTCACCTAACAATTACAAAGTATGGCAAGCAAACATCCACAGGGTTTAATTCCATGCAATTTTAACCCACACAAGAGCTGCCGTGAAACAATTAAGTGTCAATAATTAGAGTTTTTGTCTTTGCAAGATTCAAAAATGTTATTTCTGCCCCATGCCAATATTTCTAAAACTAAAATAGCAGATACAGAGTACACAAATACGCAATCAGACTTGCTCTAGAATTTCTCAATTGCTCAACGTAGTCGTGTATTTCTACCTCCTACCCTCCCTAATAACACAGCCTCCCACCGTTCACTACAAGTTCCTAGCAAGATACTTGATAGTTAACCCCAGCTACCATTGACACAGCCAACCCATTACAGAAAATATGATAAACATTCTTCTCTGTAGTTGTATTCCATCAGCTTTTATTTTGCTAAGTATTAAAACAAAAGAAGCAGCAAAAGAAATGACAGCTGGCATACAGATTTTCCAGAAATAACATGTTCTCTATATTTAGCCAGTTTTTATGTACAATTCAGTTAAAAATAGAGCATCTAAACTCTGTATTTAAATAAAGAATTAGTCAAAATTTAAATCTTCACTTTAATGAGTATAAGCTTTTACTTGAATTCCAGAAAATGTTCCTTCTACATTCATTATAGCTCTCCCTGAGATGCTTTTCTGACCCTGAAATGATACGCAGACACTCAGATAATTAAGAAATAACATGCATTTTGACAGCATCATTTGCAAGATAATGCAAATGAAAGATCTCACATGACTACTTACACCATCAAGTTTAAAGTGATCACTACTGGATCAGTCTGACTTTATTGGTAATAAATAACCCAAGTATTTGTCATGACCCTATTTGGATCATTAAACATTTGAGAGGGTTAGATCAAAACTATCTGGGTTTTTTTAGCTAAGTTACCTTTAAAGGTAGCTACTTAGGACTTTACCTGCCATTTTATTCTGCTGTTTGACAAACCGGACATACTCAAAATTCAGTAGTGGTCATACCAGTAAGTGACATAAAAAAGAAAAAAAAAAAAAGCCTGCTGAGTTCACATGCAGACCCAAAAGCTAATGCCCTTCATACACTGCTGATAAAGGTGGTGTTCTGCCATCAAGAGCAATTTTGCTCCAGCATGCCAAACAGAACTCTCTAAAGGTTGATGAAAAGCTGCAGTTGCATGAAGACCAAAACCGCACGGTTTATCCAAACGTTTGTCCAGACATGGGCTCTGGCTTTACTTGGAGAATGCAGCTGTACAAGGGCTACAATTCCCAGGAAACAGGACTGCCTTTGTCTCCCTGGGATTACTGTAACTGGAGTCTCTAACGCTGAGGAAACAAGAGCAAAGCCTCTCACAGATGTAGGATCCAGACAGTGCTGCTGCCACCAGATTAAATCTCCCATGTATAAAATTAAACCCCTCAGAATTGCTACAAGGTCACACTCAACATTTTTTATTTACATTCACTCAAATTTGTCCTCTGTTACTCATTTTTATCCAACTGAATCCTTTTGTTTACCGTACCTACATCATATCATTTGTCAGAAATTTTTCTCCAACAAAACAAGTATTCTCACCCCCTTCTGTTTTACAATGTATTTCATACCCCTCCTCGACATACATTTCCAGTTTTCTTTCCTTTAACTGTCTTACTCTTATTTTTCTTCAGTACAACTTGCAGAGGTAAACTTTACTTTGGAGGACTCAATAGGGAAAAACGCATACAGAACACATTTTTGTTGATTAAACTATTTTTTCAATGTTAGCAGCAGCAATCCAATAGATTTGCAATAGATGCATATCTTGCATTTCAAAAAGGGAAAATTACTTTGGAAAACGTATTCGGTAGTATTTCTCATTAATACACTCCCTTATTGCCCTCCTTTCAGCAATGCACTCCAAAGTGCCAAGGTATCAGTTTTGGCATGCAATGCAAGCTTGACTTAAACAATATTTCTTTTTGTCTGTACAGTTTTAAAGGCTATTATTTACTGCAAGCATAGAATTATTCATTTCCCTGAGCTTTTTGCTCAGGCACTAAGAGCAGAGATGTAAAACAATATATGTCAAATGACATGCACTGATATTTGTACAAGGGAAGGAAAACAACATGATGAACAGCTTAAGCAGAGATGACAAAAACAGAATTACCAACTACCTACTACAGTAAATACATAGTGTGTTTCCATTAGTCCCCATTAAAAATTGTATGAACTGGGGTCCAACCCAACAAGGAACATCTTTAATTGTTAATAAGCAGCTACTGTCACGACACATTTGCAGGCATGAAAACTTTGCTTCTCTGCATCTGTTAAATTTGGTAAGACTCATCTCCTTCCACCTTCAGAGTGACAATTCAAGGCTATCACTGCAGGTCCTTTCTAATATACAAAAGTAGATAAAGGAGGAAGGTAAACATTATGTAAACTCATTATTTTAATGTACAATATAGTCCCCGAATCATTATCTACTGAGAAATTGTGAAAGATTTGCTTAGCTTTCTCTGTGAAACCAAGCACTTCATTCATTCCAGCTGCAGCCCACTGATATTTTCTAGAGAAATGCTTTTCAGTCTTCTCTGATAACAGAAAATATACTGAATTATACGTCTAAAGGAACTCTATAACTATAATGCTCCAGCTGCCCAATCAGTGCATTTCTCAAGATGTAAAAGAGACTACTGCAGGACAAGAGCAACAGTTGGCACATTCACGTTAAAAGAGCCAACAACAGAAGTTACTAAATTTATAGTTTGCCCCAAATCAGACGACAGCAAACTGGTATCTGCTTTATTTATGAAATCAAGAAAGGTCAACAGGCTCATAAAGTCACTCAAGGGAACGGAAACTTCCTCCGTTTTTCAAATAAAGTGAAAACAAACCCAACAGCACAAATGTATTTGTCTTCTGCTCAGTTAACTGCTACATTCAAGATTAACCTGTTTAGATCAAATTAGACTTTAAAGTTGTAGAATTTTCTTGCACACATCTTTTCATAGCATAAAACGTCAACTAAAATAGAAAACAAAACCAAAACGTCACTGAAAAGTAACTTGGACATTGTCATATGCAGGCAAGGAACCAGAAAAATCACAGCTCCGGTATAGGAGAGTGAAGAGACTGGAGGCTGACACTTAACAGTTAAGGATTTAGTAGCTATGAGAGAAGTTTCAGCACAAAGTCCACTTTGCTTTTGCAATCCCTGACAAGGGTCCGTAAGATCTGAAACACTGGACTTTTTGCTCTCTACCTGCAACTTGAAATAGAACACTTTGCAGGAAAGTCAGTTTTTTTACTCAAGTCACTGAAACTTAGTATGACCTACTCCTTGGTAAAAGCCCAAGACAACTCTAATTTGGCAGCAGTATCACACGTTTCCTTTTAGAGTAGGACTCTATGGCAAAGGTGTGTATTTTAACATTCTGATACAAACTTAACTGCTACAGAAAGGTCAGCTATCATTGCAGCTGAGCTGCTTTACACAAGGACTTACTATCTAGACAGTTTCCAATTTTGCTGGCAGCAACATAAGAAGTTTGCATTGGACTTGGCTCTGGAATAATGGTGATGTATGAGAAAATTTACCAAAATGTATACGAATCGAGTCACTTTCGGAAACACTGTGTCCTTCCCTTTCAACAATCAAATTGTTTCTACTGGACTGCCAAATAAAATAAGATTGGTATTTGACTAGACTCAAGTGAGGCATCTGGCTCTCAATGCAAGTTAGAATAGATGTATAGCTGACTACCCATTTCCATGCCATTTTTCAGTAATGAAAATCTATCATCTTGATTATTAACTATTATAATACTCTCACTAGAGTAACTTTATGTCAATCATCGCATTAATAATATTGCCTCTTTGAAGTTCTAAAGCATTAATCATAGTCTATCAAGTGCTCTTGCAGAACTCCAATAGAAAGTGTGACAACAAAATTAACTCTTAACAGCAACCCTGGTAAGCTCATAAGTGCTTCTGAAAGTTTCATCCCAAATAACTTACATGCACTGGTGATCCAAATAAATATTGTGCTTGCTTAGTCCAGGGAAAAAAGCATATAAAAGGTAAGTAAATATTTGCTAGTGAATATCTGATGGTCAGACATTATTTAATTTCTTAGCTACAAATGTTGAAATACCAGTGAGTCTTATTTCGATAACTGTTAAATCCAAGTAAAAACTTAGACTGCTATAACACTTCCTTGACGAACTTGACATAGCAAGTGTAGGCCAGTGAGAATTCTTCCAAACAAAGTCATTCCTGTCAATCTGTGTAAGGTTCTTGGCAGGAATAACAAAATAAATTTGAAGGTTTGACAGATTAAAAAAAAATACACGCACTCTGGTCTGACAACCGTTTTTCCTTCCTGTTCATTTGGAAAATGTACTAAATAGTTAATAAGTGGAATATAAAATTACTTTGATATTTTGCAGTTTCGTAATCCAGTGACATGAGACTCCTCAGAAAGACTCTGCAAACACAAATTACCTTACAAAGGAGATCTCAAAGAAAACAGCTCTCAGCCACACACGAATGGAGTCTGCATCTCTTTCCATAAATACACCAAATACCAAAACTTTGCATGCACACACCTGAAGTTAACTTAATATGCTTGTTTATCACTGCATAATAAATTACATGGGGCATCTGTAGATAGGCCCCCAGTGTAAGATGTTCCCTGTAAACAATTCAAGTAAAATAAACGATTGATGCAAAATTACAGTAATTTGTAATAAAAACAAGCACTAAAAAGTTTAGTACCACTGATGGTACAGAATCAATATGAATAATATTGTTCAAATGGTTTTGAAAAGATGAATCAAAAAGAAAACAGAGAAAGGCAGTAAAAATGATTAAGAAGTACAGAAGATTCTCATTACAAGGAGAACTTAAGAGTCTTCACTAAATTAAGACATGACTCAAGCTAGAGGTAAATAAAATAAGAATACACTGAAAGTCAATCATTGACTTTACCTTCTACCCACCATAAAAGCCAGAGTCTCCAATTATAAAACAAAAAAATTAAGTAGGAGATTGCACAGGAGAGTAAGGAAACCATAGCAAGAGCAACAGTGTCTGGTAAACCTGGATTTAACATGAAGTAATGCAAAGGAATTCAAGAAAGGATTATTCATGTCAGTAAGAGTCATCCCGATTTAAGTGAGACAGCAAACCCAAACACTTTAGTACAGGTCAGGAAGTCAGTAACACATTGAGCTTGCTCTCTCCTATGCTGTAAGTAACAGGACAATTCTAAATCACAAAACAGGTCACTTAAGGGAATAAAAAAGAAAAGCACTTGTTTCATTCTGGCAAACAGTCTCTATTCTCCTGTTCTGCAGGAATTCATTCCCTTCCTGTTTTGGAACTTAACCTCCAAATCTATTTATCTCAAAGCTCTTCCCTAAAACAGCAATCACCAAATTTTCTCTGCATCTTCTACACAGAAGCCTTTAAACAGTTCTGTGATTCAGAAGAGAATTTGGAAAATCCTAATACAATAAAATATTTCTGCAAGGAAATGTAATATCTCAATAGAAACTTAGGAACTTTTAACTTGCTTTCAGGAAAATTAGAAAAGTATTTTCCTAAGAAGAAGAATAATTTCAAACCACACTGACTTAATTAAAAAAAAAAAAAATAGCAGTGGAACACCAAGCTTGTTTTCTTCCAGGTGACTCATTTTTTTCAAAGCTAACCCTGATCAATAGAAAAAAATTGATTTATACTGGAAAGCTGTCTGGTGTCTTATTTCAGTTCCTATTGTAGGTTATGTAACTGAAGACAGCATTAGCAAATTTGCTAGGAAATGCTGCAACTGTGGTCTAGATGTATTTTATTTCTTTAACTTGGAAAAAATACTATAAGGAAGTGTGGCTGAAAAAGCAAAAGTATAAAGTAAAATATGGAACAGTTCAGAACCTGAATAACCAAATAACCCAAGAAAAATATTTTTATTATGTTAGATAAATATATACATTTGCTCTAACCAGAAATAAGTTAGTAGCTAGAAACATGCCAACTTGTTACAATCATGAAGGCTGTATTGTTTTTTTAAGTTAAGCACAAAAACCCACAAAGTAACAGAGAGTACGTTAAAACAAGAACTACAAGCACCTTGCAAAGACCCGATAATCAGCATCGAGCCCTTACGCTGCATTCCTGACCACCTTCAAGCTCTTTGCTAAATTCTTCCTGGAAGAAGTTCTGCTTTCTTAGTGGCATCACCACTCAGATGCTTGTCTCGACAAAGCACTAGACACCAGGATGCCTGCTCCCTCCTCGAGCACAAACCCCTACCCCGAGCCCCGACAGCGCGGGGAGCACCTGCGGGTCTCCATCGCCAGCTGCGCGTGTGGAGACCTTCAGAGCGAGTGTACACACAATAGTACATCTGAGGCTTCTGAAGAACAAACCAACCATACAGCCTTCCCGAACCTTGTAATTACAGCACGTAAGTAAACAAGTTTCCCAATGTTCACATAAATATGATACAAGCTGACTAAAGCAAAACCACCGTTTTTTTAATAACTTAGGAAAGAGCTGAACAATGCCTCATATTTCCAAAAGTTTATTCTTAGAAATATAGATTTTAACAGGTCAAATACATGCAATTTAGTGCTAAAATTTTATCTCTTTTTTAATACAGATTAATTTATTTTTTTACCTCTGAAATGAAGGCTTATCTTCTATTCTTAAACCCGTAGGCAGGAGCAAGGCTGGAATGAATCATACCAATTTCACTCTGCTGTTCAGGAAAGCTCAGAGCAGCAGCTATCATAGGAACTGGGGGCGTTGCTGCAGAAGTGAAGATGGGAATTTAAAGTAACACAAGTCTCCTATTCAAAGGGCCCCGTGTATGAGGGATAAAAGAAAATTTCTGCTGGTTAGACCCCCTCAAATACATCAGATATTCACTAGATAGGACCTGCCGTAGAGATACCGTTCCCTTGACATTCCAAATGCAGCTTGTTAACTGGAGTTGTATAATTCTTCTCATAAATCTGTGTGATTTTGGGAAATCAAAGTGAATTTCATTTTAAGGTTTTGTTCCAGATGATCTTGTTGACCTTCTCCTTCCTCACTTGTCTTTTCCCAGTCATTGGCTAGGAAATTTTGAAGCCTTGAGTTGCTACCTAAGTTTTTATTAAATCTACTGGAAATAGAGCTTAGATAAAAATATCATTTGATGTTATTCTTGATACAAATGTACAGCTTACAGAACTTTAACATCCTCCTATAAGCTACATTCCCATTAATAAGCAATTATTTTTCCTCACAAGCTCTTTTCCATTTGGAAATAAGTTTTAAACTTTTTCCAAGTACAATTAATAAATTCATGCAACTTAGACAATCAGGGCATCACTTGGCCATGATTTCCATTTGTGATGGCATCCAGATGGCAATCCAAGGCCTACCTTTTGTAAACAGGATGCATATTTATGTGACTCTCAAGCACAGCTAATGATTATTTGCCTATGAAATTATTAACAAAAAAACTGCAAGGATTTCTACTGTCACAGAATTTAACCTGCGTATTTCATCTCTACATTTCCCTTTTCTGCAGCAGCAATTTGACACTGTTCAGCAAGTCACACTTACAGACAAAAGAAAATCCACTGTACCTTTCATTATGACAGCATTTATTTAGAATCTGTGAAGCAGAAGCCCAAAGTTGCACTTTGCATTGACTGATATAAAACAAGGCATAATAATTATTTATAACAGATAACTGATTCATAATTCACCCACCTTAATCTCACACTATCTCTGGGACACTATTATTTACTAAGAGTTACCCTATAGTTCATGCTCCCCCTGAAATCTGGTAAGAACCATGGGAAATAGCAACATTATGACAGCACTAGAGCCATTTAAGGTAAAGTTTTAAAAGATTTATTAGCAGCGGTTTTAGACTTTAAAACTGCACTACAATAAATAATCACCAGGGGCTGTCCAAGACATAAGTGAACCTGATGCAGGTGTTTTGCCTGCACTACAATCGAGGACTCTATTTTAAGAGGTGACACAACCGGGGTTTTTAAGAGGTCACTTGGTTTCATGACAGACTCCCACTCAAGTTGCCGTACGCAGCACGTGCTTTTGGTAAAACGAAATTACAGACTTTTTCCCCCCCTTGACAGCCTGACTTTGTACGGAGAGAAGATAGGAGAGAGGCACACGCAGTGTTCATTTCAGACAACAGGATGAATTATGCCACTGGGGTTTGTTGCCTAGATAAAGCGCTAAGTGGAACACAGCTAAGAGACAAATACAGCTGAACAGCACAGCACGGAGCCACTACCATACAGATATAAATAAGTACAGAAGTAAAACATTGTCCTCTTCTCCCCTCCCCCCCGCCCTCCCCAAAAAAGTTGTTTTTAAAAGGTATTATTCACAGGCATGTAGCAGAGCAAACTTTTATCCTGTGTAACATCAGTATCTTTCTTCCTCTGAGAACACACTTGTGATCTGCCACATACTCTGTAACAGAAACTGCCTAGACCCTTTTAGCATTGTTTGACTACACTTTAGAGCTTACTCAGCACCTTAAAGCAGATTAGAGCCTGATAAAACCACTGGATATTTTTATGTATGACCATCCTTTTTTTTTTTTTTTTAAATACTTTAGTTAGTGAAAAGTTACTTTTGGAAGGAAGACTGAATCTGAAGCCAGAGACTCCAAAAGTGTTTTTCTTGAAGGAAACACTCATCCTCGATATTACTGCTTACTACTGCTGCAGATTACTAGTGTGATATATAAAGGAAGAAATGCCCTGATGAGAGAAAAAAATGTCCACACTACTCCTCTAATGGACACATGCATTCAACTGTAAAGTGAAAGCCAAGCTGTTCTCTTTTTTGCCTTAGAAAGGGAATTACTGAAAAATCTTGTGCTAATACATTTGATTTGAACAAATTTTCCTACAAGCTTGGCAGGCGGGACAGAAGCATACTACCTTCAGCCTGGGAGAAACAGATAATAAATGCTTAACAAATGAAATTTCAGAAAATGCAAAAGCAACAAAAAATTTATTAGATAACTTTTCTGCTAGTTGTTGACCATACACCATCAGCTGCTGGCTCTTAACCATGTAGTAATCGTGTCAAAGACAACAGGGGTTAGCTCTAATAAAACTCTGTGATGTTACCCAAGTTCACCAAGTTGTTTTCTTTCTTGTGGGTTGTATTCCACTCCCCCCGCCCCCCATACCCTTTTATCCTACTAAATTTCTTTCTAAATCTCAAAAGCACTTATCACCTTAGCAACAACATGCAATGTTTCAATGCATAAAAATAAATTAGTAAGAACTGCCTCTTTTCCTCAAGGACTCCTAAGCTGTTGTGCACAGCAAAAGAAAGACGTAAAGAATTTACTCCAGCTATGAAAACCTACAACCAAGCCAGGCAGTAACTATTGAAGATTAACACCTGGGAGATGTATTTTGTATGCAGACTACAAGAACAAAAACATGCAAGACACTGAACTGCTGAAGAAGTTGTGCAAGTAAAGAGCAGGTGAGTTCTAAGAAACATGACTGAGACATAACCCAGATCTCACCTTCAGCAAAAATGTTAGAGAAGACTGGTACACAGAGGAGAATGCCAGGTGCCATCCTAAATATGCTCTAAAGGAGATTATGAACCTTGTGTCAGTAATCACTTGCAAACAGAGGTCAGATCAAGGTCAAGGAAACCAGTTCAATCTGTATTTTGTGTCCACCCTAGACTTGGTCAGCTGCTGACTCTTAAATGCCATCTCAACTTTACAAATTTAGTAAGGCCTACCTCTTATGGTAAGCCAGTCTGAACTGACAGCGTGTGAGGATTTATTCAGAAATACGAGAGCATTCCTACTGCAATATGGAAAGTTTTACAATAATGAAAGCCTTGACTGATTGGGCAAAACTCATCACATTTGTGAAATGGTCAGCTTTTCTCATACAATCAGAGTTCACTAAATAAATTGCAGACACAAGACTATTTGTCAAATGATAGATATCTTAACTGTTCAAGGACAAGGCCTAAGAAGCATTAAAAATTCAAAAGGATATTTGTCTTACTAAATACAGAATAATTATGAGCTATTTAATAACTGCATGTTTTGAATAACTAAATTATAATACACTTCTCAATGTCTTGTCTAGTCATTTCTAAGGTATTAAACTATCAATTTACTTTTCTAGAAAATGTGTTTCTAAAGGACACACGCATTCACAGTTGTTTAAACTTGGCAGTTCTTACTTAGTTCTATTTTCTCTTCAATGTGTAAGATGACAACCTGCAACACAGGCCAAAATAAAGTTTATAAAAAAAGGAATTAATTGATTTGTTTAAATAGCTAATAAATTCAAATTTCACAACCCTCCAGAGGAGCTACTCTCTAGTTAAAGTTTCTTAAATTGGTATTTAATCTAAATCTTGTACTAACTCCCAGTTTTTCACATGCATAAAGTCATAACAACTTTCTCCTCCCACCCCCCTTTTATCACAGTTAGAATTACTTTTTTTAAAATTACTTTTTATTCCTGCTCTCACAATTTCCTTTATTTTCCCATAAAGCCTCAACCTCAGGACTAAGAAACTTCCATATCCAAGAGATATAGCTGAATCTGCAGAAGAAGGGATATCAGTAGAAACCATTTTGGAATCCTATCTGCAGCTACTGCTATCAAATCAGCAGAAAGATATTGTGTTTCTATAAGAAAATTGCTGTGAATTGCAAATATTAGCAGATGTTACTAGGAATACTAAAACAAGAGTAAATGTCAAGCAGTAAAAATAATTCCAAAAACCTACTAAAAATAGAACTATGAAATTTCAGAATAAGCATGTATTAGAAAAGAATAAAGCACATACTATGAATTGCCTTATCTTTTACAGCACGGATGCAGAAATGTTAATCATAACAATTCAAAGCAACTAAATACTAAGAATTTGGTCTTTCTCCTTCATGATACAAAAGTAAAATTCCACAGATGAATTTTTCTTGGTTATTCTCAAATGCTTCGTCTATATTGTATCTGGGGTTGGTTTGTTGGGTTGGGGGTTTTTTTAGTATTTGTGAGCCTTGGTAAAGGAGCTTATGTTTATAAAATGAGGGAAAAGACCTATTGCTTCTAATTATGACAGTCTGAAACCTGTAAACCCCGTAACAGTTAGAACTTTAAACCTATAAAATAGCACAAAACCAAAACCCAGGAACCCCCGAATTAGTTTACTGATATTTTTATCTGTAATTTCACGAATGCAAATAAAACTTCTCTGCCATGAAAAATTACCTTAGAAATTATTCTGTCTGGCTTCTCTGATTTATAATATAATCAAATTCTTTCAAGTTGCTTTTCTAGCCTTTCAGGTAAATCACAGGCACACAAATTCTATTTGCTAACATAAGGCACATTTAGGAAAAGCATAATACAGCCTCTAATTTACCAAGCATTACTTAAATATGTGCTAAATATGCTTTCCATTACAGGCAGCAAAATAAAAATCAGTGCTTGAATTTCAGTTTGTATTAGCTCAACCTATGCATTACTGTTCAAAAGAATAATCGTGTTGCACCACTTCTTCCTCCCAGCCCCCTCCTCAATCTCTAAAATAAAAAAACTTATGTAATAACTGTTCTCCTAAATATTTGAGCTTGTTCCCCATGTGAGTTCCACAGTCAACTACACTACAAATAGGAGCAGGCCCTAAATTTTAAGTTAAAAAAATTTACAGTGATGTCATCTGAAAGATTATCTCCCTTCCTTCCTTGGTTTGTTGGTAACCTTCAGAGAATTCCAAACTATACATGTTCACCTACAAGAGGAATCGATACCCTTGTGCTACAACTGTAAATGCTTCCTTTTTATATTTACTCCCTCTAAGTGACAGCTTCTGTTACAATTTTGGCCTAAAAGAGTAGTCAAAATGTCAGTTATATAAGGTCATACGAGGAGGTACAGGCACTCCAAAAAATATTGCTACTGAATTAATCATGGAAATAATCATGGATGTCTGGTTTGACATACATATTTACATAAAGACTAACGTGTATGCCCCCCCGAAATTCTTCTCCCATCCTTCCTCCTTTGCTAAAGTCAGCCAGAAGTAGTCATTCACGCTGCCTGCAAAATTTCATAACCAACAAGCTCGCCAGTACCCTAAAAATAACAAGAAATTAAAAACCTTACTTTCCCATTCGCACCAGCGCTCGACTAAAGTAAAAAAAAAAATAATCCTTGCGCGTAAGAGAAACCCATTCCTCGGCGACACTTCACTTGTTAACACTGCCTGCAAATAATTTTAGCAGCAACCCCACCCACACAAAAAGTTTATAGTTTTCGGAAGGCTGACACAACGCCGCGCGCTGTTGCGCAAAGGCCGTTCCCAGCCGCGGGAGCCCCGGGAGCCCCCGCCGCGGCGCTGCCCACCCCCGCCCGGAGACATTTTCCCTCCGGGCCGAGCGCCCGGCTGCCGAAACCGGACCCGCGCCTCTCCCAACTTTCCCCGCCGCGCCGGGAGACACCACAACTTCCATGTTTCTTCCCCCCCACACCCCCCCCCCCCCCCCCGCCCTGCGCCGTCCCTCCCTCCGGCTCGGGAGGCGGCGGCGGGGGAAGGTCACGGCGGCCGCCGCCGCCCACCCGGCAAAAGTTTGAGGGTCGCCCCCCTTCCCCCCGCCGCCATGGCCGGCCGCGGCGGGGCGCGGCGCGGCAGGGAGGGAGGAGGGAGGGCCGGGGGCCGCGGCGCGGCGGGCGGGCGGGCAGGGCCCTACCTTTCTTGGCTTTCGGGGAGTGCCGCCGGCTCCGGGCGCTGGCTCGCTCTTCCTCAATAGCGGCGGCTATCTCCGGGTCGTCCTCCCCATTGTACCACACCAACAGCTCCTCGCCGGGCGCGATTGGCTGCCGGGAGAGAAGAGAGAGGCGCGGCGCCAATCAGGCGGCGGCTTGTTGGCGGCGGGCCGCGGGGCGGGGAGCGGCCGCGGCGGCCCCCACGGCGCTGCCCCGCGCAGCCCGCGGCGCCCCGCGCGCGGAGGGGCGGCCGCCCGCGCCCCCTGCCGGCCGGAGGGCGCGCAGCGCCCAGCTCCGCCCCACACCCCCCCCCCGGCCCCGCCCCGCCCCCGAAGGAAACGGGCGCTGAAACGGGGCCGGTTCCCCGGGCAGGCAGCGCCCCGGCAGCCCCCGACCTCCTGCCACCGAGGAACCGGGCCTCTGCCGCCAGCCCCACTGATTAATTACACAGTGAAACAATTATTAAGCAGATTTGGAACTTCAAGCTGGAAAACCCCCGATTTTGTCTCAAATCGTGACACTGACTTAAACCCGCGCAGGCTGAGCTCACGGCAGCGAAAGCCCCGCTGCTCGGTTCTTTTCGGGGAGCTATCAGCAGGGCTCGAGCTACACACACCTACCTCACACAAAGCATTAATATAAATAATGAGTAAAACTGTTCAGTCATCCACTAAAGTTGGTATTTAGAAGAAAATCTAAAGATACAGGAAAAGACTGCCGCAGAGAGTTAAAAGGAATACAGAGAAAACAGATAATTACTACGTGTTTAACAGATCCACTTGACCACAATCATGAAAGATTTCTTTGCCATTCCAATTTTATCATTTCTGATTTTTTTAATCCAACCAACAAATTCACAGGAACGACCAAATTAGCCAAGTAGACATCACTGCAATTACTACTCCTATTCCCAGCACTGTCACCAAATTGAGCAATACTAGTTTCTCTGATTATTCCACATGCTCCTTAAAACATTATCAGACTCAAATCAGTAAGTCCCCAAGTTTGCAGGCTAAAGATGTATTTGGACCTATTTTTTAAATCTTTGTAATTATCTCTCCATTTCCTGAAGCATTCTATCCAAAACCAAGAAAAATCAACTTAAATGCCTTCCTTTACCTTAACTACAATCCCCCTTTCTCCAGGGCTTAATGAACATGGGGCTTGGGGAAATAAGATACTATTTTTAGAGTCATTATGTTAGAGCAAAGGGTATCCCTACACTGTTATTTCAAGTCTGAAGCCAAAGGGAATTTTTGTATCAAGAACAATAGTAATATTTGTTTCTTCTAAAGCACTTCTTTTTTTAGGTCTCACAGCACTTGATAAAGGTTATAGTTATCTTCATACCCCCAGACACTGGAACAACAAGAGAAGCAAGTGTTTAAGTTATAATGTAAGCAAAGCCTACGGTTTGGTTTCCTTAACAGTTCTGGAGGCCTGATAGGATAAATGCTGCTAAACCTATTTGCATGGTCCCATTTTGCAAGTATTTAGCAGCAAGGAATGAAGAAGAGTTGTCTGATGCAAACAACTTACCATCTAAACAATATACAAACTCACAGAAAAGAGCCGACAAAAATTTTAGGCAATGCAAACACAGGATGATCACGAGCATGTCATTTGTTAGCTGCATGGCTGGAACTAACATTCAACTTGATGAATTTAGTTTTGGTGTAACTAATCTAGAATCTAAATTAAGCCCTCTAACCTTGTACTTCTAAAACGAGCAGCAGCAGCTCCAAACCCAGACAATTAAAACAGCTCCCTCGCTAGCAACGTGAGCAAGAGAAGGACTACACTGACCAAGTGCCACTTCTACTGCTACTCTGACACTAGAGAACCCACGGCCGTCTCTCACTGGTGACACCCTCTAGTAACAACTCTAAAAACCAACCTCCTTCAAACGATTACCTACAAATTGTTTGTGTAGTAGTGTCAGGTTAGGATAGCTTGGTTAAAGAAAAAGGTATGAATTTTGGAAAGGCTTATTAGGTTAATAACTCCCACATGCTTTTTGGTGCTTCATGTTTTACCTACGACATTTAGCATTCCTTAATCTGAACATTTGCTATTCAAAAGGTTTAAAGTAATTTCAAAATTTGTTATTGTCAGGAGTACTACCCTAACAAGTTATATCCTAAGAAGTTCTAGCACAGATTGTCTAAAATTCAACTCGCTGTACATGTACAAGCACTGCAATGTGTCTTGTACAGACTGAGGCATTTGCCTGTCTGATCTTAGCACATCTATTTTTCACCACAGACTGTGCATTTTACTGTGATACTGTGCTTTTGCACCTGGATGTGGTGTTATCTCCCCCAGTGTAACCACAGTGGACAGTTTGTGGCATCAGCACTTTGACACTGTACAACCCTCTGTTACCTTGTGTTCCTACGTAACAAGGAGGTTCTTGAGTTATTATAAACCTGTTTGACAAAACATTCTTCTAGAAACAAATTCATTTCACCTTAATCAAGGACAGTTACACGGCCAAGCTTATTTAGAAGACTTTTTGAAACTGAGTTTTCACCGCAATTTCACTTGAATTACAAAGTCCTGCAGTATGTGCAGAATAACACTATTCAACCACCTCATTTCATTAGGAGAGGCAGGAAGAACTTCTGAAACTCCATAATGAGTTTGTTTCAACAAAATATCACAACTCTTATATATGCATCCCAGGGAAAGCATATGCAAAGCAGCCTACAAATCTCCTCAGTGCCTCAGTAAAGATGAAGAAAAAATGGAAAAGAAAAAATATTTGCCTCTGCTCACTTAAAAGTTCTATGCTATTACTATTCATTTACAGCAGAGAACAGGGAAGTTAAAGCTCTCTGCAGTTTTGAGGTTCTTTTACACCAAGTAAATTTGGACTTTGCTTATCTTAGCAATGAAGCTTGGAAATCAGCCTGTTTAACTTACAAAGTAGAAACCCACAAAAAGCTGAAGAAAACCTGGGGAAAAAAAAAATAAATAGCCATGACAGTATTTTATATGCTTCGAGGTGAAGCAGAACAAAATGACATACAAGCCACTCCAATTCTCCTTTGGGGGTAAATAAAAACTGTGCTGTTTATTTATCACCTAATGGAATTCCCCTAAATTTATGAATTATGATAAAGATCAGGAAGGAACCATGTGTACATACCTGGGCTAGTAAATTTACAACAGTTTAGAAATACACACCGAAAGAGAAGGACGTTTAAGGTCTTATTTACTACACACTTTCTTTTGTCTCAATTATCAGCAACGTGCGATGTTAATCTAAGACTGGTACGGACTCTGCAAGACCAACATCATCTCTGATACAGAAGGTGAGACAAAAACAAACCTTTAAATAAAAAACAGGCATATAAGCAACTGTATTTTGTAAAGGAAGTAGAAAACAGCACAATTTTTTCCCAGGGTATGAATTTTCCCTACAGTTTCAAAGGTATAGGATAATAAAAACTGATACAACAGGCCATATTTAAATGCTTTAATGTAGTAACTTGCCCTTGAGACCACACATTTGAAATCTCCTCTACATCATACGTCTCCTACGCTATCAGTCACTTGCAGCTTAACTTCCAATTTCTTCACACTAACTTTATTTAAAAAGCCTGGTTACTGTAAATTTGTCGTTTTAAATAAAAATAACTTTACAAAAGACTAGACAAAATAAGCTTTCTTAATGCCTTCCTCAGGTTTTCATATTCTTGGAATGAACAAGAAAGTAAACAGAATACTGGATTTTAAACACTCCTATTAAAGTACAAGAATAGTCCACTTGTGCAACTAAAAAAACCACAAAATGTGACTTTCTAAATCTTGACCTGATTTATCAGTATGCTGACTGAATGCTGAATGTTTAATGGTAGTGAAAACTGTCCAATTTCACAACAAGCTTTCCCTTCAAAAATCATTACAGATTAGCAAGATCTGAATTTTCGTTACATATCACTTCTCTAAAAGGTGGGAAAATATATTGAAATAGATGGTTCAAAAAATAATTGGAATATCAATATGCACTTTTAACAAACATTCATTATTATGGATTTGTGAGCTTTTTTTCCCCAATATGGAGCAAAGTTAAGCTTTAGATTATAACCTAGTTTTGCACAGTGAAGCGACTCAGACATTTCTACAGCCACTTCTTAAATTACCTGCCGAGTTACCTGTGTAATAGATGCAGTGACAATCAAGGAACAGCAGGAGTGCACCGCTGAACCGTGGCTGCAATGCTTCTTGGACTAACTTGCTCCTGGAAACAATCTGGTTACTTTTGAGCAGCATGAAACTGGGATTACTAATACAACCCATCCCAACATGGCTCGTGCAGAACTAGTTCAAGCATGTCCACACTGCGTTCCTGGAACTAAGTCTACAGGGCAGAAACAACTCGGTGGTTCTATGCCAGCCCAGATCCCAGCACCTCACTTTGTGCGACACCCAAGCCCAAAACTACTCAGAGCTACTGCTTCTGCACTGGCCTCTAAGAGGAACAGCAGCAAGCCTCTGCGCAGAGGCAGCCTGCAGGTAACACTATTTCTGATGTAACACTCCCTTCAACTAGCATACAGTGCAGACACCAACATGAATTTCCAGAAGCTTCCCTGGGACTGGTATTGCCAACACTGAACTGAAGCTCATAAACAATCCCTCAGCACACTGGGAAAGGCCCAGCACACACGTGGCTAAGTGGTGGCTGCAGGGGCAAATAAAGCCTGCTGAAGACAGTACTTTGAAGAACCCCTTTGCATCCCAAACTCAAAATCTCACACTGCAAAAAATCCCAGACAGATTTTGAAACTAATAAAACTGATGCTTATAGGCTGCTCTAACAGTCTTCAGAAAGAGCTGCTTGGCACCGTGCTCCTGTTGGCAAGACCTACTAGGATAAAATTCATCAGGTTGCAAGAGAAGACAGTCAAAGGAACAAAAGGATATTTCAGATGCTGAGGCAAGGTATTTGTTATTCTGTCAGCAGTGCTCAGCCTCTTCTAGTGGTACACTTATTTTCTGAAGTGCAATATTATCCATCAGAAAACAAATCTGAAATATGTGAATGCTTGTCTTTATCAGGACTAAAACCTTGCAGAAAACGTTCAATGAGAGAGAAATTTAAAATGTCAAAATGACTCCAAAAGCACACTTATGTTAATGAACTAGTGTGACTATGGGCAAAGGCAGAGGCAACCCAAAATAAAGTGTCTAGAGAAAACTAAGCTGGCTACAGATTCACATCAGGAGCCTGCCCTCAGTGAATAAACAGTGAAGAGAAGTCAACAGTCCGGCTGGCAATAGCAAACCTCTACTTGAATGCTATCTCAAAAGGTATTAGAAAGTTCAGAAAATGTTTAGAAGTTTGGTTTTTTCCAATGTAGTTTGAGTGACCTAAAATAGAACATTACATATTGCTGTACTGCCGTATAAACTTCAAAAATGCATGGTATCAGCTCATTCTTTTATTAAGTGAATATCGGTTACTTACAGATGTTGTCAGCCTTAGAAGGAAATGTAAGAAACAGTAATAGCACAGCAGCAAGGCTGCATATACCCAAAAACCACAAAAGCATTTTAAATAAAAACAAAGTCAAGCTATATATACTCACTGCTAGGAGGCTCTTGATCAGAGATTCAGATAATACTTTATAGCCACAACATTCTAACACTAACATCCTCTACCATTACTTATAGTTAAACCTTTTTTTTTTTTCCTTGGTTTGGGAGATACAATGCCCCAGGAATTACACCCTTTTTCCTGCCCCTCCCTGAATAAAACTGGAATGGTATAAAACCCAGAAAATTTGTTTCATGAAGCTACCTATAAAAGTGTCTTGACAACCAATCTTTGTCATACAATGCAAAGACCATATAATAACTAATTTCTGCAAAAAATCCTCAGCAGAAAGGGTCTCAGTATCTACAAAAATAGGAAAATATTTATGTAATCTGCTATAGTTTTTCATTCTAGTTTGTATCAAATTTGGTGCTACAGCAAATCATTAATCAACAAGATGGACTTAGTGTCCATCCAAATGCTGTATCTTAACAGTAGATCTTAATGTCAACTGTATTGGCACAGAAGAATTTAGACCAATGAAATGTAACATTTGCAATATTTTAATTATGCTTCATAAAATGTTTCAAAATCTGTTTAATACAAATATTTAAAAAATAGGATTTGAGTAAAGGGGGAAAAAAAGTATTAATAATAAAAGTAAGAGAGCAGTAACTATTCTTCAGACATCGATACCTTTAAACTTTTGTAGTATATGGTCCTGTTGATCTCCAGAGGAAACAGGTTTTGCTCCTTTCCTGAACGTGCCCAGTTTATATAGCGTAGCCAGTTCCCTTTCTCAGGATCAGTTGCATCAACACACATCCATCCCAAGTTTGGGTAATACACCTATGAGACAAAAATGGCATTAAGCAAATGGACAACTTAACATGGAAGCGTACGTGCACTAAACCACTACACAGTTTAAAGCTATGCAAAATAGGAATCATCATCTAAGGACAGAGATAACAGAAAGGATATGAACAGAAGTAGGAGTTGTACTGGGGGGGGTGGGGAGCGTTTCTGGTCTTCTGCAAACTTTTTAGTGGAACTGGTACAACAGGAAAAAAACCCCAACTTTTGGCCTGCAAGCCCTTTTCTGAAGGTTTTGGGCTCAAAAGCCAAAATACTTGAAACATTTTATGCTTTCTTTTCAGTTTGGCAAGCCTGAAATGATTCTAGATTCTACATTCAGTAAAATGACTGATTTTAAGATATGAAGGCAATAGAGCTTTATTTTTACTATACGATGAATTGGGAAAAGCAACTACATAGAAGTTCAAAGCATTTGCTTTACTGGAAAGATAAAGGAAAGCATAGTTTATATTTAATCTTTTTGCAGGTTATTAAAGAAAACCTTAACCTTTCAGAAATGTTGTGATCACCGTAAAAAATTGACCATGTCAATAAACTTCTACGTGTTTCAAGATGCTGCGTAAATTCTTTGGTTTCCGTTCTTGGAGAAGAAATTTTAACACCTACTCCTATTTTACATTTCAAGACAGCTTGCAATAAAGCAAGGTTACTGACATCTTCAGTATTTTCTGATGACAGGCAACTCTGCTTCTCTTTGAAGACATGTTATGCATCTCCCACTCTTCTTATTAGAATCCAAGTTAGATGCCTATAAGAAGAGCTATCAGTGGATGCTATACATTTTTTTCCAAACCGAAGAACATACCACTGTTCAGCAACTGCAACTATCATACTTCCATTACTTTGTCTCAGAACACAGGCATACTGACAGGTACACAAGTCTCAGAAGTACTGGGCAGCTCACAGATTTTTAGAAAAACAATAAAGGAAAAATAAGTGCAATTTGATTATATCTCATTATTTGCTTTTTTCCTTTTGGTCAAGTCTATAAATATCAGCCTCTGTCTGGAAGAGCTCTTTTTCAAAACCCAGCCTCCCTAGCTCATTACCTCCTGCAGCATTCACTGACCACCACTGCAGATAAGGAATAAACTACAATTCTGATTTCAGCGTAACTTTCCCATTCTGGTATACAACGTGGCAGCTTTTTATTGTTTCTGATACTTACTTCACCAGCAATTCTAAGTCTTTTCAAACTGTTTTCCATTTTTAATTTCAAGTACACTTCTACAATAGCTTAAACCAAGAACCATTTAATAAATTTCATTTCTCTTGTGTTGGTTTAATAAAATAGAATTTTATCAATAAAGGTAAAGTTTCAATAAATATACCAAAACCATCTTAGTTTCTTTCCAAGCAAACAGAAAACATCTCCCTTACTTAAACTATTCCAGCATGGATTTCATCAGCTGACTTCTGAAAGAATGTTCATCAGCACACCCAGCCCTTGCAATATGAAAGCGTACACAGCTTCACAGACCAAGACTGTAAAAGCAATTCTTCTGGTTAAAGTGGAAGAAAAGAGCTGATCAATGCTGTGGAAGAGTTAGCAGATACGGAATATATGGCAAAACATTATAGTTTTTTTATGTGTTAGTTTATCATGGTTTTATATTACTTTATTATGATTTTGCATGAAACAAAATACTTTATTTATCTTCATCAGTTAAAGCTTCTAATTTAGAGAATACCGTTTAAAGGCCTTGTGCTCTGTGAGAAAGGAAACAGCTCCAACTCCTCTATATAACATTGCGACTTTAAGTGATTCCTGTAAACCACAATAAAGATCATTCAGCACAGTTGTGCCAGTCATTCTGAACTGGCAGACGGCATTTCCCTCAGTTTTCAGTCGCTTGCCGTCATTTTCCTATCCGAGGCTTTTCTCTGACAGAAAATGAAAATATACTCAAGTCTCTATTTCTCTCCTCAGACACAGCAAGCATTCACTGACACACAACTCATCTTTTTCAAAATGATCCTCTAGCACGACAGTTCAAAATTATTAAAATTGACTAGAGATGCCAGCTTTTGGAAGCCGCCTTCTTCAGATTAACTTCACTAAAGAAACAAATGGGATTCTTGTGGAAAAGGTGGTTCTCCTAGTTGGAGATCTGTATACCTAACTACTCCCACACACCACCATCCTTTTACAAACCATATTTTCTAACAGTTAAGATTCTGGAGTGGTTTCAAATATCAGCATATGGGGCCAACTGTTGCGGTCTCATTTTAGCTGCTTTTTTCTAATTCCAAAATCAGTATTAAAGCAACACACAATTACTTTGAAATCTAGCAAGGGTTCCCATTATCGCCTGCATTGCAAACTATGAAACTTTTTAACAGTTTGTTTGTGACTATCATTTCTCAACACAAATTTAAAAAATATTAAGACATATCCACTGAGAACATTTAAAAGCCAGCACTGAGAAAAACAATTGCAAGGTCAATAATTTACTCGACTGATTCAATCTCACTAAGTGTTCTTGTACCAGATCAAAATTGGAGATACCTTATGCAGTGGAGTTTGTGATAATATTAGCTCAATGCAACAAACATTATACTTGAATACATTATTACTTTCCTGAATGTGAATTTGCATTGATGGGAAATTGTTCTAGATCAATTCCTCTTACAGGGGTTAACATTTAGTTTTGTACATGTATCCAGTATTTTATGTGGTTCAATTTCTGTGGGCCAGAGGCCAGAAGGATGACTACCATCAGTATCTTTAGCCTAAAAATCTGTTCCACAACACGCTATGCCCCAGTTCCTCCATCCCATCCCTCCCTGACCGTTCATTTTGCTAAAGCCATTGCTCTATGTGTCTTCAGAAAGATGAAGAAGTCTTCGGAAGTAGTTATGAACCGCCTTAAAGACACTGCAGACAGGATTCAACTCCAGATTAAGACACCTACATTTTGAAATGTACATAATAATCCAGGTCCTACAACTATCAGTGGAGTTTAGAGGTATTCAGCTGTCCAGACAGTATTTGCTTTAAGGCAAGGCCAAACACAAGCAGCACATGAAATATTGCAACAGTTGAGACCTTTTTACAAAAACTCCAAAAGCAAAACCAAGTCCCATAACAAAGCTGGTTTCCAAAGAGCTAGATGAGGAGGAAGGCTGTGGCTTCCATGAGAAATTCCACATCCTCCTAATCTCCCTAACTTCAGTACTCAGTTGTAGAAGGGATACCAGCAATAGATTGTTAAGGGGAGCTGTGATCCAGAGAGAGTTTATAAGAAAATTAATACAGCAATTTCAAAAAGTGCCGATAGTTTAAAGCTTTGTAATTCAGAATGGTTGCTCAATCCAAGTGTCTATAAGTAACTATTTGTAATGGTAGACATAGATAGATGGCAATTATTTCACATCATGTCTATTTCTAAGATCTCTGGAAAAATTAAAGGCTAAATACAAAACACTAACATAGTGATAGATACCTTTTTCCATTCACAAGCTGTTTCTTACCTCCCACATGTATACATTGCTCTTAACTTGAGACCTTTTTTTCTTGTCACCAACAAATGGTCCAAACTTCTTGCCTTTTAAAATTGACTTTGTTGCCCAGACACCTGAAGAGATACATATCAGTAGTTAAAACTAATCTAAACTAACCTCAAGCAAATCTTCTACTCACAGACCTTAAGATCATTACATGTGTCTGTCTCAGACTGGGGAGCACTGTACAATATTAAGATCACAATAAGGAAATTGAAGTTTACTTAAATGAATTCAAACAATCCTCTCCCCAAAGCACACTTCAATCATGAAAGCTTTAAGCATTTACCTGGTTCCATGCTTTGCTCATGGGCTACTGTAGCTCTGAAGACAAAAATCGACCTCGATTTTTCTTGTCCTTCAGGTGATATTCAAAATACCGTAAGAGCATTACAGGTTTTACATTGTAAAGTCCCTGATTTCAGCTGTTTTGCTGAGTAAACATGTTATTAAAACAAAAATCCTATTTGCTTTCTCTGAAACAATGCCAGGCAAATAAAGCCCTCACAAAAGTTGTGAAACAAATTAATAGTATATTTTGAAGGAAAAAACATTTAGGATTGGTTAAAATATGTGCATCTGCCCACAAATTTACTGACAAGATTTAACTGAAAATGGACAGATGTATTTCACATTTTATAGCACTAAAACTAAGAACAGATTGACAAATAATTGTTAATTAAACATAACATTCTCATTCAGACCACGCTAGATCAGGTTCATACCAGAAAAGATTAACCTTGCTCCAAGGAGCTTATAAACTAACAGCATTGCAGCTATTGTTAGGCTTATTCCTCAAACTACCAGCTTTTGACATCAAGTATCCCGTCTGCAATTCTGACTTCCATCAAAGTTCTCCCACGTTAAACTGTGTTAAAAAAGAAGCTAAGCATTTTGCACATATTACAGAAACAACACTTTGCTCCATATAGCAGCTTTCAAGTCTGCACTGAATCTGTTCTTATAAATTAAGCTTTTCATATTAATTGGATGGTGAGATGCAGCATTCTAAAGAGGCAACAGCAAGATAGTTGCAAAACACAAAACTAGTAAAGTGCTATAGGTGAGAACAAACCAGTGAAGTAACATATTAGTATTTTCATAACCTAATCTATTTGCATCTTGGTCCACCTTTGACTCCAGTTCTGACATTCCAGGAACATCATCTTGGGATGCTGGAGAAACTCAGAAGCTGTCCGCTCTTTCCAACAGAAATTATTTCAGATAAATGCACCAGACATCATCCCTACCCAGCACAGGAGGGCACCAAACTTTCATAGCAGCAGTAATTTATGTGAGCTAGTGTAGAAATCTTCATTCTCTTTTCACAGCTGTAGCACTCACCAAGCCGTGTCTTGTCAACAGCAGATGGGAAGAGCCTCACGTCCTCAGGAAGCCCCCTAAGCACATGCTCAGGTACATCATCTAAGGTCTCCACAGCAACAGTAGATTCAGTTGTGTTCTACAAGTCAAAAAAAGCCAGAAGAGCCACAACTATTAACAGACAAACACAACAGCACAACCCAGATGAGCTACAAGAACTCCTAACTTGAAATTAAAGTAAAATTTCCAAATTCCTATTTCAACTAGGGCCCCCTTCCATCAACACACTAATGGAGAAGTACCTTTTTATCAGAACATTCAAGTCTTCACTATTATCTTCATTATGCTTGTTTATGCTTTATGGAGGGTTCTAAGACCACATTAGAGATATATGTAAAACACTGGTAACTAAATTTGCTGCAAATATTCTTTTGCTTTAATTAATGGATGTGTTTGGATTACAAGTAGTAAATCTAACTGAAAGGGTTTTCATGTATCTCTTAGGCCATTTGCCATTTCACTCATTTTCCTTGGCCTCTTAAAAACAAATTCAAAATTCTCCCTTGAGTTACTTGGAGAATAGAGCTAAGGGTATTTTATTTTTCCTGCCTGAATACAACTTACCTGACAGCACTACTATATTATACCTAAAGATGAATGAGCAGAAGAGTACTGTGGAAAATACCTGTATTTTTCAGAATATAGTTTCATGAGAGTTCAGGCTTAGTGTTAAGTCTCTGAAACAGCTCATTAACACGGCAATCTAAAGCTCAGTCATGGAACAGTTTTCAGTTGCATTACCTTTACTGATCAGTTATGCCATGAGAAACTACATTTAACAAGTAATTAGGTCAGTAATAGCATGGTTACATGCTACATTATGTTGAGACCACATTCCTCTGTGCCATTTCTGATTGAAGTTCTTCCAAATTTCAGATAAAATTCACTATAAAGTTGATCTACCTGCCTAGTCTATTATCTTGAGACTTCTTCAAAACAGTATCACATAAGCATTCGTAGAAACAGTCCTAGTTTTAGCATCTATGAGTTATCACTATAAAAATCTCCAGTTCCTTAAATATTCTATTGCAGCATTAGAATTACTCTGATTACACAATATATTTGTAAATAATGTTCAATTCTATTTTTTAAATCAACAACTCAAATTTTTCAAAAAAGTATGTAGCAGGAAAACATACTAGCTCTTACATAACCTGTCTGGAAAGTCTAACTCAATTAGAAAAGTAAAGGAGGTAGATTCATTTTCCCTTTAAATTGCAGACACCTAAACCAGTCCTAATCTAACATTCAGACCTAATCTTTCCTGAAAACAAGCCACAAAAAGTTTTTATTATTTTAAGTTTCAGCTGTACACTAGACCTTAAATACAAGCTCTTCTGTTAGAAAATGTTTCTGACTGCTTCTAAGAGACTAGTGTATTTAACAGCAACACATGATGCTTTTAGTAGACTTCTTGGTTAGCTGCGTACTGTTTGAATACCAAATAGTCAGAAGATGAGAGAAGTTGTTAGAAGTGTTTCAGGACACGTACACAATTTGTCCAAATTACACCGTTGAAACATGTTACTGGCAATTAAAGTAAGAGGCAAGTGAACCGCCATGCTAAAATGCACTTATTTGATTAAAACAGTGTGCAGCAAAACAGCCAGAACACAGGAGGAATAGGAGGTTTTTAAATTTTATTTCATAACCATCCTATTGACAGTTTTTTAAAATCCTGGGTTTCCTACAAAGACTAAAACTAGAAGTCCCTAAAATAGAAGTATAATGCAAGTTCTGCACTAAAGCATCAGCAATGGCGTTCCACTATCTTTTCTTAACACCTAGACACCTATCTTCTGCAAATTCTGTTTCAAAATGTAGAACAAATGTGGATCAATTAAACCTGCTTGAGCCAGTAAAGCAGTTTCTCCATTGTGACCCTCAGCAAGCAAATTTCAGTAAAGATTAGTAAAACCACGTAGGCTTGATTGGATCCACTTCAGAGGTGTGGTGTGTAGCTTATCTTTATTATAACTGACAGCATTAATGAAAAGGATGACTGGAAAAACATTTATGTTTTATCAACCATCTGTTTCATTTTCTGTTTGACTTAACATAAGTATCTGTCCATAAAAAGTAATGGTAACCGATAGCAAGAAAAAAATATATTTAACTATTAAAGGCATGTCTATTAATAGAGAAGTAGGAAATTAAATGCTAAAAGTGGTTCTAAAAATATTTATTTTCACTCAACACACAATTCTAGGCATTTTCCATTTTCTATGTATTTTTTAAAGAATCTTTCAATTCTTGTAAGTGAAATCTGAGATACACTGCAATTTTCCTGAGTATACCCTAGTTTCATACTATTTGTGTTCAGAATGAAAGCTAACTGGTATTTCAGCTTAAAGTATAAAGACAACTCAAACTTTCAAAAGAAAGGGCAATTCCAGATCCAGAGCACTTATGGTCTGAGGGTCCAGACCTGCTCATGCAGCCTTCCATTATAATTTTGTCAATCATTTCCTAAACACACACATAAAAGTTCCAAATGAAACAACTGTGTATGCTTCTATGGATAAAGGAAAGGATGACGTAAAGCTTCAGTAACAGGAACAACTTGCCTAGAAACACGTAAGTGATGACTGGAAATACAGTGCAAAGCCAGAACGTCAGCTACCCACCATACTGAGGATAATTTCACATATATTAGCAATTCTTTATTTCCCCTTTTCAAATGATGACTTCCAGGCAGACTCAATCTAACCAGTCCCCAAAAACCAATCTGAAATAGTTTCCGGTATTGCCTTACGTGAAAATGTAACACTTCTGAGAAAAACTAAACAGAAACTTCAGGAGAAAACCATACTCAAAAGTTCTGAGAAGCACATACAGTTCACAAAAATGAAAACTTATTTGTTTTACCTATTAAATCGAGGCTGTTGCAGTAAGCTAACTACACCAATGTATATATTAGAAAAAGTACTTGGGATACAAAATCTACTCTGCCATAAACATGGATATATCTGTACTACCCAGTACTGAACATTAGGTGGACAGAGACAAGCTATCCTGCACATATTGGAGATTAGTTATGTGCGGAATACCCTTATGGTAGAGTAGCTGACATGTTGAACCTTGTATTTTAACGTACTTCACAGAGCTACTACTGGGTCTATTGTCTTTCTACTGCTCTATTTACAACCTACAAAATCGTTGTTTCATTCCAAAAACTGATGTTGAAGTATCTGCATGTCAAGTCACTCCTCTGCAACACAGAGGATAAGCAAGAATAAAGGGTTTTAAATAACATCAGAGAAGCTACTATTTCAGTATCCTAAGTAAATCAACAGCTCAGAATTCTTAGCCAGCAGGTTATAATTAATATAAAAGGTTTTAAGGTTATTTTTATATTAAAAGATTGAAAGGCAATAGAAAGCTAGTAAATGATTTATGAATGTCTAGTAAGTGATTAGTTCCATTTTAAAGAGCCTACAAAGTTCAATAGGCTGCTTAAAATATTATACAACAGTATAACACAACAGTTAAATGCTACTCACACTTGTCATTAAACAACTAGCTCTTTATTACCTAATTATAATCAACAAAACACTATTCCTGATTAAAATGACCTGAATTTCAAAGTTACAAGCATGCAGTTTCCTATGAAATCTGTCCACATTTTGAAAGAACTGGGCTTGGTGAGAACTAGGCATATGTTGAACCACGTACAACAGCTCTAAAAAATGTACCTGCCCTCTGACACTGAACTTCGATCAGTCTGGTCAGAAACAAATACTGGTGGCGATGGTAGTAACTACTCTAACATGAAGGATGTTATACTTAAGCTCTGAACAAGCTTTAGGAGGTGTTAAACTGAGAAATAACAACAACTTGGGCAACACTACAGTTGTCCAAGGAAACCCAGACTTTCTGGAAATTATTCTTCCTTTTACATACAACCATAAAGCAGAGATACGATAGTAGTTTTCATACAGTGAGTAATACTCAGAGCATTTTCCACTGAGCATTTATGAAATATGCTGAAAGTTTACTGCAAATATATTTTTAAACGCATCTCTATATGGTATCAAATTTAAGGTTTTTATTTCTAAAGGAAAACAGATAAAGCTTCTCAACCTTTTCTACTTAGCACCCACTCTTTGTGAGGGTGCTGCATATGGCAATTACTCTCTACATTTATGAACGTGACTTGCTAAGTTGCAAGAACGTGTCTTCTGTCAGCTTGAACAGCAACAACAAGAAAAATAATAAAACTGGAGTCATAGCAAGGTTATTCTATTGCTGCCTTGGTAAGCCCTAACAGCTGCACAGACACATCCTACAGAGCTATTTGTAGGGGAGAAAGACCCCCAAATTGGAAACCATGGAAGGAATAGAATGCCAGAAATCCCTTCCCATCCAAGTGAGTGAAGAGACCAAGGAGGGGGGTCAGAAATCCTTATTATTTAGTTATAATAGCTGAAGTCTACTCAAAGCAGAGCAAAGTTTTATTTTGCTCTTCCAACAATCCAAAAGGAAAAATAGTGATGAAAGAAGTCTGATTTTCAGATATCTGTTAGCCTTGAACTGGTACACAAGAAACCATGTCTCATCAGACAAAAAAAAAAACCCACGCTCTTCTCAGCATATCAAACAAAGAAACCTAAATATCTTTCCAGTACATTATCCCATGATTTCATTAGAGGAGAACCAAGCCTATTTTTCCCAGTAGTTTCTAACAAATTATATATAGGCATAGATGGGGAAGGACTACAGAGAGCGACCAAGACAGCTATCAGAAAAATGCACTTCAAGTTTCAAGCTAAAAACAGTGGGGTGATTTTTGTTTGGGTTTCATTTTGGAGTTTGGTTTGTTTGGGGGGCTTTACTTTTGTTCTTATGTTTTGGGGGGTTTTTTTACAACAATAGCTAGTTGAGAAGTTAAAAATCTCAAGCCTGCAAATAAATTTTAACCTCCCAAAACTTTAAAAATCAAGACTCAACTGATTTAGACAGAAGAGTACAGCACTGTGTCCGATGTGTCTGACATATTCCTTAATAGTCACACCTCCTTTTAGTCATAAATATCCCAACACTGTTCTATCATTTAAGAAGTTTGTTTGCATGGAGTACTACACAATCAGAACTTTATTTTGCATCTACCTACATAAACCAAAGATTAGCAGCTACATTCAGAGAACACAGCACTCAGACTCACACAACACCTGCCATACTTTCATGGACTTCACAAGTACCAGAAAACTAGATATGGCCTAATACATTACATTTCACACCTCAAACGAATGGTAATAAGTAACCAAATACTATACAGTAAAATAAACAACTATTTAGTTCAGTCAAACCAGTGTAATCTCATTTTATTTGCAATTTAAATGTAGCTACTTAAAACATTTTCCAGATCACAACTTGTCCCCAAGGAATGTCTGTCTATGAAATGAAGAAATACTGCATTTCAATCACTTTTCCACCAACACTTAACAATCGCATTTAAATTGTTTTTTCTATTTAAAAAATTCACCTCTTGATAAGGATAGTGTACTGGTGTACGTCCTAAGTCAACTTTTGCATTTAACTGAAGTCCTAATACGGTATTTTTCACTCACTCCAAGACTGCAATTTTGAATACAAAAGCACTTGAAGCTTCTTTTACTTTTAAGCTTTTTACTCTGAAGTTCATCAGAAATATTACATTGTTAGCATTCAAATTAGCAGGGGTGAAGTGACTTAAGAGCAATGCAAAAATAGTTTAAGGGCTGAAGGGGTGCCTTCACTGAAACTATCTTTTCCTGTTTGCATTGAATTCAGAGTCCAATCACTTTGACAGTACCTTTCAACACATTGATTAAACAAGTTTTCACACCACTTTTAATAAAATTGTACCTATGGACCAACCACAAATTAGACTATAACGTTACAAGCAGTATTTAAACAAAGTAGAAACAGTACCTGCAAGAAGATGTTTACAGGTGATGAGAGATTAGCGTAAAAAGGAAAAAAATCACCCTGAACAGTGTAATGAATGGCAAACATTCAGTTAGTGTCATGTGTCGGTGGAAATAGGATTAAGATAAATGAAAAGATAAAGGAAAGGATGCCATTGAAGTGAGAGGGACATGGCAGAGAAGTTAGAAGAGGCAGCTGTGAAAAGGAGACAAAGAAACTAAGGAAGACTGCTGATGCAAACAGCCAGATAGCACAAGAAAGGTAAGTCAGAAGCAGAAAGGTCTCTGCTTCTCCAACAACCTTATCTGGCTACCCCTCCTTGCCACAGATTCACTGTGTGTGCTTGAAAATTTATGTATCAGAAATATTTGAAATAATCATTGACAAATTCAGAAGGAATGGGAGGAGGGAGTTTTAGTACAAGTGCGGATGTAATTTGTTATCATATGCCTCACCGTTTTTTCAATAACTGCCCGTGCTGTTTTCCAGGTAGCACACAACCTCCTTTGTACTCTACCTTAATGCAGTCCAAGATGCAGTAAATGCTACCAATCAAAACCCCATGCTTGCTTGGGTTTTTAAAAATAAATTATTCAGCATATTCTGATGAAGTAGTTTACATATTAAAGGAAGACTCTTTTTAAAACAGATAGAGAATGCATACTGTCTACCCTGAGACAGGAATCTTCCAAGAAACCCAAAAATATTAATTCCAACAACAGCTGCTTTTTTTACCTTAATCCTTCTCCTTACTACGAGCTGGCCATATTGAAGTATTTATATATGAAAAGGCTTTCCTTCACTACTTCAAGATTTCTATGGGATAAACAACAAAACTAGCAGTCTTTTCATATAAACTAAATTAACAATAGCCCAGTTAGTTTCAGGGTCACTGAAATCACACCAAAAGCAGAGATAAGCAGAATGAAAGAAATATGAGAACAGAACACTTGAAAGATGTTTGGCAAAAACATTTCTTATACAGACCTGGCACTACAACTTGTCAACAGTGAATGAAATGACAAGGGCACTGCAAGAAAAAACACCACAGGGTTGATGCTAAATACACACTTAATATGAATGGTAACTGAACAATAAAAAGCCATACGAGCTCTGTATACTTTGGAAACTAAATGTGAAAGGCAGGAACACCAAGGAGGACTCTAAGCTATTGTAACTATTCCCAGAGGCAGGGTCATCTCATTATTTAATTGTAAGATGACATACATCACAGCATTGCATAAACAGTATTAGCAGTCCCAATAAGGAAGATGAAAACTTTGTTTTGATACAGGACAGAAATCTTACTTAATTCTACAAATAGATCAGGGGCAGGGGGACATGATGACAGACAGGACACGAGGGGACATGGACAGACAAATGGGAAGGATATCAATGACAACAATTAAAGATTAGGATCTACAGCTTTCAGAACTTTAGGAAAATCCAAAGCTTATCAGAACAACTAATAAAGTTGATTATTACTCAGGCAGACAGAGCAATAGGCTGTTCACTTCATGGCACGGAGTTGCATTCAAAGCAAGCCTTACAGGTCAAAAAATTTCCAGTCTCAATAGAAATAAATTGCGAAGCAGTAGTTAACCTAGCTACCCCAAACTAGACTACTAATGCTTAAAAGTGTGCTAATTCAAATGTTATTTGTATTATATAAAATATTTTTATATGCGTATAGATGTAATACAGATATGTATTTTTACAATACATATTACACAGCTCTGATAGAGATTATATCTTGCTTTTTACTTTTTAAATACACCCATACATATTACAGATTTTTTTTACTTTAAATCAGAGGAAAAAAGCAACAGGAAACATCTCACCAACCCATTTCACGCAGTAATTACTTATGGATATACTTCTATAACTTCAGTGAGAACATACTTCAGCGAAGTGGTAACTGTATTCAGTGCTGCTGCTAATCAAATAAGGGCATAAAGGGCAATAAAAACACGCACAGATACTGGCATCAATAAAAAAAGTATACAAAGCGTTTTACATGACTGTGTACCATGGTTGTTTCTGGTTAAGAAAGCTTCCATTCAGACGACTTTTTTAGCAAATTAAAAAGGGCATTTCTTCAGTGTAGTATCCTCTGTCCACATTCCCATGCCAAAGGGACTTTGTAAGATCATCCAAAGAGAAAAGTACTTACGAGAAAAGTTTAAGGCAACACGTACTTTTTCTATAGGTATCTTTAAGTAATACAATTGTGTGTGATAGACAAACAGATCTATTATTCCTACTTGGATAGACAAACACAAAATAAAATCACGTACACTTGGCACTGATTAAAACAACACCCTCCTGTCAGGATATTCTTGCATCCATATAGCAGAGTACTGCCTCACAACAGAAATGTCCTTTCCCAGTATTTTCACTTGATTCTACGGGAACCACTTAGGGTTCCAGAAAAGTGTACAACTTCCTGATCAACCAATTTCTGTGACAGATTGTTCACTGCACATTTGAAATGGTAAAGTGGTTAAAAAAGAAATGGAAGCCTTCAATTTTCAAGCCACTTTTATAAGGAGCTGAATTATTACCAAAAGCCTCAGGGTGAAATAGATTTTTCTGAAGATGTGTTCTTATAAGAGGTGCCAGCAGCAATAACTTACATGCTGCTAAAGGGAATTCACACACAAAAAAATTAAATCCATGAAATAAAATAAATCTCACAAGCATACATGTTGTGGAAAGGAAGATTATGAAATTTAATGACACTGAAGATTTTAAAGAACATTTCTTTTTTAGTGGATTATTTACTTTTCTTATTAATAATTAACTGTTCTAACATCTAAGTATTTTGATAAAGTCTTACATTTATACTCACCTGATTCATTTTGAATTCCTGTTGTGTTCTGAAAAGATACACACAACAAAGAAACTCCTTTGATTACATGAGCCCTAAAAAGAAAAACAGACAATTGTAACATATACCTACCTACAAATTTACACTGAATTGAAAGTACACAGATCTGTAGTTTCTCTTCCTAAAGCATTTGTCACAAAGCAGCATATTGCTTTATAAAAAAAAACCTGCTCCAAGCTATAGTTTTGCTATTATAGCTCAAATGTATGAATAATCTCAAGACAGATATCTATCATTAATCTTTCTCCCAGTTTTAACTGATGATGCAGCAGAAATGTGCTCAAGTAGGATTGTTTCACTTGTTTTAAAAACAAGTTAGCTTGTTCAAGATTGAGTACTTTACGAGTCAGATCTCTTCAGAATTTAGCATCAAAGCATTATGAAAGACCTTAAGTGGGTTTCAAATTAAAAAAAATGCACGCATTTGAGTTTCCACTCTCCCATATTAGAAATATGAAATTCTTCCTTAATTTGGACCTTTTATTAAGGTATTTTATTACACTAAGGCATCTGGCATTCTTGTTTAACAGAAGCCTGAGATTTCAAAAGGTTTCCTAGTTCCAGTAGGCATCAAACTTGAAAACTCATGACTTAAGACAAAACTAATCAGAACGATGACATATCTAAGAGTCTAGTACATCAACTCACTTCCTATCCCTCCTGGTGTCATACAGAATTTTGAATAAATACCCTTTTTTGAAGGTTAACTGGTACTTAACCACTTAAAGCACTTTATTTAAGTAGTGCTATTTCTTTCCTCTCTTTAGTTTTCTTATTATAAAAATGATTAACTGATTTTTACTAAGTATTTTGTATAAATACTAATTTTTAATTTAAAATACATTCAAGCAAAATATACTCCAAATAAATTTCACATAGTCCTTCACATCTTCACACTGTAAGAATTCTTAATGGTGTATAACAGTGATAATACTGCCAAACTTCATACAATTGTTGCATTGCTTAAGAAATTCGCAAGAAAAGGAAAAACTTCCTTGAAAAGGATATTTCTATTGTAAACAGCTCTTCCAGGATTAACTCCTTTTGTCCTGATAATTCCATACTATTTAGCATTTATCTGAACAGCTGAAACATCTGTATTTCAGTTCCAGTTTTGCAACTTGTTCTGTGGTATTTACAGTTTGCCAGCATAGACCAGTTACAGGATAAGGAGCTCCCTCTCAACAGCTTTTAAAAATCTGAAGAAAAGCCTCCCTTTTGGAATGTACCATTACAACTTCTAACTTATTTCAGTACGTCTGTCAAATACAAATCAATTCCTAGGAATGATACATGCCAAGCATTCTATTTTCTAAACTTTTCTCTAACACCGACGGAAAACAGAGCCAACAAACTACCGAGCAAGGAGGGAATGCTCCCCAGGTTTCATTACTAGTTATAGTCACTCCTGAGATTGTTAAATCTTGCCACGACAATAATGTCCCTTTGGCTTGAAGTTTCTTATGCATTAGCACGCAGTTGTTTCTCACACATCTTTACTTCCCTCAGCCTTGACATCTTAACTCATTTTCCCTCCTGACAAATACGATTTCTACTTCAGACATTTTTACACAAATGTTTTAGGCAAATGGTTTCTGAAATTTGATCCATAGACTGCCTGTCATCTGCTGAAAGGCACACGGAAATGCTGAAAGGCACGTGGAAATGCTGATTAAAGAAAAAGCAAAAATTGGAGTCAATATAAACTTCTGTACTTGAGATGAGGCCGAAATAATGGAGAAAAATCCAGTGCTCTTCTTCATTGTTCATTGGGACAATACCCACACAATGTCAATTTATAAATGAAATATTTTGGATAGCAAGAGAGGCATCAAAACATTTCCTAGTGTGAAAAACAACTTATTTTTAGTAACAAATGTCTTATTCTTCTATATTTGGCTACAAAACAAAAAACAATTACTCACATAAAGACAACAAAAGCAAGAACCTTTTATTGACATCATTTTAGAGCACAGCCTGATGAGCTACTATGGCTGTAGCATAGGAGTTTAAGTGGTTATTGTCTCCAGCTGCCTATTTCCACCTTTTCTCCTCCCTCTGACTGAAGATTATCGCTCCCTCAATGACAAGGGCTTAACTGTTCACATAACCATTTGCTATCATGGTTCTGCAAAGTGATTTAGAAAACCTACTGTAAGAAGTGCACATATGTTACACTGTGATAAATGACAGTCATCTGAAGTATATACGCCATTTCCAACACTGAATAAAACTGGAAGGCATTTAACCCAGAACTCTAGATATGTAAAGACAACAAGGATTTAAAGCATTGTCTTACAAAAGCGAACATTCAACTCCATCACTACTCAGCCACTAAACATAAACGAATTTGAGAGACAAGTAAATATCAATCAAGTGATGGGTTGAAGGGTTCAATGCTAAAGAGAAGTCCTGTCAAGCTGAAAATTTCCTCTAAGCTGAGCTTTCTTAGCCAAGTTATTAAATAGTCATAAATTTGAAAAGCAGTCCAGAACTTTTTTAAAAATTTAATTTCAGCAGTAAAAATACACTTTTATTGTATTTCATATACTAATTAAAAGTTATTTTGCTTAGAATTAATACTGTTTTCAAAGTCTTTTCAGAACAAAAAATAAGCCTGGTATTTTTACAAGTTTTATTAATGCTTCGTTCAGCTTTTATAGAACTGGTTATATCCAAACCTCTCAATGGTATTTCTTAGGAGAAGCTGGCAAATCTTAACATACTGATATATTTCAACATCCACGTAACACAGCTTAGGTAGATTCGTAACAGACTGCGCTACTCTATACTCTTTCACCTACAAGTTACCAGAGGAACCAGTTGACCATAAAATACAATTAGATGTGAGATTAAGCTACAGTAAACCAAAAGCTTCAACAAGTATTTATAAAGCTATTAAAATGCACACTTCATCTTAAAAATTTTATACATGCACTTCTGACAAGTTACATTTAGGAGCCCTCTAACTGAAAAAATGCCTGAAAATATTTCCCCAATTTTCTTTCCTCCATGTTACCTACTTTGTTAACAATGAACTCAACTATATGGAAAGCAAGATTTTTTTTTTTTTCTTCCCAGCCCAAATAATTAAGACTATATACAGACTTCATACAATCACTAGTTTTCCTTCTACCTAAATGAAACCTGACATAAGAACAGAAGACAAAGTATCTGTAACACTACATTTGGGATTGAACTTCTAATACACAAAGTTTAACAAAACCAAGCAAATATGAAACAAATTCTACAACTGCTACACAAATATTAGTTCCCTGTATCATCAATGACTACCAAAAACGTATTTATTCTCATCACTGCAAGCAGAAACAAGCTTTCATTTCATACCCTAATGACTCATATCACATACAGTCAAGTCCAACACAAGATTGGCCAGGAAAGCACCAAAGAAAATGATACTGCTCTGATTTATCATCAGGGGAATTGTGATATATTAAGTGTAAAGAAGACCACATTAAATCAGTTTTAAAGTTAGCAATAGTCTACAACTGTGTTAGTACCTTGAAAAAGTCACGTCAGCAGCTCCATCAGAGGTAACAACTGTTTCAATTCAACCTTTCCTCCAAACTCAACAGCAACATATACCTGCATCTATCAGGCAAAGACCTGGATATTGTTAGTAACATCTATCACAGTAAACTTTGAAGACTCACAAGTCCCTAAGATAAATAAAGGTTGTATGCAAAAAATGAAGCATGCTCACCAGTACAGCAACCTGATCTTTTAAAATTATTTTGTGGAAAACATTGCCAAGTCATATTTATTCCAAACTGCTACCTACTACTGTATCTCATGAGACAAAAATGTTATGTGCTTTCTCAAGACATTAAAGCATCTGGGAAACAAACACAAGAGAAAGAAGATCTACTGCATCATATAATCTTAAGAGTTTCAGAAAAGTGTATTTCGAAAGGCTCATTGTTAGGCAACAAATTATATTTATTTAGAGAAGAATACACCAGGCATCTATATTTAAGGAAACTCTGTGGTCTCTCTAAAACAAAACATCTGAAACAAAAAATATTTTGACCCTATTTCTGAATTTTACGCCCTTTTTAAATTTTAAATATTCCCCTACAAAAAATATAACTTCCTGGGAATAAAGTTTGCAAACAAGAGCAAGTAATATTATACAAAGCTAACATTACAGATAGGCTTTTTCAAGCTATATCAGATGATACTTCTGGTAAGCATTCCTATGTTTTACTTCTGATTTTATAAGTCATGTTTATGATTTCTGTATCAAAAAGCACTTTGAAAGATAATGTTGCTTCCAATTCAGAGAAAGGAAAAACCAGGCATAAGAGTACCAATCCTCTTCTGGAAGCTGAAAAGGGGACACGCATTACGTCATTGCTCCGGTAAAAACATGTTCGTTATAGAACCAGGAACTAAACTTGAAAGTCTCAACAATTTGCTTTCTTAATGACCAGCGGTTCAGGCTGGGATACTGCACAGCTCTTTGTTTTAGTTTTTAGTTGCAGCACATGATTTTTTAATTTATTTTTTTAACATCAGGCCATTTACATTTTTTCAATTCAATACTGAAACACTTTAATCCACAAATTTTCAGTGTATTAGGTGAAACAAAGCTTGCCCCCCCCTCCCCCATTAAGTTCATGTTAACTCTGAAAGATTAAAATATGCATTTGATAGAAACAAGAAGCACTATCTATGGGCACTTAATTGCAAAGACATTTTCAGTTACTCAAAGCTGACAGAATAAGAATGGAGAAAAAACGGGCAAACAGTGATTTTCTGAACACTAAAATCTATTACCTATTGTCCATTAAGAAAACAGGCTTCGCTTACCGCCATGTAAACCAAATACACTTTAGAAAGGTTTATTCAAATAACCAACAAAATATGCCAATAAATCACCAACACAAAAATAAACCCCGAGTTTATTAATTAAACAGCAACTAGTCGAGAGAAGTCAACAGAAAATAACAAGTCTCTAACCACTGCAAATATACAGAAATACCATTCCAACCTTCAGACATAAGTATACTTTTTATTCTGCTTGCAAAGACAGTAAATTCAAGTGAAAATTTTCTAAGACAAGTACATTGCTGATTTACTACTATGTGAAGAAGTCCATTTCGGTCCTTTTTACAATACAGGACTCAGCCTCCCAATTTTGCCTACAGGCATGTTTTATACAGAGGCAGAGAAGAAATATTTTTCAGCTAAGAATACAACCAGAGAAAAAACACATTAGTAAAATAAATTATTTCATGGGGGGGTCGTCAAGTAGCATGTGAAAGAGCAGGTATGATCCTGATAGCAAGTTCAACAGCAAATACACGGCAGTGCTTTAGAAAGGTATGCCAGTGCAGATACTCCACAGACAGGAGTTTTCAAACTCCAGCTGTTTATAAATCCCTGATCAAAAACATACAAGTAGCAGTCTCCAATCTCCACCAGTAAGCAAATGACTCATGATGATCAAGGTACTGTGCTATTGCTATAAGCCATACACTAATTTATTTATTTTTTTTCTGGTTGAGATCCTCATTCGAAGGTCTTGCAGGCACACTGCAAATTAACTATCAACTGGATACCAATGATAACAAATACATTACCACACTGGTCGTCTCTAAATCTCTCTGAACTTCTGTTTTTCAACAGACAACCACCTAGTAAGCAACATTATACAATCTCCTCTTTATATACTATTACTTGTTTACCCCTAAGGATCAAGGCTTTTCTGTAAAACAGTGAAATGGGGACATCACTGCACTGGAGGATGGACTTCAAGAGCCATTTTCGTTTTTACAGAAAAATAGTAGTTTGCTTTGACCTTCTGCTTTACTTCCCTTCCATTTTCAAGCAAATATTCATGTAGAAAAATAAGGATGTGTTATACAAGTGTATATAAGGACTTCTCTCATCTTCCACACTACTCTGGGAGAAGGCTGTTCTTTTGATCCCCATATCTGCACTAAAGAGGCATCAGTTCAGAAATCTCCAAACACAATAATCATTGCATTTCTACCTAAGATATTTTATTCCAAGTGATGATTTGCCTTTTATTTAATGTGACTAGGGTTTCACTATAAGCAAAACTTGGCCTCATTTTCATGGTCTATGCCATGGGCAGACAGGCTGTTGAGACACTTCTGCTCTAGCAAATCCTGTGAGCTATATGCTTGAAAACCAACAGGTACTACTACATGGTTCTCCTTGCCATCTCTACAAGTCCAGTAGTCCTTCCATTTCTTAAAAGTCATTCCCCCCCATCAATCAGTGATGCAGTTCTCTATCTGAAGAGTGCCAATGCTATCACTGATTCACCATCACGCGTTCCAACAGCTGGAAGAGCTGGAGGCCTCTGGTCTACACCAAGGAAAGCTTAACTGAAATCTTAACATGCACATCATTTTTATTAAAACAGAGCAAGTGTCAAAAAACAACATCATAATTACATGCCACACCACTGTACATCTCCAGTTCTCCTAATCTACGTAGTATGTGCCAATAAACTGAAAAAGACTTTGCATTCAAATAACACGCCCAAAGTCAAGAGCGTAGACTGGGAACTGCAAACTGGCATGGCATGAGAAATGCAGGCAGTCCTGCTGCTGAAGAGCTGTCCACTGCTGAGTACTCAAACGTAAAATAAGAAAACTATTTCTCTTGCCACTAAACGATCAGATGGCAGGTGCAACCACATCACCTGCCTTTCCCTTTTCGACAACTGTTGAAAACAATTTAAACTATTCTTTACTATTTCAAAATGGAAATTTTGCAGCTTCTTATGAATTTCAAACCACTAGAAACTTTGCTGAAGATTTCAGCCGCCTGCTCATGAGGTAGCTACCAGCAGGGCTCCACACGCCGCCCTGGCTTCAAACACAAAATGTACCTGCAGATACTACTCTTGACCTGTTCTAAACGTCTTGCATGCAAATCTTGCCTCTCACCCCAAACATTCTTCCCCACGGTACCACTGCACCACCATGAAGAGACCTCTGATTTATGTGACACGTCCAGGACACCTCCAGTGAGGAAACCAATTCTGAAATTAATTTCTCCAAGCCGCCGCTCACCCAGCTTGGCTGACGCTTGATCTGCAGTGAGCTTTAAAGGCGTGTGAATTGCCAGAACTTTTGAAGACTGCGTATTACGAACTGTTTGGAAGACAACAGTTGTCTCGAAACGTCAGGCTGGCAGCAGTTACAGAGCTCTGCTTCGCCAGCTGACACCTCCAAGGCAGCATTTTCAAGAGAAAAACCTGAAAAAGCAGCCCAGGGGATGGAGCACCTTCTTCCAAACGGCCTCTGCCGCCATCCTCCTCCCTCCGCCCGGACCCCCTCTCCTCCAGGCTCCCCCGCAGGGCACAAGTCCCACGGCCGCTCCTCGCACCTGCAGCCCGCACGCCCACCCCGCGGCCACTTGCCGCCACCTTCCTCCGGGCACCCCCCGCCCCGGGGCGGCTCCACCCCCCCGAAGGAGGCTCCTCCGCGGGCCGGGCCGCCGCCACCGCCGCGGTCCCCTCCTCCCGCGCCGGGCCCCCTCCCAGCCGCGCCCCCGGCGCCGCGCCGCTGGCTCTGCCCACCGCCCCCACGCCCCGTCCCGCCCTCCGGCGCGGCGGCGCCCGCGGGCAGCACGACGGGCCCCGCCGCCTCCCCCTCACCTGCGCCGCTGCCGCCGCCTGCGGCCCGGCTCGAAGGGGCGCGGAGCGGCCTCAGCTCCGGCACCGTCCGGGCGCCATTTTGTCTCCAGCCTCGGAAGTGACGTTGGGGGGAGGCCAGCGGGCAGGTCCCCCCGCCGCGGGACCCCCTCCGGAGCGGGGCCGCCCCCCGCCCGCCGCCCCCCATCTCCCCGCACCCGGTTCACCCCCAGTGTTTCCCCGAGAGCCCCTCAGCTCATCCCACCTGCCCGCGCCGGCCTCCGCACCGCGGCCTCCAGCCACCACCCTCATCCCAGACAATGAGCTGTGGAGAAGAGCAGGTTCTCTTTCCCTATTTCTTTTTTTTTTTTTTTTTGTCTGTTTTTCATCTTTTGGTAATAGTACAGCTCCGCAGGGAGGTGGTTTTCTCGCCTCTGACTGAAAACGAAAAAAAAAAAAATTAGTGGCTGAGGGGAAATTATTTGAATAACTGGAGGTGATGTGTGGAAAGATCCTCACCCCCTGAGGAGGCGCGGGCGGTGTTTTGGGGCTAGCAGTCTGACAGCCTCAGACCCAGTTTTGCTGCACATATGTTGTGCTGTCCCGTGTAAACCAAAGTTTTCTCACTGTAATTTCTGAGCAAGTACCTGAGAGGGAAAAAAACCTCATAGTCACCTCCTGGGAAATGCTTGTATTTGTATTGTAGGGCATAACAGTGTGTCCCTTTAATTTGAAGAGAAAAATAATTTTCTCACTTGAATTCTGTATTCATAATACTGTCAAAGAGATGTAGTTCTCCTGGGCTAGGACTATTTTTAAAAGGAAATGTTAAGGATTTCCCATTTTCCCAGATGAAAACCCCCTGACTTAAACCCATAGGAGATGGGAGGCATTAATGCAGTTAGAGATGAGAGGTCTAAAGTTAAGAAATGTTTTACATTTCTTTGATTATTTTGTTTTCACATTCATTGTGCATCAAGGAGCGACATTAAAACTGTCGATAAGCCTGGGCACGCAAAGTACCTGTATAGTACCAGGAGAGAGGAGTCCCATTCCATGAAGCTGGAAGGTTTCCTTAGGAAGTAGCCAAGCAAATCACCTGACTACGCTCTCTTGTCAAACAAGCTTTTTACATCAATTCACCGTATTTCCAACAAACACAGCTACAAAGATAACATTTCAAGCATAAGGAAAATGCACACTCTGAAGCCAGAGAATTTGAATGCCTCTGTGGTATTGCTTAAGTTTGCCAAGCCACAGCAGACTGAAAAATAACAGGACACAGTGATCTTCCCACCTGGATTACTCAGGATATGTTTATATTTTAAAATGTTGCTTAAGTATACCAAAGTCAGTTTTGAAACCTCTAATTTTAGTAGTAACAAATCCTAATATAAATATGTTTAAACTACTTTAACTTATTAGGCTAAATTAATTCTAATTTAGCTGTATTAACATTTCATTTTCTAAGCTAGACTAATTACATCTGTGTAAGTTTTGGAGTCATTTTAAGAAAAACCAAGGCTTCCATTTAGCATGTTAGAGCCTTATAGCTATAACAGAGAAAACAAAAACATAGAACAAAATACATACACCATCAGCTAGAGTACAAACCTTTCTACCTTCAAGATTATTAAGTATATGGTTTTCCAAAAGAATCACAAATAATACAAATTATGACTTTCCTCAGCATACTTAACTCTAGAAAAAGTTTCCAAAGCAGCTTAAAACACAGCCCTTTTTAAAAAATAGATTAGCCTATTACCTTCTTACTTTTTCCTGTATTATAGAGGCATTGTTATTGAGACTGTAAACCAGGCAAGGTAGGTATCAACAAACTAACCCACAAACTTACAGTACTAACTACAAAATACTGATATTTTTAGCATTTCTTTTGACTTTATTAATTTTATTTTGATTTTATAACTTCATTGCTACAGTATTAATTTTTACTCACTTGTTTAAAGCTGAAAGGAGTAAAGGCTTTTGATCAAATACTGATATTACTTCTCTATTCCTTCTTGGTTAAGGCTGTACTGGCTCTTCAGAGGCTTAATTTGAAGACTCACCCTGCTAGTGATTGGTGGATGTCACTGTAAAAGTCATGTTGGAAGACCACAGTAATTTTAGGCTGTGAGCTAGACTGTGAAAGTGAGTTTATTTTCAGTGAGGCTGGTTGTCTTTCTTTTCCTGTATTTTTTGTTTCCTTACAGATTTTGCTTGGCTTTGTATAGTGATAAATAGGAATGTTGTATAGCTAGGATTATTTTCTTGGCTTACATTTGGCTTAATTGAACATTTTAAAAATTTTTTTTTAATATATTTTAGTATTAAATACTTAAACAGCTTTTTAATGGATGGTTTTAAATGCTAAATTGTTTATACTTGCTCAAAAACATAATTTTATTTCTTATTGTGTAGAGATATAATGCTGAACCAACATGAAGTTCTTTATAGTTGTAGAATCACTTATGAAGATTACTTAACTCTGTTGCTTTTAATGTTTACTATTTATTAATTACTTTTTGTTGTATGCTATTATATTGTAGGTGGAGAAGGGACTTTTGAAAAGCTGGAGCTCTGAATGAAGTAGAAACAGTTTTCTCAGGTAGCTAATTCTGTAACTGCTTTTGTATATGTAATTGCTACTAATACAAGGTTATAGTTTTATGATAATAAAAAAATTTTAAAAAGCTCTTGTTAAAGTTTGTAGATTCTTGGAAGGTTTATGCTATGAATGTTAGAAGAATTTTGAATGCTAAGATAAGCTATATTACTCCAATTTTGATTTTTAGAATGTTAGTTAATAAGACTTTATAATATAAGAGAGTAAGTAAAAACAAAGCATCTAAACATTGAAGACTTTACAAATCACTCTCTAAGACAGGATAGGCTTTTAGATTGGTTTGCACTTATTTTATCTACAAACCAAGGAACTCTCACTTCTAAGTGTTTTAAAGAAGCGTTAGTTCATTTTTTTCAGTCAAAATCCTCAGTGTAGAAAACAGTAACGTTCTGTCAATATCTGTATGAAATGTAGCTGTCATAAGCATATTATGTGTGTGACTGCAAGAAGTGGAAAAAACTTGTCTGATGCTGTCAGTTTGTCAGTAATTTTGGTAACTAACAGTTGCAACATTATAATCAGAACGAGCTCTGTGTAGTCTTGGCCTTCCCATAGGTATTCCTGAGCCATTTGCTCAATTGTGTCAGCTATTTGGTAGTAAACATGCTCTTGTACTTGAATCCTGTTTATTTCCATTCTTATACAAATGGGTGCAAAGTCTTGTTTAGGCTTAATATTTGGAATTTTTAGTTTGAAACATCTCCTAAGACATTTCAAAGAATAAAAGGATAGTCAGTGCGTTAAAGAAATCACTTCTGACCAAAAAAACTTCCTTTTAAACTAAAGCATCACCGCTATATATATAGTGAAAGGTTCTCACTTAGTATTGCATAATATAACATTTCTATTTGTCTTAAAGCAGATTCTTTTTATTTTCCAAATTTAGCATGACAGAAGTAATACGAAGAAAAGATAAAGCATGAAAGCAAAGTGAGAGGAAAGATGTAGGGTCCTTCTGCCTGCTAGAAATCTTATCAAAAGCTTCCAGAATATGGCACTGAGTCTGTCTGCCCACAACTCAGCCTCTGCATCACAACAGTGAATTAATAATAAAAATACATATGACAACAAGCCGATTATCTATGCTCTAGATTTCCTTAGAATAAAGATGAGAATGCCTGTGATGAATACTAGCTTGTGGGTGTAATAGTAAGTACTAATCTGACAAAGTTAGTACAGGAGGCCTCTACTGTACAGAATAGAATAAATGAACACACGAGGGATGCAAATAAGCCACACTGCAAACATAATAGTGTCTATGTCAAAGGCTTGGTGAATCTATTATAAGGTTATCCTTGAATAATATGTCCATTTGTGTGAAAATAAATCACTTAGAAAATACACTTTGCTTTTGGAATTGCTTGAAGTAACTTCAGTGCTGTTAAGCTGTCTAACAGTAATAACTGATCTCTTTAGGTGTCACTGGGACTCATTAAACCAAAAGACAGTAGACAAGAGGCATTAAAATTGCTTTGTAGAATCCTTGTCTTGTTCATGCAGTGATGTGTAGTGGATTAAATTCTATGATCATATTCACAAATTTCTGCTGCCTTTTGAGACACAAGAATAGGGAATAATGTGATACCCACAAGCACAAACTTTCACTTTATCTGTAAAAGTAGACTTAAGGATTTGGAGAATCTTGAGGCATAAGGTGTGATTTCTCATCTCAGTATTACATATGTTGAACTACAGGGATTCCAATTATTCTACTTTAGGGGCCTCACTGGTAGTTTCCCAGCCTGTGTATTTTTGGTTTATCCCATCACTCTTACTTTAAGCAGCTGTGCTTTGCTCAAGTGTTAATAGACACTATTGTTTTCCAACTAGCTGCCACTTAACCAGATTCTATATCCTTAGCCTGCATGCTTTGATTGTGAGTAAAATATATCTGTACCTTCAGTACATTTTTTTCTGTATGCTTCTAATGTAGTGAGACCCATAATCCTGTAATCAAGTATTGTTTTCCCTGTTTTCTTGTTGATTTTCCAAGTTCCAAATCATTTACACTTTTCTGTGCTGCTGTGTTCAGTTAAAATATAGCTTTGAAAAGTGAAAGGTGTACTAGAAAGACATTAGTATTTAGCACCCTTTCTTCTAAAGAAATGCAAGAGCTATGTGAGGTAGTTGAATCTGGCCTATGTCTGATTAAAAACATACTAATTTCTTTCATTAATAACTGCTGCTTTTCACAGATGGAATGTTAGGTGTTATTCCAATACTTGAAACAAAACACTACCGAAGGGAAAACTTGGGTGAGACTCACTCCTGTTATGCTGTAAGGCCTTACTGACATTTGAAAGGAGGCTGAGGATCTGTTTAGTATGGACTATGTTTTTAAAGTGATGGTAGGCTCCAACAGGACAGAATTTTTGATGTTCAAAGCTACATTTCTTTCTGAAAATGATTAGTGTTTATCTCAACAGTGACAACCAAAGTACTGATACAAATGAACTTATGTGGGTAATGGGATTTGTAGTTTAGGACTGTGATTGTAGGCTTATTGGCAAAAGGTGAGAAAGGATGTAGGGGAGCAAAATGCTATTTTATCTCTGGCCTGGAATTAATATTGCTAGTTTGAAGTCATTAAATAGTAGAGACTCACATTATTTATCAATCTTCTAGCATGACACTCTTGATATAGAAGTCTTCCATGTATGAATCTTAGGGCTCTCAAGCTGCTCATGTAAATTATGAATGTCTCTACAAAGCTTACTGCAACATGCTACCTTCTCAGAGTGAGAAATGCTATAGCAGGCCAATCACCTTCTGCTTTCAGAGCAATCTAAAACCAGTGAGGCTAACAGACTGGCAGCATTAAAAAGCCAGGTGACAGATTTTGTCTGAGGGGAACATGAAGAAAACATCCATTGTTACAATGAAAGTACAGCTTGCAATATCAGCCTTGTCTCAAACTCTCTTGTTCGCTTCCTCAGTCGCTTCTTTGCAGTATTCTGCACTTGTATCGAGACACATCTGTGACTGTTAATACTGTTTTTCCAGAACCCATCATTCAATCGCACTGAACAGGAACAAGCTGTCTAGTTTTGGCATAGTCTGTGCTGGGTTTTGTGCCTCTTTAGCCCCTGTTTATTGCCAGATAGACTTCTCAATTTGCTTTGCCTGGAAGTTTTTGCTTTTGTTGACTATGTTGTGTCGTCACTTATTTGTGCTTGAAACTTAGGTAGCTCTGTGTACAAGTCATCTTTACTTTCCCTGCACTTACATTGAGAATACATACCACCTGGTGGTGTTTCAGTGGACTTGCACTTCAGTTTACACTATCTCTGGTGGTCAGAGAATCCTACAAATCTTTAGCTGATTAAAGTTCTGAACACTGAAAATTTTTTGTATTCAGAAAATATCGATATTGCTGCTACCGTGCTCTCTAAAATAATGAATTAGGGTTTCAGGTTACCTGTGTGTGCTTAAACACACACACAGGCACATAATACGAGCACACAGTAGAGACAAATACTAGCAAAAAATTTTTGTAAAGCTGCATGTCTGACTGAATATATCAGGGTGACTGGGAAGGTGACTGTTGCGTGGTTAGAGACAGAGAACTTCTTGTGCGTAGAAGTCTTTACGAGCCTTGGCAGGAAAAATCTTTCTAGAAAAGGTTTTTCTCTTCAGAGGGTCTGAAGTAGCCTTGACACTAGCTAGACCCAAGTGATACCAATATGGCCAATTCTTCTCTTGTTAATTGGAACAAGATGTCTATTATCAAAACTCTGTGCTGTTCTAGTTTGTCCTTATAAACATCAGAGACAATGTGCTGCATGTTGTGGCTTAAACTAATAATTTCTCTGGGCAAGACTGATAGTTTGAACTGCTAGGGTTACTGGTTACTTAATAGCTCTACATTTGAGTAATGTTACTAGTTTTTTCTAAAAGAGCTTTTTGACAGATAAAGAATTGGCTGAAGTACTAGGATAGTTGGGTAACTTGTACTTTAAATGTCCTGGGGAATGAGCCTCTTAAAACTCAAGGACTTAAGTACTCTTGCTTCTTTTACTTCCTTCAGGTTTAGGTGATTCTTTCTAACTTAGCCTCAAGGTCCTTCACAGTCCTTATTCTTATATCTGCTTTCTACAGCCTGAGTCATCTTTGTACCAGTAGCAGGTCTTGATATAAAAATCTAGTTTTTCACAACTTAAAGCAGTATCCAAGTTTATCAATGGAGTTTTATACTACTCACGGATGTCTCATGGTCTGATTGTTATTCTTGTCTGAGTTGATTGCTTGCCTGTTATACTGTACATAAGTTCCATATCTGCTGGCCAACAAGTGCTCCTTTTCCTATAGCTATGGAGAAGTTCTTTTTCAGGATCACCTTATGGAATTGGTGATATGGTCATACCTAGTTAGTCTTGGATATTTGGCTTCCATATGCATGCTCCAGTTGGCCTTCCCACAGTTCCCATGACCATTTCCATGAAAAGTCCCATATGACTGACTGTAGCAAAATGGTAACTAGGATATCTGATGGGGCAGGATACTGGTGTCCAGTTAATGAAGTCAGTTCACTACCTCTTGATCACAGGCTATGGAACCTAAGATTTTATTTTCTCTTTTTAAGAGAACAGATGTCTTCAGTCCAAGACTGAGTAGACATGCTTCGCTGGAACATTGCCCTCTCCAGAACTTGACAGCTGCTGAGGTTTTTGGTCCTTCAGGTAAGTTATATAGGACTTACTAGCCATTACCTGAGTACTACTGCTACTAACGGGCTAAAACTCATCTCTGTCAATTCACTTAAACACAAGAAATATTGAGAGAAGATGTTGGCAATACTCTGTGGAAGGGAAAGCATGGTAAGAATAGTGTTTGGCTCTGGTTTTGGTTACCTACTACTTGCATAGTGACAAGCTGGCTCTGAGGGTGAAATAGCACTGAGTATGGAGAAAGCATCTGATTGTTGTCTGTACTGCTTCTTCCAACTCATAGCAATGGATCAATCAAAATCACTTCAGGTGCTGTATGGATGGTGTAGGCATACTCTGTGAAACATTTGTTTTGTTGGAAGCATTTTAAAAATAAATCAGGCTTGATGGCTAGGAGGCAATATATAATAATCTGAAGCTTTTTGATTATGAACATGTTCATTTTTCTTGTAAAAAATGCCTTCAGTAATTCTTACCACTAGCTGGTGCTAGGATACAGTTTACTGAGTGTGCAGTCATGGTGCATCTGCATTATTAGCCTGCAGTGAGGAGTCCTTCATTTTAGTGTTCTGCTTGTGTATTTCTGTATACATTGCTTCTTGTCAGGTGTATCAATTCTTCAGTCATTCTTGTGGTTCTTGCTCAGTTTTCTGCATGAAATGCAAGAATGCTTTACCTTCTCAGATATTTCTATTTCTTTCCACTCAGTCAGTCAAGCATGCTTATTGTGGAAGTAAGCTAATTATTAATCATGACAAAATGAGCTAGAAAAATCCATCAGGAAAACTGTTTTCAGGGAGTAACTTCATAATTAGGAGTTAAACATTTCTTAAGTGCAGCACTTCTAGACTTCAATGAACAGATGATAGGATTTGCCTCCCTGAGAGTTGTGGTTAATAACAATGCACGTTTTTATATTCTCATTAATATTTTTCTCTTACAAAGAGGCATATCTTAGTGTCAGGAGTAGTTTCCTCAGGTTAAATCCAGCTCTGGACCACAAAGGTAACTTCATGCAGCAACTTACACTATGTATATTCTCTCACTACTTTACTAGTGAAGCAAAGGCTGCCTGTTAAGAGTAAGCTGTATTTTATTATACAACTTGCCTTTAAGGGCTGGGGTTTGGGTCAAAATCTCTTGTAACACCAATCTCTAAAGCTGTGTCTAAATTGTGAGAAGTGCACTTTCCTTAATTCTCTTTGTATAAACAGTTTGTGTGGGTGTAGACAGGAAAACACAATTCTGCAAATGGCTGTCCCTTATTTCTCAGCAAATTGCATCAGTGCTAAACACACAGGAGAGGACATGCCTTCAAGAAGGAAGCTAGCATGTGTTATGCTGTGCTCAGTTGTTACTGCTTATTCAACTCCTGTGTTTTTTTGCAAAATGTTAGATAGGAAATGAGGAAGAGCTGGCATTCCCATCTCTTTTCCCTTGAGTACACCTGCTGAACCTGCTAATTCCTTCCCTGTTTCCTGCACAGGATGAATCAAAAATGTCATGAGGCAAAATATCCACAGGACTGTAAAGGAATGTGTTACTCGAGGATAACATGGTTGATAAAAGCAGGAAATGGAGTTGCTTCCCAGCTCAAATGAGACATACAGCACTAATTTCCTAAGACAAACATCAGTATATTTAAAATTGCCTTGTTAGAAAATGTTTAGTTGTTCCAGAGGGAGGGAGGAAGTGTTTTAATAAGGATTTAGGTTCATCCACTTCTAGTCAATGATTTAACTCAGTTGCTGGTCAGTACTGCCTTTAAGTTGTTACCAGATGGCAGTCTTATTGTAGGAAAAATGAGTTAATGGGCTTACGTAGTACAGAGAAATCCATCTTCTTAAAACATCAGTGACTTCCCGTTCTGCATAGGAGAAGGAAGAAAGAGGGGTTCTCTGAAGAGTAGGACAGACTCTTTCTATCATTTTTCCCCTCAAAAACCAGAGGGAGCTTCTATTTTTTACCCAGATTTAATTGGAATTGTTGCTGCATTGCATCAGTATTGTTCTTACTGTGCTCCCTTTCCTATTGGAAGGTAAGGATGCAATTACTTGCTGCTGCTGCAGCGTCTTCCTAGATTACCTCCTGTTAGGAAAACTAAACCTGGTTTATACCAGTGTTGCGGTACCATTTCAGAAGAAAAACAATCCAGTTCTAAATGAGATACAGAGCACAAAAGACTGATGTTTACTTGATAGAACTGCATTAAAATTAATGATGCTTTCAGAAAGAACAGCCATGAAAAAAGTTCTTCTTTCCCTGTTAATTTTAAGGTAGATTTAACAATGGGGAGGAGAGGGGTGCAAAAGTATTTGCTGTTAACTCAATCTTTGACTAAAAAGCAGGTTTTCATTTGTGGAGAAGTGCATCCTGGGGTTTTATGTAGCTATAAGCACTAAGAGAAGCTATGTCCCTGATGTGTGTGATGAGGTATATTACAGCTGGAATACATTTGACTGGGCTGTACTTCATGTCAAAATCCAGAACATACTCAGCAGAAATCGTCAAAGACATCTGACTTTCTAATGGCCTATACTTACCATATTGAGGGAAGTTTGTGAACAGATACAACTCTAGTCTGGCAGAACCAGCACATGGCTCAGTAACTCACACCTGAAAAAGCTGAACTTTTCTGAGAGTATAGTTAAGTATTGATACAGTTTGCTGGAAGGTGTCGTGGACTCTAGAAATCTTTCAAAAGCCTATTTTTTTGAAAGATATGTTCTCATTAAACCAAATTAATGAGCTTGATTTGAGGTGTGTCTTTTGAATTTCTAGATTGATAAGGAAAAAAAAAGCTTGAAATCAAATTATACTTTTTGGAAGAATCTGTATGTGTACACTTACTGATCCAACAGACTTGCTGTAGGGGGAGGATCTGACTTTGAGTGCTTTGAAGAGCAATTCTTTTCTGCCCTTCTGTCCCCATCAGTATTTCTTTATGAGTAAAACTTGTTGATTTGAACTTGGATAAAAATTATGATGGTTTAATGTAAGGGGAGTGCCTTCATCCTTTGAAGAACCTACTTCAGAAGGTTTTAAGGGCAGTTGTGGAAAGAAAAGAATAGCTCAGCCATATCCAAGTGAATTTAAGTGAACTTCAGGGCTTAATGTTTGGTGATTTGAGGGGTTCTGGTTGCACATAAAAATAAGGATGTTGTATGTCTATGCAGTAGAACACTCTAATACTGCAAGAGTGGCCTGGGATGGGTTCCTTATCCTTGTATTTGTGCTGTGATATCCCAGAGAACACTCTAGAACTGTGACTTTATGATAACCTTAAGTATAGACTAGGAAAAGATCAGGTTGATGACTTAGAGCCCCTGTATGCCTGACCCTGGACAAATGGGGGGTTTGAGACAAACTTCTAATCTGTCCGAACAAAACATTTTTAGGCATCTTTTTCCCTCTGATGCAAGTTTATCTGAATACTGATGTGGCTTAACATCTGAAATAGCCCACACAGGTGGGTAAGTCCATTGTTTCAATTCAGGTCAATCTGGAAATGTGAATGAAAATTAAACTTTTGTGAAGACAGTATTTTGCAGTTCTCTACTTTCTTTATTCCTTCCATTTTCTACTTTTTTGTGGATGGCACTGTTTGGTTTTGGTTTTGAACTCTCAAAATCAATCATCCTTGCCAACTGCTTTCTGGAAACAGAACGCAACCTTGAAAATGCATGGAATGTGCAGCACTACTTGCCTGCTAAGACACTTGCCAATTTAGCATTTACTGGAGTCTGAAAATCTGACTTCTCCAGCCTGGAAGAGCCCAACAAGCTCCATGATTGAATGGGGATCTTTGTGTTGCAGTCCAACTGTTTGTTGCAGAGCAGGGGGAGCTGTGGGTTTGGTCCAATGCCTAAATCCACAAGGCCTGGACAAAGACACATGGCTAGTGTGATGCTGGGTTTATTTATACGTAAATGCCTCCACGCTGCAGCTGTGAAAAATGTACAAAGCACTAATTCAAACTTCTCATTATGGCACCTCGTGTCAAGTTACATTTCCACTATTACCTTCTGTATCCACCAGTAGTTGTCTAACAAAAGTAGATGCTGAGAGCTTCAGTATGATTAATACTTCAGGTTAAAAAAGCTGTCTGGAAAAGGATGGATATGGTTAATCTGATTACTTCATCTAGTTAAGTAGATGAATATAAATAGCCATAACAATGTCTTCAGGCATGGTGTAGGCCAGTTATGACTTAAGCTTTAAATTGCAGTGGTTCAGTAGCATCTACTCTGCAAAACTTGACTGTGAAGAAATTATTTTTAGATGGAATAGTTTTTCATCAAAACCAATCAGAGCATATTTCTGACCTGAGGGTTCTTGGTAGATTCACTAAGTTGCTTTTTTCCCCCTGTCCTTTGTTGCCATCTTATATTAAAGAATATTAAGGATCATGTTACCATAAAACATAATGGAACATCACTTCATTTGCACTAATATGAAGCTGTAAGAGGACTACTGTTTAAAGATTCCTGTGTTGGGGGCTTTTCCCTGTGGTATAACCCGTGGCAAATCACTTAATCTGTGTATCATACTCTCCTGAACTGGAGGTAGTACTTGCCATCCTCACATGAATGATACATCAGTGCTTTTGAGCTTGAGAACTTTACAGAAAGCATTAATGTGCATGTTGCACTTACCTCTTAATGAAATGTGATTAAGATACTTGCAATAGCATATTGCAAGTGCTCTTAAAATAGTAATTACATTTAAAAGCAATTGCTGCATGTTTTAATTGGTATTTGACTATAAATGAACACTTCTTAAATTTATAGGGGTAACTTGAGATCTCTGTGACTATTCTGGTTCTTACTTAATTATTGCTAGTTTTATTGAATTAATTCTTCTGATGTTTTCTGTTCTCACAGTAAAAACATGCCTTAGATGAACTCTTGTAAGAATTGCTGTACTGATGCCTAGAAGTATTATAAACGTTAATGCATCAAGTCATTGCTTTCATAGTATACTACTGCTGTATATCTTCCCCACAGACACAAATACAAGGGGACAACGATGTTTATGGTATTTTTTAGTGACATCTGGCATTCTCACAGGAAGCCTGGTGCCTGCTTGTCTGTTAGGGAGAGCCACATTCATGACTCAAAGCCAAACTGCAAAAGGGAACATTACTGTTACTAACTATAAAGGAATGAATGTGATCAGGAGTAAGGACTTTGACTTAAAAGCAAGTGTTGATATATTGAATGTTGTTCCCTGTGAATAAAACTCAAACCTGGCCAGCTGGTGAAAGTATGGAGCTGTTGTTTCCTGCTGTGTTCTCATGCATAGGAAGTCTCCTGACCTTGGGCCTTGATTCTGCAAGCATGTATACTGATCATTCATTTCAGCTTACAGAAGTATTTGCCCTAGGACAATGTGCTGTTTGACTTCTTGCAAAGCAGAAAAGATCCCATCTTCCACATAAATTCTAACAAGAAACACACAGCTTGTGTTCAGCCTACCCATGAAGTCCTGAACCATGGGAAGCTAAATAATACAAGCTAATGAAAGCTCAGTCACAGAATGCCGCAGTGGTTTGCATATGGAATATAGACCTCTGCATTTCTTGACTGTTTGTATGTGAAGTTACAAAAGGGATTTAAGAATTCTTCAGTAGCATATAAATACATAACAAATATGAGAAAGACTTTCATAAGCCGTTGTTTCTTGAGGTTTGCTTGAAGCTGAATGAAATGTTCTACACTTGAGATTTCTAGACAGCAAGGCAGTGCGAATCCTCAGAATATTAAATGTATCAGTGTAGCAGCAGTTGCTGTTTCTTCATGTTGACGGAGTAATGGAGGTGTTCTGATTCTTCAGAGCCCTTGCTTTCTTTAGCCATATACTGAGTATCCTGTACTCCAGCTGATACTAAGAAGGCAATTATGTCTCCACATTTTTGCTGGTTCAGATTTATTACCAAATACAGCAGTATTTAATAGTGAGTCTCCAATGCCCTCCGATTATGTTTCAGTGGAGCATGGGCCATTTGGTTAGGGGTTACTTTTGCCTAAGATTACTAAATCTTTCTTTAAACTAGAGGGCAGAACATAAAGACACAGTTAAGACCAGAAGACTTAGATAGTTGGTACGTGATGTTAAAATAGCTCTTAGTGAGAGATTCTGGAGTAGGAGCAAAGAACAGTTTACTTGAGCAGAATGCAGGCTGTTCAACTGGTGTTCTGTACATGATCCAGGAAAACATGAAACTTCCACTAAAGGTTGTCTGCCATCATGCTATGCATTTTTCAAATGGGGTCTTGTAACTTCTGCCTTAACCAATACTCAGAACAGGCATAAAGATAGTTTTCTCATTTTGTGGTATTTGCAAGTTAGCAGCAACTGAGATGATGCAGAACAAACTGGTGACATCTGTGCTATTCCCTGCAATGGTTGAATAATTCATAAATCCATGTGGCATTCATTTGGTCAGACATGAAGTGCATCTTCTGGGGTAGTTTTCAGTACAGACAAGAAATTGTTAAATCTAGAGTAACAGAAATTACTATTTTATGTTGCCACAATAAGAAAAAGCTGTAATCTTCCTGCTTTCATATGAGTTTACATGGATTTTTAGCTAATTCATACAAGTCACACAAGCAAATAGAACAGTCATGCATGAAACTTGGTGGTAACTCTCTTTCAAAAACCAGTGGGATGTATGGGCATGCAGAAACAAAATACCTGAAGTAATACGGCCCCCTTTAAGTACTGTAACCTAAAAGTACTGGGGCAAAGGGTGGTAATGTGAAAAGTTAAACTCTTTCTAGCCAAGACAAGTATGTCTTCAACTGAACTGAGTCACAGGAATTGGAAAGTGTATTAAGGTGTGTGTGAATTGTTTTTCAGAGATGGGACCTCGTGTGCTCATTTGTAAGAGACTGCAGGCTTGCTTTCTTGAAAGATAACTGATTTGATATACCAGAAATCTCAGAATTGATTGGATAAACTGCATGATGTTGTTACATGAGTAATGCTGCAGAATGCAATTGGTCATAGGTAAAAAAATATACTGACACTTAAGTAAAGATACCTTTAAAAAATAAGTTTAATTGAGGTCCCATGGTGGTGATAAAGGTAGTAAAAACTTTGTAGCCTACTTCAAGCCCACTTCTGTGTCTTGGATTTTATGCTTTAAAAACGTCCCAAACCAAATTAGCATTAGTAAAGAACTGACTTAAGATACACACTAGGCTTGTTACAGATTTTTATATAGTACGTACATGACTTTGTATGGTGGTATCATTAATTTTTCCCTTTAGTTTTATGCAGCTTTTGAGTGTAAGCAGAAATAAACCAAATGAGATTATGCTGGAGGTGAGATATGAATGTATTATTCCACAGTACTGTACTACTGTAGACCAATTCTGGGATGCATATGCTCTGAGGTTGCACTGCATGGGATTAGTATTTAAATGCAAAGACATGGCAAATTCCTTAATGTTAGTTGCACCCTTGTGTGGGTGCACACATACTCAATAATTTCACTCTCTACTCTTAACAACCTTGATTGTGTTTTATCAGAAGAGACCCTGAAAACAAAGTACAAGATTTAAGGTATATTTCAATTTTATTATAAATTGCCTACCTGTGGATACTGCTTGTAATGTGATGGGAATAGTTATTCAAGGGGAAAGTCATTCCTGTGGGAAAACTGTAGTTTAGAATCTTCCTCTGGTAAGGAAGAGAGAATGACTGCTCCAAGTAAAGTATTCCTGAGTATAAACTCAGCAATTCAGAGACAACTATATTTACTGACAGCAAGCTACAAACCAAAACCTTGTATCCAAATATGCTTTAATTCTGAGCTTGACAAAGAAGTCTAAATTCAGACTTCAGGAAACTAGTTTCTTTTTATAGATGACACAAAAAAAGCATGCCTGTATCTAGAAATTGCAGCCTTTGGATCTAGTCTGCAGTTCTCAGCATAGACCAGTCTGAAGATAAAGCTTGCTAGTCATCGGTCATCACAGACTGAGTGCCCTGTTACATGAGCTTGAGAACTGCACCAAAGAGACTGCTAAATTACTTTTTCTGACATGTTTAGTTTTGATGATAGCTTCATTTATCAGTGTCAAATGAGTTGGTTGTAGACACTTCACTGATAAGACAAGTAGCAAAATAAGCTAGGAAAATTGAGGCAAGTTTAAAACATTTTATAAGGTTTTTTTATAGAAAATAAAGAACAATTATTGTAAAATAAGACAATTTACATTATAATTTTTATTTCCAAAGCTCAGATTGGTATGATAGTTTATGGCACATGAAAGAAACAGAAAAGCAAATCTAGATAAATTGACATATTTAGCAATTATTGACCATATGGATTATTGTGATTTTTACACCAAACACTTAAGTGCCTCTAAAGTTTAGAAAACATGATGCGTTGCAGCCACCTGACATACAAAGCCTTTGCTCTGAACTCTGTGCGTTCAGGTACTGCTGCACTAAGTGTGCCACAGAAAAGCTGCAGACTCCAAAGATGCATTATACCCCATTAACGTATTCTGATCTAGTGTTGCACACATTTATCAAACAAGCCAACTATACAGTTAAAAACCGAGACTGTTATACAGGAAAAAAAATGTATATACTAACTCAAAAGCTTCTACATGTTGGCTTTAAAGCGTGCTGAGTAACTGGTTAAAGTGACCCATCAAAATTGGGTATTTTCCAAGCACCCTTTAATTCAGGATGTGTATTTTAATCCCTGCATGTCTCTGCAACAAGAGAAGACAGGAAATTCCTGGTGCAACAGTCAGATGAGCAAGCTTTCAGTTGGTAGGTCAGTTCCAGCTGGGCCTACCATGTTTTGCCACATAATAACATAAGCATCAAGAGCAGAAAATCCGTATCAACAGTGGAAGGATTTTAGCTTCTGATATCTAATATTTTCTAAATTTGTAAATATTTGGTGCTCTCTGAAGCTAATTCCTCCTTTTGATACATTGTTTGGCAGATAAACATGCCACAAGCACTTAACCAGCCAAAACCACTTAAAAGATTCTGGATATGTTTTTTAAAGAAATGCATAAAATGTAATGTGAAATAATCTTTGGTAGCATTTCAAAATCAAGCTAGCATATATTACCTGCAAATCACATTTCAGATGTAAATCTCATTGCTGCTGGGTTTTTTCTTACTGCATAATCTTTTTCCTTCTTCCAGTAAACTCCTGGTTAGTAAAAATCCTATGAAATGTTCCATACTCTGTAGTCTGGGGAGGGGGGGGAAGGGGAAGAGTCCTTAAGAGTTGTGTGGGATCCCCATAGATCTGGAATTCTTCAACCATATTTTCCATGGATCATCTTCTCACACCAATACAGGAATAGTCTTTAGTTCTTATAAAATAAGAAGCACTTGTATTTTCTGGTGTAGAATGGCATGGTTGCTTGTTTCAACTATTTTCAGGGCCTGTAGAACAAAACACAGAGATTTTATCGTTCTTCATAGTTACCCAAATGCTTTAGTTACATTACTGGTTTTCCTGTCACTGCTTTTTCTCTCCCCAGTTCATATTTTGCTTTCTCCTAATGCTGCATGAATAGTATTTGTTAAATGTAGTGTGGTTTTCTTACTGCTTTTGAGTCTGGAGCCATGCAAATCTAAATTGCTTTACAATGAATCTTGCTGGCATCAAACCAGATTCCACAAATGTCCAGAGTAATAAGATAAAGATCACTTGTGTTCATATTATCCAGCACTTCCAGAAGTTGGTCCTGTAATACTTTGTAGTGAATTTTACCTCTGTGCAGTAGAATAATCCAAAACCCGTGCACCTGGTGAATATTATAAGCGTGCATGCAGTATGTGGCAAATTTTTCTGAAGCACATGATGCAGTTTACATCACCCACATCACATTGGCAGCTCTTGCTGAATCAATAGACACTGTATGATATGAAAATAGGTTATTTTGTCAAAATAGAAGCACTAGAAATTTCCAGAGCGATTCCTGTGACCTTGCTCAGAGGATGCTTGTTTGAAAAGCCTGATTAGCAATTTACTTACGAGTACCTGCCTGACATCTTCCTTACAACAGCGATGATTATTCCTGCAAGGATTCCAACTGCCACTATGATTCCAATAATTATTCCAACCAGAGCAATTGTTTCCAGACCACCTGAAAGAGGAAATTGGGAATGTTAGCATGTTTCTCAGAGACCACTGATAAGAGGCTACTGACAGAACTGACCCTGTTCTGCTGCATCCTGCTCCTTGGGGAAAATCTCCTTATCTTGTGAACTCTGAAGTAGGCCTGGTGAATTCAGCAGGCTTATTCGTAGCCTGTGGGCCTGCAAATGTGCATTTGGGCGGGAGGGCTCCATGTAGATGTGGCTACAGAGACAGTGATCATGACAACCAGAGGAGGCAGCTCAGGGAGCAGGTCATGGCTCCTCCTGAAACTTTTATTTCAGAATAGCATGGGCACAGCTAGTGGTGTGACCCCCCCTTCTAGAAGGGGATCACCTGGCAGTTAAATTCTCCCTTTATAAAAAAAATTCCTGTGCTTACCTTTTTCAGTTTTCTCTGGTTCCCCACTCGGTCTACCTGTAAAGCCAGAAAGAGAATGATTACTTAATTGCTCACTGTGGTTTGTACAGAGTTTTGCATCCCAATTTATAATGGTATATCCAAGGAAAACTTTGTAGAAATACACTGCCACCAGATGTGATTTGACTGTTTCAAAGCAACGCCTATAAACTAAAAACAAACTGACTTGAAATGTGATTGACAGACCTGCCATTCAAGTGGACTAAGTTTATCACTAATGTCTTTTGGTAGGTGAATCTGACATACTTGTGAGCCTCAGAGACTTCCAATGTTTGTGATCTGATTTTTGAGTTTGTACTTAAAGTGCACTCTGAGCATCTGTTGGCAACAGCTACTACTGTTCACATCAACCAGAGAAACCGTTCATTTATTTAGACACCAAGCTACCAAAAAAGTTGGTCTGGAAACAAAAAGACCTTTTTTTCTCATAACTGCTCATCTGACCATTTCAAAGTAAGATTCATTAAATGTATGACCGGTTATTGGTACTGTTACGGGACTGGAATATCAGAGCAGAAAATATGATGCTTGTGTTCTTTTACTTTTTACTTGTGGTAAGCACAAGAGTGAACCACTAAGAACAAGCCTGGTCCAAAAGCCGTATAGAGCACGTGCCCATTTATTTGTGCCCATACACTCTTCTGTACACGATCAGACACAAAAGCACAGGTACAAGCTGTCTGGAAGACTGCTAAGCAGGCATAGGGCAAACAGGTCAGAGTGCACTTTATCAACCTTTTGCACCCATCTGATGCTCACAGACTACTGTATGGACATGGGTGCAACTTGCTCTATATATGCATGACATGTGCATGAAACTTGTGTCTCTCCAGGGAAGCTAAGGCAAAAACCGAGAGGGCAGCTGGGTTGTAACAGTTATGTTTTCTGCATTTTAGGGTCTTTGAGTTGGTCCAAAAAAAAAAAAAAAATTATTTTTCTGGAGAGCTGTTTGATTTTCATACTAATCATCTGAAAAGAAAGTGAAGGCTTCAGTGTTATTGCCTGCCTTGGCGGGGAGAACCAGCAGTGCACTGGTAAACAAAATGGTATAGCTACTCATTCCTTTTGTCAGTGCACATCTGTTATGAAGTTAGGATGTGGAGTGATTATTAAGGAGTAATTTTAGAAATCTTACTTTTCACTTTCAAAAACTAGCAGTGCTACCTTTGAGAGCACCTTAAACTTGGTATTTGAATCTTCCAGATACGGTTTAGTAGATGGCAGTAGAACTTTGATATAATAAAAGAGAAGAGAGATTTTTCTTACCATCAACATTTTCTGTGTTAACTTCATAACCAGTAGAATTATCACTGTCTTCAGCTGGGGCAAATGCACTTTCTGTGGTCATCAGTTGTCCAAACTGCAAGAGATTTGTTACATTGTGTAGTCTTGTGGGCAACTACAAGAATTGGGGGGAAAAAAGAGGGAAAAGAAAACCTCAGTACATTCAGTCTGTGTGTATGAAATAAGCATTTCAATTTCTTGGTCCGTCAGGTGCCCTACGGATGCTTTTTTAGCTATGACCTGTCATCTTTGACTTGTGTACAGTGACCAAAAAAAAAACCAAAGTAAGCTGATTTGTCTTCCCAGCTGAAGGCTTTCTAGATCAGATGACTAAGTTCTCAGGAGGAGTACAAAAGGTGTAGAAGACTGCAGAATACTGCAGACCTGCCTTTTTTTGTTGTGTGGGGTTTTTTACACTAATTTGTCGGTTTGGTTTCACTGAAGCTAATGGAGAGGTACTAAATTAGAAGAGGCAAATGAATAAGCAGGTTATGAATGCTTTTTGCACCACAAAAACTGCCAAAAACATTTTCAACTCTGTCACCTTTCAACCTGATTGCTTGCAAAGCAAAAGCATTGACATTAGATCATTTTTATGTTAGGACTCAAGGTTATTCTTTAATTTATAATGATTATTCAAAATCTAAGCCACAGGACAATATCAGAATATGAAATCAGGGTAACCTAAAGGAATGATACTCACCAGGGTTGGTAATTCTTCAAATTCTGTGTCATTTCTGTCTCTGAAATCAATTGTTGCACTTTCCTCTCCTTCTAGAACTGAGCTTGCTGAATAAAATTTTAGAAAATGAGTTAGGATTTTACTTGGTAGTCACATGTTCTGGCTACTTTGACATGTAAGCCTCGTTAAACATGAGATCTATGTAATGTTCCATCTCCCTGCCCCTGTGCACTTAAGTTTGCAACATTATTTGGATTAACATTGAATTCTGCTATACTCTCGTACATAGCTGTAGGATAAAGAGCTTAAGTAGACATCCCTTAACCCTGGTACAACCGTGAAACCTTGAAACGTACTTGTTACTAAACACTTTGTCCAAGAAAAGATTTCTCTTTTTAAGAAAAGATTTCCACACACACACCCTGGGTGGATGTGACTACTCCAGTAAGTTAAGCGTTAGCTTATATATTTGGATAAATTACTCAAGCATCTTCCATTTTCTAAAATAGTAAGAGCTTTCTCCCATCTTTCAGCTCAGTCCCAGCTGCAACCTTTATTTTTAGAACTATCATTAATGTTTATGGGTGTATCTATAGTTCTGAAACTATTCCTACACAAATTTATTCAGAGATTTTTCTAAAGTTGCAAACCTTACTTGCCATAATTTGAATTTTTTAGGTAACAATGTAAGGTCTTCCTTTTTATTCTAGACCTATATATGTCATCTGTGCTCTTTGATATAATGGAATATATAAATTTTGGCCCACGCAAGGCTCTTTCTTTACAAATACAGCCAGACTTCATCAGTAGGAAAAATGAAATGAAACAGGGTAGGACACAAAAGATATGGGTATGTGGAGATAACTGGCAATATCAAGAAAATGTTGAAAACAAGTATCATTTGATTAAGTTTCTTGCTGATTCATAAAACTATGACCATACACAGTATGATGTTAATGTACCGTGATTTCTCTTGGGAGTTTCTAATTCACCATGATTATAAAGCTAGGTGAGGCTGCTTGCTATGCTGTTGCCTGGGGCATAAGAGTTCTGCTAATTCCACATACCAGTGTTTAAATTTAAGCAAAAAGCCAATAACAGCCATTGTCCTGAGCAAAAACTTAAGGCAAAAAAATCCCTAAAACTCCTGAAATTCTTTCCTGGATTAAAATTTTGCATCTAACTTCAATTTATTTCATCAATCAGAGCAGAAGTTTGTCCAAACATTTTCAAATCCAGTTTATATTTTTTCAGCATAATACAGAAATAGGAAATATTGCAATGATAGCTGAAGGTTATCTGAATGAGAGTCGTGTTCATTCTCTTCAAAAAAGCAGAGAATTTTTAGGGCAGTTGGAGAAAACCCTGGATGCTCAAATATCATTTGCCAGTGATGTGTGAAGATAACAATTGTCAGCTGCTAATAGGTTAATTATGAACAAAGAATACCTAAGCCTTTTTTCCTTTGCAAGATAGTTTGATACGTTTATAAACTGGTAAATATGAAGTGGTAGATTGGTAGTGTGGGGTAGTGATCTCTTCAGGGAGGAGAATAGCAATTCACGTGGGTTATTTAAAAACATTTGAATATTTTATGTAAAAGAAATATTCATGACCTGTTTGTCTTACTAAATCTTAACACTGTTTTTAGTATTTCACCTGGTTTTATTTAGTGACCTAAAAACATTCTCATCTCCTCTGCATTTGAAGTTACACTATTTCTGAATTTTTAGACTAGTTCCAAATAGTAAGACTATTTCTTCTGAAAGACTTTAATACTCCTAAATGCACCCTGTGTTGTATATGATAGAGAGGCATGTAAACATAATTTTTATTCTGTGACTGAAATTAGAATTGACACTTTGATCAATATCAGTCAAAATTGAAAAAAGGATAGGATCACTTTGGATCAGCTGCGCATAGATCACTTGGAAATTATTCTTCTTTAATTGTGAGGCCCACTTAACTTTTCACTTTTAAACTTCCCCTTTTAAAATGAAAAAGTTATTTCAAATTTAAAAGCCAATATTTAATTTTGAAATAAGTTTAAAAAAAAAAATGCACTGGCACTTTAAAGGAAATTTTTCATACAGGGGATGAATGATTTGACATTGGGGAAAAAAAAATCTGGTTTTGTTTGAGACGCTCATCTGAATTCCAGTGGGAACTTGCAAATATTTTTCTTGCTCCCAAAACTCATTTTTGAACCAAACTAAAAAATTTTCATCCATCTCTCACAATGTAAGGCCGAGAGCTTTGTCCCATTGCCAAGAAACTAAACACTGATCTAAACTTAGATTTCTAATTCCATGTTTACTCAAGTAAATAGAATTTTATATTTTTATACCTCTATAAGCCTGAATACAGATACACTTTCTATTTAAGAGCCAAAAGGGTGTGCAAGTAGTACTTTAGTCACTAACAGATGAAGAAAGTATATTCATGTTATGCCAATATAAGGCCCAATATAGTGGCTAATTAAGCCAGCCAGTCTCCCAAAAAAATCACCTTATGATCCATGGAAAGACTAGAACAGGCCAGGGTAAATCATATTTCTAGGTTAGATGGTAAAAATAATGTTTTAGTCATTTTTGATTGAAATATCCAAGGTGAGCAGCCTTGGATTTTTTCTGTTGAGATAGCATAAAGGGGGCTTGACTTTTAGGTGTGTTGCTTTAGCCACCTTCTAAAGATCAAGGCATTTTAAGATATGGCACTACTTTATAAGACTTCTCTTTTGTTTATAAAGTCATGTCTTTAAAGTACAATATTGGGATTATGCTATGTACATGTTAAGAAATGGCAATAGAGCTCAACAACATGAGTTGTGTATGGATCAGTTTACCTTGTAAGCACAGTCAGAAGTGTAAAAACATCCTTTATTCACTAGTTGCAAAATAAGCACAGATGGAGAAAACCCATTACCAGAGGAAAAACCCCAAGCAGAAAGTGAAATAAGTTTTGTATGTTAACAACAAGCAGCTTATTCAGAGAAGCTGCTTATACTCTTGGCATGGTGGTAGCTTTCAGCTCTGAAGAATTACCTGATAGTGAAGGCAGGAAAGGAAATGGTGTCACAGAACAAAGGCGTAGAGAATTAGTGAGTGTCACAAACATGAAATAATTATTCTTTGTGATAAAGTTATTGCAGATTCTTGGCCATGAGTGACATGTAGAAAATCTATTTCAGTGCATTTGCCCTCTGTGTGCAGTGATTGACAAAAGGAGGTGGCCCAGATTAATCTTGCCTAATTTTAGGTTCTTAATAAAGGTGCCTAAAGAAGGTGTCTGCTTGCCCTTATCATCTTTTATAGTCTGTAGGGAAAGATAAATACTTCTAGAAGGTAATTCAGCTCACCTGAGATTTGGGTCATCCTTGGCAGTGCTGCCTTTGCTTAACTGTAAAGGGAAACTAGAATAATATGGCTCCACTGTTAACTTCCTAAAGCTCACAGGCAGAAGTGATTTCTGTTGATGTGAAAGTCTTGTCCCAGCTCTACCCAATCTGCATGATGCTCTGTTTAAGCTGAGGTCCTGTATTTGCTGAAGAATAGCCCCTGGACTATATTTCCAGGTTTGTTTTTCTGGACAGGGAGTGGAGGTGGTCTGGGTGGTAGTTAAGCAGATGCTACTCAACTATTACCAAAAGAAAGACCTGGGAGGTAATTTGTTACTGGTGTATTGCATTTGTAGGAAGGAATATGTGATAGGAGACAATTCTCTGTTGGAGAAAGTCATATTAAAGTAAAAAATATTTAAATGAAATTGAGAGAAACTATTGGACTTGAAGCTTCTTTCCCTGTACCCAGTACAAGGCCTATGTACCGCTGACATGAAAGAGAATGTAAATGGGATGTAAGGGTGTGTATGTGCTTTAGTCATTGCTGGTTTCATCTGATGTGGGCCAAATGTAGCAAGAGCCGCAGGGTTAAGTAGTGCTTCTGCATATGTTCTTAATACTATCTTAGAGGAGGCTGTAAATAAAAACAGTGCCTCACAGTGCTACGATTGTCTTCAACTAGCACTATGGCCTCTTCTGTTTGCAGCTATACGTTGCTGCAGATGTGAATTAATCATTGCATCTCGTTCTGCCAAAGTTCCAGCTGGGTGTGTTTCAGTTCAAAGTCGCCAGCTGCTATCAGGCTGCAACTTCTCACACCAGGAGAAAATCTGATGTCTTTAAAAGTTTAATATTGCTTTGAAAACATCCCATGGTTAAGCATCCCATGACCCACTTAGGGGAAGATGAGCTCACTGCTCATTGTTATGCATGGGGTGACAGTTTACTAGAAAAACCTCTTAGGGTTTCTTTCAAAGCACAGTGGTTGTGTTGGAAAGGAGAGGGAGTTGTAAAACTGTTGTTCATTAGCATTTCTTTCTGGTATCTCCAAAACCAACAAAGATACTTTTGAAGATGAAAAATGTTGTAGGATCTTGTTTCTTTCCCAGCAGTCTGAGTAAACCCAGACACTAGTAGGCAAGGGCCGTTGTAAGCCTGTATTTTAGCTTAGTCCTTGAAATAGGAAGCCTTCAAAATACAGTGAGTATCCATCTCTGTGATAAGAGACCAGTAGGTAAAAGCTGCTAACCCTAAAGGATTCCCTCTACCAAGAGCTGAAATAACCTGCTAGTTAATTTTTTTAGCTGTAATAAATAAGTGAAGCTGCTTTTCTTTTTTTAAATAGGAGCAGAGGGGCGATGAGCAATAAAAGTTAACTGTCAAACAAAAGTTTTGGTTTTAAAATTCAAGTTTATTTTTATCTGTATCTTGTCAGTATCCTATTTTATCCTGTCCAGCTGCGCTAGGTAGGTGCTTTGTGGAACGCTTCTCTGGAAAAGCAAGGGACAGAATTCAGTGGGATGGGTCACTTGGGAGATACCACTCTGAAATATTACTGAGCTACCTATCTGGAGTTGACTGATGTTTTTCAGTATCTGCTTCCTGAACTGTTACAGACCAAGTGGTGCTGTCTGAAGGACTGTGTATGTACATGTGTGTTAGCCATCCTGTTTTGGCTATATTTTACTCAGCGTTTATGTTCTGATACAGGAATTCCCTTTCTGAGGAAGCATTCTTCACTCAGACCTTAATTTGACTGTGAGCAAAGTGAGTCTTAAAGTCAGTATCTCATTACTGGAATTTTGTTCAGTTCTAGTTCAGTGGAAACTTTTATTGATGGTGGCGGAAGTAACAAAACCGTATAATTTGATAAGGTATCTGCCTTTTGAATACATAATGTCCCAGCAGCAGCTCTGTAGTTTTCAAATACAATTTTGTCTGTTATTTGGCTTCATCCTCAATTTAAACGTATTCCAGAGTCGGTTCCAAAACCCACCTCATCAGCTTATTTTTTTTCTGAAAGTAGTTTTCCATTATTTTTCTACAATTGCTTAAACATTTTTTGGTATTTAAAAAAAGCATATAGGTGTCTTTTTGTGTGTGTGAAATGGTTCAACGCTGCCAAATCCAGGCTACAAGACTTTTTGGGCTTTGAAAATTTGAGGTTTTAAAGAATATAATATAGTGGATTTTGAGTTTTGCCTTCTGAATTTTGAGCCTTTGGACAGTTAAAACTTTCAGACTTTAGAAAGGCAAGGAAGCTTCTTAATGAGAACTGAAATTCTCACTTGTACCTGTGGCTCCTGCAGAACTCATGACGTGCAGTATCCTGAGAGCCTTGTACCCTTAGCCTGTTTGGAGCCACAGCATTCGCATTTTCTCTTTTTCTGTTATTTCTGGAAGTTGGAGTAATATATTATGCCATGATAAAGAAATGCCCTGGCATATGTTTAAGTGTCTAGACTTTTTGTTGTTCAGGAGAAAGTATGTACTGTCTAAATCCTGAAGTGCTTCCTGCAGCTTCCTTATACAGAGACTGACAGCTTCACTTTATATAATGAAGGAAGCTGGATGACAAAATCCCATGAACTTTGGAAAGTATCTGCCAGTTTAAAAATGGAAAAATGGTCATGATGCACAAGGAAGGATTTAGCTCAGCCTTATTCACGTGTATGACTGACTGTGTTCAGGTATTCCATGTAGCTCATGATGACAATGTTTTGCTGAATTGTCAGAAACATTTCCTTTGGTCACCACACCCTGCTACAGATGGTTTCTATTGCTGTGGCTGGCTTAGCCAAAGGAACAAAGCCAGAGTTTAAATCTACAGTGCCAAGTGGCAAAGAACCACTTGGCTGTTTCTGAAGTAAATCACATGTCTTTTGAATGTTACAATAGTCTACATTGCCCATATATGATACCCACAGAAAAGCAAAACAAGATATATTTTAAGTGATATAGATATAGATAGCAGATATAGAGAAAAATAACTGCTCTTCAAGAGCTTGCTGTATGTTTGAACCGCAACCAAAGTTACAAAACAAAGCCAGAAGAGGAAAAGGTGGTAACATGCTAAGCTTTCTGTTATGCAGGATAAAATTGGCCACAGCACTGTGGGCATTAAAAAGGAAGAGACTAACTCCATTAGGGGACATTCCTTTAACATATTCCTTGCAGAACCAGAGATGAGTCTTCTAAGACTTATGCTTTTAATAATGTTGCTGTGTCAATCTTTGATTTCTTGTCTGATATACACTGACCTCAGAGCTGCTATCCCATGAACGTGGGATGAAACCGTTTTCTTATTTGTATTTGCTGCCCCATGACCCTGTTGCCCCGTTTGCAGTCTTACTAGCAATTTTGTTGTTTTCTTTGAGCAGTAGGGGTTTGACTGGGGCAACAAGATTGGAATTGTGATCAAGGTGTAAGTCTGGTTTACATCTTTCTGTAAGTGGAACATAAAACTCCAGCATTACAGTACTGTGTTTATCACTGTATGGCTGACAAGGAATGAGCGTTGCAGCGAAGACAAGGAGAAAAATACAAAAATTCATGTAATGGATCAGCAAGTTTTACAGGGTGTGCAGCAGAAAGCAGACAATCTGTGTACAAATATTGGGATATGTAAGTGCAGACAAAAGGAATTAAGAAATGACCTCTAATACAGTAATAAACTAATCTTTGCCCTGAATCACTTCCTTCCCAAAACTCTGAGGCTATAGCCATATGCCCTTTCACGGCTCCCTTGATGGAGGTTACTAACCCCTTGTATCTGCCAGCAGAACTGGCATGTTTGCACGATCATTTAAACTCATTTGTTTGAAATATGCATGCTAAACACTAAACTGGAAACTGGTTAGGCTTTAATTTTGTTCACACAATGATTTTTTGGTTAGCTGCTTTATATTGCCACAGGGCAAACAAGATCCATTCAAATATGTTTAGTCTGACTTTCATAGTAACTAATAACAGACTACCTAATATTTAGATGGGTTTCATAGTCATAAAAACATTTTGATATGCATTTGGAATTAAGTGTGTCCCCTTTACAGATTTAACAGCATCTCGTATACTACTCAAGCCCTCCTGAGAGAGTGTGTGCTCACCTGAAATGGTGTACACAGTGGAACTGTGTCCTCACAAAGGATTATTCTGATGCATTTATGCTGGATATTGTAGTGTTTATAATCAACAAATACAAAGATGAAAAAACACAAGGAAGTCATAAAGTAACATGAGGATGTGCTCAGCATCACAGTTTCTCTTTCCTTCGAGGGTCTTTGGCCAAGCTTCTGAGACACTGAGTTGAAAATCAACAGTAAATTTGGCTCTTATTTTTTCTCATTTGTTTCTCTTTAGAACATCCCAGCATACCTATAGTCCCAGTCCTACATCTTTTTCTGAAATGCTGTGTAGCAAGTTGTGCACCACACAGCTATGTGAAGCTTTGCTGCAGCATTAATTCAAACTGAGGGTATGGTATGTGCACACAGGAATCAGAGGAGGCCCTTTCAGAGGCTGTCCGTCTGCACCATGGATCTGGGATGCAGTGAATAGTAGGACCTGGCAGCATTTGGGTTCCATCCTGTAGTCCCTGACCGCATCCAGACAAAAAGCAAACAAACCAACAAAACAAACGTGCAACTGAGACAGACCATATGTTAGAGCTGGGCAAACAGTAGTCATTTCTGTGGTACACATGTATGTATGGCTTGCCTCAAATGACACAGAGGAAACACTGCATGCTTCTGTCAAAGCCCAAGAGCCTGCATGCTGTGGGCTATCCTTCCTTTACTGTTTTTTTATCTGTTAAAACGTGCTCTAGGTTCTCAGCTGCTTACTTTTGCAGATGATTTACAAGTCCTAGATTTGGGGTAAATGCATGGGTTCAGTGGAAACTATTGAATTACAGGAGCTGAGAATCTGCCCTGTTTTGTTCTCACTGTGCAGCCTGAGTTAATGAAAGGTCCACTTGTAAGCTTTTAAATATTATTTCCTTTGCTTGTAAAGTTACACAGATTCAAAAACTAATTTTTGAGATGGAGCTGGGAAAGCCTCTCTGCTTTCCCAACAGGAGAAAGCAAATTTTATCTGTTCTCTGCTAGTCTTTTACCAAGACACTGCAAAATACAGACTCACTAATTTGTGGACCCACTAATTGAGATCCAGTAAGATGTTTTTCTCCTTTTTGTGATAATTAAGTTTTGGGTCTCAGACATGTAGAGCTAGCTTCATATCATGCTCATGTGGTTTACAAGAGGTATATATGGGGACACGTGCACAAGTGTACTCATTCATGACACAGCCAGATGGAGGGCGAAAGGTTTTGTCATGCTTATTTAGTAGAAAACTGGCTCCCTTTTGAGTCACATGTGACTGTTCATTTTGGTTGTTCATTTCATTTACTACCAGCAGTTACAGAATTAGATTTTCAGAAGAGTTTAGAGTTGCCTGACTTTATTGTTTAGTTTTGCTACTGAACTGGCAACAGAGTTTGCGTAAATCAAGATACTTTCGAAAAAATACTTTCTTGTGTTTTTGTCAATTCTGGTTTTTATGATTTTTGAAAAAAAAAACAAAACCCAAACTTTAGTCTTTCATGTTGACTCTAAACTTCAATTTCCTTTCTTACCATATAAACACTTTTCATCTGAATTACCCTGTGTGTGCTTACTCTTAAACCAAAACAAATGTGAAGTAACATGACCTAGTATAAACCTGTTCAATTTGGAGACTTGCATAAGTAGGTATAATCTAGTATTTGCCTCTAGGTAAGATCAGGCATGTAGACAGTTGATACAGCACAAGTGACATGTGGTGACTTGTTAAACAATCATGTTAACTTTTGTTCATGTTATGTGACAGCCAATAGAGTAATCTCCTTCTCTGCAATGATACTTGCACCATGGGAAAGGTTTCAAATTGGGAAATGTGTTGCCTCTGTAAAGCACCCATCTGAATGCTTGTGCTTTTAATTGTTTGATTAATGCTGTGCCCAGAAAAAAATTAGGCCAACTTCCATTTCAACTCATTTGTTCTGAGCCTGAGTTTTTATATGCTGAACAGGATCACTGAAGGACAAAAATGTATCTGCTAATCATTTGATAGGAAATGCTTTAGTCTAAGAATTCATCAGCTTATATAGAGTGCTCAAGGCTGTCCTTGGTGGTTATAAAGATAAAATACTTGGCTGGTTTTGTCAGGATTTAAACCATGAATAACACAACTAGAGCATGTGTGAATATGTTTAAGTAGACAGTGATGTAAGCTTTGTTACTAGGTTTTCTTTCTGTATTTTTGTTAATTTCTGCCATTAATTTTATTTGGAAGCTCATATATGAGGAGTGAAGTGAATTAATAAGTTAATTATCTTCTCCTCCACATCAGCAAAGTATTTTATGCTTTTACAGCTTTGTCATGTTTTGCTTTATGTGACCCCATTAAAGGAGCCTTTATCCTTTCTTTTGGAAACCACATTGCTGACTTTGGGACCAAATATTCCTGTTCAGAGTAACACAAACCCAGGAAATCTTGACAGAAATATTCATTCATTTTTAACTTACTGATGTTAGATGTAATTTGCATGTTCTCTATGAGCAAAGAATGTTTAAGCATTTCTGACTCTCCCTTAAGATTCATAGGTTTTCACTGAAATGTTTGTAGGTTGGCTGGTAGTCCTGTTATTGGGTCAGTGGTAACTGCTATTTTTCAAACACATTTCTGGTTCAGAGTTGTCCTAAAATGGTTTCTGCACCTCTGTTTTCTTTGTAAAGTTGCAGCAACTCAAAGACAGTAGATACTAATGAAACTACTCAAATTGTGGATCACTACCTGGAAGGGGAAAAATGCTATGCTTGAAACTAGGATCAACAGCTGAATTAAATTTATTGGGCAATTCAAGGAGGAATTTGGAACCAATAATAATCCTTTTGGAAATATGCTTCTTGATCAAAACAAACCTGCTTTTCTTGATTCAGCCTCAATCCATAGAGTGCCCAACTATAACAAAAGGGTAGCTGCAGATCCAGGGTTAAGAGGTATCAGAATCTGAAGGAGACTTATTTTCCTCTAAAACCCCTCAGGCCAAATTGTCTACCCCAGAGGTTCAGGTATCTGAACGTGCCCACTCCACCTATACAAGCCAAAAAAATTCTGCCATCTCCACTGTCAGTGCAGACACAGATTGCCAAAGGTGGAATTGTCATTTTGAGTTTGTTCTAACTTGTAACTGCTGATGGTTATCAGTAAACAGCAGTGATACACATGCTAAATATTTGAGTCTTGCTTATTTTATATCTGGAGTCTATTTTCCTGGTGTATCCTTTGGAAATTATCCTAAATGACTGGTTCTATGTGAAGAAAAATTCATAAAACCTAAACGGACGTAGCAAGTCTTAAATACTGTAAACCATGTTCTCGAGCCAACTGTCAAGTTTAATGCAAACTATACTGGTAATAAAACAGAGGTAGAATCTTGCAAGCAGGAAATATTTTAATATTTTTCTGGCTAGTAGGGTTACAACCTGATGGTTGCTGGACTCCTCCTCTGAGTTGAGAGAAAATATGCTTTAAAATTCCCCAAGAGCCTGAAGATGAAAAACTTTTTTTTTTCCTGTAATTCTGGTATCCTAGAAAGTGCTTAAGGTAATTATATAAAATGGTGGTGGTTTTGCCTCACTTCCAGTGGCTTTAAACTTTGGTACATTTCATATTAGTGCTTTTTAAGGATAAGCTATCTGGATGAGCCTATAAAGCAGTATTTGTGACTTGCCTAGTATCTGTTGATTTTAAATTTTCTGTGAAATGTTGAAGCATAACTCCAACTTCCAGCCTCATATTCTGACAATACTGAACACCAGGAATTCCCATTAGAAGTTTCAAGCCAACATCCACACATACTGTATATTGATATAGCTCCATTATTTCCAGCAGAATAATAGTTACCAGGCCAAAATCAGGTCATATGTTTCAGCTGGGGTCCTCAAATCCAAGTCAGACAAGTAGATTTATGCTTTGGAAGACCAGTGGGTTGAGTTTCAGGTTATTGTTTTCGGAACATGTTCCAAGTACTAGTGCTCTGTAGCAACGGTAGCTGTATTTCACCGCTACAGGCACACTTTTTGTTTGCGCATACATCAAACATCAGGCACGTTGCCTGATGGCCAATTCATTCATTATGAGTCAAATACTACACAGAAAGACTGAATTTGAATGTGATGTTCCTGAAATCAAGTACTGCTCAGGGTAATTCTGATTTACTGCTAATAAATCAGGCTCTTCCCCTTTAGCTGCAAAAAGACTTAAACATCTGGTTTACCTAAAAGTGTCCATTGGATTTTTCTTATAAGATTCAGAAGAGATAGTTTGCCAAATAAACTTTTTCTGAGTAGATACATAACACTTCAAACGTATCTTTGGTAATAATAATTCTTGTTTCAGCCTCCCTCACTTGTATATATTACTTATGGCTAAGTTAGTATTAGCAAAACCCTGCATAAGGCTCAGTTCTAAGCTGTTGTAATGCCTCTAAGTACAGAAGCTAAGCTCCTGAACGGAAAGATTTGTAAGTTAACTTGCGTAGAGAGTTTCATCACCTAAATGTCAGTTACAACTAAATTATTGCTTGTAGTCTCCTTTGCATATATTACAGGGGAACTGAAGGCATTTCCAGGGGCTGTTGGTGTAATGCCTTCCCTGACTGCTACTACTGTTCTCCTTCCCTTACACAGCCACACACAGAAAATTCTTTTCTAATAGAGCATAACTCAGCCCATCTGAAAACTTTTGATGTGTTTCATTCCTGATTACAGCCATAGTAGATGCCTAGTAGTAGCTTAAGAATTCAAAGGAAAGTTTTATAAACAGGATAGAGGAACTATGTTGCTTACAAGTAAACACACAAACTGTTACATTACAGGAAATGACTGGAAATAATTTTAACCAAAGTTTCTTCTTACCTTCTTCAGCAAGTGCTATGAAAGGCACGCTCCCTAGAACGAAGATGAAGAATTGAATTTTAATAAACATCTTTGATCTGCTTAGAGAATAGCTTTCCAATCCTGAGACCAGATGGATTCAAATTCTGATTAATTTTTTTTAGAGGCAGGGGAGAATTGAGATCACAAAAACAAATAACTGCAAAAAATACTTTGGTATTCCAAATATTCCTTTAACTGCTGAAGTCTAAAGCGGGAAGTTTTCCCAGATAACTATACAGCTAAAGAAAACTGAGTGGAGTCCGCATTATTTTCTTTAGCCAAGGGGTGGGAGCATGCCTAAGGTGGTCCTCAAAGAAGAGCCAGGCCCGCCCTCTGCACTCTGTTTGGTCAGTACTGAAATGATGATCTCAGCCCAGGTTTAAAGTTACAGGAGCTGTTGTGGCTTTCAGAAGACTTTTATTTAGCAAAGAGGGAAAGGGTATTTAGGCAGAGCGAGGTGTGCAGGGAGTTCCCTCCCTTCTGCAAACTGCCCTTAAAAAATATTTAAGGAAAAACAGTAAGCACATTTTTCCTGTTATTTCCAGCAGTGAACTGATGCTTTTTCATTTCAAAGTGAGCCCCCATGTTTATGTGAGCAAGTGTGGTAGTGAATGTGCATTTAGGGGTACTGAAATAGTTTTGGGATAGGTTATTTAATTCTGCAGTAAATACTGTCTGAATTTTTCTGCATGTCTCTTTCAGCCTGTGTCCTCAGGTGACATCCTAGCTGTACTCTAGCATTTATCTCTGCCCACATGCTTGCTGGCCTCAATGTGCTAATATCACCCTATAAAGATAGAGGATTTTTCCATTTTGTATGTAACTATTAGTAGGACAGCTGTACAATGGTCTGTACAGGACTAGTTACTATATGTTTCTGCACATCAGCATTGCACAGCATGAGAGACGAGATTAACACTCTACCAACAGCTGTAACAGATGTTTTTTCCTCAGAAATAATGGTTGTTAGACAGGAACTGGGGCTGAAGCAGGATTTGAGGAGCAATGTATATTAATCCTTTTCTGAATCTTCCCTTTTTTTGGGCAAGTAATGATCTACAGATTTACATCTGTTTAGGAACATGGTAAGTTTTAATCAGTGCTCACATGTGAACTAACTACACCAGTGTGCTACATAACTGAGTGGAGGAAGTACGTGACCTTCTCCCTCAGTTTCTGGACCTTGAAGTCCTGCAGTGCTAGACAACAGACTCTGAAGCATAACAGCATAGATTTGTTTCCTTTCTGCTGACAGTTGTGGAGGAGGTAACCTCTGCAGAAGAGTGGGGCAGGCTTGTGGGAGAGGTTTTATCTTTTTTAAAAACAAAACCAACAACTACAACAACAAAAAAAAAAACCAACCACCAAAACAAAACCCCCCTAAAACGTGGATAGGTTGTTTTGCTCAGTGAATGTGAGTCAGAACTGTCATTAAGACTCCACAACACTTTGTGCTATAAAGGAGCAAAGCAAGTCTAGACATGTAAGCAGTGATACAGTGATGTAAAGAGGGCTGCAGATGGGAAATGCAACACCTTCCGTAGGGCTTTTCTTTACTTTTGAAAGTGATAGGTGCCAAAGGAATTTTTTAGCTGTAGATATAAATTACGGTGCTGGAGTTGTGTTCTTTGTATTGAAGATGTAGGAGAGTAGGATGCAAACAATCAACGCTAATGCAAGGAAGCAACAAGCAATATTGGCTTATTGTCTTTAGAAAAACGGTAAAATAAATATTCCCATATACTAACTTCCAGCATGTCTTGAATCTTAAAATGTGGGATTAATTATTCTTCGATAATGCTGTTTCAAATTTATTTAAAAGAATGTTTGCTTATTGGGAAATGCCACTCATGAAACTGAAATTTGCTGGGAGACTATGTCAGTTTTAATGAAACTTATTTTGAAAAGTCAAACCAAATAAATTTTTACCTTATCAGAATGGAATGTTTGGAATTTTGGATGTATTTTCAGAACAAAAAATGAATGTAGTACTCCATGAAAGTCAAACTGGAACAAACAGTGACTTTAAAGTTAACAAATTCTCATAAGGAACAAAAAGAAGGGATTTTCAGGATTTCATTCAATTTTCTTCAAAGGCACTCTGAACACCTTTCAGTTTTATGATTATTCATGTAAACAAATTTGTCTTGGGTCTAGGAAATAAGCCTTTCTAAATAAGGATAAGCTATTTGCTGAATTAAATGATTTCTTTCCTTAAACTGTAGTGTATTCTGGGTATAGAACTGGAGCTCTTGAGCTTTCAGGAATTGGAGATGTCCAGGTTTCTGTGGCTACTTCAACACTTCTTACCATTTTTATTATTCTTCCCAATAAGGAATAGCTTCTCCTATACTAGTATATGTCTGCTGCTCCAGCCTGTTCCTCAGAAAAAGTCTTCAGATAAAAGCATTGAACTATGAAGAATTTAATAAAATCAGCTTCTATCACAGTATCAAAGTGCAACAAGGGGAAAGAAATTTGCCTACGGATGCAAAACAAGTTAGTGAAAAAGCTAGGAATGTCTTTGTAATTGTCATTTTGGGATGAAATTGTTCCTTGGGGACAGCCATGACAGGAACTTGCCATCTAGTGACAGCAGCATGTTGCTGAGTAAGGAGATTAAGACTGGGAGCCATTGCTGAGCCCTTGATTTAAAATATCAACAAAATTATTTCAGAAGAGCCAATACCCTTGGAAGAGGGTATGGAACCACAGAGAGATGAGGGAGCAGTTTTCCTCTGAACTTTACCAAATTAAGGGTTTTTTAATGAAACTATAGTTCACTGTATTATAATTAAGCCAATAGCTTTTGTGAAAATAAAGGAGCTATTCTAAGGCTCTGATTGAACAATCCATCTACATTTAAAGCAGCACTTAATTATGTGGTCTCTTTGTTTCAAAATAAAAAGTAAGCGCATACCTATATGTAAGTGTATGTCTTTGCTGATTGGTAGTGGCCTTGTGCATGTGCTCAAGTGCTGTAATGAAATGAGGTCTAGGTCTATGCAGAGATGTTGTAATTTGGTCTTTTTTGTCTGGGGCGTGTTATGACAATTCCCACAAATTGCCAGGATATGAGTGCATGGGTCACCCTTTTTTTTTTTTTCTTTTTTTTTTTTGCCAGGCAGCTCTGTGTGTTTTTAATCACAGTGGTTTAAGGGAGGAGGTGGAAAGGGTCTAGAGTACAAGCAGCCCTTATGTTTTCATTTCATAATCTGTTCTTTCCGTCTGACCGTATCAGTCACTTGCACAGCCTTGTGAGAGGCTTAGGCTGTCTCTAGTTCAGCAAGAGCAAAGAATGAAACATAGCTGGGGGAGTAGAAAAATAGTGACTATATCCCATAAAGTGTTACGCCTCAGTGGTAGAAGTCGTGTGGGATATGTTTTCCCCTGAATCAGTCAATGTCACGGTATGAACCCAGGAGCACTGAGGTCGATGGAAGACTCCCCGTTGTAATAAATGGGCTTTGAACCAGGCCTTTAGACAGCAAGTCTAGTATCAGCAAGGGCAGCCTTGTCACCGGTTCTGTATAGCTCTGCTGGTAAGATGGATGTCACGCAGGGGGTAAGTGTAGGCAGCTGCATTTCTGTGACTGTGTGGTTGCTCGCAGTATTCGGGTTGGTCAGTCTGCCGAAGTACGCTCCCCTGGAAGCGCAGTGCTGTGTGATGATCTCTCCTCTGGTATTGGTCTGGCCTTATAATTGGCAGTTTGTTTGGCAGTTTATCCTGGAATGGATTGCATTTCTCTGCTGTATGAGATATCTGTATGTGTACATTTAATTCCTTTACACTGCAAAAAACTAGCTCCAGATTTCCTTTCCCTGCAGGTGAACATTATTGTGATCCAGAAAGTAAGAACTACTACCTAGGGCCAAGTGTGACAATGAACTCTGGGGACAATGCTGATCCAGCTTCTGGAGTAAATGGGTGGGAGAGAAGGGACTGTTGTTACAGAACTCCAGGTATAGCATTAACCTGTTAATTGCACTTAATCTCAGTTGACAACAAAATTATGACCATTTTCCTGAAATATCTCAGGAATGATTTCCCCTTTACACTACAGCTATCTCTAAACCACAATTAAATTATATATATCAAGGTCTAAACTTCTTAGGGCTGTATTACCAGAACTAGTATTTGATTTTTGTTTTGTTTGATTTTTTTGGGGTGGTTTTTTTTGTTTGTTTTAGAAACCTTTTGAGGACACCTGTGTCTTCTAGGACTGATGTTTAGGAGTGCCAAGCATGCAGAGCTCCTGTCAGTTGTCTGAGCTGGGCATGCTTGTCCCTTCTGCAAACAGACTAGTGTCTCCAACTGGACAGAAAGTTTCTTATGGTTTTGGGTTACATATCAAAAGAAGCTGCCTTAACATCAGTTATGAAAAATGTAACCTATGAATAGAATTTGCTTTATATTTCCACTTCCAGAGTAATTTGTTTTGTGGACACTCTCTGCTTGTGACTTGTACAGTTTTCTAAGACAAAATCTCTTAAGTAAAGGACTCAAAAATTGAGATGGGCAATTCTATATGGCATGATTTGCTGAAAGGTTACCTCACAGTAAAGCAAAGTTACTTGTTGAAAGCAGGTAATGAAAAATTGTAGCTATCATTCTCGGCCTCCTCCTCTTTCAAGTAATAGAATGTTTCCTCAGACTGAATTGGATGTTGTTGTATTTCAGTACCTGCCAAAAGGGGTGGGTTTGGCTGCAAAGGGAAAACAGGAAATGGCTTGAAAATTAATAAAGCTTGCAGAAAACAGTTTTTATGCTTCTGACCAATTATTGCCGGGCCCCCAGCTGCCCCAGGGTACAGAAACAGGAAATTTGGCAACAGAAAGAGACAGTATCTCTTTAGTTACAGATTTGCAGAGAATATAATCAAATTGAATGCTTAATTTACACTTTTTGAGTGTATTTTTAGTGAAAGAGTAGGAAGGGAAAACATAGGTTTACTTTTTATGTACTGGAGATGTTGTAAGATTTCACTTGTACTGGGGACTGTTCTGTGGAAAGAGAAATTCTGGCAGTACACGGAGCTGCACGTTCATGAAAGATCCTGTAATAAGTCAGGCAGAAGCCACGACATTCAAATCTGTCACCATGCTACAATCTCTGACAACTGTGGGACTTTGTGGGACAATAGAGGTGTAATTTGGATATTCCTCTTTCAACAGATGAGACATTTGTGTGGCCTTTTTATATGTGTGTATACAGAGAGAAGTCACCTGTATATGTACCTGCACATTCTCGGGTCTGCATAGCACACATTAAACTGAGAGCATGGATGATTGTGTTCCCATCTTATGAGGTTATTTACATGGAAGTCAAAGATTCTTAGAAGGCTTTTGCAGAAATACAGACCCTCAGAAAGCCCTCAGAAATGGCTTTTACCTTCCTTTCTTCACAAATTGAAGTCCATCGTATCTCTTCATCGCTTTGCATAGGCCTTAAACAGCTGTGGCTCTGTGGTCCCTTTTTCATTTTGAGTCACTGTGCTTTTTGCTTTTATTTCTGGAAATGCATTTGATACGCAAGATATGAGAATACGTATTAGCCTCTAGCTTTTAAAATGGCCATCCAGAAGTTTTTCATTGGCAGGTGTCAGGGAATGGGAGAACCAGAAGATGCTGCTTTCACCCTATTTGTGTTTTAGGCAGCCCTTCCCGACTGACAGGGACACCACTCTTGATGTGGTCAGACTTGCAGCTGATATAAGACAGGAGAAGAAATTCACTGCTTGAAAATTAAAATGTGTCCTATAGGAGGGGGTTGGTATTAGTAATGACAAACTCAAATGTTCATATTATGCAGCTATTTTAAGATAAGCAGTTATAAATCAAATCCTGTTCCTTGACCATCTGTGCTTCTGACTGTAAAATATTATATGCACAGATGTGTGAGCAACCCTAGCTGTCAGACGTAGAGAAGAGATTAGTGAATCAGAAAACTGCAACAATGCTTGAAGTTGGAGATCTTAAGCCAGAGTAGTAATGGTATTTATCAGTCAGTTTTTGAGATGGGGGTAGATTTTTGGCTGATACAACTCAGTTCCACCAAAATCAATATATACCATTATTCACAAACCCGCATTCCAATCTATGGGACATAGAGGTAACCTAAAATATTTTATGATCTGATAAATGGGCACACTCTGAACCAGTGCCTCTGGGCTATACAGCAGGCTGATGGAGAGAGCGCAGTTCTGAAGCAGCCAGGTCCCATCTTAGCTGTGAAATCCGGATGTATTGAATTGACTTTCAAACCAGGATTTGAGGGAAGAGAAGTAAGCATCTACACTTGCAATAGTTTCATTTGAGATTTATGGGCAGTTGTTCTTTGTACAAGCTGCCTTTCTCCATGATGCCATTTCAGTCAGTCCTGAAAAGACTTGATAAAGATGATCTGGGAGAGGGAAAGAGTAGGGGGGCTACACCATAGTTTTATGTAAGAGCAAGTTGATCCATGTAAAATGTCAAGATTGCTCTATGATGTTTCAAAGTCTGTGGTTTGATGTTGAAGTGACTTTATTTCGGGCTTTTATCATTTCAAAATTGAAATTGGTTTTTGTTTATACTGGAAGGCTCTTCAGTAAAGCAGATTAATTTGGGCTGTTTAAAGCATAACTTGTAATCTTTTTTTAATAGAGTAACACGCTTGCATACCTGAAGCAAAATTCTGGTGTGAAGGGAGCAGGACACATTTGGTAGTCTGCACTTCCATTCTCAGGAGAAATATGTATTTTCGTTGTTTATAAAGACCCCTGGAGCAGAGCTTCTCAGCTGCTTTTCCAATAAAGCTTTCTCCTGAAAGAGTGAAGTTCTCTGGGGGCAAAGTCCTAAAGACATATATTTCATGGAACGCAACATATTACATACGGTGTAAGAGCTGATTGTAGGGAGTGGACATGCTCCTAGGGACACACTGGGGTTGGGATTTCTGTCAGTAAGTACTTTATCCAGAAAAAGTCTTTCCAAAGTCTGCCAGCAGTTGTCTCTACGTGACATACAATGGAGTGACTCAGAGTTAAATATGGAATGCCCACTCTTTACTACTTTTAAACCTGTGAATGACCACCATGTATTTAACAAAAAATTATAAGGTTGACGTAGGTTTTCTTAGGTCAGGAGTGTTCTTTTAACTAGAACAGTTATATAAGGAAAGCAACACAGCAGTGGAGCCAAAAGGGGGAGAAAAACACACAGGTAGTGTGTACTCAATCTCTCATTACAGAATGGGTCTATGAGTTTGTTTCGTACTACTTTCAAAGACTTTTACTGCTTTTACTGTGAGTTTACACAGATAAAACAAATGCCTGTCATTAGGAATTTACATGTCCTAATTTTTTTTTAAGTACACATTGTGTTAGTGTGCTGAAAATTCACCAGGAAATGGTGTAATCCCAACAACGTGGCTGAGATCAACCTGCTTGGAATCTGAGCAGAACCCAGCACTGTCTCAGCACTATTTGAAGCCGTACTGTGACCTAGCAGCCAGGCCATCAGCTCTCTGGGCATCTTCAGCATGGGGCAGTGTTTACCCCTCAAGGAGATGGACAGACTAAGACACATACAGCATGGGGGTGCAGCCAGTTTTTCTGTAGGTGAGTAATTGTCTCTTTGAATAAGCTTGTGTGTCTTAGAAGAAACGAAATGCACCTGGATGAATAAATGAGAAATGCTACCCCCATTAAGTTCCATGACAAAATTCCCATTTCAACTCTGATTTAGGGAGAAATCACATATAAAAGAATGTGGTTTCTTTTCCTTTCTGTATACAAAGCATGTTCCCACGAGTAAGCAGCTTCATGAAGGAAGTGCAAAGATGAACAAAAGCTGCTGGAAATAGTTGTGTTTCAAATGGGGAGAGGGCAGGCGGGGACAGAAAAGCAGGCTGATTGTGGGCATGGATACTTAGGAATGTGGGGAAGGGGTGAGTGCAGAGTGATGTTCTCCAGGGGCCTTTCCTGACCCTATGACACATTTCATATAACTGGGATTGATCTGCAAATACTCCTAAGTGAATAAACAGAAAGAGACCATCTACCTAGTGCTCTGCAGCCACCAGAGGGAGCGGTCATTTCACAGGTACTGTTCAGTTTAAAAAGCACTCACCGCAGGGCTGGATTCCACCACTTCCCTAGGCCCAGTGGGGAAAGTGAGCAGAGAAATATGCTCCAGACAGGTATGGTTCTGGGCTGCAATTTTTTTGCCACGTCGTTGAGCAGCAGCATGTTTTTCCACCCTGGTACATATCCAAATGGGTATGAAAATACATCCTTCAGTGAAGGGTTGGGTGAGAAAAATAAGGCTTAGTGAAGTTTCAGCAGTGGAAACCATGGGTTTTCTTGAAATGACAGACATTATGGTGACCCCAGCTCACCTTCTGACCAGCAACTATATTCAACAGCAGCAATTTGAAGACTTTTATTAAGGGGCACAACATACCTAAAAGGAAACCAAGCACTGAAATCAAGGCGGTGATCATGGATGTTTCCGCTATTTTGCAAAATCTGGATTCGTTCACATGTTATTCCACTGACATGTAGCTGAGTTGTGTACCGTAATCTCTTAAAATGACATACTATACCACTGGATTTAATAAAGTCTCAGCTGCAACTGCTAATGCTTTGTCTAGGAGAAATACTAGACTAATAGCATGGCTTTACAAATATGTTTGCCAAATCTTTACAATATTGGATTATTTTCCTGAAAAATAAAGTGAATAAGTATCATGGCAAGGGAAACAACAACAGAGAACACCAAAAAATCTAATGAATGTGCATCATAGTTAAAACAAGGTTTAAATTCAGGGCTTGATTATTCTCTGAAATACACTATAAATCATTTATGTCTGAATAAAATGAAATTATGACTTGAGAATGTGTAAAGGGGTGGAGTCCCAGTCTGAGTGTAGAAGGTGGACCTAGAGGAATGTGATTAAACTGGAATTCACAAAGATAGACCTTATCTTTGCATTACTCAAACCATTGCATGAGATCACTTCTTATTATATTAGCTTGTCAGTAATAACTAAAGGGAGGGAAGGGAAGGCAGTTCAAATGTGGGATTTTCCTATTTAAGGGGTAAGTTAATTCATGCTTTAAATTAGGAAATAAATGTTTTATGCTTTGCTCTGTATTTGCAAGACCTGTCTTGTGTAAACTAATTCTAGGACTCAAAGGAGAACGAGATAGTTGCTCTCTTGGAGGCCTGTTCACCACTTCAATAGCCCCATCTACATATGTCTTCAGATCAAGGCACTATTGTATTGTTATAACATAAATATTTAAAAGCCCATGCTTTTTAAAATGGAAATGCTGAAAGCTTTTGACATGAATATCATCTAATTTTAAAGGTCCATCCTGTTGCTGCTTCTGGTTATTTTCATATGAAGCAGTGGGGAAACTGAGGCACTGAGCACTGTAGTGTCTTTTCCAAAGTTACACAGTAGATCAGGAGTGGAAATAAGTATTGCAGATTCTCCCTCCAGTGCCAACACTGTCTCTATTCAATAATTTTTTTCATAAAATATAAGCAGTGAATTAAGAGGGTTTTCTCTTTATTGGAATGTGAATATCTTTTTGGTTTCACTGCAGGAAACTGAATTAGAGGACCATGATTCATGTATTTGTAGGCGTAGGTAGTTGTACACCAAGTACAATACAAAGACTATTAACAATTTTAATCGCCTGCAAGCGCTGTTGATAATACAGCATCTTTCATAGCAAAGAAGATTGCTGCTAAAATAAGGGATTTAGATCCCTCTATCTTATACCCTGTATAGTCCATAAGTCTTATATCAGCTTTATCCTTTCCCCTGTTTAAAAAAGGGAAACTGAGGCCCTGAAGTGTTACACTGTATGAGTAAAAGTAAAACGCTGGTTTTAGATGAACTTTTTTGCCTTGGAACGTGTGTCCAGGAAATTTGACCTGTACTTTATTAATGTGTAGAATATTTGTTGCTTAAATCTGTGTGCACATAATTCTTCCAGAAGGCTCATCAGGAATTATGGAGCTCTATTCTTGGTTCAGCAGTTGTGACCCTGCCTCCTTCTGCTTTTGCCTTCTGTCCCTTAAGGTAATAACAATGCCACGAGGCAGCAGGCAGTACCAGATAGTGCTTTTTAAAAGTAACAGTAAGGTGCCTGCTCTACTGAGTGCCCAGTAGCCATGTTATCAGTGACAATATTTCAGTATACTATATTTTCTGAAAAGTGACAAGTTTAAAAGCAAACTAAAAGTCATTAGGGCTTTCTTGAACACTTGCATTAACTAATCCTTTATTGGATTGTTTTTATTTTACCATCAAAAGTGCATCTAGAATGATTCATCTTACTCCAGAACTAGTCATTAAAACACTTCTCTGTATACAACTTGTAACTCTATTCCGTTGTCCATCCCACAGAGTAGTCTGTAATACCGGGTTGGAATAGCAGTCAGAGGAGATGCTCTTCTGGATAACGTGACTTCTTATGTCATTTTGGTAAAGAGACAGGTCCCAGTTCTAGGGACCCAACAATAGCAGTATAACAAAAAGTAATTTTAAACTAAGTGCCCCTCCCACCACCATCAAAATCTTTCATTGTAACTCCAAACACTCCAAAGTTGTTTCTTGGTGGGTAACTTTTAAGGAGGTCTGCACAAATGCCATGTCAGTGCCTTGACAGCTATTCTGTCCTCTGTCCACAATAGTCACAGAAATGCTTTGACGCTGATATAGCACTGTCTGTCGTGGCTTTGAATAATTGGACTGCTTATGCACCTACTAAGAAGTTAACTTCAAACCATCTTCCTTAAAACAAATAAAACATTCTTGATAAAGGAAAAAGCAGGAAGCTAGACTTGTATTTGCAGGAAAAGCAAATAAACTGTTTATAACAAAATCTGTATCAGAAGCCACATGTATAATTTTAGCAAGTGTTTGCCTGGCTTCAGCACAAGGAACTAAGTAATTTGTATAAGTGTGTCAAGAAGTAAGTTGAAGCCTTTCATGATATGCTTAGATAAGACATTTCTGACCATAAGTTATAGGAAATTACTTTTTGGAGAACTTAGAAGATGACATCCTACTGAGGAATATCGTAGAGGAAATGTAAGAATTAACACATTAAATCACGGGTTAAAAACTGAAAACACTTTCTAAAAAGAAAACAGAAATTAGCAGTTAAAATTAATTTTTCAATTTTAGTTTTTTGTTGAAAGGGTTTTGTTGGACATTTTTGGCTTCTCTATTTTTAGTCTGCAGCCATTCTGTGATCCCTAGAAGTATCTTTTAGCTTCTAGCACAGCCTGAGAAAATGGAGAGTATAGTACATTCTATGTGTTATCACGTGGACAGTATTTTTACCATATTCATCTTCTGTGCCATTAACTTCCTGAAAAATTTACAAGATCCTGAAGCAAGCATACTTTTCTTCTGGATTCCCTTCAATTTGAGATTTAAGAGACTTCACTTACTCCATTTTTAAGATTGATTTATTTTTGATATTACTAAAGGAAAAAAAAAATACGTAGAACCATCCCAGAGATTGTGATGACTGAGAACTGCACTTAACATACTGCCAGCACTAATGCCCATTAACTTGCCCAGGGAGGAAATTCTGCATTTTGTTTTCTTTTGGTGATGTCTCTCAGCTTTAATATCTCTGAAATGAGGCAGCTTCTAAAATTGCAGAAGACTGTATAAGCAGAGATATGCAAGAGTTCATCCAAACATTAGTTATATATACAGAAGAGCTACACCTCCTGACAAAGGGCAGTGAGTTACCCTTGTGCAATAGCACTAGGTAGTACTGTGAGGTGACAACTGGATGCTGGAATTGTGCAACCAAGTGCTAAGAGACCTCCACTTCCCAATACTAAGGATCCTACAGAAGTTCTAGTATTGAAAACTACTACGTACCCCTGCAGTATCAGCATGTAGGGTGAAAGAAATTGTGTTCAAGAGAGCAGCTGTGCTAGTGATTACTCATGCACCATTCAAAGTGACTGTAATAAAATTCTAGAGGTTATGTCTGATATCACTGAGTACCAGAGAAGTACCCCCAATTCATTGCCAGTGAGGTAAGTAATTTCTGAAGCGATTATGAAAGCTAGTCATTGTAATAATTAGCATTGGTTATCAACATGTTTTTGAAAAGCAAATTCAGAGGCAGTATTACAGGGATTCAAACATCTCCCTTATGGGGATTGCTGTATTTACTGATACAATTTCACCTGACATTTCACCCATCTTATTGACAACACGAGTGAAATGTCAGAAGGCATTAAGTCAAAATATGCTGCATTCCCTAAGGGACACTATACTTCTGTATAGCCAGAGAAATTTGTAAGAGAATAGAAAGATCACTTTAGAGTGAAGACAAGTGGATGACCAGGATCATCTACCATGTACAGGACTGTAGATACTTCAATTATATCAAGAGGTGGGTAATTTATAATGAGTTTTTGTCATCTTGCAAACATTTTTTGCATACAGAACAGTGCTCAGGTCTTCTCAACATTTATTCTACACTTTAAAGGTAAAAACAAGTCCTTTGCATCAGAGGATTTAATCCCATTGGTTCAAGGATCTTTGTCACCATTTTGTTTGGTTTTGTTCTTCACGTAGGTATAAAAGAAAACGTATTTCTTCACTTTAGAAAGGGAATTTGATTTATTTAACATACAATTAAAAAGGATGACAGATCTGACCACAGAAAGCTGTATAGATAAAGTGTAAGGGCCAGACTTTCAGTTGTTTCTGCTAGATTGCCCTCTCTGAATTTTCTGGTTTGTTTTTTTTAATAAAAGAAAAAAGGAACTGCACATGCATTCATTCAGGTATAGACACATACACAAACATAATTGCACACCCTTATTCTGTCAGTTTACTTCCATTTGAGCATAGTGCAAGATTCTAGTGTTCTTTGCCTTGCCTCAAGTCCTAATCTATTATTTGTTGTCCCTTTGTACTTAGTGCTGTATTGTTCCAGTGCAGAGATGGATGCATTTTTGTGGAGTAATTATTTCACAGAAAGCCAGTTGTTCACAATTAACCTGTAAAATATGGAATTGCACACTGCTGGGAATGGTGCACGTAGTTTAATGAGTGTGCAATGCACTTCAAAGGGCAGTTTTCAAGCCCTATTTTGAAATCAAAATCTGACCTTTTAAGCACCTATTTATATTTTTCATGAAGTATTTCTATTACATATTTGTATTATATATGCTTTCTGCATATTTAAGTCCATGAAGTGTATGCAGCAATAGTCAGTATGGTGGATAGGAGAAGGGAAGTAACAAATTACTGTCTTGGGTTTTTTCTCTGCATTAGAAAAAAGATCTAGATGATCTAGCCTGGTTTATTTCCCCTGTTGTAACTAGCTTGTACCACATCAAATAAGTTAAATTAATATAGCCAAGGAAGGTAGTTTCAATGTCTTTGTGAAATCCCCTTATCAAAGCAAACTGAGGCATCTTTAAAAGACGTTGACCTCCAATTAAATTATCCATGCTTTTGTAAATGGAACTGTTTTCTTGCTGAGTGTATATTTGGTATGAATTTGCATAAAATGCTCACAAGTGCACCATCATCTTTGGTCTGGAAAAGACATTCAGCCCATTAATGTTACAAGGTTAATAGAAAAGTGAATTCAAGTCCTTTTTTGTTTGTGTCGGGGCTTTTGTTTTATTTTTTTTTTTTACTCTATTGTACCATGCAGACCTAATGATCGGGGGGGTTATATACTCCAAGAATATATATGTAGAGTTTTTATAAACATTAGCTGTCAACGGTTTTAATTGCTGTAAATCTATTTGCTGTTTATTAGAACAAAGAGAACTCTCCGAAGGGTTTTCTAGGTGGCACAGAGTACAAATTAAAACTGTATACTTCCTACTGAGAGAGCACACATTTGCTTCCCAGATATTTCAGAATAATTTCTGGTTTTCCTTCCTTACAGGAAAGGAAGGAAAAGTTCCTTTTCACTAGAACATGCACCATTTGTCATACTTTACCCTCTGCTCAGCCAGATTGCAGTGGCGCGTTCAGCCTCTGAACGCTTCGGTAAAGCATTTAGCAGTTGTTCTCTATAGAAGGGCTGGAAAGAATGAGTGTGGAGTACACAATTTGGAGGAAATCAGTTCTTCAGAGTTATTAGTTTGCTGTCTTACAAACATGGCATATTTGCTTCAAAATGGCAATCATGGGTTTAAACTAACAATCTCCTTAGCTTTAAACAGAGCTGGATTAAATTTTGTGATATCTTGGGGCTTTGAGAATTTGCTCAAACTCTGTTTAGCTTCACTGCTTGAAACTTAGGTGCAGGTTGAAACAAGTTTCAGATATGAAAGTTATGTTCAACTCCAACTGCTACTTTAAAGTCACTGACTCTCATAAATTTTCCTCTAAAAATCCTATGTTGGATTTCTTATATATATTTATTTAGAAACTCTGAGCTTCTAAGCAATCTCAGATCTCTGATCTCCCCAAGGTTTTTCAGATCTTGACAGACTCATTGGTGAATCTGTCCAGCCTTTGAGAAGAAACCTGAGACCAACTTTACTTGTGACTTTATTACATACAAGAGCAGCAGTGGATATACATGAGCATATCTCTGTTCAAAAGTTTAGGAGAACTCTCACTTTTAGTCACCTTTAATTTGCTTTAAAGCTGTGGTAATTCTGGACTGGTATATAAACTATGTAGAGGGCAAGCAGTTGACTACACTGTAGTGGCTGGATACGAACTCCTCCCTGGGGGAGAAAGGAAATATAATTTACAGTGTTCCATCTCTCGTGAATGCTTTTAGTGATTGTAAATGGTTTACACTAAGATAGTGACCATGTGTCTGCGAAAGCCACGTTGTCTAGAGCAGATGATGGAAGTCTTTTGATGCATTTAGGCTGGTCTCATTTGACTGCTGAACTGCAATGTCTGAAGTTTTCAAATTCAATCATTGCTGCTGCCACGCTGATTAATTTTGATGTAATTTCCCTCCCAGTGGCAGCAGCAGCAGCAATGAAGGACTCGGCAGGTGGAATACAAGCTTCAGTTCACTTCACAGTTTCTATCATCTCATAAATTGTAAGACAAAGACATATACCCTTTTTGTCTTTTGCTTTTTCAGTCCTTCTTAGATAGAAGATCAGAGGGAAAACTGTCCAGCCGTGCCTCTCGGCTGCATTCACAAAAATATGCCTGGTCATAGCAGGGGAATATTTTTCTCAAAAGAAAAAAAGCACTAAAGCCAAAATGGTAAATATCCAAATAGAAATGGAACTTCTGTTCAGAGATGTTGTTTAGCACTTGATTTCAGTGCTTGATTAATTGATTAACATACTGTTAGTCATTCAAGTTTGAACATTGGTTCCCATGACACATTGCTAATGTATGATAATGAGGAGGAAAACCCTTTGCAATCATCCTGTGCACCTGGTACAGCAGCCGCCGACATGACATGTACCTTAACTCAATGAAGCATAAGCCTGGAATAATAACTTCCTTCATGGGAAAATATGCTCAATTAGATGTTCAAAAATATGAATGAGGGTGGACAGTTTTCAGTTTCAGTCTCTCGTAAGTAAGAATTTATTGGCTGAGATCTGGATCCTTCATGTGTGTCTGTATTATGATCGCTCATTCTTTTTTCTTCCATGACTTAAATTATTTTGGAAAGTTTTGAGCACTTTTAAGGGGAGGGCTGGGAGTTTCTAAAGGAAAGATGAAACCTCTGTCATTTTTGCACAAAGCTATTTCTTACTTCACTAGGCAAGGAAGCAAATGTTTTTTTCTGTTACTTTCCCACTGCTTGCCATGATATAGTACTGCAAGCACACTAAAGATCCAGGACCAGTGGGGTGTGTCACTCCCTGTTTTGTTTTAGAGGTTTCTCTTAGTAGTACCCTGAATAGAAAATCAAAGGAATAGAAAGCCAGATCTTTGTTTTAGTCCAAAGTCTGCCTACTGTTGTGCTTATTCAACTCCTACAACTGGCAAGTATGGAGAGAAATTGTTTTTGCTTCCTCATTCTCCACAAAACGATTTGACATAAACTCCTCTATAGTTCTTTGATTATGAAATTGTTGCCCAGTATGTTTTACAAGCCTGTTTTTCAGACCCATCCTGTCCCTCTTGCTTTAGGGCAGCCTGGAAGCCAGGATCATCGATAAGTGAGCTGATAGTTGAGATTTGATCTATGTGGGATCCCATCTGTGTGGAGAGAATATTTGTTTTTTGTTTGGCATCAATTTCTAACTGAGAAAGCACAAGATTCTCAAATCTGTATGAATTAAAATTTAGTACTGGAAGTATTTTTGGATAACTGGCCAGAAAGCTATGAGGGCTTTGCTTGGGAGTACTGAAGAAGCATAGATTATAAATAGATCTTTGTTTCTGAGACTACTCACTGGAGCAATTTTGTATTTTACCATAGTGTCAGTTGAAGCCAAACAAAGTCCTGATATGCATTACCTGTTGCAATGTACTTTAAAATTTCCTAAAAAAAAAAAAAAGAAATCCAGTTCCAGTAGGTGATCGGCAATCTATGATCTAGTGTCACTGTTACTGTAACAAATAACCAAAAGGTTTGACAGGCTGTGCAGGTAGAATGAAATTCAAATGACAGGAGTGGCAGCACACAATAGGTTTGTAATTTGGCTCCTCTGACTTAGTGCAATCAGGGAATTAGAAGTTTGCTTTGTTCCTTGCATTTGCTTCCCTTTTGGGGTTAATGTATTGGTTAGGCTTGCTCTGTGACACCTCTGCTGTTTTACTGTGCACCTCTAAAATAAGTCGACCACCTGGATTATATCTTTTATTTTCTTGCACGGAGTGATTGGGGTTTCTTTAATAGGCCACTGGAATAGGAAGAAGCGAAGCTATAGGTAAACCATAGGAGTAGGGTAAAACTTGCTACAGCTTATCAGAAGAGACGGAGGGGTTGTGGAATGACCACTGTCCTGTAGGGCACAAGAGGGTGCTGTGCACTTAGCAGATAGCAGGCTAAACCCCTTCTTTAGTAGTACAGGTTCCTGTAACTGACTGATGCAAGTGCAAGATTAAAGAAGTAAAGCTTTAATATCTTATTAGATAGAAAGCTTTGCAGAATCTCCCTCCTGCTACACAAAATTGCCTGAAATGTGTGGCAAGTGAACGAAGCTTCAAAAAGATTGAAGAGAATTTCTGTGCTGTGAGGGGAATGGATGAGGTACAGAAATAAGCAGTAGCTAAGGAATGAAAAAAGCTGAACAGACAAAATGAACCAGAAAATGTTACACAGAGAAAGACAGGTCAGGAAGAAACTCTCTGAAATCAGAGAGCGGGAGAAAGGTGTCAGACCATGGCAGGTGGCCCGTGATGGCAGGCACTGCAGCTGGTCCCGTGTAGCTGAAGATCAGTGCTGTAACGCATCGGCAGTGGAACGCTGGTTGCCTGGATGCTGGGGGAGCAGGGCCGATGTTTGACAAACCTACAGGATACCTATCCCAAAATATCCAGAGCTTGATAGTAATCTCTAGTCTCCTGCCAACCCCTTCACAAACATCTCAAGACAGGAAAGCTCACAGATCTGGTGGAGAAATTGCAATCTGCATAGGAGTGTGCTGAATAAGCTGTGAAGATAACGTTGCTTACAGTGCTTCCTCTACGGAGGGTAATCTGTAAAGAATACACGTGAGCAGCCGAGCAAAAGGAAGGTCTGTTTCTTGCAGAAAGGAGTGGTAGTTTTATCAAGGGCTGGTGGAATTTTTAGGGAAGCTGAGTCCTGTTCCTACCCCTGCCGCTAACATGTTCTTGGATCTTTCACAAATTATGCCTTATTGTCTGTAGTCTCCCATCTGTGAGACAGGCGTAATAACGCTGAGGCATCTTGAAAAGAAAATGTCAGAGTCTGATTCTGTACATTTGATAGAAGGGTGGGCCTGCACAAGAGGAGCCATAGAGACCCCCAAGTCCTGTGTATTGATAACCTCACTAAATAGATCTCTCTATATAAAGTTATCATTACTACAAGATATCAAGTCAGTTCTGCTCTCCTGTGTGAGGAACAGCTTTATCTCTGACCAAAAGCCTTAAATGAATTAGGGGCAGAAAAGCAGTAAATTACAGCAGGAGCAAGTGTTTGCAAGATACGGGCTTAAAAGTTTAAAAAGCATAAATTGTGCATGAGAAATACCAGTTGCAGTTACTTGTTGATGCTGATTCATTGAATCCTGACCACAGGAGTTATTTTGCATGGCTTTTTTTTATTATTCAGAGGTAGCCTATCAAACTTCCACTTCCTATGTCATTTAAGGTAAATATTTTAAATAATCACCTCAGGAATTGAATTGGGCTTTGCCCTGGTGGTTTATAGAGGCAGCTGTGCCCATTTCTTTCTGGGTGATGTTTTAAAAGTAGTTCAAGACATGAAAGACACCTGGAGCAGGATGTGTGTTTATGGGAGGGGTTTAGAGGCTGGCTCAAGGTGATTTAGCTAAAATACCTATAAATTAGAAACAAGGTGTGTTGCAAAATGTGAGAGAGGTGTTCAAAGGTATAACCCTCTCTGGTATGTTCAACCCTCCCTGTTAAGTTCATTTCCTAACAGCAGTTCACAGAGTTTCTGAGGCTGGAAGGGACCTCTGGAAATCTAGTCCAGTCCCCCTGCTCAAGCAGAGTCAGAGCAGGTTGCCCAATGCTGTCTCCTGTTGGGTTTTGAATATCTCTGCAGATGGAGACTCCACAACCTTTCTGGGCAACCTGTTCCAGTGTCTGACCACCCTCACAGTAAAAAAAAAAAAGGTGTTTTCTTATGTTCATGTGGTTCTTAATCTGTGACCATGGCCTCGTTTTCTGTCAGCAGGTGCTATTGAGAGCAGTCTGGCTCCCTCTTTGCTCCCTCCCCGCAGCTTGGTGTTTCTACATACTTGCTTAATGAAGAGGTTGATAAACTCAAATAATGAAAGCAGTATTAAGTGCAAGTATCTTGGGAGGATAGGCTATCTTAGAAGGAAATTTTTGTACCCTGTCCTGGATGAAAGATACTCTGAATTCAGTTATGAAATATGACCTTAAATAGAGATTACTGGCCTCTTTTTGACCTAGAAATGAGCTTTCCAGAGGTGTTTGTGCTCTAATCTTCAGGACATAATGCATCCAAATACAATCTGTCTCTTTAGAGGAATCTTTCCTCGTAGTGCATAGGTGTGCCCCAAGCACTAGAGTCCGTTTGTGTTTGCTTACACAACGTGCATGAAGAGGGAGGGATGGAGTTAAAAACTAAGCTTGTGGCTGGCAGGGGACTTGCCTTTCTGGGTGTGGATTTGGGGATGTCAGAAAAACACAGATGCCTTGTTGCAAAATCATCTCTGCTGTCCTATGGGAGACGGGCAGATTGATTGTCAAATATTTCAACACCCTGAAAATGAAGAAAATCTGTTCAGTTTTAACTAGCTGAGGATTTGATCCACAATTTGCACTTTTATATGGCCCAACAGACATTACTGGTGCTGTATGAGAAAGTAGCTGTTTTGGTCATTAAAACAGGAAGGGGAAACCCCCTCACTTTTGAGACAATACTCCTTGTTGCTATGGTGGGTTATACTTTTGGTTAAAAGATAATGAATCATATTTAAATAATGTTAATATGCTTGCTCTAAAAGCTGAGAAGGCATCCAGAAACAGCACAAGTCAGCGTTCCTTGTCTTTGGGCTCCCCCCCTTGCTGCTCTTCACTCCCTGTTTAACAAATGAAAGGGAAAACAGTCCTTAGCAGTCAACCAGGATACCTCCCTGACCCTCGCTTCGATTTCTGTAGGGTATTGGTCACCTTGATGTAGGCTCAAGCAGAAACAAAATGAGTGATTTCATCAGGTTTTATTATCTGAAGGGCTTTTTAAGCATAAGCTATTGCTGTCAGAGTCACAGGATCAGGTGTGATTTCCCGTTTGCTGGAATATACAGCAAATATGCAAACAGGCTCTCGGCTTTTTTTAGCTCACAAAAGCAAGGGAGTCCTTTGAAAGATGCTCCGTTTACCCAATCATTGCTTTCCCTTCCACTGTACAGCATTATAATATTCTGACAGTGTAAATCCTCACATTTGCCTCCCTCCCTCTTTCCTTCAGTCACTCTCCCTCCCCCCTCCCAAGACTGCTGCTATCGGATCTGTGATGATATGTGATCTCCTGGATACAATCACACACACACACAAGTACCAGCCACTGCTGCTCAGCTGAGCAAAATGTCTTTCTCTTAGAAGTGGTGCTCATCACAGCTTTCAAATCCTTGACGATGTTGCCATGCTTTCCTTTCTGCCTTCTGCCTTTTTCTGTCTTTGTCTGCCTGCTTTTCTTACCCGTGGGTCATTTTTGCCCTGCTGTCTGTAGCTGTATGGACTACCACACCATAGATTGCCGGGATCAAGGACTCCCAAGTGTTCCTAATCCATTTCCATTGGATGTACGGAAACTTCTTATAGCTGATAACAACATTCAGGCGATACCAGCTGATTTCTTTATATTTTACGGAGATCTAGTCTATTTGGACTTCAGGAATAACTCCCTCACCTCTTTAGAAGAGGGCACTTTTAGCAGTTCTACCAAACTGGTGTATTTAGACTTAAGCTACAATAATTTAACACAGCTTGATGCTGGGATATTCAAATCAGCAGAAAAACTGATAAAATTGAGCCTTGGAAACAATAACCTGGTGGATGTGCATGAGGCTGCTTTTGAGAACCTGGAACAGCTCCAAGTGTTAGAATTGAATGACAATAACTTACAAAGCCTAAATGTGGCAGCCCTAGAAGCGCTTCCCTCCCTGCGGACTATACGCTTAGAGGGCAACCCTTGGGTCTGTGACTGTGACTTTGCCAATCTTTTCAGCTGGATACAGGACAATGCATCCAAGCTCCAGAAAGGTAAAGCTCGTTGGCTTTCAGTGCAGTATGTACGTTTCTCTGTCTGTGTGTCTTGGAGGGAAGAAGGGTTCTTGGTCAAATTGTCTGTGTGCTGTCTGCAGTGACCCAAACTGCAGTTTGGTCAAACTGTAATTGCATGCTTTCAACAAATGAGTCCATTAAAATGATGTTGGCTTCTTTTTAGCAGCAGGTCCTCTTCCAAGTTAAGAAATAAAATTTTAAAATTAAGCCCTAATAATTTTGATTTATAGCCTAAACTTACATAGGCAGTGAAAGAGCCTTTTCAAATTCATTCAGCCCAGAGCTGGTTCTCTTCCAGACTTCATTTTCTCTCTGGTAAATATATTTTCTACAATAAGCCCTTTGAGCAGCTAAATATTCTGTGCCAGCTCCTTAGGAAAACTGTTTTTTCTCTCATTTTACTGATCAGCTATAAAGCTGCTACAGAGTTAAATCCCCATTTTATGCAACTGTGATTGTCAGCCCTTTACTGGAAGTATTTTGTTGTCATACTCTGTGTTTGAAACTTTCTTCAGTAGCTTGAGTTTGGCTCTTTTTGTTAAAATAGCGCTGCTTCCAATACTAGGAATAAATTGAAATGGCTCTAGAACACCCCAAAATGTAGGGTATATAATTCTGGTATTTGGGCCAGTAATTTTCAGAAAAGCATGGGGGGGTGTGGGGGGGGTGTGGGGGGGGAAGTATTAAGACTGTCATGTATAGGGAATCCAGACCCCTGCTCCACATTTCCCACCCGACCCCAAAGCCTCTCTTAATCCAGCTTTAGCAGGAGATCATCTCACAGTTCATGGCTCCCAACAAGCACTAGGGCATAAACTTAGGCCACTGAGCTGCCCAGCTGCTCACAGAAGGCAAAAACTTGGAGCATAAAAACTTTGTAAGGGCTACAGAGGGTATACAGGTATTACCTGACGTGAAATCACTCGTGTCTGGGCTGTGTCTGAGAGGGCATGGCTGTGCAGAAGATGGTGAGAGCTAAAAGGCTGGTGGAGAAGAGCTTGGGAGAATGGGTTGAGGTCAAGCAACTGTTTCTTTGAATTCAGACAAAAAGGGATAAAAACTACAGTAAGCCTACAAATTTCAGAGGTCTTTTCTCTCCTTTCTTGATCATCAGAGTCTGTAGTCAGTTATTCAAGTTCTTCTTATGCTCATGACCTTGGGTAGCATTTTTTCAATATACTAATCTAGGTTGCCCTAAATATTCTTAGCTGTAAAGCAGCTGTTTTAAGGAAGTCATCTGAGGAAGAAGTGTTGGGTTTTTTCCTGTCTGCCTCAGTGAAACTTTCATCTTGATTCTTTCCAAACTAAACCTGGGTTTTTTTCTCCCTCCTTCCCTCATGCTTAAGCTAAAGTTTGCTCTATTTGAACCAAGTATTTTGCCTATCTCTCATGCTAAATATCAGTTCACTTTCCCTGGGCTTTCCATCTCTTTTAATGAACTTCTAGCTCCCTCCCCTGTATACAGACCAAGTCTGTTCAGTTTGAGAGTCTGTCCCAGCCCATCTCTCTTTTTTTCTTCTGCCATGTCATTGTGTTAAAGCGTATCTGAACTTATGTCTGGAAATCTCAAGTGATTGAGCTTTCCCATAGTATTGCCAGTGTTCCCCAGTGTCTTGCAAGCTTAGGGATGCTTTCTCATAGCTCTTTCTCTCATCCACAGTTGTGTTTCAGCCAAATAGCTAAAAAATTACTAGCTCATCCGGATCTTCCAAACTTTCAGTTAGATTTGATTTGGGAAGACAAGGAGGGAAGGAGCAAATGTTCAAATGGTTGGTTTTGTCAGAGCTGTCCTCCCAACATGGCCTAAGCAAATGATTTGCGTTTGTTCCCAGGAGTAAGTCCCTTGATATCTTTGCAGCCAGTCGTATCAGTGAGATCTAGTGCATGTGTGCAGAAAAGTGTGCAAAGTCAGTGTTTTCATTGTTGTGAGCTGCTGCCACAAAAATACTGGCTGTCTCCTTTAGTTAACTAGCAAACATTGTTCACAAAGGTGAGGGCTAAACTAAACCCGAAAAGGAAAGACTGCCTCAATGACATTTTAAAACCAAATGGCCACAACTGAATGCCTTTCAAAACATCTTTTGGAAAGTCAGTGTAAAACTAATTCTTAGAATTACGATTTGATTGCATTTTATATCCAGTTTTCAGTTTTTAATGATGTTGCAGCATTATACCCATTAGGAACTAATCACATTAGCATTACTTGTCTGGTTATACTTGTCTAAAGCCACATTCGCCCAGCGTTTCCTGGGAGGAGTGGGAAGAGCAACTCACTGAAAGATTCAGCGTTCAGACTCCCTGGCTTCCTTGTGATACTGCTGTAAGGCTGGCAACAGAAGTATTCTTGCAGCAAACACATCAAGATAAGTAGGGCAGCAGGCATTATGTCTGGAAATACAGCAAAAGAAAGAGATAGGGATATATTTTCAGGGCCTAAGAAAAGATTTATTTATCTTGGCTGCCTGATTTTCCTTTATAATTCTGCAGCAGCTCAAGCATTTGCATTGCATGGCCTATACAAATGGGAAACGGCAGGGTGGAAAAAGGAGTTGGCTGGTGTTTTCTTCTCTTGGTTTTCTTTAAGAATAAACTGTGATTAGCAGTACAGAATGGTTCCATGACAGAGTGAAGTTCCTCAGCCTTTAAATGGCAGACTTCATAACCTGGATTTACTGAGAAGGGAAAGTGTGGAAAGGTGAATGACAGTAAACTTGCATCGGTGACTCCCAGTCCTTTCATGAAAAGTGCAAAGCACTGCAAAGAAACTAAAGGCTCTGTACACTGTTGTGTGTCTTATCCTGGCTTCGGATGCTTCAGGATGGGTTAGACAAGAAAAAATGTGCCAAAGCAAAAAAGAAGCACGCTCCAACCATCTGTGAATGAACTGGGATCCAGGGCTGCCATTTCAAGTGTCACTGTATCATAGCAGTCCCTCGGGATTCAGAGCTGGTAGCAAACAACAGGAGATAAATGGGTGGGGGAAATACATTGCCAGATAGATTTAGGTTCTGGGCATTCGTTTTGATTCCTCACTTTGAATGACACTTAAAAATAGTTTAATGTGCCCTGTCTGCATGTCTGAGAGAAATCACTCAAACTGTTAACTATTTACTAAGCTCAGCCACTGCTCCACCTTTTAAATTTAGCACTGCAGTAAAATAGCATGTTAGTTAAAGCTATCCTTATTTTTTGCAAAAGAAATACCAAGTTGATTTAAAAATTGGAGCTTTGACCATGTGAAGTGAAATCTCGATAATTGATCCTGAAGCTCTCTACCTCTGTAATTAAGGCCTCTGGAGAACTCGGTGATCTGAACAAAAGCCATACTTCAACTCATTAGTTTTGCAAAAGCCAGGTCCATTTTCTTTCTGGCATGCTACCAGAAATAGCTTGTAAAGTTATAACTTATGCTGACCTGTCTGACTAGCTGACTGTAAAGCCTCTTCCCAGCTGAGCTGCCTTTGCACATCTAACTTGTCACTTCACACAAACAGCTGGGATTTGAATCATTTTACAGATCCCAGCATTTCTTCATCTAACCTAAATTTCTAAATAAAGGCTTAATTTGCAGTAAGTGAATACTCTCGCCAGATTTGCAGGCAGACTTACTAAAGAAACTGCACTAAAAGTTTTTGCAATTAAACTCAGCACTTTAAAACAGCGAACCTATTTTTATACTCATAAAAAGATATTAAAACCAGCATTTTCATCATACTCCAAAACCAAACCACATTTTTTTCCTCTGATTTGGCTATTAATTGATTAAAAACAAATTAGCGTGTATAGTACAAAATAGACAAGGAAACTGAAGATCAATGAAATGGTGGTAAGTGGAGAATATATAACAGTTGATCTTTTTCCTAGAGAAGGCCAAGTGTTCTCTATGGGTCAAAATGGTTAAGTTACAAACTTATAAATATTTTCTGTAGAAGAATGTTTGATTTTATAGGCATTTGTTAAGCCTGAATAGCAGCATGGTGACCAATGATTCATACTAAATGCTTCCCATTAGGAGAAGCATGGAGATTAAGAATATTGGATAATTTTTTGGAAATAGAAAAGTTGTTGTAAGATCTCTGTCCCTTCAAGGATAGGTGTAAAAACTTTCATGGAAGGTTTTACTCCATGGGGGACATGCAAACTCAAAGACCTTGAAAGAACAAAGGTCTAAGTTGGTCTTAAATGTGTTATTCAAAGAATGCAAGGAAATAGTATATCTGAGGTGTACGCTATGATGTTCTAACATCTGCTTGCCTATATTTGATCCATCTTCTTCAATTTTACAAAAAGCGATTGACAAGTTCTGAAGTTCTGCTAAAGTGAGAATTGAAGAAAGCAGAGGAGGAAAAAGAGAGTTGGACTCTGGCAGAAGAAATTAAGAAAAATATAAATAGAAGCAAGAGAGGTACTCAACAAATGGAAGGATGGTTATAGGTTGACTTAAATAATTTTGGGGCATAATGTTTCAAAATTTTGAATTCAGTGAAGTTTACAGAAATTTGACGTTCCTTTTTTTGAGATCAAGAGAATCATCTTTGAGATTTCTTGCTTTTTCTGCTTCAATGGGAGCTGGAAATCCTACGAAAAATGCACTCAGTAATTTCTCATATTTGGAAGGGCTTCCTTCTGCTTTCAGAGCTTGTTCTGTATCACATTTTATCTTGGCTAAAAATGCACTTTTCCTTTCTTGCCTCATCTCTTCACCTACTTTTTTAGTAATACTGTTTGAAACTCAGGGGTCATCCAGCAAAAGGTTGTCTCTGGTGCGCTTGACCTACAGAACGAAGGTTTATGAACGCTTCCATTTCAGAGTTTAAATACAAATGGCTTTGATGGAATAAATTTGTGATGAAAGGTGCTGTTTAAAAGTAGTGCATAGCACTGCAAAAGATATTTCTTGAACCCCTCTGAGGATTTAATCTCAATGAAGGGATTGGATTCAGATAAAATGCATGTAACAAAAAGAAATACAAGTAGTCTGCAGTGGCTGCATTGAAGTGCTTTGTTGAGATCTCTGTTGCTGATTTTTACTTTCCGTGACCATGCTTTGGGCAGCTGTGCCTGTGACCTTGTTTGCTAATGACTAATGCATTTTTAACATTACTTTTAATTAGAGTTCAAGTATTCCTTGGCATGTGACTGTAGTGTCTCCTTTCTGTCATCTTGCCCTCATTTTGCTTTTTACTTTTTTTCTTCTCAATATCTTTGGAAAAACCTTTTGGGGAAGTTGTGTAGAGTTTCTGGGATTGCAAGAAATAGTCAGTGCTTTTCGTGCTAGATGCAATGGTGTTTTCTCAACCTTTTGTGTTTAGTACATACTCTGTATAAGTTCCCCAATATCCATTGCAAGAATGAAAAATTTTGCTGCTCTCTATTAAAATAGTATTAGAAAGACATTTAGCAATTTGATGAGAAGGTTTAGACTGAGCATTTTTATGGGTAGCCTATGTACACTGGTATTTCCAGAAAGACTTGAAAAATTCCTCCAGAATTGGCCAGTGACAGAATTCTAAATAGATTTGTGCTGCCTGTGTGATAAATAAAGGAAAGAGATGTTCTGAACATTTGAAATTAAAGTAGCACAAGCTTAAGTGAGGATTGGTGCCCAGTGTTAGACTTCCCTGTTACAGGAGGGGTGGGCTGGCACAGTGTCAGCACACCATCCTCCTGAATGCTAACGTTTCCGTTCACACCACTAGAAGCAGAACTGGTAGAAGAAGCCTGAAGAAGACAGAACTGGGTCCACTTGCAGAACTGTATCCTAAACTAAGGTAATCACTGAACTTTACTGGAAAAAAGTTCATTAGTGGCAGGAAATCCCATGTCACAATACAAAGGCTGAGGCTAGGACCTTGTTTTTCTCCATTTGGTGAAATGTTGCTCCACTTTGGAAAGTTGTGTTTACAAGACTACAAATTTTTAAGATACTCAAAGGGGGTTTTTTAGTGCCAGTACTGATACAGATGCTCTTTAGCTACTTTCAAGATTTCTGTAGCTAGTACCTCCTCAATATGGGTGGATAGGTAAATTCTGGTAAAGTGGCATCTTTCCAGGTAAAGACTGTCTATGCAAAAGAATAGAAGAGAAGGATGGCAGTGAGGGGAGTAGGTAAAAAACAAGAGCAGGTGACAGACTGTAAGCAGCCTTCTGGAACAGGGAACTCGGTCTGAATTCAGTACTAAGAGAAAGCAGTAATGAGATTCGGAAGTGAATCAGTGAGAAGAATGGAATGTTTTCTGTAAGCCTGTTTAGAAAGACTGTGCCATGAGGTGACCATCTCTTGCTTCTCGGGCTCGTTCTATAATCCCATTCCAATGTAAGATCTATTACTAAACTTATTCTGTAAATAAAATAACATCTTACTTCATTAGTCCAGGCCTTTATGGTAGCCCTGTGCTCACTGAAAATGTTAAACATTGTCTTCAAAACAAGGCATTGTAATTACCTGAGAGTACAGGTTTCATTGAACTTCTCACCTAACTAAAAGCAAGTGAAAAAACTGAGCATTTTCTAAGTCCTCTTGATTTGTCATTCTTTATCAGTACCTATTTATTCATCTGCTATGTAGAGAAGCCTGCCTTAACTTTGTGTACTAATATAGAACCAGAGCAAGCTTCAGCTAAAAAGGACAGGCTGTTCTGTCCATTACAGCCATTCAGTTCTTCCCCGAGTATCATGCACATGCTAGCACATCACTAGTACAGAACATAATATCCGTTTTTTTGGAAAGGAATTAAAAGCCTTAAGACATTTCACACATTCAGCAGCTTTTATTCTGCTTAAGCAGGAACTCCTAACAGAAATTAGATTCCCTAACAAGCACATCAAATCTGTTTCTATATATATAAAATACATAATTTGATATCCTAGTCATTTTCAGTAAAATGATCTGAATGCCAGTGGCTTTTCACTCTGTTTCTTCCATCTTAAGGTTTTTTGGAGTACTTCCATCTTTCACAGATTTGAAGATGTGAGGACAGCATTTGCAGATGTGAACACTTAATGTTAAGCTTTATATTTAGGCATTGAGACAAACTGTTAAGTACCCTCTAATGTTGATCTTTGAGACTCTAGGGCACTTGGCCATAAAAAGTTGAGGGACTTAAGTCTAGGCTTCAGGTTTTTTTAGGCCTCACTGTTCTGTTAGCTTGAGGCTATTTCCAATGAAGTTTCATATCTCTTCAGAGGGCATGCCTCTCTCACTTCTTATTAATACATCTAATACATTAGTGACAGTGTTTAAGTAGACTAAAGAGAACTATAGCTGGAGGCAAAATACCATACAAGAAATAAAATGCCACATTTAAACATTTCAAGTCTGTCAGCTACATTCAGCAACAGGAGAACAGCTAAATTCCACCCAAAAGGGCAAATACCAATTTTACTTTACAAAAATAAAAATAAATTGAAATGGCATATTAAAGTGCTCTTACATTTGTTGTATAGATAGTAATGACCACATGTGCATGAAGCTCACTTAAATGTTTATGGCCTCAGATATTTTTCTGGATGTATTTCCTATACATACCAGTGTATGTATGAGTGGGCATTTTCACTATCTCATACTATTGTACAATTTTCTTGATACCTGTTTTCTGTGAACTCGATAAAGACCGAACAGAATTGAGGCTTCTCTTTCTTTTTTTTTAAACTCAGCATCTAAAATTATGGCTGGGAAATCTTGCTCCGAGGGCTAACAGACCATAATGTTGAATTAATAATGAATTTCAGAAGTTGTCCAATAAAAGATATAGTTAGAACAGGTATTAGAAATAAACAAAGACGGAAATACACAAGGCATCCTTCCAAATAGTCAAGTAGACCTGGAATAAGTGCTGCCTCTTGCTGCTTGTCTTAAGCTGGAGGAATATAAAACAAAACTCACAATACAATACATCATCAGTCAGCATATCCAGGGAAATCCCATGTCAGCTCCAAGAGCAGGGAATTTCAATGCACTCGATGGTCCAGCCAATGTACTGTTTGAAAATTCCTGGTCAAACAGTACCTATGAGAAACGTGGTTGAATTATAGCTACAAAGTACCAGCAGGATGCTAATGAAACGTGATATCTGGGATTCTGTGGGGTTTTTGAGGTGGGAAGATCAGTACAGTTATAACTTGGGGCATTACAGCGTTGTCAGTGTTTTCATTAATTTACAAGGGAATTACTAATTATTTGTATAAAGACTGCTTTCAGGCTGCATCCATTTTCTAGGAATTTCATTTTTACAGGGGAAGTATTTCAGCCTCTGACTCTGCAAGGCAAGTCGGCCTGTGCATAGTCCTTTACAGAAACAAATGCAAATGTGTATTAGGATCTAGCTGTAGCTTAATCACCTGCAATTTATTGTCAAGGTTTAAGTGCTAGACTTCAGTGGACTTATAATCCTATAACAGTAAGGCATCTCAAAGTCATATTGTCATATTCCCTATTAGGGGATTTCATTGAAACAAACTCTACCTGGAACCCTCCTGCAACACTTCCTTATAAGCACATGTATCTTTATTTTTCTTTTTAAAAACATGCCTGTCCTTTTAACATTATGGTTCTAGAATTCCAGCATTTTCACATTTCCCATGTTACTTAGATGTCCTGTTCCTCAGGGTACAGACCCGTATTTTCATCTTATTTTATTTTTTCAGTGTTAAGAGACAAAGCCTATATAGAATCTAGCACCTGCCCCTTGACTGGGACTTCAAAGCATTCCCTTTTAAAAGCAAACAACACTTTACAGCTGGCCAGCATAGTGCATCTGCTGCTTCAGATGACGTAGCAGAAAGTTACAGAGTGTGTGACATTGTCCTTGGGACAGCTGGAGTGATTACAGATAATGTGGTGGCCCTGACCAAAATAACATAAGCTACATATTTATAACATGCTCACACTTGTTATTTCATTTACAGATTTGTTTGGTATGAAGAAGCAACTCTTTGAACATGTTGTGGGAGCAATGAGATATATATAACTATCATCAAAGGCTTTCTTGCTGCAGCCAGGCACTAAATATCAAACTTGAGATACCCTTTACAAGAAGGCTGGCTGATTTTTTTAAAAGAATAAATTGAACAGGTTCTACAGACTAAAAACAGAAACAATAAAAAAAAAAACACTAACAAAAAAAACCTATAAAAAATAATCCCCTTCAAGTGGTTCAAGTATATAGAAAGTAAAGCACTAAGGTTAAATGGCACTTTGCGTCCTCTGGAAGTCTTGGTTGGGGAAGGACAGGTAATTTGATTGAGCCAGTCTATATGCAACTCCTGGGAATCACCCAGAGGAAAAAAACCACACCTTATAATTAATACTGATCACTTTATAGAAGCCATTCCTTTGTTGTTCATGCAGAGGGTGTATGATGGCCTGGGATTACTTTCTACCCAAGCAAAGAACAAAATTGGATCTATTGCTGGGCATGAATGTACAAGGACAGGTGGAGCACTGAACATCAGTTCTCCACACACACTGGGTTCTCACGTCACGAAGACAACCTGCTTTTAAATAATGTAAAAAAAGTAACATATTGCTATGGAGAGAAGCAGATGACATGGTATTGTTTATATGTCATCTTAAGCAGACATGCACGTGCCTTCAGATTATGATGCTTTCAGGAAAGCAGTTAGAAGCTCTGGTGCAATAACCACTGCATTAGCTTTGGGAGGAGAAACTCCGTGTGCCACCAGAGACAGAGCTGCTAGTCTTACCGCTGTTACAAATGAACAGTCTGTTGCAAATTCTCTTTGGAGTCAAAAAAACCTTCTGTTAACTCTATTAGGTTTTGCAATAGTGTCATGACACCTCGAAGAAAAGCATTCCCTGAACAGGATGGACTAATAAATGTTCCCTTCTCCTTCAGCCACTGAGCTCTGCAGCCCTCCTAGGTTGCTTCCAGCACAGTTTTAGCAGACTGCTTTCTGTGTGGATGGGAGAGGTTGGTTTGTTCCTGTCTTGTTGAAAAGATGGTGCATACACAGGGTGGCTGAAACTAAAGCTGGGAGCTAGCAAGGCCTCTGTGCTGGCCCCTGGTTTATGATGCTGCATTTTCCCTATTTGCATCTGTTATTCTCAATGACTAATAATTCTGCAAAAACTTGAGGCTAAGCTAGCACGTTGCAGTGTCACAGAATAGAGCAAGTCAAAAACTCCCATCTAATCTATTTGGTTTGAGAACATGACCTAGATTCCAGTACCCATGGCTACATGGAGAGGAGCTTTTTGATTTCTCGTTACTGTATAATCGGACTCAAAATCATTACAGTACAGATTCTCAGAACAAGAAATACCCTCTAAGTGAGTTGGTATGTTGCAGATTCTTTTCTATTTGTATTGTGTTGTGATGTTAGGTGAAAGCATCTGGGAAATAGGAATAGAGCTCACAGTCTACAGGCTCAGTTTTGATCCATGGCAAAACTGCTGTTGGCAATGATAATGAATAAGTGGGCTCTTATTTTTCCATCCCTGGGATCCTGGGCAAATACTACCATACTGAGTTATTTCTAGAGGCAAGGACTGCCATATGTAGAACTGCTTAGAACAATAGTTTTCTTCCGGACTTTTTTTTCTCTGTCTCTTTCTCATTAATATACTTTTTTTTTACTTCCTTCTTTATGGAAGCTTAGATCTGATACTTCAGCTCATCAGTCCTCCAGCACAGAGGTAATTTTAAAAGCTGGCAGGTGAGGACACCACAGAATTTCTTTTGCAGTTGGTCAGAAATAGAAAAAGTAAAGTTGTTTATGGTCACCTGTGCATTCTTCCTTTAGATATGCTGTGAGCATGGCTCAGCTGCTATGAAAACAGCAGTTCTCATGAGGTCTCTACAGCTATTATAGTGGTTTGTTTTACAGAAACCTGGTTGCATTTGTTTTTTCTTGTGCTTGCTACAGGTGAAATGTGGTTTGTTTAGGTGCTGTATTTACTTGGACCAGGATTTTCTGCCAAATACTGCAATGATCTTTTCCTATTAGCAAGGAACTTCCTCTTCAAACGAATTAGCGGTTACATTCATTTTCTTGCTGTTCCTACACAACAGCAGTAACTGCTTTCATTCCTGTCAACATCATGTTGATTTATTGAAAACTGTTAGCATTTAAAAATCTGATTAAAAAGACAGTGGTCTTGGAATTCCAGCCTATGCCTTCTCGCTCCTGCCTTATTTCTCATGGTTTTGAATAGGGAACGATATCTATTTGTGTCCACTTTTGCTTGTCACTCCCATTAACCACTAGAGTTGCTATTCCCAAGTCTTGATGAAAAGAAGATACGGACTCGGTGAACAACTCTCACTTCTTTCAGTAGAAAGGTTTGTACCAAGAGCTCTATCACAAGCTATAGAGGGCAATGGTGTGTACTTCCTCTAGCCACCCATGCAGTCACAGGCACACTCGAGGGCTCCGGTATGTCAGCTTGAATGCAAGACATGATATATATGAATACTGCAGGCTTCAGATTTTCAGAAGTCTCAGAGGATGCTTGAAACCGTGTGGCTCCTTTACCTTCCAGGCCAGTTCCATAAACAGGAGGTTTCAAAGATCTGCAAAGCAAGTTGCCTCACCATCTGGTATACATCGCTTGTGCACTCCAGGCTCGGAGAAAAAATGCAGCATGTATTCAGGTGGCAGTTTGCCTAGAGGAAACCATTCAGCCTTGGGCATGCTGACTGTTGTCCTATTCTGCTGGCAGCTTTTATTACGTTGTCAGTGAGAGGAGCATGAGAAAGAGGGAAGGCAACAGAACTGTAGGCAAATGTGACAGATACAGGATGGCTTCTAGGGGTCAAAATTTAGTACAATCATCATTACAAGGTCAAGTCAGTCAGGGTGATAATTGGATCCATAGCAGACTTAGTGAAAACTCCCTCTCAAATCAACAGCTGGGCTGGACCCAGATAAGCAGTTGGCTTTGCATCACTCAACCTAGGAGCCTGGGTTTAATAGTGAAACATCATATGCCATAACTAATCAGCCACAAGAAAAATGGGATTCACAAAAGCAGATGAAATCTTATCATCACACACTCCATATTTGAAGTGACATAATGGTTATATGGTAGAGCTGTGGGATGGAAACACCCTATGCACTGTGTGCACACAGCAATGCAGAGTTAAAAACTGGGAGTCCATTCCACCATCAGTAGCAGACACAGAGTGAAAGTGTATCAGGTAAACCCACAGCTGTTCTTGTGCCATTCATACACAATTCTTGTATGTCCCCTTTACATTCATATCCTTAATAACAAGATAAAAGCTATCTTGCCAACAGCCATACAGACTAATTCACTTTGTAATTTGTTCCATTCCAGCCCTGTTAATATACTCTCCTGATTTTCCCCTCTAGTGAATAAAGAGGGAGTCGGGCATATGCGGTGAACTGTATGCTTTTACTGTCTAGTGTCAAACTATATTCTCATTGGTTTTTAAATTCGGATTTTTTTGCTTTCAGAATGAAAAACCCAGCTCTAGGCATTCTTCAACAATGCATGGAGGAATATCTGCTAGTCTGCATGTCCTTATGACAGCCAGAGAGAAAAGGTGAAAGCAGGTCATAGACAAACAAGCACCCATTAACCCAAAGGTGGTGTTTTGACCAGAAGAAAAAGACAACTGTAGTTTTGGAACTACATGGAAAAACATAGTGTAGAAGGCACCAAGGTGTGGCAGGAACTGCAGTATCCCTGTTACCCTGTTTTGGAGTCAGAATTTGGGTTCAGATGGAGTAGCTGGGAAGTGCTTCCAGGTCTCCAGATATAGATACATCCAGGGTTCAACATTCAGTTTTTTAAATCCTCAAAGTCATGGTCCTAGGTCATACCTGCAAGATTGAAGGTGAAATAACTTAATTTCCAGGAGCCACTCAAGGGGGTTATGTAATGGTTTTTGGATAGTGACAGATTTTGTTCCATTTTTTCCTGAATTTTGTACAAATTCATAAACCTAGAATTAACCCTAAAGCTTTTCTTCAGCCATTCAATCTCTGACTGGAACAACAGAAGGATTCATCAATATTCCGCTGATTTGTTTCCCTTTCCTCTTCTTTGCAGGTCTCCATGAAATCCAGTGTTCCCTGCCTGTAGAAAATAGAAGAATCTTTCTGAATGAATTATCTGAGGTCAGCTTTAGTGAATGCAAATTTAGTTTGTCATTGACGGACCTTTTTATCATCATCTTCTCTGGAGTCGCAGTCTCCATTGCTGCTATTCTATCAAGCTTCTTCTTAGCAACTCTAGTACACTGCTTCCAAAGATGTGCTCCCAGTAAAGATGACGATGATGATGAAGACGACAGTGAGGACTGAACTTAGTCTATATGCTTAAGTTTCCTTGGTTTATAAGTTACTAGATCATCAGCCAAAGTCTAGGAAGAAAACAAGTAGAGTAAAAGCTTTAAGCATGAATTAAATGAAATCACAGTGTGTAAGGATCCCTTCTAATCTCATGACGGTCACAGGTAGGAATTGTAGTTTGCATCTGAGACTGCTAGCTTTGCTTACATATGTTACCTGATGCAATGAGACCGGGTTCATTTCTAGGATCCTTAATCAAACCCTGCATCTAAATTTGAAGATTGGAGGAAAAAGGTGGAAAGGCAAAAAAAAAAAAAAAAGTTCCACTAACACACAGCTTCCAGATTGTCCTTCTGATGAGATGCAGATTCCTGTAAGTGCTTAATAGCTTGTTCTAAATGCACTTTGAAAAGGACTGACTAGATGGAGGCATTTCAGCTGGAAAATACAGAAGCAATTTAAAATAGTCTCCTTCCTAGATCTAAGTAGTGGGAGAGTCTATTAAACTCACACAACTTTCCAAGTAACAAAATGTAATTAAAATTGTTCCTAGAATTGTAGAAAGAATTATAGGAAGGTTGGCATTTTCTTTCTACAAGCGTTCTCTCTAAATATTCATTCTCCATTTAATGACAGCAGTTGCAGGCATCATTCAGCCAAAAAAATTTTTTTCTATAAGCGAATACGATTCTAAATCTGAGTCATCCACTGCAGCTGCCTGGCACCTCTTTGGTCACGGCACAAATACTAAATATAACATTCTTTGGCATTTTTAGATGCAGTAAAGTAAAGGATTTCCCTTCCCTGTAATGCTAGGCACAAGTAACTGTTGCAGTATCCAGTCCATTTAGTTATTTTAAAACACTAAGGGCTATATTCTGCTCCTGATTATACTAGAGAACACAACTGAAATGAACACCACGATCCAAATTGGCAACTGTATAAACAAGAGTGGAATCTGGCCCAAGATGTTTCTGACTGTATTATAGATTTGTCAAAACTTGAGCTCTTCTATATAACAGTAGATATTTTTGTTAACATTAAAAAAGACATTTATTACAAGAGATTTTTGGAATAGTGCTGGACAGCTTTTTAGGATAAGTATATTTTTAAAATATTTGTAATGGAAATATTTTTTTAAAGCTCTGTGTATTTAAAGTGTTATCTAGAGTAGCTGTGAGGGCTCAAAGTAATGAATAACATAGTAATAAACAATCTAAGGACTGTATGGTATTATAAAAGAATTAGATCTGATAAAAAGTAGCATCTATTTAACTACTGTAAATGCTATTATTTCTTTAAAAACACTCTGGTTAAAATATTGCCTTGCTCAGTTAATATGAATGGTCTTTTATGGGCAGTTAGTTCCAAATCTCTTGTGTCTGTTGTGCTAATTGTTCAGGCAGACAGGAGTGAATCCCGCTGTGTGTTACGGGGTAATATGGTCCCGCAGACAGGGCACGGGGTTAGGGCTTGACACTCCTGGGTGTTGCCCCCACCTAACAGTGATCAGCTCAGAGACCTTCAGCAAAGCACTGTCTGTCTGTGCCTCAGTTCCACTACCTAGAAAATGAAGATCATCATAACTGTTTATCTTTTTCAAGTGCTTTGAGATACGCAGTGCAGGGGGCACTCTGCTGGGGCTGTGTATAATGATTCTATATGTTAGGCTGAAGCAGATGTTACGCAGTAGGTCTAATCAGATCTCCTATCAGTATGACTTCACTGACACCAGTGGAGTTACTCCATTCACCAACAGAGTTTCCAACAGAGTTTGCACCATGCTGAGGTCAAAACCAGACAGGAGTGTTTATTTCTGTTGGCTCTACAGCTTATTCGATGCGATTTAATGCTACCATTGTTAAGATTATTATTTCTGAGAACACATTGAAACAGAATTAAGTAGGACAGTAGGAGGATATTCTGTATCAATACTGTCTTATTCTATTCTAATCCTTTCAAGAAAAATGAAATGACATGATTTTCACTGTGTAGTGCCATGATTATAAATAACATGAATATATTTATAATTTCAACATGGGCCTTCATGTTTATTTGTATGGGGGTATGAAAAAAGGAGAAAAATCCGTTCCTGATTCTCTCATCATTTATAAGCGGGGTTTTGCAGTATGGTTGGAAACACACACCTTGTTGCCCGGTGCAGTTCATGAAGAACGCTCCCTTTGCAACAAATACGGGTATGTTATCAACAGTTTTATATTTAGAGCTCTGCAAATTGCTCAGTCATGGAACAAGAAACTGGGTCACACTTTTTTCTCTGCAAGTTTTATTATGGACTCAAAACTTGCAACCAGTTAGCAAAATGATATATCATACCAAACTTTTCAGTGAGACATCAGTGAATGCTTCAGCATTCCTTTGGTAACAAATTTAGGGGTTTGTTTCATTATCCTGTAAGGCTGAGTAAGTTTGCAGAGGTCATATCTCAAACTCAACTATTTTGACTGGGTTCTCTTACTTGCAGGTTCATCCTACCATGGTGCCTCAAAATGAAGATCTAGATTTGTTTATAGTATGTAGTTTTTTGTTCAACCCAATATAAAGTCCTGAAAGCACTGATTATATTTGGAATTTATCACCCCTCAGAACAGCAAGGAACAGACCAAGCTGACACCCACATAATCCAGTGCAAGCTGAAGAGCAAGGCTTAGTAAAGTTTTATTTATGAAGCTGCCATTCTGGATACTCCATCACATCACATTACAATGTATGTTTTTTTCTGGATAAAAAACTTTAACAATATTTTCCCCTACTAAGTAATATATGTTTCATAAGTATTGAACTCATCCAGTTAGTAATGTTTATTCATTGCAAACATCAGCAGTTACCTACTATTAATATTGATTTTGCATAATTCTAACTGGTAGTATATGAGACAGAACTTGGATTTAGTTCTTATGGGCTTTTTCTTATTTTATGTAATCTTCAGAGCAAAACATTCTTCTGTAGGAATATTGCCAGAACTAGTGATCACCATAATGATCCCCTCCAAAACTGCATTATTATTGCAGTTTTATCTCCACAAAGGTAGCACGTGGAGGTAGTCCCACCTCCAGCTTTGTGGACCTGGGAAGGTTCCCATGCGAGGCTGCTTCTGTGGGTGGGATCTAGTGAGTATGCACTCCCTTCTCAGACTGAGGTAACCCTCATTAAGATTAGTGGAGTTACAGTGGTGCCAAGGATAAGAGCTGAATTTAGCAACCTGTGCAGCACGTTGCTAGCTCAAGAAGCACTGCCTGTACGTGGTTATATATGTGCAAGAGAAAGTTTGTCCTCATTTACAATTTTCCTTCTTAAAGGGCTTTACTTTAGTGGTGGTATCTCTCACTGTCAGAAATGAGCAGACATTTTACCTGCTTCAAGGGGAAGGAAATATACTATGCGTGACCCAAATAAAATGTTGCAGGCTCAAAGAGCCAGGAAGCAGCTGTCGCATTGCCTGCAGACATGTCTCCTTGATGAAATGCTGGATCTTGGTATGTGTGAGGATCCAAAAAATGTGCAAGAAAGCAAATCTGCGTGATGTAATTGAGAGAGAGTCTGACTTTTTAGAAGTGTGTGCATTGGTTTAAAACAATCTAATCCACAAAATATTAAAATAAAGATCACCTGAAGTGACTGTCCAAACCTAACATTTCATCCTCGGTCAGCTGGCATCTTTTTGAGGCAGCCTCAGTCCTGCTGTGATTCTTACTCAGATGTGAATATTAATGGATCATTTTTTAGAGCAGCATAAAAATGCATTGGGAAAGTACCTTGAAGGGATGGTTCTGGAAGCTCATAAAGAGGAGCATACTGCTTGCCTAGCTCAGATATATAGTAGAGAATGAGCAATTGTACACTGACAGCTTAAAATTTAGCCTAGCATACTTAGAGGTGACCAAAAATGGTGTCGCCTTTCAGCTGTGGGAAGAACTGTGTGCAATCACCTATATATGTGGATAGGGTGTGCACACTTGTGCGGTAGGGAGGAGGTGTGTGTATAACAATACTAGAGCTTGCTGTAACTATCACCCCTGTAGACAGCCTCAGTGGAACAGCTGAAGCCTGGTGAGGATGCTGAGCCTGAGACAGCCCTTCATCCTTAGCGGAGGTTCCTCTGTGCTGGCTTTCAAACCCACGGGAGCAACTCCATGCAGCACCTTTTACTGATTCAGCATCTGCTGCCTACCTACTACGTGAGTAAATTACTTTAGTTTCCAGGGCTGCTAGCTGGCACATTTCTAAGTTCAGCTCATGTCCCCCAAAATATAAAGGGGCAGGGTTTTGATAGCTTCCGAACCTGACCATTCCTCTCTGAGAACAATCTTCTCATCTGTGGTGTGACCTGTTTTACCGACCTCCAGCAGCACCTGAGCTGCATTACTGTGGAGGCAAGTCATCGTGATTTATTGTGGTGGAGGCGATGTCGAAATGCTGAATCCTTGCGTACTCCTCCCAAAAAGAAACCAGAAATATACATTAGGACATTAAATTTCTTGGAGAGTAAGATCTGCCATGGACTCTGAGTGCCAGGCAGCCTGTAATATGCATGAGCCACATTTACTTCATGTTCTCTCTGTTAACATTGGAGCAATGCAACCTTATCATAGAATTGTAGAAAATAGCTAGGAAAGAACCTCAAATACGTCATCTAATGATAGCTAATGCTTTGTAATAAAAACACTTGGTTTTCTACTCAGATTCCCACTCTCATCTTGCTGTCATCTTCCCCATTTTGTCTTGGTTTCTGTATCGTCCTGTCTTGACTGTATCTAGAACAACAGAATCCTGGTTTGGTACTCTCTCTGCATGGTACAGCAATATAAATCACCAGCAGCAATATATCCAACCAGGAGACTAGGAAAACTCAGTTTTGTTTATGCTGAACAACCATCCAGTTATGATTGTAAAAAGTTAGCAGGAAAAAACTATTCCATTTTAAGCTGACAGAGAGCAACAGGAGACCTTCTGTTACAAAGCAGAATGTCTGAATTATGAAGTGTGTCTCCGGTTCCCATCAGTTCTCACACCCCACCCAGAGCTCCATGGAGCCGTGTGAAATTGTGTAACATTGGGTTAGCATCACATAATGTGCTTTTTTGGGGGTTGTCAAAAAACACGAGTAAACACTTCAGAGCAGGCTTCTACTGTTAGTTTTGTGGGAAGTGAAAAGTTTGCAGGGAGGTGAGCAGCAAATAAGGAGTGAAACAGCTTGGCCCAGAGTTTTTTAGTAGAGTCAAGTTTGCTTCAAAGCAATATTGCTTTGATCTCAGCTGCTTTTTCATCGGTTTCTCTTAGCAGTGAGGAGGTCTAAAGGTTAGCGAGTTCACACCCTGGTATGAAGTAGTATAATCTGTTTTAAGCAGAAATTGATGTGAGTTGGATTTCTAAAGTTTACTGCCCCCCACCAAAGCACTATTTGCCTATTTAAAAGCTTTAATTTGAATCTGAAATGTGATATGTCACTTAGTAGCCGGTACAAAAATCTCTTATCAACTCTGAACTGTGAAAGTCAAAACCCCCCCTCCAGACCACGGCCCTAGCAGATAGGCTTCAATTGCAATTTTCAGTATGTGACGTCATTCTTCCAAGCTGACATCACTGGAATATAAGCGATTAGACTTTGACTCTTCCTTTTCTTTCTCCTGGTCATGCTACTTAGCAATAGCTAAGCAAGCTACAAGATACAGGCGGTGTACACCACCTTAGATACTCCCCGTAGCTGGAAGAATGAGCAAAAAAGAGAATTGAGCAGGAAAGCCAGCTTTGTGACCTTTGCTTAAAATCTAAATGTGATACAGTCCAGCTAACTGACATTGCAAGGCATAGCTTGGTGGCAGTGTGTGTGGGTTTTGCTCTTTAATTAGGGCAACTGTTGAAAGATTTTGCAACAGGAACAATGTTTGGTCTTCATGGTATTTAACAGGGAATGAAACGACTGTGAACGTATTTGCCCATCAGTTTTTCTCAAATTGAGAAACTGTGGCTCTCTTAAGAGTAGATTAGGTTTGCAATCTGCAGTGGGTTAAAGTATTACTCTTTATCCTTTGAAGATCTGGCTTCAGATGTGAATTTGGGTCACAGGAGGAAATAACTAGAATAAATCCCTTAAGGTCATTTTGGTCAGTTGGGCAAATGCATCGAGATGCCCTTATTAACAATATGAACTGTATACTTGAAGATGGGAAAACACTTCTCTGAACTCCAAAAGATTCCATATGAATATGGCGTTTGAGGGTTTTAAAAATACAAGGCTAACCAGAGAGATGAGACAGATGTACTGTAAATATCATTAAAAAGGAAACAGAAGCATAATTAGATTGACCAGTATTTTCATAGGTGACCGTTATTTTTGAGTGAGTTACTTTAAGTACTTACCTTAATTTTAACATGGTGATGTTAAAGCCTATATACAGGCAGGGAAGTGTGAAATATTGGCTATAAATTAGCAGTAGTTACAGGCTTAGAGCTGCAGTGTCCTAACTAATAACCTGAAACATCTGCATTTCACTGCTGATTCACTATGCAGACACTTGCTTTGTTCAGAATAATTCAGTTGCCTTGTGACTGTATTAATTAAAAACCAAAAAAACCAACCAGAAAAACCCCAGTCTGCAGTTTCAACAGACGAAACAAGGAAAGGTTCTGTAAGTGGATTCACTGCTTTCTTCCTATGGCAAGTCCGAAATGTCATTGTATTTACTGACCTCAGGTAGGAATTTGGTAAAAAGCGACAGGGGAGTGGTATATAAATATATTATAGAAATACTTTATCATAGAGTAATTTGAGGTTGGAAATTCTCAAAATCCAATTGTAAATTATGCTTCTAAGAGTGGTACAATGTGAGTGCAAAGTTAGATATATTGTCCACATCTTCAAAAAAAATCTTCTTTAAAACAAAAATTGGAAGAAAAAGCTGCTTTAGAGATTATTCAGTCTCAAATGGCTTTTTTTAACAACCAAATTAAAATAAACCCTGCAATGTAGGATTTTAAATGAAAGCAGAAAGCGTTCTAACCATAAATTCATGAACATTATACTGCATGGCAGGAAAATGACTACAGATTTAACACAGTCTAATTTATATTATTCCTTGAGGGAACAGAAGTCATTAGGCTGAGAAGTTTGTATTGTTTTCAGAGGAAAATATTTCATGCAGACTGATTTCTTCAATATTGGCATATGGGATGCAGATTATCCATCACTGAGTAGTGTGGGGTTTTGTGAGACTCTGCGAGTGCATCAAAGGAAGTAATTGCTTTCTGTTTAACCTGAAGTATGTTTTGACAAAAATAACTGTAGTTGTATGTTGGCCTCAATTCTGATTTCACTACTAAGTTATTTGGGATCCAGTCCTTATCTGGTACAGATTGGTAGGGCTCCATTATCTTTGCTGCTGCAATATGTTGATTTACGTAATGAAGATACTGCCTGGACAATGGAAACTCTGCAGTCATGTGTGTGTGTTTATTCTCTACGTTTTCATACAGAAAGAGAGAAAATAACTCTATGTGGGCCTTTTGGAGTGGTGATCTGTATGTACGTTAGTAACCTGAGTTTGTGGTTTCTGCATCGGAGGGTGAATGCTAATTTTCTTTAGGATTACAGGTGGCATTATTTGGAGATTGCAGACATCCTGTGCAAAGAGAGGCCATACAGCTTTTCCAGATTCTTTCTGGATTCAGTGGTATTGCACTCTGCTCTGTGAAAGGAGGATCTGACCCAACTTACCAAAGCTTGACTGCAGTCTTGTGTGGCTCAGGCAGCAACACAGAAGTTGTCATTCTAAGCACATACCCTCGATCTGATAATCACTGTACATCTAAGTCCTAATTTGATGATGGATTTATAATGAATGTCTTTAACCTCAGCCTAGCCCAGCCATCTGCTCTGTGAAGCAAGCTGGCACTTCAAAGCCATTTTTTGCTTCAAGGTGTCTCCTTGTAGTCTTACAGAACAAATAGTGAGTCATCTCCTCCCACCAGAATAAAGCAAGATTGTAACCTAGCTCCATGTGAATGCCCAGTAGGAAAGACAGGTTGCAGAGAGCACCACAGTCAAATACAATAATAACCTTTCCACTGAGGAAAACAAAGGCTTGTCAGAGCAAGTAGTATAGCCATACGTACGTCTTCAGCAGGGGTGGTAAAGGGGGCTGGAGTAGTCATTATGTTAGCCAGGCTTGTGAGGGGTCATTTGTAGAATCTCCTTGGTGGTACAGGTATGCAGAGACAGGCAGACATTTTTCAGTGAGCCTTCTTAAAATGCAGAGGGCAAAGAAATTGGGTAGACGTTTTCTATTTTGTTGCATCCCTCTTACTGCAGGCTTCAGAGCTATGTATTACTGAACGTAGGCACCAAACTTTAGCATTATTGCTTCTCAGCTGAATCGTAGAGAGGTGACACACTAATCTCTCGAGGGATGTGTTAGGTGTGGGAATGTTTATGTTCTGTGGTGGATGAAGGGAGGGATTTTCTTGCACGTAGGATTGATGATCTAATTAAAACAAAAATCAGAGATAATTGCTTTGTCTGGACTAAGCTGCTGGAGAAGTATCTCTGCCATGCTGGTTTATTTTATTACTTCTCCAAATGTTATATCAAATGATAGGAATTTTAGACTGATTGCTTGGTTTTGTTTTGATTTTAGATGATCTTTGATTTAATAGATATATGTAGAAAAGATTTTAAGAGATGGGGTATTACATTTTCATCCCTGCAGCATCACTGGCAGCAGTTCGTGCGCAGAACACGTGTAAGGTAGCACGCTTGGCATAGTGGTGCATATAGTACTTTGCTTACCCCTTTCACTATATTACATGCACAGAAACTGACTGAGCCTTAGCATAGTTTCTCTGTAAAATCCATGGTCACGCAGGGAATTGGTTCCAAAGCTGAGTTTCAACAGAAAATAATAGATTTCAAATTTACCTATTATTTTACCACTTTGAAGCTTTGAGAACCTGATCTAAATTACACGGCTACTGAAGAGAAGAGTCCCCACAGACCCCCTACTGTATAGGTTTTTATCAAGCAAAATCCCTTTGGATTCTTCCAAGGACATATGGGCTATGTATTTATTTAAGGAAAGCTTGCCATTCAGTTACTTGCTCGTTTGCCCATCCTGAAGTCCATCTGTTCTTTTCTTAGATGCAGGAATTGAGATTTCACTGTCAGCAAGACACACTGTTCCTGCAAGTCTCCATCACGTACCCCTTTTGCAGCAAGGTGAAGACCCTGGCCCACATTTACAGGCAACAGGGGAAACCCAGAGCTTGTTCCTCCTCTCCAAGCCTTCCTTTGCAGTTCCTGATTACCTTCTCTCCTTGCCTGTTTCATATCCGTATCACCATAGATTTCTGAGACTTTATTCTTAAACTTTTATGGTAACTGTCCATTATTCTATTTAACAGAATGGCTCAGAAAGGGAAAGTGTCAGTTCATTAATGGAAATAATTTTTGGTTTATAAAACTGCTCTCCACCTGCCTACTGTTAGCAAAAATGAACTTTTGTCAAGTTTCCAGGATTTTGGTCTGTCTTGTATTGCAGTGCTAGAAAATTAGGGATGTCCAGTCTTAAATGGAAAAGTATAAGAAGCTTTGTCTCATGAAGTGACATGTAAGACTTGTCTGTCTTCTTTTTCCATGTTCTTTACTAGATGATCCTCCCTGCTGCCACCTTCAGATGAAGTGATTTAGAAAGGATGGGATATTAAAGCTTTAAGATAGGGTTTTAAAATAAATGAAATGCTATCAGGACTGTAATAGTAACAGCTGCTGTGTCCGCCAGCTGGATGGTAGACTTAATCACTCAATCAAATCCCACTTTCCACAGTGCTCGCTTGTTTTCTCTACCTTCTGCCCTTTCACCAAAACCACAGCATAAACTCAACAGAGGGATGCTGTGCTGTGGTCCATAGCTGGTTCTGTCAGAGTCACGGAGGGAGAAATCTCTTTCTCTGAATTGTCTGCACAGCATGCCCTGTGCAGCTGAGTTTGCCTTACCTGGAACATGCATTCTGAAGTCACAAAATCAGGAAGGAGCAAGAGCTCAGGCTTACACCTACATACATGCTTTTATTTCCCTACATGCAAGGTACAGGCAGGAATATGCTGTTCAGTGCATTGCTGCATACTTTACAGCTGCAAAGCAGGGCATTTTGGAATCTCTATTTGTAGAGGTTGGAAAAGTAGCTCTGAAGGCAGAAGTCCAATCTTCTGAACCTGCTGCTTGTAGCGCTGTTTTTCAGAAAGAAGGCCCTTCTGCATTCAGCATGGGATTGAATATTAACTATGTCAAATATATTCCATGAATACTGTCGCTCTGAAAAAAGAGAACTTGTCACTGCTGACTTTTAGGCTAGCACTATCATTCAGAGTGAGTCCAGGTACCAGCTAATTCACCTGTCAAAACTCACTGGTGAAACAAATTATTTCCAACTGAGTCATCTCAGAAAACAACTTGTGGTTTCAAAATGTCAGATTTCTCGTTGACTTTGACCTAAGCTTTATATAAGGTTTAGCAAAAGAGTTCAATATTATTTCCTTTGAAATAAAACTAAATTTTTTGGTTGACAATAATTAAATTTTTAGTTGTATCTCACTTGGTTAAAAGAGCCATTAGAAGAAAATTATTTTTAGTGAAACTGCAAACACCATTTCTCCTATTTGTGCATCAGCTACCAAACCAAGAAATTGATTATTTATTCAGGTGTGGGTTCTCACTCCAACAGTGCAGCTAACTTAGTGAGCAGCCATGGACAAGGCAGTTAACCTTTCTATTGTGCGCTTAACCATCTGTAAAATGGATATGATACTACTTACCTGCCTGACACAGTTGTACGGAGGCTTAATTTTTAATCAAGCTCTGTTAAAACACTTTGAGATCACTGTATAAAAGATGCATGGAGAGACAAAATAGTTTTATTATGATATTATTGCTTTTATAAGATCTACATTTCCAAGAGTTATATGGTGAGCTATATCAGTGTTCTAGAAATACCATCAAAAAAAGAAAGCAAGTATCAAGAAGCATAAGAGATGTACTGGGATGGAGTACAGACTTTCTGACAGTCTAGGGTTCCTTCGTCCCTATTAATTATACATATGGAGCAACTTGTTAATGCATTTCTAAAGACATGTTGACACAAGCTCAGACCTCTATCCTGGCAGGCAGTCTTTTGTATTAATTTAACCCTGGGATCAGAAGGAACTGGACAACATAGTTGAAGGCATTTCTATAACAACCAAAGTAGACTACTATCAACAAAACAGATTTCCTGGGTCCGTGAGAGAGAACAGGAAGTAATGGTACACCTTCATGGGGAGCTCGTTATGAATAATTTCTGTAGAAGGCCTTGGCATTACGTTTCAGGCTGATTGTCCATGGAATATGACCAGGTATCATTCTCAAAGTTATTTCTCTACCCCTTATGCCCTCCAACAGTTTCAAAAATAATTATAAAAATACTTAATTTTACTAATAAAGTACTTGAGTCATTCAGGAGTTATGTTTATGGTAAAATATAATTGCTTATATTTAACAGCCAACAGAAACAGAAACCAACAATTAATTATATTTTAACAGATTGCCTAATACATGCTACAGTATTCAAATCTTACCTAATATTTTTAGCAAGTTTGACACTGTGTACTTTGCAGGCACAAAACCCACACAAAATTACTGTAATTACTGTTCATTTCCACAGTAGTGGAGGTGCAATGTTTGAAGTGCAATTCTGCTATGTGAAGTGACTGCATACGGAGTTTTGTGATGTTTCCTTCTTTGTGCCATCTCAGAACTTCAAACCACATGTGTTTTCTTTACAAAAGAACAGAGAACAGTACAGCCTAGAACTTCCATGGACCAAATTGTGGCAATTTCTTGAGTGTGTAGATAAATAAGGCCATAAAGAACGCACACCTCAGTGTGATACGAAGCTATTACAGGAGGTGCAATCATTAGCTCACAGGATTTTTATTGTCTCTTTTTCAGACTCACTTAGAAAAATGAGACTTTTCAGATAAACTGGAATGGTCTGAATTAAACAAAAAACATTACTGGAAGAGACGTCCACATGGAGTGTCAAAACAATGACATTAGAAATACATTAGTTTGATTACTTTCCATTGCTGATTCATTCACAGGGAAGTCCCCCCAAAGCATCTATAGATCATTGTGGGTGTTTCAGACAATTTATAAAATGAATTCTTAAAACAACCAAAAGACTTAAGCAAACACTTTCAGAAATAACTATTGATCCTGAGTGTGCAACTAGAGAAATCCCAGAGGAACTTGACCTTAAAGTGCTGGACATGTGCTGTCTGGAAAATGCTAAAAATTTGAGTTATCCAAATAACTTCAGTATGTTTGAAAATCCTAAATCTTCAGTTTAGCCATTACCTCTTTACCTGAAGACAAGATCTCTTCTATAATAGAGTTTCTGCAGAGAAAAAAGTTTATAAAATGTAACCTGAGACGTTATAGTCATTACCAATATTATGGGTTTGGATTTTGTTGGTTTAGTGAGTTCTTTTTCCTCTTCTTTTTCCTTCCCATGCTATTCAGAAATATCCTGAGCAGCTATGAGGGTTAAAAGCTTTATCGACCAAGATATACCGTCTTCAGGCACAAGGCATCTAATCCATAGTCCAAACAATTCTGCAGTATTAACCTGTAGTTTATGCTTGTTGCTAAAATTTATGGAATTGACCAGACTAATATTTTTTTTCTCTATTCACTCAATAAAAATAGGCTTCTGGATAATCTTTAAGAGCAATCACATCAGTCAGTGACACTTAGCACTGCAAAAATCCACTCAGATTTCTATCATTCAAGTTGATTTGGTCAATCTAAGCTACATGATCGCTGCTTTTTCTCTGATTCGTTGACACAACCATGGAAATGACTAAAGAGTTTACTGGGTGGGTGACTTTATAGGAGAAAAAGTTTTGAGAAAAGCACGGTTTCAACTGTGTGAGTGCAGGTAAGAACCCCTTTTAAAGGATGTTACCTATTGCTTCTTTAAATAAAGCTCTGTGTGTGAATTCCAAATCTCTGAGGCTTTTTACAGGAAAAGCTTAGGAAACTACTCACAAAAACATTTGCAAAAAAGCGGAAAAGGAAAGGGATGGAAATATGTTTTTAAAACCTGAACAACTAGTCAAGATCTGCTAATGGCCTGTGGGCATTGGGAATGATCTCTTTCTAGTGGTGTTGGAAATTAGTTCATGCCACGCTCACAGAATGAGACACAACAGGAACAGATTTATCAGAGATTTCAGATGGACTGGAAAAAAATGCAACTTTATTACCCAGTCAATATTACTGATGTTTAAACAAGTGCTCGCACCATATACAGTAGCTCTGCAGCTTCTTCCTTCAGGTGGAGGCTGTACTTGACTTTAAAGAGTTAATGTTTCCCTTTTTTTTCCTCTTTCTCTCTCTACTACTGGCTCAGAGCACTGGCTTTCATTTGAAGGGCACAGCATACTGAGTGATGTTCACATGATACCAATGACAGCAGCATGATAAGCCTATTTCTGACAGTGTGGCAAATTACTATTATGAAATCCCAGTACATTTGATGGCAGAGTGACTTTCAGAAGGGATCACACATAGCAAGGTTATGAAAGGCTCAGTGTTTACTGCAGTAAAAGAATATCAAGAGCTCTTTAAATAAAAAAGCTTGGGAGATTCCCAATTCATAAAACATTTGGCTGAGTATATCCAGCCAAGAGTTATATCTCTCTAAAATGAGAGGAGAAAAAATGATCAGCAGAAATTGTTGGGCTTTTTTTTTACCTTTGGTGACTCGGTGAAATGTGTTTGCTGGGGATTCACTCAAAAGGGATCATCAACTTGAGGCTGTCCTTCCCCTCTGGCATTGATCACTTTGGGAGGTTATGAGTGTTCTGTCTGTCCAGAACTGCCTCCCCGTTCCATCAAAAGTCAGGATCTCCTCTGTCTGTACAGTGCCCAAGTTAAAAGGACAACAAGATTCAGATAAAAAGTTACAACAAAAGCAGAAGTGGGAGGAGAAATAGACAATTTATGGGCTAAGAAAGCATGGAAGTTGCCAGTAAAAGAAGCATTTCTGCAACATACAGGATAGCACTAACCCACCTGCTGAATTATTGTCAGCATCCAAGGCTGTGTTACAACATGGAGATAAATTATGACTGCTTCAAACACCTTCCTTTTAAACTTATTTATAGAGTAACACAATCATCAAAATAAAAAAGAGCAGACATTAAATGGCTCAGGTTTACAGCAGGATTTTTATCACACCAGTGGGTAGCAAGGTATTTTCATGATGAAATAAGTTTTTATTCAATTATCTAATAAATATTATAACTTTGGTTTTTTTCTAGACTTTGTTAAGTCTTTAGTTATGATAACCCAGGTAAATCACTAATTAGTTTTCTTGTTTTGATTAAATACAATACCAGCAAGTTATGTATTCATAAGCAATGTTCTCACTACTTATCTTAATTAGAGCCTGTTTATTCTCTTCCACGTGAAGTAAGAGTATAGAGAAGCCGTAGCATTCCTGTTAGATTTCAGTTCAAGCATATTCTGCCTTCCTAAATACAGAAATAATTGGTCTCTGCTACATTTAGCAGTGTTTTGGAGCACATACTTATGCTCTATTATACCCAAGGTGATACAGTAAAGAGCTCAGCATGCATATGAATCTTAGGATGATGAATTGGGGAAAAAAAACCCAACCCCAAAAAACCCAATACCCAACAAACCCACAAAAGCCAAACAATCCCCCAATTTTAAGTCCCTAATTTTGGACTTACAGCTCTGTGATGTTGAGGCAAATAAGCTTTGTTTTAAGCCAGTTTGTAATAAATGTGTGCTCTAGATTTAGGAATTTTAACAATTTCTCTACGCTTTCAGTGAAGCAGCTACTTCGTTAGCCTTGTCTCAGGCAAATATGTTTGCCCTAGTGGGTAAAATCAGATGTGTGGCAAATTCAGGTCTCTCTCTCTCTTTCTCTTACTCCCTCCCTCCCCCTGATTGAGGAACTACTTAAATGTTGGCTGAAACACACCTGATCCCTGTAAGTATGGATACAAAATATAAAAGTCCCTGAAGTTTAGGTAGAAACCCCCTAGGTTTGTGTGAGGTGTTTTGAACAGCAAAGGAGTAAAATTTGTCACCAAAAGGCCCCAAATACCTGTAATTTACACTTCTTAGCATATTTTTCAGCTAGGGCAAAACTCTTCAATCAATAGATCAGTATACAAAAGACGATGATTCCCTTTCCTAATTATCTCCACTTTCTTAGCCAAGTAGAGAATTCACATGATGTTTATTTTGGGATACACACACAACACAATCTTGTTTGTCTGCTGGCTGGAATGTCACTGTTCCAGTCTGCTTTGATTACTCTTCCCAGCTGAATTAGGGAATTGATCCCTTAGTTTAGTAAGTGCAGACTTGCAGGTTTTTTTGTATCCTGCCCCTACTGCGATATGAATATATTTAGCTGATGATGGAATATGGCTTCTATATGTAGGTGGCCACAGCCTGTCATAGGTTTAAGCCAACCGACCAAATGTCTGAAGTTAGATGTGTAGCATCAACAGCTGTCTTCTTTAAAGGTTATTTTTCAAAGGCACGTGTTCTTGGAATTTGTTTCCTGGGTGGCATGTTGTGCCATGGAGAGGCCAAGTGTTTAAATAACCTCTTCAAACATGTGTTTTGCACTTTCTGTAAGGCCTGGAGGCAATTGTCTGTGAAATCAAACTCATGATGGCAAAAGCTTTGGTGCAAGTGAATGGATAGTTATTGCCTTTCCTGATCTGTGAAAGGGGGAGCATGACAAATTGGGGATCTTTTTTCATGTCCAACAGATATTTGGGAAAATGAGACTTTTACCTCTGACTTCAGTGGAGCCAGAACGTCACCTAAAAGTTTTTGGAGGAGAGAAATGCTGACGCTGAAGTTGGTAATGGTATATTGCTATATACAACCAGCGAGGATGAGCACTGTTACTATTTGCAGTGATCAAAGATATACCACTAGTGTGACTGCACGTTAACTAGCTTAGGTGCAAAGAAATTGTCTAATCACAGCTGCACAGCATGTGGCACAAGCTGCAAAACCCACCAGAAAGTTGAGCTACAGTGCATTATAGCTGGACTGCTGTGAGTACACGGGTTTGCTACTTAAAAGTTGCTGTGTTCCTACTACTGAACTGCCATCAGTGACTGGTTTGTAGACCCACCCATGTCTGTGTCAATGCCAGTGCATGTTTTCTTGGCTAATTACACAGGTGAATTGCAGTTGGTATCTTTTGCTAAAATGTCTTGTGATCGTTTATGGAAAGTCCCAACATTTTGGGAAGAGAAGAGGGTGCGGGGGATATCCAGCTTTCGAAATGTGACTCTTCCTCTGAAACCAAAGAAGAAACATTTGGTGGTGCTACACAGATAACTGTCACCATAATCTAATAATGACAGTTCTTGATTTCAAGGTTGAGACTGGCTAACTGGACAATGTGTGATTTAATCTATGAAGAAAAAGGGGGGGGAGAGAGGAAGAATGTCCCCCAAAACCTTGAAGTGCAAGTGGACAAGTAGATACAAGAAAAAGGGCATTTCTTGTGAATCATCACGGTCTAGAAATAGAATTATTTGTAATCCCAAGAGTTGCAGTTCTAAGAACCAAGTATTAACAGTCTGACCATAAATCTTTCACAGACAGTTGGAAATCTTTCCACTGTTTTCAATTTACTTTGGACCACATTGTATGTAATGCATCTCATGCTGCAGAATTCCTAATATCCCCCTGGAAATATAGTCTGGGTCCCTGCTGTGTTATATATATTACGATGCCATTTCCAGCAGAGTTTAAGGGCCTATGATGATAAATACTAGCTTCACAGCAAATTTTTGCTTAGGTATTTCAATTTAGTCATACAGTGGCTGATATTACAGTAAATCTGCATGTCAATATTTATTTTACATAGGCAATTTGTTGTACTCCTGACATAGGAATTCCATCCCATATGTGAAAATAAGGAAATAATTACTGCTGCAGAATTCTAAAGGGAAGAAAATAATTGGCAATAGTGGGGCTCCTTAAAATAGGCCTTAAAAACGTCTGGAAGTTTGCTATGACTCAATATGTTTTAAGGAAGGAAAAATGTTTTTTTAACTATGAAGCTGGCAAGTTCTACCATTTTGATTCCACAGCGGTAATCTCTGTAAAAGACATGATTTAAAAGCTGCTATTTCTCACTGTCTGAAGTTAAATACACTTTTCTATTCTAACAAATCTGAATAAAATTAGAGCACTCTGAATAAATTCACCCTGCCTCTGCGCCTGCTGTCTTAGCTTGAGGCGGAAGCAGATGACTCTGATCTCTAAGACTGTCAAACTAGCACCATAAGCCAAAGCTACATTCACCTTAAAAAACCATGAAATTTATTCCAGCTTGGTAACAAGATGGTCCATTATTTCAGGATTTTGGTGCCAGTGTTCAGATTTTTAAAAGGCCATCTGAAACCTCACAGGCATTTTTGACATTTTCCCATTAATAGGGTTGGTATTTGGGGGCTTGAGAGTGCTTTGTTTGTGTTCAGAGTTAAACTTTTAACACCTTAGATCTATCACCAGTTCCCAGGAAGATGCTATTTTGATTTTCCTTGTTAGCAGCTCTGAAAAAGTAAAAAAAAAAAAAAAAAATTAGCACATTTCTCATTTAATATTAATTCGAACGTATTTTTCCCTGTAGCAGTTTGCTGATTATGAGATTTCAATGCCGCTGACTGAGGTGGCTTTGCAAATAGTCCCTATAAATAGAAAATAAGAAGCTGTTTCTGTGAAATGGCCAGCTAGAGGAAAGACTCATTAATCAGGGAACCAGGTACAGACCAACAGCCCTGCCTAACACTGATCATGTAAACACAGGCTGACAGTGCTGTCTGAACAATCAAGCAGAACAGTTTGGTCTACGCTAACATTCTGTGGGGAGAAAGTTTAGTCAAGTGTTTAAAATATGGAAATAAGGATCAAAATGCCTGTGTTGTTTCTCCAGCTCTCCCGCTGCCTAGCTGCAGGCAAATCACCTTGCCTCCTTGTAATTTAATCACTGACAAAGGGCTGGTTTCCCCCTGAAAACTGTGGGAGCAACATTTCTTGGCTATAGCAATATCTTCAAAAATTACATCATGGAGTGTGAAAGGTGAAAGTGGCCAATGTGTAAATCACATCAATTAGTGCGACAGCGCAAACTGTTCATGTTAAAACACTGCAGGTCATTTTGGGCTGGCTTGCATCAATGTTGTCTGTCTTCCACGTACCTTGTAGTGAGTGCATTGAGTATTTCCAGAAAAAAAATACTACTTGTGAAGGAGAGCAAGACCTCTTGCTACCTTGTCTATCAGCCATGTACCGTTTAACAACAGCCTGTGCCAAGATCTGCTTTTTGTGTTGACTGCATAAAATCAAGCACAGTTTACCTTCACCCCTGCTTTGACCTTATTTCTACTGTAGTAGAAATAAAGAATAGTAACAATGACACCTTTCATGTCCAGGGATTTCAAAACATTTGGAGAAGCTGCATCCTCTGAACAGAGATACAGCACTGTTTTAAGGAACATGTAGAAATTTCTTCCCCATAAGAAAGAGGGGGTGTTCATTTCCCTTAGATTAAAGAGGGGGTCTAAGCTCCTGGGGACTGCACCAGCCCTCAACTGCCAGCAGTGCTTTGGTTAGCACTCAGGCTTTTGCAGACCGTGCAGTGAGCCTCAGAGCCCGCAGATGGTGGGGTGTCACAGATCACAGGCCAGGAGACAGCTCCTCGTAAGCAGTTGTTCAGTGCCAGAAAACCCAAGGCACCATGGTGCAGTCTTCAGGGAACACTAAACCAGAGCAAATTCTGCCACCTGCTGCTTCCCTACACGTCTACAGTGCCCTTATTTTCAGAATAGAGTTAAGCCTTGGTCTGCTTTAACCTGGCTGAGATTTTACCGAGATTGTGTTTACCAGTGGGATTGCTGTATTTAAGCCTACAACACTTGAGAGGCTAGATTAAGTGATTTGCTTTCAGTATTTATAAGCAACAGCAGTAATGAAAAGTGTCCATGCAGTATGTGGTGATACACCTGGTGAAGAATGTCCACACCTGTTTTACAAATGCAAATACTTGGATTGTGCTAAGTATATATTTAGAAGTGAAATTACTGATAACACAAAATGTCAGGGGTATTGAGGGAGCGTGGGCTGTCCAGTGAGAGCAGTGACATAGCTAAAGGTCCTTTCAAAGCTCAAGCATCTGAGGGAACAGAGGAAAAATGCAGGCTTGCTTGTACAAACCAGCGGATTTTTATAGCATTCCTCTAGATATCTCAAAGAGAAGAGTTTAAATTAGAAAGCTGACGCTGTGGGCAGTTATCAGCAACCAGCATGTGCAAAGTCGTAGCTTCTGCATCACTGTAGGAATTTAAAATTGCTTTAGTTTTAATTTTAAAAGTCCAAGATTTTCTCTTTGTTGGCTGCTAGGCTGAGGCACACAAGAAGCTTAGGCAATGCCTAGCCTCTAAGCCCTTCCCCATAAGCACTTGCTGTCTGGTGTGAGTATTCCCCACCTTGAGGTGAACTACAGAGGACAAGGCTATAAGCTTCCACGCCAGCTGAAGCTGCTGAAGTGCTGCTATAAAGGATGTCAGGGGTGCCACAGCAGAATGTAGTTGTTTGAAACTTAAGGGAGACTGGCGACATTCCTCAGGGATCCTTAACTCCCTCTCAGGCCAACCACTGTCAAGGACAAGGGCTACCATCAGGTCAATGTTCTCTTTATATATAGTGCTAACTAAATTTAGTGTTAAATCTGCTGTGAAAATTTACAGCTTGTAATATTTACCTGACAGGCATCCAGACCCTCTTGTCCAAATATACAGTTCCTTAAATTAGACACAAAATATGTCATGAGGCAGCAGCCTAAATTACATATTTACAGCACTGAAGCAGGTAAGTACATATTTATGAAGCCAATCCTGAGGTCTTATTTTGAAAAAATGGATTGCTTTGTTCAACGTATTTTTTAAAATTCTGACAGAATATTTAAACAATCCTAGGTCTGAGAGCTCTCAGGGCCAGGGGCTGTCTTTGTATTGTCTGTTTACAACTGAGTCCTGCACAATGAGACTGGCATCCTTAGGGGTTGTTGCAATTGAAAGAATAAAAGTATGTGACAATAAAGAGCAACTCCCTATAAAATGGCTGTGCCTAGAGATTTTTTCCTTCTTAGCAAATGTTATTGCCCCCAAACAACTAGTTTATGATTTATATAACAATTTCCTTATGGGTCATTGTTGAATAGAACTCGGGTCCTTCCATACCCAGAGCGAATGCCCCCACCACTGCAACTACAAAATTATTTCCTTTATACGCTGTCAGGACAGAGTTCTTCTCTACACCAACAAGCTTAGGAGCTACCTCACAGTTACATATAGAAAAATATAATTCTTCAGTATCCCAGACTTACTCCTTTGTGAAGCAATTCCCACAAACAGCCTTTTGAACTTGTGTAGATTTTAAACCATAAGAAAGGAAGACCAAAAAATCCCAAACAAACAAGGGAAAGTTTTCATTAGAGACAGCTCAGAGCACAAATCAGGTTCATGACATGCTGCTGCATTTTTGTTGCTTATAGCTAATCTTGAAGACAAGTGGCTCCTTTGAAATGTGAATGTGGAGTATAGATTAAGTCTGAGGTTTCTGCAAAGAATGTGTCAGGTTTTGGGTAGTTTTTGCACTTTTCGTTCAGGTGAGTAAGCAGGGCCTAACCCCCCTTAACGGTTAACTTAGTCATATTGAAATCAGTGGGACTATGCCCCTCTGGGGTCCTCTGTGCCACTTTAAGAGCTGTGTGATACAGCACTTTGTTTTAAGTATTTGCTTTGTTTGATGAAAATCTTGATGGGACCTGTAGTTACTGCTGATGTGTAATAGTATTTCCATAAGGCAAGTCGCACTGCCTAGAAAAGAAGGTCCAAATATGAGTTCTTTTTAAAAGCTAGTAAATTCTTTTTTTTCCTGAAGTGTTACAACCCCATATGGCAGTAAGATTATCATCATAGGTGTATTGCAAAGGACATCTGCTTAGACTACTTAGATTTACAGGGGAAAAAAAGAGTATCAGTGGCATGGTTTTAAGATGGTGCCTTTTAAGAGCTGATCAGTTCAGCTTGGTTCAACAAACAGTACAAAAATCTTAAAAAGGAAAAAGCTTGTTACTAATGGCAATTGCACGTTTTCATCACCAATATGAAAAATACGTGTTTAAATATACAACAGGGTTTGCCAGATACGTGTGTCTTGTGTAACTGCCATCAAAGAAAGCTTTTTTGTATTCTTATGGGAGCAGGGTGAGTCTGAATCCCAGTCCCAGGAGCTGTACGTGCTTAAAGGTAGTGTTCAAAGAAATCAGTGCAATGGAATGTGCAGGTTTGGAGGACAGGACTTGGCAGCCATTGCGTCCCCATTAGCTAGTGCTCAGATTCAGACTAGTGAAGCTATTTTACCAGTTAACTGACTTGGATAGCTCTTTTTAAGCACCTTCCAAGGAATACTTCTAACTTTCTGAAAGAGGCCTCCTGACCATGAGAACAACCTCTTGTCAACAGCCTGTTTCTCTTCTCCCTGAAACCCTGCCATTTAGTCTCTGTGACCACTCTCACTTCACAGCTGGCATCCACAGTCCCCAGTTATTGCAGAACTTGCCAGCCAGAATCAGGGCTCCCTTGTCTGAGTCCCAGCCCTGACAGATTCTCAGTCCAAAGAATCTATCGTCTTGTTTATGCAGCTCATCCAGGCTGACATCGGTCTCCTTCAAGGCAAGAAATATGCTTGCTTTGAGAGATGTGCATTAATTCTAACTACCACTTTGTCTCTGTAATGTCACAGAAGTTCAAATACGAGGCTGATTTCATGCAATCAAGACTGTCTAGAACATTTTCATAACAAAGAGTTGTATCAAAACATCTCTTTGCTCCATGAAAAATGGAAGAGACTGGTGCACTCTTGTTTTCCAGTCACAAATGACCATGAGGCCCTGAGACTGAAAAAAAAGTTTCTCAAAAAATTCTTGGATAAACACGACACATCGGCAAAATGTCATCCTTTGCATATTATAATGATTCCCAGGAGCCCCGAAGTGCTTGTTGTACATTAATGAATTATGCCTTACAACAGCAGAGTGTACCAGAATAAACATTACCTATTTACTTGTCTGTTAGTAATGTACTTAAGTTCCGAACTGGATCCATATCTCAGAGGTCTCCAAGTTCAAGAGTCTTTTTTTTATAAGGTTATGCTATTTTCATCATTAATATCCCCTCTTCCTGAAAAGTGTGCATCTTCATAGTCTAGCCCAGCATTTCTGCTGTACATTTCCATTAGTTTGCTGCATTTTCTATTTACTAGTAAAGAGATTTCTGAGTTATTGCATATTTTTTTAAGATTTTCTGACCTCTTTTCCATGGCAGCTGTGAACATCTTAATTGTTTCAGTTTTCACCCATTCTTGAAGCACAGGCAAAATGGCCTTTGTTTTAGTGATTTTATCTTGAATTAAAGTCCTTGTAATATCTGAAGATTTGAGGGAGTTGGGAAGTGTATTTGTGTTAGACACAACAAGGGTATTCATTATTAAAGGAATCTCTAGCACAGCAATATTGTAACTGATTAAACGGCGTTGTTTGTCTCAGCAAGAATTGGTGTCTATGAACTACAGGTGTAGGTATCCTTCATTTTTATCTGCCTTTCCTACTTCAACACACTTCTGCCAAATGCAGTATAGTACTTGGAAAAAACTGTGTATATGCTTACCTCTACCTACTGGCAATAAAACAGATGTACAGGATCAGAACCTAGGATTGACCTGATCAAAATGGTCAGCAAGAAAATATAAATGAGGTATTCTTGGTGTAGCCATGTGTTTGCAGCACTGCTTTCAGCAATGGCTCGACCTTACGGTTTTGGGGGGTTGTGTCTGGAATAATCTAGGTCAGCTCCACTTTGTAAGAAAAAAAGGGGGGGAAAGCTTGATTATCAGTGCTACTCTGTTTGAAATTTTGTCTTGTAGAATATTTGAGCAACGTGTTTGAGATAAAGATACGTTCATTCAGTTTTTGTTACTGGCTGGTTAGTGTTTGATTCCACCTTCACTGAACTGAGATTAAGAGATGGAGAAGCTTGGACTCTTTCTGTCATGAGTTCAGCTTGAGGCTTAAAGTCACCAAAAAAGCTAGCTAGATATCCGTGATGCATATTTAGTATTGCCAAAGTGAAAACATCTTATCAGTTAAACAGTTCAAAGCAGATATTTTGCTACCGGGTATTATTAATCACAACTGACATATCTTATAGAGTTGTGCAGTTTTCTATTTAAGAAGCTCTCTATCAAAATGCATTTCATCCAGTTCCAAAATGCTTTGTTTGGTTCCTTTGGGTGTCATAGTCATATATTTTACTTGTAAATGTCTCAATAGTTGAACAGATTAGAGCTGTGCTTGGGGAGCCCTGTCCAGTCACCTTACAGACTTGGAATTAATGTTTTCATACAAAGTTCACAGGTGGTAATTGTGCACCTCAGTAACTCCCTGTACATCAGGCTGGTCATGTCTTTCCATATTTGAGCTTTGGTTTTAGAAGCACAGTAGATAATAACCATAAATGTTTCATTTACTATAAATATTTAATAATTATGAATGATTGCTGACCAGATTTTTAAGCAAACTGATAGAATTGTGTGAAATGAAGACTACCTTTGTATAATTTTCTAAGCTGTATTCTAAATATTATATTATATGGGCTAAATATTATAAATATTATATGGGCTTTGTTGTGCTGTTAATATGCATGCCTGATTGGTATTTTCATTAAAAATATTAGCACATGGGTAACAAACAGAAAAATACACTTTATATAGTCATATTGGCAATAAAACTAATCTGGATGGACTTCCTTGTGGATACAAGAATTTCTGTATCCACCAATTTTCATTCCATTGTAAGGCATGCCTTCTTTATGGGTTACTTTAAAGATGCTTTTTCAACAGAATGTGTTTTTTATAGCACAGCACTAATAGCTGGCTGTGTTTCAGTGACTACTTTCACCTATTTTGCTTTCAATTTTTTCTAATTGCCTTTGTTCTCCCTGGGGCTTTGAAGCCAAAAAAACCCAATATAATACTTATCTAATTATCAGGGCTCTTGCATCTCTAAACGATTTCATTAACAATGCTGGTTTCTGGTTCCTGCGACCAGCTGAGGGTCTGGTTCCTCTCCCGCAGACGTTTTTGGATGTCTCCCAATTAGTGAAGAATCCCTTTGCCAATAGGTGCCACTGTTGCTCTACACGCACGTCTGAATCATCAATGTCCTTCAGCTGAAAAGCCAACCTTGAAAAAGCAAACCTAAATCACAGTGAACAAAATGTTGCAGAGGTAAAAACTCTGTACAGATCATGGCCAGAGGCTTGTCCATGCCAAGCCTACGGTACATGCTTTATCTTGTTCCTAAAAATAATTATATTATTGCTAATCTTGAGCAGAATTGATGAAGAGATAAATATGCATTGAACTAATTCCAGATATATTTAATCTAAGCCTTGCTGCAAGTTTATTGTTGAGCCTCAGACCAATAGCAGCTGACCCTTGCAAATATCTCCTCTGGACCAAACGTGATTTAAATGCACAGCAGCGCAGTAAGAATTTGGACTTCTGTCAGCACTTTTTACATAGGCTGTTCACATACTTTCTTAACCGAGTAAAGTATCAGGGTGGCCTACCCAGCAGTATAAAGGCCACCTACAGCCATTTCTTCTAGGTTTACTGTTTGATAATGTAAGGTCAGCTAATGTAGCTCACTTTGCAGCTTATCTACCATTAGGTGCCATTCAGTATGTAAAGCCAAGGGCAATCAAGGTCTGCTTGCTTACTGCATTGGGAGAAACCGTGGTTCACCTTGTCCCTAGGTATGCAGTCATTTCAAATGTTTACTTCATTCTTGGATGTTTCAGACACGTTATGGAGTAACACAAGTTTCTATTCTACTCTTCGAAGAAATGTATAGCAAGCTGTGTGAAAATGAAAAAAACACTAGGGACAATTAAGAGATTTATATTCTTTCAGGTTCAATCCCACTTTGTTTTCTTTTTTTCTTACTCTAACTATTCATTTACTAGAAACCAACAGATGAAAATTTTGTTTTCAGTGATTTAGTATCTTCTGAAATATTCCCAGCCATCTGCAGGTCTGAATGTAACCCAGCAACTTGTTCTAACTAGTAGACAGCCCTCCGCCTCTATAACCTAATTCTCATTCCTTCTGCATGGAACAGATCACTCTTACGTACATGAGCAACAAGCTATATTAAGTAGTACTTAGGATCACCCTAAGCGGTTTATAGAGAGGCATCCCTTGCTTTTCTGTCTCTCACCAGTTGGCGGATGACTTGCAGATATTTCTGACATCCTTCATAGTCCAGGATTCTACTAACGTTTTGGGGAAGGTGTCCCTGGTTGGAAGGGAGGACATGAGTTGTAGCTGCTTGTCCCAGCTGATGAGTAGCAAAAGCAGAAATTGGTGGGCTTTCATAGGAAGTGGTGTAGACACTGGTCATCACTCCAGCTTCTTTCTTGTGCCATTTTTTCATCAGGTGCTCAAGAAGGCCATAGTTGGTAGGTGGTTCTGAGACAGGAAATTATGAAGTATTAGAAGTTATAGAATTAAGTTTTTGGTCCTGGTGTTTTTACTCCACAATTGTCATAGGGAATATCTGCACTATTTTGACAGCGGATTAAGGACAAAACAGATCTTTTTGTTCCTAGGGAATGTGTGTCTACCCTCTGGATGAAAGGGAGAATCACTGTTAGATATTGATAGGATAGCAGTGATGGTATAAATGTTAGGAGTCCTGAGTCTTCATAGTCTCTCTGGTAGATATGAAAAAAGTTAGCAGAGCTGTACATGTCACTTAAATTCAGAAACATAATAATACTCCATAAATTCTCCTGCTAGTCATATCTCACAGCTCTCCTTGTTTTCAGCTGACATCTTGCATTATTGCATAGTGGAGAGAAATCTGTTCATTGACACTATCCTTCACTACCTCCTGTTGTGATTAAGTATTGTTGTATGGATAACATTTCCATTTTATCAATCCAAACAAATAAGCTACTGACTGAGTAAGAAAGTAGCAAAAAATCAGCACAAGACCCATTTTCAGAATTAAAACAGAAGGAGGTTCTTGGCTCTAAGTCTGTATGTTGACCACTGCACCATGTTCCATCTGACTGAATTAATAATGCCAAAAACTACCAAGAATGGGGTGATCTGCTTTCTTAGGAATCCAGGCAAACTTGCGTTTGTTCCGGCTGTGGAGGGGAAGCAGCACAGGGTTGTAACCATGTCTATTGTATTTATCATCATACTCCGATACTAGATTTCGGCTTCTTGGTTCATCATGATGGGTGAAGAAGTGCTGCACTGGCAGGCCCTGAAATGAGATGTAGATGAAACCATGCTGTTTGTACATAGCACTGAGATGGCATAGCGTGCTTCTGAGTCAGACTGTGCTACCAGGGATAGCACAAAATTTTGTCAGTATTTGTATTACTTCTACTTATAATTTACTCCCTGAAAATAAGGGCATTTGCATTTCAAGTAAAGTAAACGTCCAGTTACATTAAGCAACTACTTCTGTATGTCATGAGATCTGATTAGTCCGATTTCAACACATGGATCACAAATTTGCAGGTACATTTTAAAAGTCTGTAAATGAAAAGCTGATTGTGCCTCTTAAGTGTTTCATTGTGCGCTAGCATTACATATACTACCTTCCAGCTGTCTGTCAGGAGAGAATGATGAGAATATTTGGGGTGGAGAGGCACCTTGGAGAATGGAACATTCTAGCAGATGATACTTATGGAAAAAGTATTGTTATGAAAGATCCAGGACTCATTTAAGTGCAGTTCATTCCTACAAATCGGAGGTGTGCTGATGAAAAGAATCCTCTTTTACCAGCAAGCTCATATTGTAGCCCATGGCATGTCCTGAAGACACCATACCCAGTTCTAGCTGGTAGTAACATGATTTTCTTCATGTGCACTGGTCACCTCAGGTAGAGACTGGGAAACAATCAGAGAGTACCAAGAAGTGTGTGCTGTCTGTCTGCCTCGGAAAGGCATTCTACTTTACTCAAACATACGAGGGAGCTCTGGATCCTGTAAACTGGCCACGGAGCTGCAGTGCCTTCTTTTATGCATATAGTTGTTTAGGGATATAAAATATAATTTAAGTATTAGTCAAAGATCATCGCTGTTTGGAATGCTGGCACACACAGCCCTACGTTTGAAATTTCTTGTACTTACCTCAAATTTTTCCATCATGGTTCTCCTTAGCGTTTGGTCTGGTTTGTGATCTGGGAACCAAATGAAGTCTGTTTTGTATATGCTGCTGCCGAGTTTTCCAGGGTCTTTTGTAAACTAGAGAGATATATGACACTCAGTATAGCTGGGGCAATCTGATAATTACAAAAGCTCTGTTCCAGTGCTGCTTTCATGTACACAGTTAAAAAACACTTATTTGGAAAGAAGTCTGTGCTGTGTACTTTTTCTCAGATGGTAAAGTCAGCTGGTATAATCAGCCATTGTAAAATTCTGGATTGATTCCTTGGTGTAAGTATAAGATACTGTACAGGCCTTGAAAAATTATTCATGGTTTGGTGTTAAATACTTTGACCTACCATGTGAACTAGCATTTGAAAAGGACAAATGAAACCTTTGGGTTTTGTCCCTTTGTTCCTACTTCTGCTGCAGCAGGCCAGTCTCTGCAATATAGTCTAGCATTTTGCTGCAGGGGAAAAAAAAAATCTAAAGGAAGTATTTCAGAGTCAGGAGGATTTGCCCTAGCAGCTCCAATATTGAACCCAACTGGCAAGTTTTGACAAAGTTAAATGTCTAATGATAAAATTTTGCTCAGCTCTTAAGCAGGGCATGCAATCTATCAAGCAGCTCTGCCAGCAAAGATGGTCTTGTTTATATAAGCAAATGAAACCAATATCCAAATTATTATTAAAGATCCTCTAGTACAAGTAATAGTAAGTATTAACTTACGGGTTAGCAAAGCCTCTCTTGTACAATGTTGGTATATATTATTAAGTTGTATAGTTGTATGTAAGTTGTATAGCAGTCTGAAGTGATTGCCATAAAAAGTGCTGTAGCATTTCTAATTGGCTAATATGATGTCCAGTGTGAACCATACAATATAACCCTTGCTCAGGCATTGCTTCTGTCCTGGCTTAAGAGGGAAGAATGGCAGATCATAAACAAAATTAATTAATGTAGGCCAAGCAAGATGCTTATCTTCTCCCTTTTATTACTCCTCTGAGATGAGCCTGGACTCCAGCTGATGACTGCAGTAGTATACTACCTCCACAGCATTGGTTCTGCCCCACTACTCCTGCTCTCATACTTCCTTCCTGATCTTACCCTTCTCCTCTCTTCCAGCCAGTTTCCGATGAGGACTTCATTAGAGTATTTGGGTTGAATTTTCCACCAGTTCTGTCCATCTTTTTGCAATGCACTCATATTTCGTTGTCTCACAGCACTACCCTCCCTGGTTGTTGGAACTGTCCTTCAAGTTATGTTGGTGAAAGATTACTCAGTAGTCCAGTGCTAAAACTAGAGCAGAAAGGGGCTCCGCTTCTGTCTGTCTGTGCTGAGAAACATGGGTGCTGGGTGGAACTGCTTGTGTTTGCTGTCCCCATGGTGACTGTTGTTCCAGTGACCACATTCCAGGCTGCATCATATTTACTGTTGACCAAAACAGTGGCTCCTAACCCACTGAAGTCAGCTGGGTTTTCTTCTCTAATAGAGTTCAGAATCAGAGCACAGAGTACGTCTGGAAAGACTGTGATATGTGACATACTCCTCTATACCAACACACCACACATACCTGTGTGACACACAGTCTCTCTTAACAGACTCACGCATTTTATTTTAAACAAGTGTGACAAACCAGGATGTCCGTTCAAAATAACATTGTTCTTTATTAACATAGCTAAAGAGAAGGGCTTGCAGCATGGTACAGGCTTGTATAAGGTTTGCATATTCCATGTTCCAACTAACAGCTGGAATGAGGTTCTGATGAGCCTTGTTTATCATTGTTAATGGCTGCCCTTGATTGACTACCCATCACTTGATATTAAATATCCTAAAAAGATATTTTCCTAGATTGAGGCATGAACAGACTCATGGAATCTAAGATGTTTACTATAAGCTTTTTAGGAAGTTAACAACGCTGTCCAAACCCCTTTTCCCAGCTGGAAATGAGAAACCGCAATAATCATACAGGCTTATGACTCCATGGAATCCATCCTCGAGGTGGTACCAGGTCACTCGAACACCGTTGTCCTCCAATCTCTTCTTGTAGAGCAAGCCGTCGTCCCTCAGCACGTCATACTCGCAGGTCAAGATGAAGGACTCGGGCAGCTGCTGAACAACAGCGTCTTCAACTAAGAGCGGACACAGGTTGGGCTCACAGAGTCTTTTCACTTTCTCAAAAACTTCAGCTATAAAATCAGTGGGCCTAAGTGGCTTCACACCTCTGACCTTAAATTTTTCGGGGATGTTATCTGGACTCACCCACTTCCTGTATTTCAGCCTCATATCTGGAGGAATATGAGAGCCCTCCAAGACCTCTTGCATATGCAACGCATGCCCATTTAGGTACTGCAAAGCGAAGAAAGCGGCACGTTCTCGGAATAAGAGAGGGACTCCTCGATTTTGATGGTAAGATGGTAAATTGAAGTCCAGTGCCTGAAGGCCTGGGTAGATCAAGATCTGAGCACGCAGTTTGGGGAGGTCTGAGCCACCTGCAAGGGTCTGGCTAACAGCAGCTGCTAGATTGCCCCCAGCACTGTCCCCGCAGACAATTACATTGGCAGGATCCACCCCATAGTGCTCTATATTCTTCATAAAGTGTATGGTGGCATTAAGACAGTCTTCATATGCAGCAGGGTATTTGTGTTCAGGGGCTAAACGATACCTAGTACACAGAAAGATCAACAAACGTAAGAGAAGGAAATGTCATTAGTATTAATCAGGAAATGGTATCCTATGCTCTCTTCCAGCCCTATCATTTTGGGGTGTTTTTCCTCCAGGTCAGGATATTCATTACCTCTTAAGCAGGTGCTCCTCAGTGATTGCAGATAAGCCGTAGATTGTGTATTCAGTCACAGGGACTCAGTAAAGTAGGACTGTCATCTGACTAAGAGTCTGGCCAAGACTCTACATTTCTTACTCATGCTGAAAACTCCCTGTGTATTCTTGACAAGGTAATTTAATAATTTTGTGCCTCTGCTTCCTATCTGTAAAATGGGAGTAATACAGTGTGATTATGCTCTCTTTTTCTCTAAATCACAATTGTTTGGAACATCTTATTACATGTTCGTAAGTTCAGCACGAGGAAGACTTTTTTAACCTAAGTGTTTGATGGGCTTTTATAGATTTTCTTAGTGTGCCAAATATTTCCATTTGGGTCTTTTCTGAGTATATCAGGGCATAAACAATTAAGAGCTGTGAAATCTCCATTATCGCTATTTGTCTCTTTATGGACTTCACTAAATTCTATAGAAATTTCTTTGCAAAAAAGAACATCTTCAAAACCAGCGTAGCTCTGCTGTGGCACCACAGCAACAATAATCTCCAAACAACAGAACTGGGTAGGGTTCACTTACTGAACAGATACAACTACCGATTCGCTTTCTCTGGATATGTAGCGGCATACTTTTTCATAGGTATCTGGAAAAGAAATATTTTCATTAGTGCTTTATTGTTATATTATTGCCCTAATCTTTGAGACAGCTTGGGAACGTTCATTCCAGAAAGGCATGTATTTGCCTTCAGACTTCCCAAATCACATGCTGAAACCTCCTCTTACTTCAATTTTACAAAAAGATGAGAATGTTCTTTCTACATTACTATAATTCCTCCAGCAAATATCTTACCAAGACTTCCAAATACCCAGCCTCCTCCATGAAAGAAGATGATACCTCTCCTTCGCCCGTCAGAGGTAGCTTTAGGCTGATAAACCCTCACAGGTACTTCGTTAAACTGCAGATCCTGGATAAAGAGCTTTGGATCCACCCCTAGTTTCCGTCCCTGTCGCACGTATCGGCCAAAAGTGATTTGACTGCAAAGTCCAGTCTTCTCCAAAATCCTTCCCTGTTAATGGTAAAAGAAATTAAGGCTTCATTGAAAGTCTTGAGTTAGCCAAGGTATAAAAACTCTGCACTATACTTACACTGAACTGTACTTGAGGGAAATTTTAAAGAAACACAGAGCTTACCAAAAAGAAGGAAAAAAAAAAAAAAAAAGTGGTAATGTTGTAAAATATGAATACACTGTTAAGAAGATATAATAATAACAGCACAAGAAGTTACAATAACTACCGCGAGGACTGTTCGTAGAGGAGGATAATGGCTATGGAAGCATCTCCCAAAGGCTCTCTAAATGGCTTCCTGTGTGCTGATAGGAGAGTTCATTCTAGCAGGTTGTTTAGTCCTTGGGTTTTGCCTTAGTAAACCCGTGGAAAAACATGAGGAAAAGTAACTCCACAGTTGTTTTTCTTGATAGGAATGCCTAGTCCTAAGAAAGTGAGAGATCCCAGGATAGAGTCAGAAAACAGTATTTGTTTTAAGTTTGCCTAGATTAGTTTTACCAAAAAGGAGAAGTTCTACCTTTTATCATACCAGCTGGAATCTGAAGAATCAGATTGAAAAATCTAGGCTTCACATACAGCAATTTGACCCCAGTTGTCTGATAAAAACAAAGTGCTCTGATTTGATAAAAACAATGTTCCCAAGCTCTCACATCCTACAGACTGTAAAAAATTTACTTCCATTACTCACATCCAGTGTCATTCTAATATCACATCAGAAATTTTATATTGGCCATTGAAACTGTCTTGACGTATACATTGTCAGTGTCGTCCTGCACACCTTTGTGCTCATTCTTGTTTCATTATTACTTGGTAACAACAATTAAATGTTGTATAGAGAAATAGCAATAAAAGCTTTAATAGTTCTTTATTGCATAAACTAATTTTCCTCAATTAAACCATAAAACTCGGTGAATTTGCAAATCTTAAGTGCCGAGTTGTGTTGTGCAAGTTAGTTACTGCTTTTTATTTGCACAACAGATTGACTGAGCAAAATCAAGAAGCTTCCTCTCCCAGCTCTTACAATGATCTTGCAAGCTGGAATGTAAATCTGATGTAATAAGTGAACAACCAAAAAGCTGGGAACCAAATTAATTAATGTAATCAAACAAATAAACAGTTACAATTCAGCTACTAAACAAGATCGCAGTTTTAAACGCCCAGCGAGTCTGTCTTTGTGCGTTCCCTTGTTGTCACCTGCTGGTTCAGGAGAGCTGGGTAGCTTTGTCAGTGAATTTCAAGAGGATGTAAACGGTGTAAGGAACAGTGTGGAGGAAAACAAGGTCTGTGTGATAGCAAAGGCGATGTGGCTGAAGAGCGAAGGAGAAAACTGAACATTAAAAAAGAATCAAAAGATACCGCAAGTGACAGAGGAAGAGTTGAGGAGGGCTCTGATGCCGTTTATGCAATGCTGTAAAAGGGAGTCCGGGGATTAAGGAAAGCAGCCCTAACCGGATTTTGTACCATAAATGTCAGCCGCGGCAGGAGCAGCTGAAGGGCTGTAGTTTTCCTTGTGCAAGGTGACTTCGCCTAAAGCCGAGGGCAGTTATCAAACAAAATACCAGCTCAGCTCCGAATTCGCGACTTAAACCACCGCCGCCGCCGTTTGGCGATCTCTAACGAGCCCCGGCACGCTGCTGGGGTTTCTCTGTGACACGAGCAGCGTCCCCACGGGGGATGCTCCCCCGCAGCACCCTCCCCGGGATGGGGAGCATCACACCAGGGCGGCAGGGACACGCGGATCTTAAGCCGGGCTCCCCCCCCCCTTTTTTTTTTTTTTTGGTTTCCTAGCGCAGCCCGTGGGCCGGTGCTCGCCCAGGCCGCCCCCCGTGTCGCGCAAACGGCTGCCGGGCGGCGGTTGCCCACCCTCCCTCACCGCGGGGGACCCCGGCCGGGGGGACACGGACCCGCGAAACCCTGTAACCCGCTCCCGCACCCCGGCTCGGGTGGAAACGCTCCCCCCCCCCCCCCCCCCCCGCAACGCTCACGGGGCGGCGGGGCGCGACTACTCACCAGGGCCGCGGTGGCGAGGAGGACAGCCAGGACCAGGCGCAGCTTGGCGGGCTGGTTGACGCCGGGCGGGATGTCGTAGCTGGGCAGGCCGAGGAGCACCGCGGCCAGCGCCAGCGCCAGCGCCGCCAGCGCCAGGAGCAGCAGCAGCAGCGCGGGCAGCAGCGCCATGGCCCGGCGGCGGCCCCGCGGGGGCTCCCCGGCCCGTGGCGGGGCCCGGCAGAGCGCCCCCCCCCCCCACACCCCCACCACTACCCCCCACCCCCGCCCCGGCTCCGCGCCGCCACCGCGGCCCGGGCCGGCGGCGTCACGGCCCGTGTGTGACAGCTCTGCAAAGCCGCCGCCGGGGTCATGGTGCGGGCGGCCGGCGGAGCCCCGGGGGGAGGCCGCGCTGCCGGCTTGAGGCGAGCGGTAATCTCCGCTCAAGGAGGCAGCGCGTGACCTGCGCGGGCAGCGCCGCCACCACCGCCGCCGCCACCCGCGGGAGGGGGGGAGCTCCGAGCCCGGGCCCCGGGGCTGCCTTCACCGGGCTCCGGGGCTGGCACCGCCGCGCCCGGGGTTGGCACTGCCGGGCCTTGGCACCGGCTCCGCCGGGCTCTGGCACTGGCACCGCCGTTTCCGAGGAGGCGGAAAGCCCGCGGCGCCGGCGGCGTGCAGGGCACCTGCGTTCCTGGCGGATTCATCTTCAGATCGCCGGAGGATGTGGCTTGTCCTGAAATTCAGGGACTCTGTCTAACGGCAGCCTGCCGGAAGCTAGAGGAAGGGCTGCCTTTGCACTGTGAAATCTAAAGGGAAGGCAGCATTTGTTCTTGTAAAAAATTCTGATTTCCTCAGTCTTGGGATTTTTCTTAGGATTTTAATTTCTTCAGTCTTACTATTCTGAGTGTGCTCACTACTGGTTTTCCTTGCTTTCATCAGCAGAGTATAACGAAGCATCATGTCAAGGAATACACTGCCTTGTCCTATAAAGAAAACTAAAAATCATGGAGAAACATCACAGCACAAATTCTAAAAAAAATACCACTAGGGAACCACTCTCTGAAAGAACATGAACAGAGTTTGGTTTGTATTTTCTCTCTTTAAGGTAAACCTTCCAGTATACACAGATCAAAGCCCAGTTCACTGACCCTTACTCTCTTCCTAAAACCTGACAGTTTTAGGAAGTTTGAGAGAGAAGTGTCCCCTCCAACCAGTATCTCTTGCCCTGACCTTCAGTGGGCGTAGTGGAGACATCCCAAAATTAAGTAGGAGTTTGTAGAGCTCCTGTTATTTCAACATGAGGACAGCCCTCACTCACCTCCAGCAAGGTGTCCCCGATTAGCTCCTGCCTCGTCCTGCTGCTCTGCAGATGCGGCTCTGCCGTGCCACTGAAGAGATGTTGAACCCCCGCAACGAGACCTTGATCTCTGCCTGATTTTCCAGAGCTTTCCTCTAACTCTTTCCTCCAGCTCACTATGTATCTTACTGGTACTTTTTAGCTACATAAAGTTGTGCTTTGGAGCTTATCAAATAGACATCACAAAGATCCTGACTAATTCACAAGAGTTCTTTAATCCAAATCATTCCACAGACATTATTTACATAGAAGTAAATCATCTGGTAATTAAATACAAGGAATCAATCAAATGGTGATCTGAAAGAAAAGGGACTGAAACACAGCATGTGGAAAATGTTAAAACTGTAAAGACTGAACTGTCAGTAGTCTCAGGAGGACAAAAACCAGTGTCCAGACAGTATTTGAAGTTCATGAATGTCAAAATCGGTATTTTACACATCAAAGGGTATCACATTTTTGCCAACAAGTATCACCTGAGGTTTGGGAGCCTAAACAGATACATGAGTGGGAGAAGCATAATGAGGGAAAGTTGTTTTTACAGGCCTTTTATGAATTTAACAATTCTGTCCAGTCCCCTTTTCCCAGCTGGAAATGACAAACCACGATAATCATGCAGGCCTATGATTCCATGGAATCCATCCTCGAGGTGGTACCAGGTCACTCGAACACCGTTGTCCTCCAATCTCTTCTTGTAGAGCAAGCCGTCGTCCCTCAGCACGTCATACTCGCAGGTCAAGATGAAGGACTCGGGCAGCTGCTGAACAACAGCGTCTTCAACTAAGAGCGGACACAGGTTGGGCTCACAGAGTCTTTTCACTTTCTCAAAAACTTCAGCCTTGAATTCACGGGGCTTGTGTGGTTTGTAGCCTCTGACCTTAAATTTTTCAGGGATGTTATCTGGACTCACCCACTTCCTGTATTTCAGCCTCATATCTGGAGGAATATGAGAGCCCTCCAAGACCTCTTGCATATGCAACGCATCCCCATTTAGGTACTGCAAAGCGAAGAAAGCGGCATGTTTTCGGATTAAGAGAGGGACTCCCTGATTCTGCTGATAGGATGGTAAATTGAAGTCCACTGCCTGCAGACCTGGGTAGATCAAGATCTGAGCACGCAGTTTGGGGAGGTCTGAGCCACCTGCAAGGGTCTGGCTAACAGCAGCTGCTAGATTGCCCCCAGCACTGTCCCCGCAGACAATTATACGGGCAGGATCCACCCCATAGTGCTCTATATTCTTCATAAAGTGTATGGTGGCATTAAGACAGTCTTCATATGCAGCAGGGTATTTGTTTTCAGGGGCTAAACGATACCTAGTACACAGAAGAGACAACAAAAATAAGAGAAGGAAATGTCATAACTGTAAATACAAATTTTCTACAGCACTTTGGCTTTCCCTGTGTTGTTTGGAGTATTTTTCCTTCAGCAAAAAACCCAGTGGCATTATCTGCTAAACAGGTAACTGTCCAGCAAGTTATCACATAGAAATGATAGCCAGTAGGATGAAGTAGCATAGTTGGGATCTTCAGACACAGCACTGATCAGAACTTAAGTGATACAAGTTAATTTTACTCTTCTGGCGTAGACTGCATCTGGCTTGTGAATGACATAATTTAATCAGTCCGCATCTCGCCTTTACTTAGGATATTTCCTCTTGAGAATAATTTTATTTTTCGTTGTTTATTTAATTAACTGGGACAGTTACATTTTTTGGTATTAAGAATATTATTTTTGGTACTATTAGTATTAAAATATATTACCACTTGACTCTGTTATAAAGCTCCTTAAAGTTTACAGGGTGATTACAACTACTTAAACAGATAATCATCACCTTCCAAGTTTGTTTATTAGTCAGTTCTCAACACGTTAGAATACTCCTGTGGAGAGAGCATTCCTTCTTTTTGTGTGGTGCCAGCATAGCTCTGTGTTGGGAGATACATGAACCTTACTTCGGGGTCTGTTTGCACTCTTCCTGCATTAGCAGATTGCGGGGGTGGGAGAAATGAAAATAGTGCCCTTGAAATTCTGTCTGACCATCTGGGATCCTGGAGAAGTGGTTTACTGAGGAGGAGTCTTCCCACAAGACGTGCAACACTGGTGCCGAGAAGCGCAAAGAAGCAAAAAAGACTTCCATAGGGTAGTAGACAGAACTCACCCAACAGACACAACCACCGACTCGCTCTCTCTGGCAATGTACCGGCAGATCTTTTCATGGGAATCTGCAAAAAATTGGGGGGCGGTTAGCTCGCTGCCCGCTCCGTTTCCAGATGCAATAGCCAAGGAAGGTGGAAGCCTCCTTTTCCCGCCCTCCCCTCCCCTCGTCCCTCTCCCCCTCGGCGCCGCCGCCTCCCCTCACGGCCGGCGGCCGCCGTTCGCCGGCAGCGCTGAGCTGGCCCAAGATGACGGGAAATCTCAGACACCTTTCAGACCTTCCGACAGGTCTCGGGGCAGAATTATTCCCCCCGCCTCCCGGCGGTAACAGCGGCCGCGCACAGCGTGGCGGGGGGGATCGCCCCGGCCCGCCTTACCGATGCTGCAGTACAACCAGCCGCCGCCGTGGAAGAAGATGGCGCCCGCCCGCAGGCCGGCAGATGGGGCGCGGGGCCGGTAGACCCTCACCGGCACCCCGGCGAACCGCGCGTCCTGCAGCCAGAGCTGTGGGTCCGGCCCCAGCTTCCTCCCGGACTGCAAGTAGCGGGTGAAGGCGATCTGGCTGCACACCCCCGCTTTTTCCAAAATCTTCCCCTGTTCGAAGAGAGGGAGGAGAGTCCGGCTGAGCGGGGGGCGGCCTCCCCGGGGGCAGCCAGCAGCCGCCTCGGGGGAGGCGGGTGCCGTGAGGGATACCCCGCGCCTGCCTTCCCCCGGCCGCTGTGAGGCCTGAGGGTCGCCCAGGCTTCGTGTCGGCGGGGCTCAGCCTGCTCCAGAGCCGCTCGCCTCTACCCTCGCCTTTAGCGGCCGCTCCGGTTCGGCCCTCACCAGAATGCTGGCACAGGAGAAGATGGAGCCGTGGCAGCCCCCCGTGAGGCTGCGCGCCTGGGCGAGCGGGGTTGCTTTGGCACCGTGCGCCTGAGCAGGTAGGCCCATGCGTCCGACTCACGCTCTGTCAGGCAAAATGTCTTCGGGGAGAAAAAAAGGAGTTTCCATCCCGGCGTCGCCAAGCCCTACGGTTTCATACCAGCTTCCCACCGCTTACAGCCTTGCAACCCAGATGTCATTCCTCTAAGGTTTCGCATGAGTCTCTGGTTTTACCTGCTTAAGAAGTACCTGGCCCTCCATCAGTATTACTGGAAAGCCCCAAAAATGGCCTAAAAACATCATCTGTGCTTAGCTGAAATGGAAATCAAAGCAATCTCCCTTTTTATAAATAATTAATGTAAACTTAATTAGGGAAGCTCAGCTGATAAAGCTTGGACTCTTATGGTTGGCTTCATCCCCATGTAATAGGGAAGATCTGACTGAAGCTCTCTGAGGTCTAACAGACCTCTAATTGTCCTCTTAAGTCAGGCCGCCAAAAAAGGAAAGCCTTCATTTAGGTCTTAATGCAGCCACCAGGATTCTGGTATTTACACATATAATCTTACAAAAACAACACCTAAACCACATTTCTGGCCGAAATCATGGCAGAGTAACTCACCATAGCAGATGTAGTAATCATAGAAGCAAGGAGAATTCGAAGCTTTCCGGGATTATTCACTCCAGGAGGAATACTGAGATTGAAGTAGTCAGATTGAATTGTTTCTATAATTGCTAGTATGAATGAAGCAGTAAAAATCACCAGCAGTATCACTAGCAGTATATAAAAAAACACCATTTCCCTTAATCAAAGGTGAGGTGTCTTTACGCCTATCTTTGATTTAGCTTTCTCAGATAACAGTAAACCTTAGAGCGGTCCAAGTTACAACAGATCTTTCAGGTGTCACACGCTTTAAAGTCCTCGGAAACGTGCAGGCTGCCAGCACACATCACATTGCAGAAAAGGCTGAGGAGAATGTGTTTCATTTCCTGTTTAGCTTCACGTTAATTGTGGGACTGATACAGGGCCTGGTATTCTGCGTGGTATTCTTGGATTGCAGATCATATGAAAGATTGTTCAGAGAGATAGCAGTTAAGTACTGAATAAAATTCTAGTTTATGACAGGTTGCTATTTACAAGGAGAGGCAACTGATGTGGAGGTTAAATTGTCTCTTGCATCTGATCTGCAGCCACATGTTGCTTCCTGAATTGTGGACATTCCTTAAGTAGTTTGGAATATATGGTTTTAACAACGATGTTTAGAAAAGAAAAACGGGAACTAACACGAGGGAAAAAAAGCTAACGTGTGTTCTACAAAAGTAAATGCATCAGTCTTATTTTGCTGTTAGAGTTATTTAAGCACAGGAACAAGTTTTTCACCATACTTGCATGTTTGATAAACATAGGAAAATGTTTAGACCATTTCCTCCATTGTGTTTTACAGAAAGCTATTAATAGAGTATCCTTGATGGGGACAGTTGCAGTTCTGACTTCATTTTTTCAAATTTAAAATACCAATTACCTAGCCCGTAGAAATTTATGCAAGTTGGTACCTGGGAATCTTAGACTCAGAAGTTACATGCAGCATGTAGCACAAGCACTGCGTTATAGCATTGTAATACCAGTATCTTTCTCCTTTGCCAAAACACATTTCGCCTTCTAGGAAGAATGAAACCATAGATCATAACTGAATAAAATGGGTCAGACCAGATGTTGATTTAAAATTTTACTGCATCTTTAGTATTCACGGAGAGAATAGTGAGTACCTTGTCTAAATAGATCATTAGAATAGGCAGACTGCACATGGAATACTTCAAACAGCACTAAAAGAAACTTTTGTAGCATTCTTGAAATATCTTTTTCAGTGGTCACACTGGCATAATTGCTCATTAACAGATTGTCCTATCTAAACCTCTTATGTGGAATTCAGAAGCGTAAAAGACCACAGAAGATTGTCAGTTCTTACAGAAGGAAGGAAAATTGTTTCTATAAGCTTTTTAGGAAGTTAACAACGCTGTCCAAACCCCTTTTCCCAGCTGGAAATGAGAAACCGCAATAATCATACAGGCTTATGACTCCATGGAATCCATCCTCGAGGTGGTACCAGGTCACTCGAACACCGTTGTCTTCCAATCTCTTCTTGTAGAGCAAGCCGTCGTCCCTCAGCACGTCATACTCGCAGGTCAAGATGAAGGACTCGGGCAGCTGCCGAATAAGAGCATCTTCAGCTAACAGCGGGCACAGGTTGGGCTCACAGAATCTTTTCACTGTCTCATAAACTTCGGTTGTACAGTCAAGTAGCACATGTGGTTTGTAGCCTCTGACCTTAAATTTTTCAGGGACGTTATCTGGACTCACCCACTTCCTATAATTTAATTTAATATCTATAGGAATATGGGAACCCTCCAAGACCTCTTCCAGATTTGTTGCATTCCCATTTAGGTACTGTAACACGTAGAAAGCAGCACGTTCTCGGAATAAGAGAGGGACTCTGTGATTCTGCTGATAGGATGGTAAATTGAAGTCCACTGCCTGCAGACCTGGGTAGATCAAGATCTGAGCACGCAGTTTGGGGAGGTCTGAGCCACCTGCAAGGGTCTGGCTAACAGCAGCTGCTAGATTGCCCCCAGCACTGTCCCCGCAGACAATTATACGGGCAGGATCCACCCCATAGTGCTCTATATTCTTCATAAAGTGTATGGTGGCATTAAGACAGTCTTCATATGCAGCAGGGTATTTGTGTTCAGGGGCTAAACGATACCTAGTACACAGAAGAGACAACAAAAGTAAGAGAAGGAAATACTAATTTTAAATGTATTGCTGAAAATACTGTTTCCCGCAACCAGCAATACCCTGATTACCTCATAATTTTCCCTTTCTCCACAGGTTGATCATAAATAAACTGCGGCTAGTTGGGCCAGGTGGTGCAGATTAATTTATTAGGATATTATCTGTTTAGGACGTTTCTCAGGTCTTTAACAACACAGTACTCAGCTGCCAACTGTGTCTAGGTTTTATTGACAGTCATATAGTTGTTTTATGCTTTAGCTTTCCATGGGTTGGATACAAATTACAATACTTCTGGTTTATGTCTTTGTTACAGTGCAACTATATCCTCCTAATCCAAATCGTTATGTCAGTGTAGTGATGATATTAGCTTGTCATTCACGTAGTGCTTCTGTAAGCATCAAGCAGAGTTTCCTTGAATAAAGATTAAGTAGAATATAGGGCTTACTATCTGTTTACTATCAATTTTGAGTTTGGAATTTGAAAACATTGATTCAAAACTTCATTTCCCAGCTAGATATCCCAAAGCACTATTTGTGATGTCGTCAGACAGTGAAGACTTAGCCTGAGTCAGTCTTCAGTGGCGCCAAACAAGAACAGGGTGAATTTGTACATCATATGCTTGACAAGTCCCACAGAAACCTTTCTCTGAGAATGGTTGTTGCTATGATCAGGAGGCTATAAGGTGGTATTTAACATGAGAAAAGACTCACCCAACAGATACAACTACTGATTCACTTTCTCTGGCAATAGAGCGGCATAGCTTTTCATGGGTCTCTGAAAGAAACATATTTGGTGGGGTTTGTGTTTGCTTTGTTTTTTTGCCAGAGTACTAATGTTGTCTACTGCGTAAGTCAAAGAATTGCAAGAAGAAAATGCTTTCTACTTTTCTCTGCCCCTTCCTACATAGCTTCTCGGATCTTTTGTACCCCCTCATCTTCCTATTTCAGTATTCGCTTACTGTATTTTTTCCCCTCATATCTCATTGTCTTTAAGAAAAATCACATAATGCGCAGCAGATGCTTTCTTCTGACAGCAAGACTTCAGAGAGTGCATCTGTTTATACTCAAACTTCATGACTGCTACAGATCAAGTGACAATCAACTTTACCATTTATGAAGTAGATACTTCTTTAACTAAATGATAATATTTTTTCTGTTAGATATCTTACCCAGACTTCCAAATACCCATCCTCCTCCATGGAAAAACATAACTCCTCTCCTTTGGCTGGCAGATGGGACCTTAGGCTGATAAATCCTTACAGGCACTTTCTCAAACCACAGGTCCTTGATGAAGAGCTTCGGGTCCACTCCTAGAGTCTTTCTACCTTGAATGTACCGGACAAAGCTAACCTGACTGCAGATGCCAATATTTTCCAAAATCTTTCCCTGTTCAAAGGCAAAGAGAATAGGGCGTTCACTCAAGAGATTCTGTATTTTCCAAAGTAAAGGAACTGTATGGGCAGTTATACTCATGTTGTCTAAGTTGTATATTTTAGGGCAATCATAAAATATTTGAGTAGTGGTACAGGTACAGTACAACTGAACAAATAACAGTAACATCATGAGCAGTCACATGAACAGCAGTGTTCACCAAAGAACATTATCCCAAAACAATGCAGCATTAACAAAGACTGTTTGAAATACATCCCTTTGCTTTCTCAGCGGGTCCTTTACCTAACATTGAAAACGAGCTTGGTTTTCACTGGTTATTCTGTCCTTGCCCTGAGAAGATGTGAAAACAGCGAAAGATGATAGTTCTGGTGCTGATTTTCATGATATGGACACTTGCCAAAGCAGAGTTGACTAAGTTGAGAATATATTTGATAATTGGTTTTTGATTCATCTCAGAAATCTTCACTGACCTTCCCTCATCACAACATCTATACATCTGTCATTACCTGGAAATACTCCTGATAGTGAGCTCCTTTGTCAGCAGAGATCACCAGACGTTGAGTGCCAGTAAGAGCTTCAGCTCTTGTGGGCTGGTTAGCTTCCCACTCTTTTACGGGCCAGTTCACCTGAAGAATTTGGGCTGGCCAGAACCCCTCATTCCCACCAGACAAGCCTGCCTAGTTGCTGCAGGAGTTATAAATATGTGTTCAGGGGAGATGGAATTCCTTCAGCTCCTCTTGGGCATCGTTACCTAATTTTGTTACTTGTGTGACAAAAACTGCCCCTTCCCAAAACCAGTTCTGAAATACTCAGTTTCTGATTTTATCTTCAAAGTAAATACATAACTCCTCATCCCTGAGTCCAAGAACAGCTTGAAAGCTTGACTCAAAGACATCTGATATATTCTGCACCTACAAGGAAATATAAATGATCCACCACGTATAAGCGTTCTTAATCAAATTATTGCTAGATCAGCACAATCCATTGTAGAAGCAGTCCGACTTTTAAACTGCCTCAAACACAAAGGCAGTATTTACATACTGCCTAATATAAGAGCTAGGCAGGACTGTGATAATGCAGCGTAGTGTAAAAAAATCTGGTAAAGGTTTCTTGAGCAAAACTGAGCTTCTAAATACAACATGCAGCATAGTAGCAATGCCCTCTCTCCTCTCTGAAAATTAATCCCAAGCAGGGTTCTAGCATTGTATTAAGTTTAAAATACAGGTTCATCGTTCTTCCCCCAGAAATCGCACCAGGTTTACTTACCACCACAGCTCTGCTTATTAAAATTATATGAATGATTCGGAGCTTTACAGGCTGATTCACTCCAGGAGGAATTTCTGAGTTGGAGAAATCAAAATTAATTGCCCCCATGACCAACAATATAAATCCAGCAACAAAAACTGCTAAGAATAACACCAGCAGTGTGTATACAACTGCCATTTTGCTGAGCAGCGAAGTGATCTGAAATGTCTTTGATTTGACTTTCCCAGATATCTTTGGCTTGTTACTTCCTGATTCTTTGTTCGTCATAAGGTCGCTCCATTAAAAACCTTTCTCCTCCCTTTTACAAATACATTAGTGGGTCTCTTTCCCTCTCCCACTTTCCTTCCCCCCGCTCCCTTTATTTCACAAAAGATAAGTTGGTCAAAGTCCAAATTCATTAAAAGATCTATGCCAGCATCATTTCAGAATTTTTGCAGGAAACCAGTCCTTAGCTGGGAGAAGAGTGTTACAAATAAACTACATTAATGTTAAATTAATTAGAGGTGGGAAATGGACACAGGGCATTTGTGTGCTTTGAGTTTGTGACACTATAAAACACTACTCTGAAGAAGAGTTTCTCTAGGGTTATGCAGAGAAAGGAGCCTGCATATGATTATCAGTCTAAAGACCCAAATGGATTGTCACCAGTGTGTTTTTGGAAAGGTGCATCTATAAAATTACATCATTACCTCAATCTCAGTTTTTTTAGTATTTGTGTTTTCTTCTAAAGAAGAACACGGTTAAAAAACAACACAGGAGGCTGGGTTTAGATTCATGATCAGGTTACCTGGTACCAGGTAAACTTCAGTAACTCTCAGTGTGCAACAAGTACAGCATAAAATGACTTAAGTTAATCAGCAATTAAAGAGTTTCAAATCAAACTGCTTTATCTTGTTCTTGCTGTAGAATGGGATTGTGGTAATGTAGAGATGCTGTAGTGTAAATGGTGCTTGAGGTATTAATTGTGAATCTGAGTCTGCAACTCTTCAAACAACTAGGATGTTGGAACATTGTTGAAATGGCAAATTCCCAGGGAAATGAAAGACGTGAAAATCTAACTTAATTAATCAGCCATGTTGCAATTTTATTTTTTCAGTTAAATTGTTAAGCCATGGGGGGAAAGTACTATGTCATTTTAGTTAGAAAACTTTATAAAAAATGAAATCTCTTAATTTTTTCCAGTGAAAAGTTGAGTGTTTTTAATAGGGCAGATGGGCATCATAAAATATTCTGAAGTAGAAGGAAAGCCCAGATTAAAAAAAAAAAATAGCCCACCCAATAGTGTTTCTGGACTTTCAGTTTGTATTATGTTTCCACAGTTATGTGATCATATACGGTAGTCTTAGATAGTCCAGTTGTCTGATTAATTACTGAAATTAGTTACTGTGTGCAGCACAGGTTTGACTAGGTAGAATTAGCAAAGCTGTAGTCTCTGTCTGCCAGTGTTGCATTGTCCCTTCACCATGAGGTGTTCATTTAGGTTTATCAGGGATTATGTGTTTAGCAAATGTAACTTGCGCTTGTAACAGAAATATTTTAAATACTAGTTTTTATTTTTTTTTGGTTGAAAGCATCACAAAATTGCCACGGCATTACAGTGATAAGATAATATAATGTTGTTCTTCTCTACCTTCTTACATCTATGACCTTTTTCAACAAATGAACAATGAACTTTTTCAACAAACATAGCCTAACAGGTAGCACAGCAGGTAGTCTTGAGCATAAGATAATCTCGAAAGAAAAACAAAGAGTACAAAAAGGAAAAGAAGTCTCACCTCTGCTCTTCCTTAACATGTACGCACTCATTAAAGTTTGGGGATTCCAGTTTAAGAATCAAGTTCCAAACCAAAACATCATTTCTCAGATTCCAAACAAAATCAAACTCATACTAGTTCCAGTTTAGAACTTCTGCTGCTGCAGAAGCCTTTCTTTTGACTACACTTTTTCAAGAAAAGCATAGGCTTTGTGCAGAGTAACTCTAGAAATGTAGATCTGCAATTTCACTATCTGACATGACTTCACGGAACCTGACTCATTGGGCTCTCCATCTGATACCCTAAACATCTCCTGTCTCTCTCTAAGGGCCAGAGTAGACCCTGGTTGTTGTCTTCAGCATTTCTGAGCAGTTGAAGAATCTTCAGGAAAAAATGTTCTTGCTGCTTGCCTTGAATGTGTGCCAGTCATGCAAAGGTACTAGGATTGCTAGGGTTGAAGTGGAAGAGTATGTGCCAGGTGCCTCGCTTTTGCATCTTGATCGTATAGGTGTGGTTTTACAATAATGTTTTCTAGAATGGTGGTGCTTTAAATAATCTTAACATTTGTTTGAAAGTCACTGCAGAAGGAGAAATTAGAAAGTATAAAATGCAGTCAACATGCAAAACATAAATCAAAAGTGTTTATATTCTTTGCCAAGTATAAATTCACCAAGGATAATGTAAAACTTGCATCTTTGTTCTGAAAAATGCTTTCATAAGCTGTTTATATAATTCACAGTACTATCCATTATCTTTTTTCCAGATAAAAAGGAAAAAATCCCATAGCCAAAAAAGGCTAAAATTCCATGAAAACCACTCTCAGAATGATACCATGTTACTTGAATGCCATTGTCCTCTAATCGCTTCTTGTATAACAGTCCATCATCCCTAAGCACATCAAACTCACAGGTCACAATGTAGGATTCGGGGAGCTGGCAAATAATGGAGTCTTCAGCTAAAAGTGGGGAAAATGTTATTGCTAAAATTTCTTTGATTGCTTCATGGACTTCAGGTTTATATGAAGTGGATTTCTGTGGTACGTAGCCTCTGATCTTAAATTCATCAGGAATAATGTCAGCACTTATCCATTTTTTATACTTCTGTTTCATACTCTCAGGAACATGACAATTTTGTAGGACATCTTCCAAAACTGATGGTTCTTTATTAAGGTAACGAAAACAGAAGTAGATAACTAGCTTCCGAAACAACATGGGGACTGAAGCATTCTGCTGATAGGAAGGCAAATGAAAATCTAGTCCCTGTAGTCCTGGATAAAGTAAGACCTGAGCACGTACTTTTGGGAGATCTCTTTTATTCAGCAGTATTTGGCAAATAACCGTAGCAAAATTAGCTCCACAACTGTCACCACTAATGATGATGAGAGCAGGATCCACATGATACTCTTCTAAATTCCTCATAAAGTATAAGGTGGCATTGAGACAATCAAAATATTGCCCTGGGTATGGGTGTTCAGGAGCCAAACGATAACTGAAATATTGAAGATATTGTGGTTATTGTCAAAATAATTATAAAAATTTAATTTGTGTTGCTCACGATTGACTGGTATGGTAGTTATGGAGGCCTTTTTCTCTAAATTTTAAAGATTATATTTGTTTTCAACTAGTGTAGGTTGGAAAGACAAATTAATTAATGGTGTTACAGCTATTTTAGAATACTTTGCCTATAAGCACATTTCTAAATTAAGTGAAAGGCTAAAGCGAAAAATAGGGAGCACAATCTAAAATAGTAAATATTTTCAGCGTATTTTTCAGAAATGTTTCAACTGTGAACTGTATTACCATAAATAATTCTATGTAAACAAACTTACCCAACAGACACAACCACTGAGTCGCATTTTTTGGCAATATAGCGGCATATTCTTTCAAAGGTTCCTAAAGAGAAAGTTATCAGAAATGATGCTTTAAAAATCAAATATCCTTTTGAAATGAAAATATAGATCCTTAAACATATGTTCTGTGGAAGGCACTGCAACATGAGACAATGAGTAACTCCTGCTATGCAATGCGGTGTTTACATGTTAACATATTTTCTGGTTATTGGTCAGTGGCTGGTAGGGCATACTATAAGCATGGTAATACTAGGAAAAAATAGAAGTCTGTCTAGGCTGGTATCACATCTCAGCTGGTGGTCAACAAAAGGTATCTGAGGAGAAGCATAAGCTGAGGATAAGCATGTTGTAAGAAGCAGCATGCAAGAAGTTGAGGCTCACAGCACTCCTTTTAGACAGAAACGGTCTTTATATTTAATGCCCTTGATTAATGTTTCTTCCCTGAATTATTGGAACCACTTCTTGAACCCATGATTTTAACATTAACAACTTTGTGCAGTGAAGAATTCCATAGCTTGCTTACAAAGGTGTAAAGAACCATTTCTATTTGCTTGTTCTGTGCCTGGCATGCGCTGCTTCTGTTTGGTGACATTTACTCTTGTGCTGTAAGAAATGGTGGATAATGATTCCCTGTTTAACTTCTCTTGCTTCTCATGATTTTGTAGACATTTAGTGTATCTGTCTTTATCTGTCTTTTCCAGCCTGAAGAGTCATACTCTAATTGCTTATTCTCTGTACAGAAGCACTTTTCTCACCCATGCTGCCTCTCTCTGAGTCTTTCCGGTACTGCTATATCCTTTCTGAGGTGTGGGAGTTAGAACTAGAAGCTGTATACTACATTTAGATGCATCGTGGATTTATTACAGTGACATAAAGAAGTTTCCTGTTTTGTCCTTTCCTAATAATAATTTCTAGCATTTTATTTACTTTTTGACTGCTACTGTGCACAAAGTCAACATTTTCAGTCAATTTTCTACCGTAATCCCAAGATCTTCTTCCTACAAGGGAGTAGTCTGCTTAGAGTCCATTGTTTTCTTTATAAAGTTAGGATGCTCTCTTCATCTGTTTGACTTCTCTACATGTCATTTCACCTGTCATTTTGTTGTCTAATCCTTTGCTATCATAAAGACATTCTGCAGTTTTTCAGCCATCCATTTACTACCTTGAAGGATTTAGTATCATAGCAGCTTTCACCACCTTTTCTGTTTTTTAATACATTGATTAGCACTGGGTCCCAGCACAGATCTCCTTATAGGAATCTCACAGGAACCTCCCGCAACCCATCTTTTTTCTGTCTTTTCATCAGTTTTTATCCGAATGAAAGACCTTCCCTCTTGTGTCATGGATGCGTAGCCTCTTTAAGAGACTCTTTTGGAAATCAAAGTAGGTTTTATCAAACTCAGTCTCCTTTATTCATGTATTTGCTGACTCATTTAAAAAGCTTACCTTGATTTGTGAAGCATGTCTTCCGTTTGTAGGGAGTTTAAGGAGTAAGTCATATTTATCTGTCCACTGATTCTGTTCATTGTAGCTTCCACTAATTTGGTATTTGCAGACTTCAGGCTTACTAGTATGTAGATTCCCCAAGTTCTTTTAAAAACTTGTCATTATGTTATTTGCTTTCCTGTTACCAAGTACCAACGGGAATTCAAATGAAGGGTTGCATACTACAGTCACTGTATAGGTATGGGTATTATATTAAGCCATGGCATGTGATATAGCTCCCTCAGTGTGCTGATGGTGCAACAGCAATTGTGTTGTGAACAACAGCTACAACTATGGAACTGGCGTGGTTTTTAAATTCCAGCGAAAGGAATTCACCTTTCACTTAGATCATAGAGGCTTATCTCTTGAGTCCTCACAGCCACCCAAACTAGCTCTAGAACTAGAAGCATCACAGCTGGTGTCAGCCCAACACTCCACCCAGACTAACATGCTCTGCAGTAAAACAGGGGCAGATTATTTCTGCCACAGTGCTGAATAGAACCTATGTTACTAAAAGTTACATTATTGTTTCTGCATGATGCTAAACGAAGCTAAATGGCTCTGAAACTCCTTTGCAGATAACTGAAGTCTGCTTAACATAGTGCTAGTGGCGACTTACCTTTTGACACAGTAAAGGATTCAAACCCCTCAAACTTCCCTGTCTGACCCCTGAAATGAAATCTAGATTTCCATGTTAGTTGCCTTGGCTTCCAGACAAAGCACACAGAGACTTGGTTGCTCAGAAAGAGATCCAGAGCAGTTAGGAGGTTGAGCCAGCAGCTACTGAGACAATCAAAGGGTTGTCTCCCTTTCTGAAAAGGAAATAAAGTATTCTGTGCAATGTTACCACAAGAATCAAACTCCCCCAAATTGGTTCTGTTTTTAATGTTCAGTTATTATTTATATTTTCCTTCATTCTGATTACTTGTTTGCATGAATGGGAATATATTTACGGATTTGTTTTTAATGTATTGTTTAAATTCTTTCTTCGACCATTTTATGCATGGAGTGCAGGTTGAAAAACACTGACTTTTGTAGTGTTTCTACACAAAAGTTGAGTGCTGAGCACAGACGTATATCTTAAATTCTGTACTTTGAGGCCCTATCCAAGCTTACAGGAAACACTTTAGTCCAGTTGAGATCCAAAACTAAAAATTTCTCCTTGAGAAGTAACCAAAGCATTTTTCCGAAGAATGAAGCCAGAATGTATTCTTTTTAGCAACAGCATTGACATTTTCATGATACCATAATTATTCCAGAAAGTAGATCAAGGCTGAGCTTCGTATCGGCCTAAAAGGATTTTAAGTTACATTTCCAGAAAAGATGGAGTACAGAGGAGAAGAAGGGAAGAGATATGGATTCCAACCCTTGCTCCAGGACTGTTGCTATATCTTATTTTTAGCAAGTCATTAGTTAAGGGACAAGAACATCCTGTGAGCTGCGCTTCCCTCACAGTGACCTAATCACATGTGTTTTGTTTTAATGGTCTCTCTTTCTCTGCCCCAGCAAACTGAATCTTTCTCAGAACAGCTTCAGGAGGAAGGAGCAGAGTCCCTCTGCTGTTAGCTGACAGTTGATTGTGGGGTTTCTGGATCACAGTTCCAGATTTAGAAGCTTCAGATCTGTTAAGAGCCGCTTTCATCAACTCCACCTGTAGCCCAAAGGAAGTAGAAATGTGATTTACCCTGAGCTGTGCACTAGACTATTAATTCTGCAAGGTGCTTTCAGTTAGTATTGAGGTTGCAAAGACTATTGTCATGAGGAAGGACAGGTGAGATATTGACTGATACACATCTGAAGGTAGAAGTGTAAAGGTTTGGATTTGATTTTAAAAATAAAACTTGCTGATTTCTTACTAATGCTCCCAAATGTGCCAGCGCCTCCATGAAAATACAGTATTCCTCTTCTTTTGCCAGTAGGTGGCCATTTAGGCTGATAAATCCTCAGTGGTACCTCATCTACTTTGAGATCTTTGATAAGAAGTTTTGAATCTCTCCGTGGTGGTATTCCATCTAGCACAACTCGCAGTAAGCTTAGATCACTGCAGATCCCTAGCTTCTCCAAAATCTTTCCCTGTTGAAAAGAAAGAATTCAGAAGAGGAGGAGTAATGTAGGCTTGCTTCTGAATAGATAGCATTATTGTACGTACATGCAGTTCAATAGGTACAGTATACATGTAGCTTTGTTGTTTAATTTTCATGTGAAACAGTTTTCCAATGTAAAGTGCCTGCAGTTTGACAGATGCACTGAAAAATCTAAATAAGCTTTTAAGATTAGTCATATCAGTTTTGTGAGTTAATTTAACATGATTTGGTTCATATAACAATGCTTATAGGCTTCAGAGGGGTGAATTGCTGCTTCTTTTTTTCTTTTTTTTCTTAAACCATTATCTTCCATCTCCCAAATAACCTACCAGAATAAAAGTGAAATCCCCAGTTTTAAAAAAGTGGACTTACCGAGATCATAGTTGTAATCAACAATGAATGGAAAACCCGAAGCTTTAGAGGTTGGTCAATTCCAGGTGGCAGTTCTGAATTGAAAAAATCGTAAAATAAGCCTCCCAAAACCAGTGCTGGTATTACAACAGGAGAAATGAAAACCATTCCTATTATTGCTAAAGTTGTATAGACAGATGCCATTTCACTTCAACAGAAGTGAACGCTAAAAAAGCCTATGCTGTCTTAAGCTTTGTTTTCAAGTGTTTCTGAGGTGTCTTCACAGGAGACACTGTGAAGCACTCTGTTCATAAGCAGAAATAAAATGTTTATTAATGTTGCAATACCCTCATTTTCTCCACCCTTCTTTTGCTAATGATATTATTGGCAACACTTCCTTATACTAAATAAAGGAGAGGGGGAAGTTTTTACCGTTTACAAAAGGTACAATTCGAAGTATATGGAACTGATTTATATCATGAGTTCTTCACTAACAATGAGAAAAGATTATTCAGAGGGGCCCTTATTTGAAGGTTGTCTGTGTCTGGTTTGTTGTGGATTCATTATGGATGGACATTCCTGTTGTAGCGTTAAATTTTAGTGATGTGGGGCTACTTGCAGTTGTCATCAAGGTGTATACTTCTCTGAGAAGAAAAATATTCAAATCCACATGTTCTTGATAGACTTTGTTTCATAGTGGAACACACAGACACATTCATGCTTTAATTTTGGTTTAAATAAGAGTACATTTGCTCGGTGTATAACCTGTGATATGCTCCGGCAGAAAGATTTGCTCTGTTTATGTGATGTGTGCCTACGTTACATTAGCTGTGCGCGATGTTTTATGCATAGATACTGTTCTTCACACTGGAGTAGCAGTACAAGTAAAAACAGTGCTAGGCAGTGCAAGTCTTAATGTACATTAAGGTCTCTCCAGATACATGGAGGTGTGTTTGTAGATTTAAGCCGCTACTGTTTCTGGTAAAAGCTTTTCACTAATTAAACTCCCAGAATTTTATATTAATTGTAATTCTTGTTTGTAGCTCAATGTAGAGGCATTACGAATACATGTATATTAGTGAGGGGTGATTACAGTTGGCGGCAGTTGTTTGGTGAAGTAATTTTTCTGGTTTGTATTCTTCCTACCAGAATTTCATTTTCCACACAATTCTGAAGTTACAGCTCCCAAACTTTTTTCCTGTCCTGGCTTTTAAAGTGAAATTGCAGTCTGAAAACTGAATTAGTCCCTAGCTTCGTTACCACAGTATTTAAAGCAAAGCAATCATGACAGCTGATTTGCGCAATTTTAGTTGTGGAGATAAGAATGTGTGGGATAAAGCAACACAAATTTGCACCAAGGTTTGTGAAATAGGCACATCGTCAGCTGTTCACAGTAAGGGCTTCTACTTTGCTGAGGTTGGCTGATTTGGGGCCACCTCTCCTTTACATGGAGCACGAATTTAGCAGGATAGTTAGTAACAAATGTCAGGTTGTGGAGTGGTGAAGCCAAACCCAGATACCCATGGTCAATGCTCATTCTGTCCTAAGCTCATCAACGTTTATCCATTGAGCTTTTTCTGCAGCACAACAGGGTCATCCTATTGATGTTTTTGGTCATTAGTTCTGTAAATAGTTTCTGTGTAGTGTGGTATTATAGCACAGCCTGTGGGGTTTTGATTGAGTATTTGTTTTGCCATATATTCCCGACAAAACAGCAGAAGAACATAGTTCTTACTAAGTGCTTATTTCTGATGTCTGTGCCATCAATCAATATACCCTGAAATAAATTACCACATGGAGATCAGCTTTGAATATTGTATTTCAGCATTCTTGACAATTTCTTATGTTTGAATCCTCAGAGGAGGAAAATGCCATGCTTTCAAAAGAACCTGTAGTCAAGAATAGTAACCTCATAAAGGCACTTACTACTGCAGTGGCAGTAAATGAAACTTTAAAGAGCAACCAAAAAAAAATTCATTAAATACCTGATATTTGGAATAGATCAGATTATGAAAGCTTCATACTGAAGAGGACATGTATGTCTACTGTAGCTCTATAAGCTGTTTCTGACACCATATTGGCAGGAGTCTTTTCTTCGTGGTATATAGTATGTCAATAATTAAACACCTTTAATCAAAACTAAAGCACCTCACAGATGCCATCTCTGTTTTGAAACTTTGATGGATGTGATAGAGTGGAAGGAATATTTCTTTACTGTCTTTTTTATTTAAAAATACATTTTAAAAAGGGCAGTGTGGAGTCTCTGTTTGCTTTTTGATGTTATGCCCTGGCAGTTGTCTTCAGTAAGAGCTGTTGTACAGTCGTGACAGTCTGAACAAAAAATCTTTCAGTTATGCATTATAGCCCTTCTGTTGTGAAAGAAATGTTGGCTAAGTAATGTTTCAGAATAGTATATTAATATTTTACTGTTAATATCTTAATATTTTACTCTTAAAGCATAGTCTGAGTAGGCTCAGTTAGAGCATATTTTAACTGTATGCTATGTCAGCACCTCAGTCCTTCCTCCCTGCCCTGTTACCACAGTCTCCATGTTTTCCCAGAATCAAGCAAATCTCATGGTCTTAGAGCTCCTTGGTCCTTCTGGGGATGCTCATATTCACAACTGTTTCATGACATTTGGTGCCTTATATTCCAAAATGCTCATGTGACTCAAATAATCCTGTTGCTGCATGTCACTTCTCGTGATGCTTGTTCAGAGATGCTTCAAATATTGGTCAGCCGTTCCTGTACCTGCAGATGTATGGGTAGAAGTATCTGTGATCGCTGTCAGTCTCTCACGTTTGTAACAGTGGGGGTTTTGGTGGGGTTTTTTTCCTAATAGTTTTTGAGGTGTTAAATTATCAAAAAAATGTTATATTCCCTTTCAGTCCACTCCATGCAATGAGTACCTTACATCTTTGCAAACAAAAATGCTTTTTCTCTTTCTGGCAGTACATAGATATCCAGCTTGGATAAAAAGCTACTAGTAGTAGCTCCTTAAACTGTAGGTATTTGCTGATGTGTTTTGTAACATCCATTCTTTCATTCTTTCAGTAAGCTTATTGCAAAACCCCAGTTTTCACAAAGTCTTTACCCATCCCTAGATGAGAACAGCCTTATTAGCTAAAGAAGATTCAAGAGATTCCACTAAACTGGAGAAAATGAACACAGCTTGGAGTTTGGCATTGTAATGTGCATTATGGATAGGCATAGGGTTCTTTATTGTTATAAAACAGCTACTCAGAGCTCACAAAATTGATACTTTATTCATTGAATTTAATGTTGCTGGAGACTGACATGTTTAATATATCAGTTGGTGAGTACAGAATTGATGATAATTCAGTAAATTATTCCCATTTTCTCATCAGTGAGCCTCCATTTATGCAAGAAATTAGTCACCTCTAAAATTCATTCTTAATTTTTCAGCATATTTCTTCTGGTCATAGTAATGATGGGAAGGCAAAGTATTATAACAATTCAAAGTAATATGATCTTTGCTGTTTTTTCCCCAGCTTAACCTGTCGGGTTTTGTAAGACTTACATAGATGTGAAATCACGGACCCGTTTGTAGATTGAGAATGCATAAAACCTATCAACTTCACATCGATTGTTTATCAGCACAGGAGGCAGGCAGCTTTCAAACCAAACACTAATAAAGGCAGAAGTGGTGCTAATGAGTTATATGGATGTCACATGTTACTGTTTTTCTTGTAATGTCTTTCTCTAAAACATTGCAAAACATTTCACTTCTGATTGTAGGCTGTGTTTCCTAACAGTTAGCCTGTAGTTAGTTGACTATTGCAGAGTTGCTATTTGTAATACAGGAAATACTACAAGGATTAACTACAGCATAGTAAAGTAGCCAGCTGTAATGACTGAGGTATCGATTCAGTCAGGTATAGCCAGGCTTAAAAACTAACCAGAAGGCATAAAGCTAAGAAAACAGGAAAAAAGAATGTATTCCAAAGAAGAACTTAAAGCAGAAATAAAAGTTTCTGTTACATTCCTTTTTGCTTTTGCTTTTGTTTTTAATGTACATTTCACAATGAAACACTCTGGTAAATATAATTTGCCTAGTGCGCTTTTTGGTTTTGTTTCCTTTTTTTTCACTTCAAGTGATTTAGTAGGACAAGTAGACTCTGTAATGCAATTTAACCAACTTCAGCTTTACCAAGTAGAGCATGTAAGAAACTTACTGTCCTCCAGTTCACATCTCTTCTTGTATTTATGTAAACAAATGACTGAAAGCATCTCAGACCTCTTCATACCTGTAAGCCTTAGTCTTCCAATCTGCAAGATGGATTTAGTATGCCCTTTACAGTAACAAGAAGAAGCTTTAAGAAATTACAGCTTAGTACATGCTCTATGATACAGTTTTTAAAGGTGCTATGTATTTTCTTGTCTATCATTTAGCCTGCCTCCTACCTACCTTTCGGTGTCCTCCCTTTTTGTTATCTCCATCTCCCCACCCAAATTAATAGCTACTCCCTATGCATTTTGCTCTTACTCATGACTGAAAGCTATCTTTCATCTAGTCTGCTGTACCTCTTTATTTTAACCTTCCTTCCCCTAAGTTATGCTTTGAAGTCTATCCCTTCCAAATGGCTCCTGGGTTAAACATCTGCTAACAAATTCTGCAGTAAAAAGCTGTACTATATAAAAAAAAAATCAAATAACAATGATGACAAATATTATGTATTAACATCCAGCGATGGAAATTCAGATCTTGAGCTATACAATTCAGAGCAGGTCCATTTTTGAAATGGTGACTCGACAGAAGGCTTTTGTTGCATAGCATTTTGAAATGTGGATGGGTTCTTGACTATATGTGTCTCAGTAGCTGTGCAGTTCCATTCCTCAGAATGGATGAACTCTGCTCGACACAAAAGGAGTCCAAATAAGATGCTCTGGAACGTCCACCTAGGATTTCATGACAGGTCACTGCACCAAAATGTATTCTTACTAAGTCATAAGTAGCTTGAATGTAAATGTAAGAACTGCAACTGGCCTTAATTTGCTGTGGCCAGATTTGTCTGAGACACATTACTCTACTAAATATTTAGGCTAGCAGTTTCTTCACTAGCATGAGAGAGTCAGCGAACACAATGAATCATTGAGGTAATGAGCAATCAGAGAAAGAAGATTGACAGGAATAAAAGCAGCCATCGTTTGCAGGATTATGCCTATTTATTTCAGAAGCAGTACACAGAATGTGCATTATAGGGAGAGAATAATGTTAAATGCTTTTAAATAAATAATATTATTTATAAATAGTAGAGTTAATAGATTTAGAATGTTTTCTAATTGCCTGCTTATTTTTCAAAATATTTGCTGTTGTATATTGACTTTTAACTAGAGTGGTACAAAGTGGTAATGTAAAGGTAGCAAAGCTGAAGATAATTGAAGACTTCTGTAATAAACCACTGTAACTTGATTGGTTTAGAATAGGTAATCTAACTTTAAAATTGTTATGGCTTAAAATGTGCTCTGTTATTAAACATACAGCTTTAGTATATGAAGGCATAACAACAGGTTCAGTAAAAATATTTAAGTCCAAACCACAGATTGACCTTCTGTAATGCCTTTCAGGTACTCATATTCTGGTCCCAGAGCACAAAGAAGTTTGCCAGGTTATTCTGCTGGCATTAGAAAATCAGTTGTATACTGGCACCTGGTGATGGGAATGATGCACAACAATTTGCTTTCCCTTTCTTAATTTCTTTTAACATCTTCCTGTAACACAAAGCTTTTCAAATAGTGTCAAGACCTCCCAGCTGCACTGAACTTTACAGCATTTCACTAGTTTTCGTGTCCTGACAGTGTTCTGATCTGTTCCTGAATGCTTTTTTTTGTGATATACTGCTACTTTACATTGTTCCTCTATGAGACAAAGTGCTTCCTGCTTCAGACAGTGCAGGCCTACAGTTAATACAAGCTCTTTGTAAAGTAACTGATATTACTGTATATTCCCATATATCTTTATCCATATATAAAATGTATATGCATGATTTTTTTTAATAGATGTTGTATTCCTTAAGCAATACTTTTAATAACATCTGTAGTTCCAGTGTAACCCTTTTCCTGACCTCCTTTCCTTCCACTTCTTTCTTTCATGTCTATGCTGAAATCTTCTCTGCTATATTCAATTGCCTTTAAGCTTGCCTCAAATTCAGCTTTCACCAGATACAGGCTTCAATAAATCATTGACCGTGCCTATTATACACTTAACCTGTAGATTCCTGCCCTGTTACCTGCCCCAAGTTGACCTCAAATCGTGATTTGTGTATTACCAGAACTTTATTGAGCCAAACTGCATTGCAAAACGCTTGCCATAAGGACCAGATCTTTTATGGGTACAGGAAAAAACTCTGAAGAGGTGGTAGAGGGAAGAAAGGTAATCAAGTTCACCTGATTTTGCCTATCATAAGAGAAAACAAAGCAAAAGCCATCACCAAATCAGTTTATTGGGTAATAAGAAGACAGATGCAATGCAGAAATTTAAGAAGATGATTTAAGGAAAGGAAAATTGAAAGAGATTTTTAAAAATCTTTGCAAGCAATGAGAGATAAGAATCAAGAAAGGAAAGCAAGAAATGGAATTTTACATCAGTCTTAGAAAATTTACTATCTTTTTCAGGCCTTTGTTTCCAGATTGGAATGCTATCACCCTACCCCAGAAAGCTAAGAATACTGTTCCATGGAATCCCTCTTGCAGATGGCACCAGGTCACTTTTATACCATGATCCTCTAATCGTTTCTTGTACAGCAGTCCATCATCTCTTAGCACGTCAAATTCACAGGTCAAAATAAAAGCCTCGGGAAGCTGAGCAATAACACTGTCTTCAGCTATCAGCGGGGAAAAAACAGTGTCAAACACAGGCTTGACCAGTGTATAGATTTCTTCTGAGAATGGATGCGTTGTACTTGGTTTGTAGCCTCTAGATTTAAACTCATGAGGGATATAGTCAGGATTCACCCATTTCTGATACTTCAGTTGCAAATCTTCTGGAATATGACTGTGTTTAGACACTGCTTCCATGATCGACAAGTCTCTATTAAGATACTTCAAACCAAGAGCAAGGATTCGTTGCTTTAACAAAATGGGGACTCCCTCATTCTGCTGATAAGAAGGCAAATTAAAGTTCACACTCTGGAGAAAAGGATATATTAGGATTTGTGCTCTTAGCTTTGGGAGATCTCTTCTGTTCACCAGTGCTTGGGCAACAGCAGCAGTGAGTGTACCTCCACTACTATCTCCACAGATGATAATGCGAGAAGGGTCTACTCCATAATCTTGTGCAGTCCTCATAAAGTGTATGGTGGCAGCGAGGCAGTCCTCAAACTGGGTTGGATATGGATGCTCAGGAGCTAAGCGGTACCTAAATAGGAGTGAAAGTGTTTTACCATAGCCATATCTAGTGACTGGTCCCATTGTCTTTTCATTCATATATTTCTTTCTGAAGATAGGAAAATGTTCTAGGATTATAATTACAGAAATAGAATGTGTCATAATTACTGCTTTTGATACATTATTTGCTACTATTGTTAATATTTGGGGGAGTCAGTATACTGTTCTATCTTTGCAAAATACTTCTTTACCTATCTATTAGGTGACTGAAGGCACATGCTGAGTTACCGTAGAGTTAGGTGGCAAGACAAGTATGTATGAATCAGTTATCAGCAGTTCTAGTTAGAAACTGAAGTGATCTTCTTTTTTTCCCCAGCAAATTGTTACAGAATATGAGCATAGAAAATTGATAATGAAAATATGAAAGGTTTTCAGTGGTTTCGGTAAACTGAATTCTTTACAACAGAGTCAATAGGAGTTAATGGTTCTTCAAGTATTTTAGGATGTAAATAGTAATTAGTGCAATTTTAATCAATTTCCAAGATGTCAACTTTTTTCCTGAACTTTTAGAAACTGGTTCTTTTAAAAATGCACTACAGCTCATCAGAAAAGTATTTGGAATGTTCATCTCAAGTTCATCGCGAGTTAAATGTGAATATCCCCTCCTAGTTTTTTGGAACTACTGCTAAAATGAGTAGTAGTCTAGGCAACTGTGCTTTTAGCAGAAACAGTTACGCTTCAAACACATTGTTGGCTTTCAACTTAAGGTGGTTTGGACATGGCTTTAGGAAAGAAAAACATACTTACTGCTTAGTGGTGGCCATAAATTATAAAATTATTATAATGGTTTTATTTGGAAGTAAGCAAGTGGGGATTAGTTGACTAATTCTTCCTAGAAGTAATTAGTGCTGTTGAAATGCATGTGATCATTAAATATAAGCACTGTATGCACTTCACAAGGAAGTTGTGGTGACTATGTATTAAAGAGTTACAAACCTAGAAGGAGGCACAAATGTCTATCATGTGTCTGGGTTGATTCCACTTACCCAACAGACACAACCACGGAATTGCTTTTTCTAGCAAAATAGCGGCATGTTCTTTCATAGGCCCCTGTAAAACAAAACATTTCGATGGAATTGTAGCTTGCTTTAAAAATAAGCTGAATGAAAATATTCTGAAATTCTTATCTCTATTCTGTGATTAATGTTACACTGCAATTCTTTTATTGTGGCATGGTCTAATCTGGACATAGCTCACAATTTCATTATGTCTGTGGGAATCTTCTTGCCAGTAAGAAACCTGGAATTTACACCAATGCATTGTTCCAGTCTCCTCTTTGAAAAGTGAATAGAAAGCACCACTGCTGCCACTTCTAAAGTGGTATTGAAGATGAGAAGTTATTTAAAAAAACCCCACAAAACCATAAAAACCCTCTCCTAAATCTAGCACAAGAATTTTTCTTGTGCATGAGTCACCATCTAATCTCTTACACCTTTCCATTTTAAATGCCAAAATGTATTTTTTCCTTGTTTTGCAACTATAAAGACACACAGCAGTATGCACACATACACTCAAGTTTGCACAAACATGTACAAACATTGGTTTCTTTAAAATAAGAAATAAAATTCTAATGAGATTTTCAACTTTTCTCATAGCATGAAGAAGAAGGAAGAAAACAGGTATTATAAATGATCAGAGAATCAAAGTTCTAGGTACACGACCTGTTTAACATGATGCCTACTGCATGTAAATAAAATAATTCTGCTGTCCTGCAATTAATTTTGTTTTGCTTAACCTACTGACCCTTCTTATTATTTAAGATATAGTATATCAGATCAGAAACATAGTTTTTCTAGTTATAGCTCATATTATTTATATTACTTACGAATGCTTCCAAACAGTCCAACTCCTCCATGAAAGTAAAGGATTCCTCTACGTTGGCTAGTGGTTGGTATTTTTGGCTGGTAAATTCTTACTTTAACCTTTTCAAACCTTAAATCCTTGATAAAAAGGTGTTTATCTTCTAATGGTGGTATTCCGTCCATTATAATCCTGAGGAATTGGACCTCTGAGGTGATACCTACCTTTTCCAAAAGTCTTCCCTGTTAATAAAGGGAAAGAAACTACAGATTAGTGCACATTTCCATGGAGATTGATCATGAAAAAATTAAAATTCCATGGTCAATTCAAACTTTATCTACTGATGGTTCTTACAATGAAGTGGCCAGTTATGATGATAATGTAATGCCTACCAAAATTTGAAATTCAAAGAGCAGTAGATTTGACAGGAATGGATGAACTTATCTTCTGCAGCTGCCTTGTGTCCATGCTTCCCCAAAAGCAAGGCCTTTGAGCCTGTGGGTAAGCCTGCCTGAGAGCTGCTTTCACAGAAGCTCAGTAACTTAGCTCAATAATACCGTCTTACATCCCTGGCAAAAATGTTACCAGTTCTGTCTAACAGAACATAGGATGAGCTTTGGTGGTAATTTCCAGGTATTAGAAATGTTAGATGAGAACACAGTGTTTTTCAAATTATTTCATTCTTCAGTGGTGAAATCCTGCGTTAGTTTTTATCAGTAGGAAAAAAATCAAACTATTAATAGTAGATGAAAGAGTACAGCTAGACTATGCATCACTGACTTCTTTATTACTTTCAGGATCTTCATGTTTATAAAGCTTGTTCTTTTGCAGGTGATTACCCAAGTCAGTCAAACATGACCTACATTTTGACATTTGTAAATAAGTGCGACTACTTAGCGGTGTAATTTGTAGACTGCTATTTGGACAGTTTGGTTATATATTGATTAAGGATCTTCTAACACTATAGCTGACGTGACAGCTTGAAAATTAATAAAGACTTACAGGCAGCATAAGACAGTCAAAGTATGGGACTAGAGAACTACAACCTCGTTTGAAGCGTTGTCTAACTCAGCCACTGCAGTCACACTAAGTGCAACAGTGTCTGGCATTCACAGTCAAGTACTGAAAAATCGATCCCACTGGCAACAACCAGCATGGAGATTTCCAAACAGTAGGAGAAAAGCTGTGTAAAAGCTTAGTCAGCTTAGAAGTGGGAGTCCAGATACATGTTCAAGCGAAGGACTAGGGCCTGCAGCAACATGCAGATAGCAATGTCTGTGGGAGGGATGTGACAGAGCTGTGCTATCTGTGCTCTTAAAGTCCTTTGTGCTCTTTACACAGGTACAAAGGCCTGCCGTGTAAGCCTCAAAACTCATCTGAATTGTACTTTGTGCCAGCCCTCTACCTAAACCATTACTAGAATAAACTGGGTACAAGAAGCTTACAGAACTATTAACACAGTAGGCAGCATAGTTTAATCAGCCCCTCTATTTCCTAGACAGTGTCGGTCATAAGTCCCCTGGCTATTGTTTAGCTTTACTGATATTTCAATTTTTCTTCTTATAGACTGAATATTAGATGAAAAAATAAACGATGATGGATTAATGATTAATAAATTTTTCAGTGAAGAAGTTTTATTAACATTAAAATCTAACTGTTTTTATTTAAGTATATCCTCATAGGTGAATGCAGACATTTCTTCATAAAATCTATTAGACTGGGCACAGCTACTTCAAACTGGTTTGTCTCCAGTGACTTCACATGCATCTCTTGTCCCAGTTGAAGACTGGATATGCTAGTAAAGTTTGATTTTCCCTGCAGTTTTGACATCATGGGTTGTCATCCCTTGAAAGGCTTTGGCTATTTTGGCATAAGTAATTGGCCTAACAGCCATACCAAGAGTTGCTAAGTGACTCTGACTTTGCTTGATTTAAACTTTTGTATAACCATACTTTAATATTCTTATCTTTCTGCTCCTTTGAGATAGCAGATATGGTACAGTGCTTCTGCTTGGCCTCTCACTGGCCAGCAGAAAGGATACAAAATTATAACATAGGAAGCTGAAAACTACAATAATTCTGCAGTTTAGCATTTTACATATGAATTACACAAAGGATGTGTAATTCATAAATAAAACACAAAGGATTACACTTTGATGGATAAAGAGTATTCATATAGTGTTTTGAAAATGTGGAAGTCCACATATTGTATAGTATATGTAGGAAAAAATTAACTTGACTTCTATTACTATCCTATTGTAGTGCATTGCTTTACTATCATAGCAGTGTTCAGGCCTGGGTGGGGCACTTCTCAAGAGGCACGATGACTCATGTTCCTAGCCACTTACTGGCTGACTTGAAACAAAACTTAATAATCTATGTAGCAGGGAAAAAGAGGAAGAAATAATAACACCGGAACATGGAATTGAAGTGAAATGTAATGTGCAAGCCAAAGGAACTGAAGGGTTTTTTCACAATTTAAACAACTGAAAGAAAAGCTTTATCTAGGTATCACAGAAGAAGTGTTTTTAAAATGTCAGAGGCAGCAATTAATTCAGGAAAGGATAATTAATGAAACAGAATGACAGGTGGAAGTCACATTTTAGTTCTGAAAAGAAACAAGGATGAAACACAAGGGAGGATCAAAAACATGCCAAAACCGATGACACAGAAAGGCAGTTTTGATATTATGTGTGCTATCTCAAAACAGAAAGTCATATTGAAAGGCAAAAGATTATGAATGTGACAGCTGTCTTTCAGATGGCTCAGAAGTAGAGTGATACAGTTATAGGAGATAACTGAGATCACAGACATCATTTGGTTCCTCATTTTCTAACTAAGCACTGTTATACAGAGCAGAAGTTCCACATACACAGTGCAGTAAGCTTCTTAAGCCTTCCAGCAGTGCATTGAGGCAATGGGATTAAAAAGCTAAAGCATAGGCCATCAGAAAAAACTGGGAATTACACAGTCTGCAGAATTTTATTTTTCCATATTGTTACATGTGGTGCTGTATAGCAAGCAGTAGTCTATCATACCCAGCTGAGCTGAAGGTATCTGCGGTGGTGCTCACATCACCAAATTAATCCAGTTGCATGTTTGCCATATATTTAAACATTGATTCTAAAAAAAGCCTCACCAATCCATTACGCTTCTATCAGAAATTAAATTAAAAACTCCAGCTTTAATCAAGTTTTACTTACCAGACCAAACCCGAAGTTCATGATGTAATGAAAAATGTAAAGCTTTTGGCGCTGACTAAATCCATGAGGGATTTCTGCCTTGGGATGTTCATAATAGAATGGCATTGCCACAAAAACAGTCAAAACAGCAAGAAAAATCGCTAGGAGGAGTTCCATCTCCCTGTACTGTTAGGAGCCAAATGGAAGAACCAGCTGTGGCTTCCTTCCCCTTCTGACTTTTGAAGGATTTCTGAAGTTAAAGGCACACGATTAGCAATTCTCTTCATATCCCATCATCCAGCTTTTAAAAATGCCAGTAGGAAGATGAAAACATGTGGCAATCGAACCATACAATTAAACAGACAGTAGCAATTAGTCATGGGAGAGGCTTGCATAAGCAGTTTTTCATACTTGGAGCTAACATGTTTTGGGTCTGTGCCCATCACCATAGAACCAGTGCTTGATGTAGCATTTGTAGCGTCAGTGTTATGAGAAGAGAAAAACTTGTTATGTCTCTCCTTATTTCTTGAATACAGCCAAGTCTGTATTATTTCTGAGTTTCTGCAAGTTCCCATGGAACAGGATTTCTTAGTAATCATCTTCAGAGCTGCTCAGTTTCTTGATTTATCATTCACATGCACCTTACTTCTTCAGAGTTTTAGTGAAATCAATGTTTCAGTGTTGCAAGTACATTTCATCACCTTTGATGACTGATTTTGTATGCTGCTATGCCATTGCATCTTTGAGTCTAATGGAACCTGGTGTCGTTCCAGGTAGAAATATAGTTCCAGCTGATGAAAGTAGACTTGGACTTCGTGGTTTCAGTGCTAGTAGCAATGACTATAGACATCAGCAGCCTGTTCATTTCTCTGTACTCTGTGGTGAGTTCTAGGATTGGTGCCTTCCTCTGGAACCAACATAATTTCATTAGTGGTAAGATTTAACCTGAAACAAAAAAATTGTAAAGCAAAGCTTTTTCAGCTCATATAATGTCACCTTTGGGAACAGTGTCTTTTTACCAGTCTGCTCAAACCATGCAGGCAACAGATTATCACTCTGAAAAATAGCACAATGGGTAAAATGAATGTCTAAAATTTTTCCTTTAAAAAAAAGAAGAATGCAAGGGATAAGCTGACCTTGAGATGCATATTAAAATGGAACTTAAATGCAGAGAACCCCAGAGCTTTAGGATGCACAATCCATGACCTGCATAAGAAAGAAGACTTCAGCCTTGATTCCTGATTTTAGAAACTGTTTGTTAATTGTTAGAATAAACAGGAAGGAACTCCATTTTCAAGTCTGGTGCTATGCTCTCTAAGAAGCTGTTTCTGTGTTCTGCTCCCTCTGCCGAAATCATTTCTTCATTGTATCCAACAACCCCTTGCAGACTTTAATTTCTCAATGTCTCTGTTCTCTCTCCCTCCCTTGCCAGAAGGTTGTTTACATGCAAAGTATAAAATCAGGTTCCTTTTTGTTTGTTCTTCCTTGTGGCACTTGATACAATCGCCCAGCTAGATGAGGGATGTTGGCAAAAGCCATGTTATCTGGTGATTGGGACACTCTCTTGGCAAATGGAAGTGGTGAATTCAAGCTCATCAGGACTGAGGTGTGTATAGGGTTCACCTTTCTTATACTCAGACAAGATCATTAGGAAATCCTGTAATACAACACATGGCTGCAGCTCCCTTTAGCTTTTGATAGTGAAAGTAACCAGCTTTTGGTAAACTGTGCTGTTCCAATGAGTTAAGTGTGGTCTAAGTATACTTATCAGATTTGGCCCTTTTGGGGATCTGAGAAGTCTTCTGACACTTGTGACAGATCCTTTGTACTAAGGTTCTCACCACCTATTGTTCATCTGTTTTCTAAATCTTTTTGGTGCCAGTCCTTGTGGTAGCCAGTTTACCAACAGCTGGTAGGTCTTGGACTCTTTTGGGCATGTTAACTAGGTGCAGACATCACAGCACCTCCACCAACCCCAGAGGCTCCACAGAAAGACTGGGTGTGCTGGAATCTGGTATCAGCTGTAGAAGAAACAAACTAGTTGGTTCCTGAAGTAATAAACTGTTTTTTTCATTTGGGAATTGCAGGTACACAGAGTAATACTGTTTTATAAGCATAAACTCAACAATTTAAAAGCTTGCTTGAGTCCCAGAATGGAGACACATTCCCTAAATAATCTTTGAAATGTATGCTTTCTCCAGCTTTTGATTTTTTAAACTTAACCTCTTGCTTCTGTAGGATAGACCAGAGGAATCGGTCCCTGACGCCAAAATCTCGTTTTCTCCTACCCCAGGCACTCCTTTTACTATTAACTTCCAGCGAAGAAGTATATGTCAGTGCCTGAACTCTTGTCAATACTGGGCTGGCATCCTTGAGCTTTTTCTCTGTCATGTAGCTGCACATGCTAGGGGAGGCAGAGACAGTTGCAAGGTAGTCTTCAGGCCATCCCAAGAACTCTCTGCCTGTCTCTGAATCATGGTGCTGATTAGGTGGGAACTAGGTACTCACCTGCTTAGACTCAGACGCACCAAGTGTGAGTGGGTGCCTGTACTGGCATACTGGGAAACGTTCCCGAGAGAAGGTGCTGCTTGACCCAAGAAGCTGCTTTTGAGTTCTGCGGAGCGTGAGAGCCATCTGGTGCTTCAAGTCTGAACTGGAAAACCCACCTAAGCCCAGCCAGGTCCTTGCCAGTGTACTCTGCTGCTATGAGCTGTAAGCGTGTGTTAATGGCTTATTTTGTGTGGTCACTTGTGTGTGCACACTTGTATTCATGTGTATTTCTCTGTATGCATAATTCTTTGTGGAAAGGCATCGGTGTCCATAATTCTGTAGGTGCACTGCAAGTTTGTCATTGTGTTTTAAGTACTCGAAAACTGATTGCACACTTTAGAAACTATAGAATGTCTTCAAATGAACAAACATTCAAGCTTAGCAATGCAAGACACATAGCAGATCTATAATTAATTAAAATAAATTAGAGGACAGGAAGTTCCGTGGAGACAATTAGATCTTGTGACTTTCTAGATTTTAGAAAGTCACTGCTAAAAAAGGAATAATTTTTCTCAGCACTTGCTATTCTCTACTGATCCATCTGCACTACTATGGTTATAACCCTCAATACAGATTACAATGCATGTGTTCAAGAGATCTTATAATTCTGCTGTCATATTATAAAGATAAATTTATTTATATTTGTAGTAAATTAAGACCTACAGATGAAGGACCATGGAAGAATCTCAGGAGTAGATCAGTGTAGAGTTTGACATTGGCCCATGAGTGAGGTATAAATCCAGACACTGAGTGATGGAAAGAAAGCAAGTATTGGATTGCTGAACTGATAAGGAGTATAATACATGCTGCACTGAATGATGTGTGTATGTGTGTAAAATAGTATGAGATCATATGTGATCACCTCATAACTTAAAACACACAAAGTGGAATTGTATGGACATCCTTAGTTCTGGCACTTCAAACCATCTCTGTACCTGCAAAGAATCATCAAAAGAACAAGCCTGGTATATAAGATGCAAAGAAGAGTGATACATGAATAAAAATGATCTTAAATAAAGGTAAGCCCGATGACTCTCACAGGTTTGACTGAAGTTCATGAAGTCATACTCAATCTAACTTTAAACCAGTTTGCTCATGTACAGATTAACTGTACAGCCGTGGCAGAACAGACATGGATTAATTGCTCAAACGTACAGCTTTTTGCATAGCTTTTACAGCAGATACCAACCTGCTGGCCTAGCTTCAGCTACCACATGTAAGCCAGTAAGCCAACCTTCATCTTGAGATCAGAAACCAAAATGAATCCCCAATTTCACATCGGGTTGCATAACCGAGGCAAATCCTATAATCCTCAAACAATGGAACATTTGGAACTTTATCAAGTTTACTCCTGGAAGACTGTCTTTGCTTGAAGAGTAAATTGCTAATAACTGCAATAAGAAACATGAAACAAAATATCTGTTGTGTCAACAGAGCGTGAAGAAACATAATTTCATTTTGCTGAGAGGGACTGGAGCACAAGGATTCACGAGTAACAGCTTGTTGCTCCAGAGATTTGTAACTGCTAACTTGTCGCCATAGTTAATTAAAGTGGTGACAAGTGAAGAGTTTAACCCACCATTTTCTTCCTACTCACAGTTTGGCTGACAGAGAAGGAAGATAAGTACTAACCTCTTTCCACACTTGCGTGTGCATAGGTGTTACAAGTACAAGGTAGTTGCATAACGATGATGAAACATTTTACAATTCCTAGGCATTGTGTGGCCAGCTATTCTGACATGCAATGGCAATTACCTTGCCATCTGTGTTTAGCAAAGGTGGATCTGTCCTAATAAGCGATGTAAAGTTGAGCTGAGATTATTTTTTTTTTTCTTCATGTTTTGGATATTTGCAGAAATTATTTTGGTGGCTTCCATGCTGTTTACACACTTTCTCCCTGAATTCCAAGTAAACAAATTGATTATTTATCTGATGACAAAAAGGCAAAACCCACTCTGTCTCTGTCTTCCGTGAATACAGCCAGATGCTTCTCAGAAAGGAACTTTGTGGAATATAATTTAGAGAACATTCGGTTTTGTTTGTGTGATTCTCCTTCACTGCATCTCTCAGATACTTACAGTAGCCACCTCATACAGCTGACATTCCGTACCTCCCTTCCGTGGCAGCCATTTCCCTTTAAAATCAGATTTGTAAGTACACCCAATTCCCTCCTTCAGATTTTACAACCAAGTCCAAAGCTGCTGGTTGCCTATAGACATAGTCTGATGATGATGATTACTACTCATGTCAGAAGTACTGGAAGTATCTTCAATCTCCACAGGCACCGGGGGGACATTTTAACTGTGCTGTAATGCTGATTTTGTGTGTATTATGTGGATATGCATATGCACGGTGCTGGTTACTCATATTGCATGCTTCAAAGTGTTTTGCTATGGTGAGTTTTTATTCTTTGACAGAAGAAGAGAAAAAAAATTCTTACGACGTAAGAAGAGAACAGCAAAACAAGCATACCAATTAATGGTATAATAAATAATAAATATGATAAATATAATAAATAATGTTATAGTAAATAATAAATATAATTAATAATGATAATAAAATAAGACAAAAAATACATCATATTCCCAAGAAATAGCAACTGAGAATCAAAATTCAGCAGACAATGCTAATCTTGACTTATTATTTCTTGCCTAGATGCTAATGTACAAATAGCTAATAAATAGTTAATTGAAACACATTCTATCTGCATACCAGTTCACTGTATTGAAGAAAAAATTTAATAGGCTTTTATAAAGTTTACAATGTGGTTCACCATTTTACTTGATGATGGAAAAGAGAAAATACCATAACCAAAAAATCCCAATGCACAGTGGAAGCCTTCTTCCATGTGGTGCCAGGTCACTTTTACGTTGTTGTCCTCTAACCGTTTCTTGTACAAAAATCCCTCATCTCTGAGCACATCATGCTCACAGGTAATTATACAAGTATCAGGTAGGCAGCAAAAAACAGCATCTTCTGCTAACAGTGGGGAAAATCTTGTCTCAAACAGTTCTTTTGTTGCTTCATGGACTTGGGGTGAAAATGAAGTGGGTAACGGTGGCTTATAGCCCAGTTTAAATATCTCTGGGATAAGATCTGGATTTATCCATTTCTTGTATTTCAAATTAATACTCTCGGGAACATGAGAACCTGCCAGAATAGCTCCCTTCATAGAGCAATCCTTATTCAAGTACTTCAGAATAAAAAGGACTGTACGTTCCTGGGACAAGAAGGCAGTGAAAGCATTTTTCTGGTAAGATGGCAGATTAAAGTTCAGTGCTTGGAGAAATGGGTAGATCAGTACCTGGGCACGTATCTTTGGGATATCTCTTCTATTTACCAGTTCTTGGCAAACACTAGCAGTGTAAGTGCCCCCTACACTATCCCCACAAACAATAATCCGATCAGGATCCACCCCGTAGTTTTCTGCAGTCTTCAAAAAGTGTACGGTGGCAGTGAGACAGTCCAAAGTTTGGGCTGGATACTTATGCTCAGGAGATAAATGATACCTGAAATGTACAAAAGACAGCCATTATTACCAATGTAGCTCTCTGGAAATTGCTTGAATGTGTCATCTTAAATGCATCCCGTGCATTTGCAAAAACTCACCAAAACCAGTATTACTTATTTAAAGTTTTGCATGCTGAAGCAAACCAGAACAGCTTCCCCTCCCATTTCTCTCAAAATACAGAGACCATTGATCACTGAGGTTTATTCCAGCATAATTTAAGAGCATGAGGGCTTGAGTAGGGCGGTCCCATCACCCACATTATACAAAGCCACACATTTACGCAATTCCTGCTCCGAGTGCACCTGCCTGGGATCAAAGTTCACGCTGGCCATGAAGTTGCAATCCTCTCACTTGGACTGACCTTGCATGTATATATGAGTCAATCCTGCTTACCCACAAGACCCAACCAAGTTCTGGCTCCTCAGCTTTTTACACTGGGGACACTGATTATTGTATTATTATATACTAGTACAGTGTTGTATATTATTATTACATTTTAATATTAAAAAAAAAATAATATATATTATAAAACACCATAGAGTAAATGTATGTGGTGACAAAATAGCTTCCTGTAGGCAATTCTTTTATTTCTTTTATTAATTGGAACAAGTGAATTACAGAGGAGTGATGTTAAAGTAACAATCTCTTTGTTTATTTCTTAACTAACGACTTACTTTCATATGATGAAAAGCAAGGCAGGCATAACAGTCAGATACCCAGTCAAGTTAGTGGTGTAATTTGATTCCAGTGACATAGAAGACTGCTTTGAGACTACATTTTTAACAGCCATGGTTCTTTATTCTCTGTATTCAGAATGGTCTTAGGGCTTTCTGGAGAAGATTAAGTTTAATAAGGAAAAAATAAATACTACAAAGGTAACAGTGCAGGCATTCTCCCTTAACCCGTCACTGTTTGCTGAGGCACACTGCTTCTGCTTTTCAGTTTTTTCACCATTCTGTGAAATTAATTCAATGTATTCATAAAGTAAACATCCTAATAACCAGAGAATAAAAGGATATCAATATCTTATTTCAGACTCACTTTGAACGCATCGTGACTTACCCAGACAAGATAGGAAATATGCAATTCACTCTCAAAACCAATTCCTCCCAACTTAATAAAATCCTTTAGAAATTAATTTTTTCATGGGAGACTTTGTTGGAAACTAAAGTTTCTTCATACCATCAGCTATTTTCCATAAACAAAACATCTTTAAAAGGAAGCAGTGGTCCATGCAGTTTTAAAAAAATATATTAAATTTTAGACTTGTTATTTAGTCTTTAAAATCATCCCCAAAGCCCCCTAAGTATTAAAACCTGAAATGGGGAAACCATCTTATAATTCCTTATTATCAAACAAAGGCAATGATTTTTGTGGTGGTGGTAATGATGTAAAATGAACAAATCCCTTTGTTTTTCTGAAAATAGTTGCCATACATATTACTTTAGTAACTTTATAAACCCGTATCAGGTATTTCTCATTGTCATTTCATGGCACATGCTTGCTCACACATATCAACAACCTAGGGGTAGACAAACTAGAGCTCAGTTTCTTTTCTTATATCCAAAGAGATGTAAGGACAGAATGGGCATTGTTCAGAGGGGTGGGGGGGAACAGAAGGGGGGAAGGCAGCGGAACTATCTAATTCTGGGTGTAACACTGGGTGGAGCTCACTTACCCAACAGACACAACCACTGAATCAGATGTTCTGGCTATGTACCGGCATATTCTTTCGTGACTTCCTGAAGAACAAATGTTGTTAATGTAATTAATGTCTTAGAATACTTGAAGCAATATCGTCCCTTATTTTTTTATGACATATTGCCATGACTGAGTGTGGGCCCCTTGCCTATTTAGTGAGCTACCCAAGTTTTCTCTAGGATAAAAATAATCTAGACTTTTGATCATCAGGACACACTGTAAAGTTCATACATCTAGAGAGATTGTTGATATGTAAGGAAAATAAGAAACTATTCTTATTCTGATTATTACTATTAGACAAGGGGCAATGATTTTAAACTGAAAGAGGGTAGAATTAGATTGGATATAAGGAAGACATTTTTTACTGTGAGGGTGGTGAGACACAGGAACAGGTTGCCCAGGACAGGATGCCCCATCATTGGAAGTGTTGAAAGTCAGGTTGAACGGGGCTTTGAAGAACCTGATCTAGTGGAAGGTGTCCCTGCCTGTGGCAAGGTGGTTGGAACTAGATGATCTTTAAGGTCCGTTCCAACCCCAACTTTTCTATGATTATTACGCACAATTGCTTAGAGTGGTTGTAAGGGTTAAAATAGCTTGAGATCTTTGTAAAAGATTATTTTAAGTAACCGTGAGTCTAAGACTGACTTAGACATGTCATAGCATTTTGCTGTGGAAATGCTAAGTGTAGTACTATAGCTGAGTCTAAATAAATTTTGTATTTGAATTTGAAGCAGAGATTTGACTATTTTCTGAAGAATGAAGGGTGCAGCTGGTATGCCCCCTGTGAAATCAATATATTTCTGTGTGGCTAATTCAGGCAGAAATCTAAGGCATCCAAATTGTGTTATAGTAAATTGTCTAATTATATAATCATTTCATGGTAAGGTTGTGGGCAGAAATATGCCTCTTTTAATGTATTTAAAGATATATTGAGTTTTCCTTCAACCTTAATTCTGAAATTGCTGCATTTAGAAGATTTGCTCAATGTGTTCTTTGAATTACAGAATTTTAATGCCATTTAATATGTGTGCATGTCTGCTGCCTGTAGAAACAGTATCTTTTAGAACTTTTTTAATTACATGTTTGTAATTATCTACTTTCTCTAATAAACTGGAAAAAAAAAAAGACAACATAACTAAAGTACATGCATTATGGACACATGTTTTAAAATGGCTGCTATAGGCCACTTGAATTGCCACGAGCACTGTTTATAGAAGTCCCAGTAGACATGCTGCAGTTAGAGATCAAAGGGAGGAATGCAGGTTTTAATAACTTCTGTCAGTTTTTCAGACAAAAAAATAATTTATTTCTTTAGTAGCACCCCTTACTGTAAGGAATATATATGCCATAAAGAGTGCCATATCCTATAAAAATAATTTAGACACTAAATAAGGGCAGATTAGAGAGTTTAAAAAGTAAAAATAAACATTAAGTGCTTTCTATCTCTCAAACTAATCTTCAGTCACTTCTTAGGGTCAGGAGAGTTTTTAAAGATATATAGTTAACAATCCTAAATAATCATATTTTCTCTTTCAGTTCCTTACTGATGCTTCCAAACATCCCACATCCTCCATGGAAGAAGATGACTCCTCTCCGTTTGCTTGCAGATGGTACTCTTGGGAGGTAAATCCTCACTGGCACCTCATCAAAATGCAGATCCTTTATGAAGAGCTCTGAATCCCTGCATGCTGGCAGTCCATCAACAACCAACCTTATAAGTATGTGCTCCTCAAAGATACCCAGACTTTCTAAGTTCTTTGCCTAGATAGATATAACAAGAAAAATGAGAAATAGCTTAGGGAATTCAAGCCTTCCCACTCTATAAAGACCATAAGCTACCTTTTTCTATATGATATTTAAGATAATTGTATTGGTTATTTGCTGCTTTATAGGATTACCCCACATAACTTCAGTGGCTTTGTTATTTCAGTTATGAAAGTGAAAATGTACATCTTCATGATCTGAGGTACCATTGTTTCTGGAAGAATGTTGTAATACTTGTTCTATGAAATGTATTATGTAAATACCTTCTAATTTCTGTCATCTGGATTTGCCACAAGTAACATCAGGCATTTACTTAGGTATGGAAGTTAGGAGTCATGAGGCCTGAGGCTCCTTTTCTAATCAGTGAAGAGAAAGGCATTTCTTGAGGATGGTTCCAATTTCAGGTGTGTGAAATCATGCCCTGGAGATGTCTGTTCATCTAAAGGGAGGTTGTGTACTTCAAATGCCTCAGCTAAAGTATTTAAGGTTAGGTGAGATGAAAAAGTCCCTAGCATGAGAGTGTTTAATATACTGGGAGAAAAAGACTCATCCCAGTTTGTGTGCAAAATTCGGTAACTTACTGGTCTTGGGTCATCTCTATGCCACAGGGTCAGTGAGAACAAGCTTTAAGAAAATCATTAGTGCCTACAAAGGGCTGCTGGCCTAAATGAAGGACTGATGAAAATGGTTCTGAGTCTTATCTCCTTCTCCATCAGTGAAACTGTTGCCTTTATCAAGATCTCACAGGTATTAATGAAATGCCTCTGCAGTCAGTTTCTTACATCTGACCAGGGAAAGCAAATATTCTGAAGACAGGGGAGGTTTGTTAAATGTGTCAAAACATTTTCTTATCCAAGGCCAGTCAACTGCTGATGATTAAAATAGCCTGAAGATCACACTGGAATCCTCCTTTATTTTGAACACATGTTGGAACGGATGCATTTCCTTCTAGGGACAATATTTCCCTTCCCATTAAATGGTGACTTAATTGCCCCTATGAACTATTATAATTCATTCTTCTGGAATCAGAATGATAATCATCACAAGCAATTTGCAAATTGTATTGTTCTCTTATGAGCAACAGAAGTGTCCGTGTATACTACTGTATCAAAGCCTTATAAATTAATGGCCAGCTATGCTTTTGTAAATTGTTCTTTCCAGTCTTGTGTATCTGGCCTTTAATTTAGATCTGCCCTGTCTGTCTCAGAGACAATTCAAATATTGGCCTTAAATATTAATTTTGCTGTGAAAGAATGCCAGAGAAAGACAAAGAGGCAGAACTTTCTTAGGTGCATGATCCCAGCTATCATGTACATATGAAGCCAAATTCACATCATTCAAGCATGTTGCAACACCCAGTTCCTCACCAAGGCCTTTCTCAAACAACACAGATTCTTTCTTCCTAATAATCTAGACCAGACTGCAGCAAACAGTTGGGCAAGGAGTAATAAAAGAAACAACCATGAGCCGTGGAAGAGAGTGAAGATCATTTAGAAACAAAGATGGGAACCCAGAGATGATCTGGAGTTTTTTAATAACTCTGCCACAACTGCCAGCCATGCTCAGGGTGTTTTAAGTCCCAATTCCTAGAGACAAATGGATAGATACATTTCTTGCCTTACATTTGAAAATGCACATTTTTAGGTACCCTGGTGAAGGGGAGAATGAATATAAGACCCAAAGCAATCATGGCAGAAACCACAGGGTCAATGTAACCTTCCCCAAACATCAATTTTCAAAAACTCTCATGACTCTTAAGACAGTCTTTTTGTCAGAGTTATGATTTTGGAATGGTTGAAGTTGGCAGAACTGCCATACTGTGTTTATTTAATCTCATCTGTACTTTTAATATTCGAGATTTTACAGAGCATTCAGATGACAGATAGTAATATATATGATAAACTTAGTATCAGAGCATTCTATCTAAATATCCTCTTTCCTTTCCTTATCTCAGGAGCTCCTGATGTCACAGAGGCATCTTCAAATTCAGGGAAAACACTGTCATGAGGGAGGATGAGGAATTTGGTATGTATTCTGTTGAAAAACTTCTTGATCAATAATTACAAAATACTTCAGAACCAATAACAATACACTCAAAAAATAAAAGGTATGACTATTCCTGGACAGATGTGGTCAGTGTTAGTATGTGAAACATATTATGTAAGCCAGGTTCTAAAATGTGTATATATGTAAGAAAAAGAGGACCAGATCAGCATGTGAGCATGCCTGTTCCTGTGAAATAGGGTCTTTGAAAAACTATTTGCTGGAACACCTAAATTCTGGCACAAACTGGCTTTTTATGTGGAAGATCATATCGGGACCAGATTTTTACTTTAAAAAAAAAATTGTGAAATCGCATACCAACTAGCAAAAGACACTCAATTGGAGCTTCCTGGACTTTACGACTACATTAGACAGTCTTTCTGTCAGTCACTTTGAAGTGTTATGCTTTGCCAGCTGAAATAATTATCATCAAAGCTTTATATCACAGTGCAATATGCACAGTTAGTCTAAATGCAGATCTGTATGAATAGATTAAGACAAAAGCTAGGATGTGAGCTAGAAGGCTTTCTCTCTTCCATCTGGGATTGTCATTGATTTCTTTATGACAGAGGATGTGGACAGATGCAGCAGGAGCATTGTATGTATGACACTTGTGCTGTAGAAGGTGCACATTTAACTGTTGATGAAGCTTTTCTAAGACACATTGCAAGTAAGGTGGAAGAAAAGAGGAAAAGACTGTCCTGTATTGCAGAAAAAAGAGTTCTTTACTGCCACATACAGTACAAACAGATACATCACTGGCACAAGAAGAGCAGCATTCATCAGAATGAGCAGGATATGTTCATTGCACATGTGCAATGCACAAAGCATCATGCAGTTTATAAGAAACCTGTGAAGTCCTCTCTATGAGGACTACTTCTGTGAGCATAAACATAAACCTAGAAATTCACCAAAAGTACCAGCAGATGTCTAAAGGTTTTCAAAAGAAAATTGGATATTGAATGGATTCAATGCATAGCAAATAGTGAAATGCATCTTTAAAACTATCCAGAAAAAGGAAGCTGAAATTTCTGGAGCATATTGTTAATGAAGATAGAGTATGTACTATTGCATAACAGCCACTTAGAAGCTGTAAAAGCACATAAAAAGAATCATCTGAAAGAATCTTTTCATCCAAATATAGAAACATAGAGAACTTAATAACATACAGTCATATTATTATATTACGGTCATATTATTACATTAGGTTTATATATAGCTTAACATGAAAAGCAGCGTGGGATGTGTAAGGACACCAGATTCTTTTTTCATGCCAGACAGTGCAGAAAGGTACGTGGGGCCTAAGCCATTGGAGAACCAGGGACAATTACTGGATTTGGTGAATGCTGCTATGTAAATTCAAGCAACCCACATAAATCTTTAATAGATTATAGTGCCCTCAGTCACCTTTGAGGATGTGGGCCTTAGTTACTACATTCATTATGTATAACTGGAGGATTAGAGAATACCTTTACTTGAGATGATCTCCGTACAACTCTGTATTTAATGAAACCACTCTGTGATTTTCCTGCAGGCTTTCTTTTGACGCATTATGTGCCAGACGTGACAGGGCTTAGGCTGCTCTTACATACTTCTGTTGCCTTCTTTGAAAGCTTTTTGGGTAAAAGCTGTTTCTTTCTCTGATGGCAAAGCACACAGCACAGTGAGTCTGGCTTACAAGTACTTAAATAACAAGTGATAACAGGTCTAGCTGAACCAGCTTTGGCCAGGGTTAGATTAGATGACCTCTGGAGGTGCCTTCCAACCTACATGATTCTATGATATTTAACTAAGAGTAGTTAGTCACTGTGGGAATAAGAACAGAATCACAGGTAAGAAAATTACTGCAAATAGTTCAAAATTTAGGAAATTACCTTAAATATATCAAAGAACATTGCAATACAGAAGGTTTGGTTATTATTATTCATGTAAATGATATCCACAGCCCTCCTGTCATCCACAGGACCAATCATTTCATTATAGAAGACAATCAAATCACAGATGAGGCAAAAGAATGCGTATCTCAGTATTTAAAAGAATTCATCTCATACTGGCTGCTTTTATATACAGTAATAGAATACCAAATCAAACTTTGACCTTTATCTTTAAATCTGCGTTACTGTGTGGTTCCTATTACACATAGCTGCAGTATTTAGATGCATATCTTCATAGTTCGGCTCAAGTTTTTCCTTTCCTGAAAATCACAATATCACAGAGCATAATAAACTCACCAGAATTTCCATCAGAGTATATAAGTAATGATATAAGCGGAGCTTTGATGGCTGGTCAACATCAGGAGGAATCTCTGCCTTGAAGGAATCATGATAAGTTGCAGTTAAAACCAGTAATGCAAAAGCAACTAGAATGCCTGCGATTAAAGCCAGAGCATAAAAGGTTTCCATTTTTCTTTGGTGGGAATAATTTATTAGAGAACTGGTTGATATGATCTGTCAATATATATATATCCTCCAGACTGACTCCACAGAGAAGTAATTTGCATACCAAAATTCCTCCACCCTCCTCCTACGGATAAGGCTGCCAGATGCTAAAAGCATACAAACATCCGGCTATTACAACTTTATTTGGCATGGTCAATGTTAATATGTAGAAGACTCACATCCAGGAAGTGTCATTATTTTTTATATTCCAAAATTGCAAATTAACCTTCTTTTTTATCTGGTTTAATTGTATTCTGCTTTTTGGGCCTGAAAAGCTATGTGTGATTTTTTGCAAGCATACTAGTTAGTTCACTTCTACTTATGAACCCATGGAAGACTAGCAATGCTGAACTCCAGTCTCCATGGTCAGGAACTGTAATGGTTCTGCTCTTGGAACAGGTCTGAAGTGTGATTCTAAGGTTTTTTTGCTTAGTGCTGATCTTTTTTTCCCTGCTGTACTGCTTAAGCAGACAGCTGGCCAGAACAGTTAGAACAGACATTCTGAAGAAAGTCTAAAGGAATTTTGCTTTTAGAGATTCATGCTGAGCTGTCAGTTATTTGGAAGTTCCCTACCTGAGTGCGCAGCCAGGGTCTCTGGGCTTGCCAATGGTCCAGTGATATCAGAAGGAAACTTTCCCTTGACTTGGAGAACTTTGGCCTTAACCCTCTATTCTGATTCATTCTAAAGAAAGGATTTTGATGTCTTTACAACTTCATAGTTTGCTATTTTTTGTCAAGACAGCTCTAGTTATCCTTTGTTGTAATTTAGGCTGTGGTTAGACCATATGACTAGCCAAATGCTTGTACCAATAGAGGTGATGATAGCGAAGGAATGAGTGCCCGGGTGCAACTCCATGTATTTCTGTCTGGACAAAACTTGTTGGATAAAAGTAAAAAGTGAACAAACATCAGCTCAGCTTGACATAATCAGTACAACCTATGCTTATCCCCTGAACACTCTGAAATATTTCTTTATCCCCACTAATCTCCCAGATATTCCATTTTAAAACCCTTATAAAAGCTTGTAATCGTGGTCATAGAAGAGAAATACTCCTTTTTATGAGCCATAAGATTCTGCATTTGGCTAACAAACCTGTAGTGGTATTCACTCAGAAAGTGGGATCTTGACTAAAAAAAGGTGAGTCCTTTCTAGTTTTTCTTATACCCTTAAAAGAAGCAGATGAAATATATCTGCTTAGAAAAATCTCATTTATGTAAAATGTGCATTACAGGAAAGAGTGAGAAACTTTAATGGGAATTGGTCAATAGAGTAAACAAATATTTAGCTGTGTGCAGTGAGAGTAAACAACATGCTTCATAAGAGAGAAACTACCAGATTCTAAGAGTGACTAGACTGTTTTCTTAAGAGAATAGGTCTAATTGTTAACTTCAGTGGAAGTCAGCAAGTACAACTGATTGAATTATGTGGTTTACAATTTAAATAAATAAAAAGGTGTTGAGGGTAAGAAACTCATGAAATGCATGTAAGTTATACCATGGTGCTCTCAGCTTAACTCAGCAGGCCTGGAATTTGTGATCATAGTAGGCAACTTTCCAATACTGACTCAGATTATTTGACTAAACTGGGGAATAATTGATCTCTTCCTTCACTGTGAGGGTGCAGGACACTTAACTGAGCCCCTCCCAACTTCTTACTCCATCCAGAGTATCCCCATGTGGGGATACACTAACTTGAATGATTTAAAAAAAAAAAAACCCTGATAAAGCAAAAATTAAGGCTACTTTTATATTCTGAGAAGGAATATCTAGGTTGGGGTTTAATCAGTTTTACTAATCCATCCTAAAATTAATAGGTTTTAAATTCTGAATGTCCCCATATAAACATACTTTTAAATATGACAAGTGAAAGTTCAAAGACATTTTTTCTTTATTAATGTTTAATTCTCTCTGTGGTGGATTTAAACACTCCACTGATATTATCATCTGAGGAGATCATGGAATATCCAGATTTCCTCTCATAAAAGCTGGATGTCAAAATACCAGTTACCTTCTGCCAAATCATTTAGAAGCTCCCAATATACATGTGGTTTTTCCCATGATATCAAGTCTTTCAGACCAGCAACGAGGCGTCTAATGCGAGATTGGAGGGGACGTAGGAGTCCTGTGAAAAGGGGTTCTTGGACTTCGAGGTGGATCAGTTGGTTTAGGGGATTTTTTTTTTATTTTTTGATCAAATAGTGTTGGACAAAGTTTAATTGGAGGGCAGGGATGAGTGTTCTGAAAAAGCACCTCTGTTAATTATTTTACAGGTCAGCTTCTAGGAAACACCTGGATTTACGCGTGTTACTGTTATAACAGATCTTTCTTCCTCCAAAGAATTGGCTGATCTCACTGCCCTGTGCCATTGTGCATATCAGGAAAGATAAAATACCTTTTCTAAAAAAGGTTGGAGTCCCTGTAAATGAGTTAAAGGATCAGCTGGCCTTTGGAAGCCCTGTGTTGTTTACCCCATGTATCATTTGCCCTAGTTTCCTCCTCCAGCACTGCTCTTCCCTCAAAAAGATTGGTCATACCAATTTGTAGGGGTAATGGCAGTAATTCAGCAAGGATAAGCAAATTGAGTTTCTGCCAGCAGTGGGTAAAGATCTAGAAACATCCAGATAAATTATTAAAAATCTGAATCTTATCCTTGCTCAGACCATCATCAGAAATGCTGTAGGTTCTGTTTGAATGAAGAACCCCCAGCATCGCTCTGTGCCTTCTCTTAGCTCAATTGAATCTCTCCAGAGATCTTATTTTCCCATCATAATTTATAATGTGATCTTATTCCCCCACATCAGTTCATATACTTAAAGCTGATCCATCCTAGCCTTCCAACCAGAAAAGTTTGCCTTTGACAACAGCATTCTCTTCCTAACATTCCCCATCTTTTTGGCTTCCTTTCTAGAATTGTCAAGTTTGAAGAGGCTTATGACAGGTAGAGGACTTGAATTATTTCACCTCTGTATGTACTGGTGAACCACTAGCTCTGAAAAGAAATTATAGCTGCATGTAATGAATTCTTTTAAAAAGACATTGTTAGAAAGGATTCAGAGAACCTTTTATCTAGAGATTTTTTCCTAAGCTAGTTTACAAGCTTCCAGTGCAAACTTATTACAGGCATTAGCCTGCTGTTCTGTTTTTGTCAAAATCCATATCACGTTGGTTTAGTAGGATTCCAGGTCAGACTCTTGAAACAATAAGCTTCTCTAATTTTGAGGGCCTTATGGACTTAAGTCTCCTGTTGCCCTGGTTCTTTGTGTGTCTTAAAAGTTTTGTCAGGACTGAGGAATTAGTCAGAAGGAACGGTAAATATTGACTGGTGTAGAAGTGAGGTAAATGTACTGAAGAGAACATAAGATGAGTCAATCAGTTTAACAAAATGTAGTCACTCCATTCCTGTTTACATGTGGTATTTTTTTGCTGTTCTCTCTTCCAATATGAAGAAGCAGGCTAACAGATTGAGACAGATTTGGCTTCTAATTAAAGATAGGTGAGAAAAAAGAAGGGCAGTTAGTACAAATGACAGAATCCAACATGCACTAAGATGACTAAGCAATTGAAAGAAATACACATTCTTGATGTTGCATCCCTTTGTCTGAATTCCAGGTAGCACCTACATGCACTTTGAAAACACTGTACTTCTGCTTATAAAGACAAGTATTTTTACACAGATTGAATCTAGAAAGGGATGTCATCTAGCATTTAGAATTGCTCGGTAAGAGGTTTGTTATATCTTTACTCATGATACTGAGTTGTTGTGAGACCCTGGGAAAGCAGTAAGACATCCAAATGTAGCTTTTCTCACAAGGCTGGACACAGACTGTTTTCTGTCAAGGCTGGAAGTTAAACAGAAACCTGGTCCCTTTGAGCTTAGTCCATGGCAAAACTCCACTTACAAGGCAACAGTATCAGACTCTTAATACTTAATAGCATATAGAAGGACAGTGTGAAATCATAGAACCACTGGGACACATTTCAAATGGAAAATGTGAACTCAAGGGAAGAATGAAATCAAGAAGCACAAAAATTTAGCTCTTGATTTATCCAAATCTGACAGCAGTACTTCATGTAACAAAAACCAGATCAGCTTGGCAAAAGGTTTTCCTTTTTTAAAGGAGGTTTAGCTTTAATCTGTGATCGTGATAGATTGTCCATGGTCAAGAACCCCGCACTGATGTAAAAAACTGGTATTACTTGACACCCTAGTAACACAGACTTTCCATTGTGTAAGAGTGCTGTTGTGTTCCCAGTTTTTCACATCTGCTTACCAATGTACTGTATATATTTGGGTGGGTTTTTTTAAGTTGAAAACACAGAATTGTTAGCCCAAATGTGTTTCAGACATGCCTTGAGCATGCTTTTAATTTCCAGCTCCTTTTCCTTTCAAAAGTTCTTGCAGTTTAGCAACTTCATTTGCATGAACAGACTTGAAGTTTGCTAGGAACTTGGCTGCAAAGGCTCTATGAACAAATTTAGAGTTCTGCCAATATATATAGGTGCAACATGAAGGTCTGAGCATTCAGACCTTCTACCTGAGCCTCTTCATAGATCCATGTAACATTGTTTTGCAAAAATGGACCTTTGTTATGCAAGTGATGTGTATGCAGAGTGCATCAACTTGTTTTGGAGGTAAATGTTGCTTTTTCACTGCTGTTTTTTCTATGACTCTCATTGAGAGTACGAGTAAATCTACACTAACTACAATCCAAAAGCTAGTTTCAGTTACTATAGGCTTCCTAACCTACCTTTACATTAGCTAGCCTAAATATGAACAACAAGTTTAGTTTTAAGCTGGACTATTACAGTTAGGCACAATTGTGGTTAAATATTTAAAAAGCATAAATGCGTCTTTTGAGCTATGGTCCCAGTAATGGGCCATTCAGGGATGATCTAAATTTAAACCTATTAATTCAGAACATATTTGTAGAACTGTATTAAAGCTGTCTTTCTTTATACTTCTGTTAAGAAGTAGAAACCCAGAAATTTAAACAGACAAGCAGAACCCAAAACTGAATGAGTTACCGCTGAGACGTGTTATGTGGCTACCTTCTTGCTCTTGCTGCAAACTGCAATAAAACATCATTTAAGGTGCCATGAATATGGCTTAAACCAAGTTGTTGGGGGGTTTTTTTGCAATTTATACTTTGTTGTGAGTGTCTGTATAGGAGACAAATAGTTCAGTACTGTGCAACTATCCAAAATGCAAAATTAATTCTACTACTAAGTGATAGCATTAGAAACTGATGCAATTTTACAAAATTAACAGGCCTGCTTATTGAATGCTCCAGTGCACTGGTTAAGGACTTCTGAGTAGAAACATGGAAGGGATTCACTTTGGGACAACTTTTAACTTATAATTAGGAACAACAGCTGTGATGTGACAGATCCTTGTTGCCATCAACAAAGGTATGTACTAAGTGTCTGTTTGCACCTATGGACATTTACTGAAAGCAGTTTGGGTAATGAAACCTACATGAATGTATAGTTTAGGGGGTTTCACTAACAGAGATGAACTTTTTGAACAAAAGCACATGTTGGTTTTGTAAAGGTCACAGTCTGGAAAAAGACATCTTGCCAAAAAAGAGCGCAATGGTTACTATACAACAATCAGATGAAATCCCAGAATACTGCTTTTTTGCCACTTTTCAGAGTGGAACTGCAATGAAAAGGGACAAACCTCAGCTGTTCTCAGTGTTCTATATGGTATGTGTAGAATTTAAAGCTATTTGACTTTTTGGTTGAATTGGGTGAATTTTAAAATAACTTACATTTTTCACCATATTCATTACAGGCAAGATGCAGTAACTTCAGTTTTACTGTAAGTGTGCTTTTGTACTTTTGTACAATGTAGTAACTACTGGTTTTCGCTGCTTCAAGGTAAATCTAAAGTAAAGTAGTAAAGGAGTAAAATAGTTCATACTTTCATGAAATTTGAAGAGCAGTTTAGGAAAATTTTAAACATCTAGAACTATTTTTACTCTCACTCCAAATTTGGTAGCAACTTTGCACAGGGATCAATAAACTGAAATCATAATGAATGAAGAAAAACCACTTCCAGTACATTTTAGAATAGTATTCAAGCTGGAAACAGATAGATGAAATCAATAGTCATAAGATTATTCCATTTCCACAGGCTTCAAAGGACCTGCAAATGTTTTAAATTAATAATTAATTTTGTTTCTAATCTGAACAAATTAACTGTGTAATATTGCTGACTTTTCTATTTTAAATGAGTCTGTGATGATTTATGCATAGACTAAACTCAGGAATCAAAAACTCAAAATTATTTTGATGAACTTCATATCCTTTCGTTTTTAACACTGCTCCTTATTTCCATACCAGAAAGTTGTTATATTTGTTACCAGTCCAGACACTGAGTCATTCTTGTTTAAACCAGACACTAGGCTCTCTGTGTAATTTCTCTCTCCCCTTCAGAGTTTTTGGACTGAGAGGAAAATTGTAATGCCAGGTGCCTCCCCTAGCTCCATTTCTAGAGGTATTACTGTAAAAACACAGAGGTGCTAAATGCTGCCAAGCGGCAATGGAAATTCTCTGAGCTCTGGTTGTTTCAGAGGCAGCTAAATTAGGGAATACCACCTGATTCTGACAATATGTACAGACTTACAGTTTCCGGTTAGAATGCTTCATCTTCTTCTCTCCAAAAAAACCTCTCTCCTGACACTTTATCATGATGCAGTGATAGTCATACAGCTTATTTCGTATGAGGTAACCTGGCATTTAAAGGTAAGAACTCTGCAAGCTTCTCTCTAAATTTTATTGTCTCTTTTCTGAAAAATTTTGTGGAACTTTTAACAGAGCTGAAATGCAAGGATTTAGATATTGTTCATATTTTGTGTTAAAAAAAATCTATGTGTGATATAGGTTTTAAATGTGGGTGGCACCAGGAACTCAGTTGCTCTTCTTTTTGCAAACAAATAACCCTTGAACACTGTTGCTTTGGCCACTTTGAACTATGCCTGTTTTCAAATTATCTGTTTCATTCCAAAGCATAAAATTAAATTTATTTTCAAAGGGATTCAGTTTCCTAACTCAATTCTACTGGTTGTGTAATATAACTGGGCTACCTATGTTATAGACTATAGATGTTTAGACTCATACACTTCCGTCGCAGCAGTGCTTTAGTAATTATAGATGTAAAGAAGTTTGAAAGTGTCTTTCAAATGTCATTTTTCAGTAATTCCAGTTCTCACCGCTAGATGGCTTCCCAGGATAGTGGATATAGATCCAGACCTGAATTAACATGTGGGACTGGATTCATTTTGTCACATTCTTAGTGACATATACAGTCATAAAACCGAAGTTCTTTCCAGTTCAACTGTGAAGACAGCAATGTGATGTTTGACGCTCTCGAGCATCTTTTGACATCCTCAAAGCTTTGCGTATTAGGTTATTTCTGCTTGCTGCCACAAGTACGAACTGTGCATGAACAGCCCTCAGTTCAAGTGTGCAGTTAGAGCCTCCTCAGCAATGCTTAATCGGTACAGCTGAAAACAGAACTTACCTGCCTAATGCCTAACAGTGCAGCCAACCAAGTTGGGGGACCTAGTTGCAATACACTTTGCCCTTTCTCCTGTTACAACACACTTTAAAGTACTATGGAGACCTTGTGTTGCAACTATGCCCTCATAACTGGACAAAAAAGTCTTGGAAAGGGAGAGAAGAAAAATCACCCTTTGTTGTGAGGAAGTGACTCTCCCTCCTTCATTCAGAGCCTGCCTTTTTCATTGTCCCGTTTTCAGCAATGCAGGCATCTTCCAGCTGGGAAAATCCAGGAGTTGTCATGTTGTCCATAAAAACATTGGTCCAATGGTAATAGATTTTGCTGATTATCAGCCTAGACTGCATTCAGCCTGACAATCCATGGTCTGAAAGAAGTTTTCCCCTCCACACCAGCTGATCCTGGGCAAGCAATTCTCTGCCAGATCTCCCTAAGGCAGAGATGGCTCCCTTGAACTCAGCCTTAACCCTGACTCTTCCTGGAACTGCTTTTTCCCGGGCTCAAGTCAGACCCAAGCACCTTCCTTCTGGGAGGAGGCAGGGGTTGCCTGGCTCGGTTACAGCGTGCTCCAGTTCCAGCTGCGAGCCCAGGGTGGCACTCAGCAAGCCCAGCGTGGCACGCAGCAAGCCCCAGCTTGCAGCCTGCAGCCCCGGAGCCAGCGTACGCCTCAGCCTGCCTGCATGTGTGAGTTTATGTGCAGCGGCTCCCAGATAGCTCTGGGGGAGGGGAGAGCAAAGCCAGCCACTCACAGAAACAGTAGTGAAATCTCCCCAACACTTTAACTGTCAATCAGGCTTAATGGGGTATAAAAACTCCCCAGCGCCGCGGCTGTGATAGGCAGAGCGAGCAATAGGGAGAACTGAGTAAGAGCCAGAGCTGAAATAGTGTACGGCATAATTCCTGCTCTGTGATCACAGATACTCCAAGTGAAAAAAACAGGAGAGGGGGCAGAGAGAGGCGGTAATCAGCTCAACCTTTGCAACCGGCTCAGGACAGAACGTCTATAGATATTTATAGATATTAAAACAAAAACAACAACCTTACCCTGAATAGAGCCTTTCTTAAAAAGAAGGTCCTGGCAATTCTGTCTTATTTAAGCAATTTCCTGAGTCTAAGAATAGAAATGAGCTGCCTGGAAGGCACTGCAGGCTGAAATTTGGAGACATAGGCTGCTTTATTTTATTTTTCCAAGTATAAAAACCTTCCCTTTGGATACTGGATTTTTATGTCGGTCTTTGAAGCGGAGGGATGTACGGTTACTTTTAATTTTACTTTTTTTCTCTCTCTCTCTCATTTAATTTAAAAAAACTGTCTTCCAGTTAAAAAGCAAGGAAACCGTTTTACCTGCATGTGACAATCCCAGAGGACACCGATCAAGAAACAGGGGAGTGACTTGGTCTTCTGCACTACTTTACTCCTACCCCAATTTTTTTAGGGGGAGAGAAGGATTTTTCCAGTCCAGGAATCTCTTGCCCTCAAGTTTTGGAAGGGGGTTGAAGACTGGTCACCCATCTGGGGGTGCATGAAGGGTGTTGGTTCTCTGTTAACTTGGTTTTGTGAAGGGCTGGAAGAGAATTTTGCCTTCCTGACTTGCCTGGAACACGAGGATGATTTGGAAATGGCTGGGCGCTTTGCTGCTTTTCCCCGTGCAGATGGTTTATTTGGTGGTGAAAGCTGCCGTGTGCATGGTGCTGCCGCCCAAGCTCCGAGACCTGTCCGGGGACAACGTGCTCGTCACCGGCGGGGGCAGAGGCATCGGCCGCCACCTGGCCAGGGAGTTTGCGAAGCGGGGAGCCAGAAAGGTGAGCACCGGCATGAAGGGGGAGAGCTCCCACCTGCTGCTCTACTGGGAGCCCTCCGACTCCCAGACTTACAAACCTTTTCCCTCACCTCTGGGTGGGGTTGGTGGGATCGCTGTGAGAAGGTGAGAGGGGGGAAGGGGCGCTCCTTTTGCAAAACCCTGGCGTGCTGAGCCATTACGTGGAGTTACACTTCAGAAGTTGCCCGCTCCTCCTTCCCTGCATCCTCCCTCCCCACCTCATCTCAGAAAACGTGAAGGTGAGAAAGGGGCCCCCTCGCGAATCCTCCTCTGCTGACAAAGGAGAGGCTTTCGCTCCAGCCTAGGTTTCCTGTGGCAGGCAGAGGAGAGCTAAGCGATTCCCATGCGTGGAGCTAGTGCTCACTCGCATTTCTGTTTACTAGGCTGCTTCCTGGCAGTCCTGCTTGCTGGGACCGTGCGAACAGAGAGGGGGGCAGCTGCCTGCCGGCTCCAGCCTTTCAGGCTGAGCACAGCTTTAGCTCTCCTTAGGCGCAGCCCGGCTGCCACTGCCACGCGTGTCACCCCAAAGGAGAGGGGCTCGGCTCGGAGCGGGGCAAATGGCGTGTGCAGGGGGGCTCTGGCTCTCGCTCCTAATGATGCATTCTCTCCGGAAAGTGGGGAGGAGAGTTCAGATTCACCCTAGTGGTTTCCCATTCGCGAAAAAATAATTTCTTGTGCTTTCTGAAGTCCCTTGTGTTTTGCTTTTGGCCAGCCCGGAGCTGTTCAAAGGTAAGATGACACAGCAAGGAAGAAAAGCACACCATGAGTAGGAGCTGTGAGATTGTCTGCACGTTTCCTTTAGGAAAGAGGAAAAGGGAGAGAGGCTGAGAGACTGGTCTGTCTACACAGCAGCCTGGAAATGCCAGTGTAGCTGCTGTGTCCTTTCTCTAGCTCAGGAACTGGTGGTTTACCTTGAAACGTGGTGTTTTCCTAAGTACAGGTGTGCCCATATGTGTGAATCAATCAGGAATACAAAAACCATACGTACCCTGAAACGAGGCTTGAGATTTAAATTTTCATCTCCCCCTTTATGGGTAATGAAAGGGAGGAATCATGAAATTAGCTGGATAAATACTTCTCTCTGTGAGAGGGGATGAATGAGAGTAAATAGAGAATAAAGAAGAAAAATACAGAATGAGAGGATATTTAAAGAAAAATTTGCATTTAGTTTGGGATAGTGTTTTGTCACTTCCTTACACATGCATTACAGTTTTCTATGTGTGGTATAGAGCTATTCTGGCATACAACTTTGAGGTGTAAAATATGTCAGCATTGAACTTTGATGTTTGTATATGCTTGTGTTTAAACATCATGTTGAGATTTACAAATTCTTAGAGACAGAGCAAACAAGTTGACTGACCTTTGGACCCAAGCAATTTGCTGAAAGTGTATTTATATTATCTGTTAGAATACCAGGCTTCATTATTTATTTATTTAGTCCGGCTGGTTGCTATGCTAAGCTCTGGTATTAAAGTACCACCATTTCTGCAGCTAATTCAAGAGCTGCTTAGCTGCAGTTGAGCTAGAAGCTGAACAATGGCAGTCAGCCTTAATGAACCAGGTGACATGGGCCAAAAGGAGAGGGAGCTATTAAAGATGTAGAGCTGAGGGTGAAATTACTGTAAACAGATACAGATTGTAGTTCATTTGTATGTCTTATCTATAAGATCTCTGTTTCTCAGAAGGAAAGAATAAATGAGAATAATTGTTGGGAACCTTTGCACTTGTCTGATATGATGTTGTGGAATGCTGTGTGGTTGCTAGTTATTGTTTAGAACTTGGGGGGGGGCGGTCCTTTTTCCAGGTCTGTCATCAAGGTGTTTCAGTTTTTACATTTACTGAATTTGAATTAGATTCTCCTTTTGGTTATACCATGGCTATCTAATGAGTCAGATATGGCACTCGCCAAGTGTCGATCGTCTCTGGCAGTGGCACTGCCTTTCTGCCTTTGGTAGTGGGACATTTTCACTGCAACACTGAAGTAGTCTTATCCTTTTCTTCCTTAACACTTTTAATGACAATTTTACCTAAGTTTCCATTCCCTTTGCTGTGAGATTTCAATTCTTTCCTGCCACCTGTGCTCAACCCAAACTTTGTGAATTTAATGCAGTCTCCATGTAGAATGCAAGAGACCTCTCTTTGGCACTCTCTTCGATTTTATGCTTTGCCTTAGACAATCAAACAGAAAGAAAAGACTTGAAGTGGCTAGCAAGTCATCTTTCAATAAGGCTTGTGAAAATTAACTATTCGATTTTTCTGATGTCTTCTTACGCAGTTACCTGTTTTACAATTATATGCAAAGCTTCAGTTATTGATTATAATTAATAATTTACAACAGATTCTGGTTATCGGATGGTGTAGTCACAATACTCCAAGCTTAGAAAAACACTTCCGCCAAAGGTGTGAAATTCTGAGGCCAAGCACAGTGTTACAGAGAGGTGAGTGGAAACAGTAACGTATAGATTCAGATTCTAATAGTGGGTGTGCAGTGTATCTTGAAAAAGTCATCACAGCGCTTGCGCACACAGACATAGTGGCGGAGTTTTGGAGGTAGGCGGCGATATATAACCATATTTTTGAGATTAGAATCTTCTGAAAGATAGGTTAGTTGAGACTTAGCATATGAAATTTCCTCTGATAATTAGACAGGATTGGATTTCATCTTACACTCTATTTTCAGAGGCTAGTTTTGTTAATCACAAATGAGATGTATCTGAGCAGTTCTCATGTAAAATGACAAGTGTTGTATCTCGCTAAGATTATGAATTGTCACATCTGCAACTTTTTTACTGTAAATTTTGATCTTGCATTTAAAGCTATGAAGATGGCAAGAAATAAATCAAAAAAGCGTTTATGCAAATGGAAATATAGTGTATTCTGCTTGATAGATTAGCATGGAGATTGAAATTCTCAATCCAACAGACTGGAAGTCTCTTGGGTATGATCATGTAAATCCATCCTGATTCCCATTCTCTGCCCCCATATTTTTAAGTCCATTGTGCCTCAAATATGACTTGGACAGGTAAATGTCTAGGAGTCATTTCCTTCTAGGGTGATGATGCTTTTCCCATGGTTGTTCATTGGCCTGTCTGATGAAAAGGCCACTAAGGGGACCAAGCGGTGTCAGTTGTATTTTCAGTTAGGGAAGTGTGTATCTTCTAGTTTTTTCAATTAAGACTACCAGTGAATTTTAGGCAATGAGAGACTTTAATCATTAGATCATCCATCCCTGTTTATACTAAGAGGTCAAAGGATCCATACTCCTTTTTTACTTTGGGATAAAAGTTTTCAAAAACTACTTGGCCATGGGAGGCATTGTGTACATAAATGCTTCCTGTAGCACTTCTGGAAAAAAAACAAAAGCATGTAAATTTGCTGTATGCAGAGAAAGAGTGGTTTACAGATGATAGGGACATGTTAGTGTTATTATGAGGGATGAATAGCATTTCATTTTCTCCGGAAGTACTCAAATATTGTAATTCAACTTTCACGCTGTTTCCCAGAGATGTGTCCAGATTCAGAAGTGCTGGCTGAGCAGTTACTTTGCTGCTGCTGAATTGCTGGAGAAACGTACTTTTTTGCTTTCTGTTCCTTCTTGGTTGCTTGCAAAATTCAAAATTGTCACTACTGGTGGGTTTAACTCCTGAGAATTTTGACTAGACCTTAAAAGTATTTGACCAATAGAGCATCACCTCTACCTCACTCTCACACATTGGTAGCTTTGTTAAGGCTCTTAGCTTTCAATATTCTGTGGTTAGCCAAAATGGCAGAGTATACCTGTGCTAATGAAAAGGGAGAAGGAGAGATTTTTATGAGTTTATGATTTAATGCCTATGAAATAAAAATCCACTTCCAAAGCCTAATGGTGTTTTGCAAAGAATATACTGTGTAATTGAGTTAATATTGGGAAGTCTGGCCCCTTTGAACAATATTTCTTGTGTGGAAGAACAGCCCTCTACAGATGTGACTAGTCAGGGGGATGTAGAGGCTGAATGGGTTCATTCACTGGTGGTTAGAGTTGGAAAATGCCTCTGGTTTCCTCTGAGCCATTTGCTTTTCCTACAGCGTTTTCTATTATAGTGCTTTTGCCAGAGAGTTGTCAACCCTGGTTTTGATGATCTCCAGTGATGCAGTTTTGATTCATATGACTTTTGTATGTCATTGGTATGTCTTGCTCTTTGTTAGGCTTTCTTGAAGGGCATTTCCTTGATGTCTAAAAATTTTCCTTGTAATTTTAATTTACTTTGTTCACAGATTATTTAATCTGAGGTCTGATTGAACAAGAAAGAGATGCTTGATTCTTAAGCATTCTGGAGTTTTCAGTATCACCAAAACCGAATAAAAGTAACCGAGAAAGATATAATTATAGGATAGAAACAGATTCCTCAACTCTGATACGTATTTTAGTATTCAAAGTTATCTGACAGTGGCTTTGGAAGCCTTTCTGGGGCCTTTCCTGTTGGGAGACTGGTCAAAAGCCATTGTTTTTCATTAGGTTTTTTTTATTTGCATGGAGGGCTCTGGGCTCAGAAATCAGCAGTATGGATTTTCAGTAGCGTATCTACAAGGGATCTTATACAGCAGTGCTTTTCTATTGTTCCTTTGTGATCATTTCTGTGATCTCAGTTTCTTTCAATGTATATTTTGCCCTCCTATGTTTGCTGCTCTTTTCCCCCCTCCAGCTGTGATATGTTTGTCTATTTGGTAACTGTAGCTGTTAATGAATGAACAAGTGGGCTTCTAGGGAATCAGGGGTGTTTTGGCATGAGAGATGTCTCCCAAGTACCAAATGGGTTAGAGGCAGCCCTGGCCTTGTGTTAGTGTGACAGTACTGCAGAGGAGAGTTGCACAATTCCCGTTAACCTTGTTGGGAGTTCTTCACATTCATCACTTACAATGGCCCTGTAAATACACTGAAAGATCTCTCCTTTCACAGTTTTGTCCTCTGGACATTCGCTTCCTGTACTGCAGGAGACTGTGCGACTCAAAGGGTTTGCATGCTTGTGTGGCAGATGAGGTGAGCAGTCTGGAATATCAGGACAGACAAGAGCCCTTACTAGATGGCAAGGAGCTAGTATCACCAACAAAAACAAGAATCGGAAACTTTGCTCTTGCGTGGAATGTACCGCTTGATAGCCATGACCTCGCTCTGTCAGCACTGGAGTCTAGACAATTATGTCTGCAAGGTACTGCAAGGATGACAATGTGATGGGCTGCTGTAGAATGCCACGAACGCAGTAATACAGTGATCATTATGGGATAGTGAACAAAGATCCTGAAGGCACTACTTGAAAACTTTTGCTTTGAAAACTGATTAGAGATTTTTTTGTTGTCATCGTTTTGGTTTGTATTTTTTTTATATCCCTCCTGATTTTGTTCAGGCTACAAAAAAAAAAACCAAAAACCCAACACCCTGCAATCTCAACTGTTCTTTCCATCATTACTTCCACCACATTTTCAAAGTCAGACCTTAATGTCTTCATTTAGGAAGATACCTTGTCATTTGAGTGTGCTATCCTCTGTCAGCTCCATGACCATTGGGATGGTAATAAGAAGTCAGTGGAGGAAGGAGCACTGAGGAAAGGATGAGAGCTGTGCAAGCCCGCACTGCTCCTGAAACCTAGAGCCAGTTTCCCTCAGTGTTCCACTGAATTCAACAGAACTGAAAACCTCAGAGGAATTGCAGGTGCTTGAGAGAGCCTTGTATAATTGGAGACTTAGCTACATGAAATTCTAGGCTATAAATTGTGTTTAGGATGAGAGTATTGCAGAGAGGTTATGTAAAAATGGTATCAGGTCTTAGAATATAGCCTTGTATTCCAACTGATGGAAAATCTGGCAAGTTTTGAAATGAGTTTTTACAATGGCATGCTCCTCCTACATTATCTACACGAACTGCATCTGTAGTTCTATGAATATTTCACTTTGGTCGTTATGAATCATATCGACATATTATTGTCCTGGTTTGTATGAATTAGTATATGCCTTTTAAAAACTTCTTTATAACATATACCAATGCTATAGATAAAAGATTATCTGCATCATGACTAGAGCTGGAAATTGAATTAGTACTAATCTGTGAGGGCAAAATACTGAGACTGATGCTAAGTCATTCAGAGCTGTGACCTTTAGGGTGTAGGACAAAAGCTATCAGTAACAGTTCTTAATCTAAAATGTCTTTTAAAACACTGGTCATTCTCAAGCATTCATCTCTGACTTCACTTTCAGAACCTGTAGAATACTCTTACTAAACTGTATTTGACTGACTTAGCTCTTGCCTAAAGAAGAACCTGACGTTAAATTCTTAGCACACAAGAATTTTGATCTGCCACGGAGTTCCATCCAGATGGGCTGTAGTGTTCCAAACCTAAAACCGCTTATTTTGTCATGTACATGGTGTATAATTTCTGATAATGTGCTGGAGGAGTGGAGAAGGTATGAGATAGCATACCTGAAGTAAACTCAGTAAGTCCTTCTGCTTGCTGCCTGTCAGGTTTTAAATCGACTGCAGCTGGGCCAGTCTTCAAGAAGACATTTGTATTCTGCAAGTAATAACTGATTTCTGACATTACCTTGCAATTCATTCTGAGTTCAGAACATGAATAGACCTGATCTGGCCACCCCAGAGGAGATTAGTTCTGATTATAAGGAAAAGAGCTGATTTAAAATTACATCATTTCAGAGCTGAGAGGAACTGGTTTTCCGCAAAATATGATTAATCACCATGTACTTGTTTTTAACAGGCACCATGATCTAACATAATGAAATCATAAAGCTTTTAAAATTATGTTTATGAAAGAAATGGACACAGTTCTGATGTACTTTACCCAACGTAAATGCAGTATGCAAATGTACTGCACAAACAGATGTTGAGTTGGCCTGCTGTATAATAATTTTAAAAAGGCTCAGTGTAAAATTTACATAAATATTTTTAGATTTCAGTATTAAGACAACGTTGTCAAGAGAGCATCTGTCCACATCCTGAATGCTTTTTATGCCCTGTGGAGATACCAGAATGACGTATAGTCCATGTATCTAATGGATTTCTCTATAGTAATTTAGAAATGCAAATAAGTAACTAGCCATTTTGAAAAGGCAATCTGACATGTCTGAACGTGAAAAAGATAATCTAAAAGGAAATTTTGCATTTTCTATGTTGTAGATATGTTAGTGTAATGGGAATATTTACCCATAGTAAATTAAGTTGTACATAATTAATCCCCTGTTTGTGTGATTTAAAAAAAAAAACCATAGGAACTGAACAGTTTCAGGCATATTTTTAATGATGGTTACTTTAATCTTATTTAAATTTAAGCACTTAATCTTGCAGTGAACTATTAGAGCATGTCATAATTTACCGGTAACCAGAAGTATGTGAAAAGAATTGGGGAGTGAATGTTTTTCCATGTCATGCAAAATAATATATTAATTTGGAACTTTTGGTAAACTATGAGAGCATAAATTTGATTGAGTTGCTTTATGGTGTCTAGGAAGGCTTTCTTTCCATAAAGATTATATACTGACAGAAACTTTATTTAATGGCTTCCTGTTGGCAGCTCACTTCCGTGTTGATTGAATTTAAGGATGGGCAGAAGAACCCTTGTTTCAAGTCCCAGGCTTAGGTGGCATTAAGCCTGTTATGTGTGCTAGTGCCAAGGCCAGCAGTTTGGAAAACATGCTGAATAAGTGTCTCTGGTTGGCAAGCACAGCTAGAATTTATCAGATATCGGATCTGTTGGTGTCTGTGAAGCCGCATTCTGGCTGGAGCTGTTTTAGCTCATAATTTAGAACATACCTGTCTTGTTACTGAGTGCGTTGTAAGGAGAATAAATAATGTTAACAAGAAGTGGAACTTGCCGAGTAACAGGCTTGTCATCTCACATCAGGATACAGTGATGTCATGTGAAAATACTGTCCCAGTGAGACCGTGCTGTGTTGGCACACCAAAATCCAGCACTTTTTAAAATGCATCAAGACAATTAAACGAGGCTTCCCACGAAATATAAGGACTGTGTCAATGCTCTAAGAAATCTTGAGGTAAGTTTTAAAGATGAGGTTATATATTAATGTTGTTGTAGTGCCTCAGAAACCCACTCATGCACCAGAAATTATTTGGCATAAAGATACTAAATGTGCTGTATGAGGGCAACAGAAAAAGACGATGCCTACCTCAGGGTTTACAGTGTAGATATAAACCAAAAAGCAACAGCTGAATACAAACACAGAAGTCTGTACTGATGGTGACTGTAAGCAAGTATTTCAGCATCATTCATTTAGCCATTTTTAAATTTTTAGAAAGGCATCACAGCAATGGAGGTTTTAAAGTGGAATTTGAAGACCACAATAAAGAGTTTTGGGGAATGTTTACAGAGGTGCAGACAGTGTGGTAGAAAACACAAAGGGTTTTTTTGAAAATTAGTGCTGTGAGGTAAAGGCTGCAATAGGAGATCTGATGCTAAATGGAGGGTGATCAGTAACATGGGGATAGCGGCCTTGAAGGTGAATACGGAAGCTTAGATCTGGAAAGGGGTGGAAGAGGAGACAGTAAAATTCAAAATGAGAGTTGACCTGGTCAAAGCAGTAGACTAAGTATATGATCCTGAGCAGGGGGGTTGGACCCGATGACCTCCAGAGGTCCTATCCAGCCTCAACTGTTCTGTGATTCTGTAATCTTAGTCTTAATTTGTACCAAAGAAAGGAAAAAGGCTGCTTTTCTGAATTTCATGGCTGACAAGATGGTTTTGGACTATGATGTTTCACCTTACTTATCTGAAGTGATTCATCCCTATTTTATTTGTGTGGTTTCGTCACCTACAGTGACTTGTTAATGTGCTGTTTGTGTTTCTGTTTGCATTTATGTCATGAGTCTGGCACAGGCTAGAAAAAAGTTGTCTCATTTGTAGAACTATTTCCATCTGAAGTACTGAGATATATAGGTAGTTTTTACTGCATTATAAAATGAATTAAACACGCTGTTGAGCTAATGTCTAATTAGTCTGGCACAGCAATTTGCTTTAAGGGTGACCATAAGCCCTGCATGCATTTCTAAGCATTCTGACTAAAATGTTTAGAAGGAATCAAAGTTGGAGGTTTTTTAGTTTGGCTTTTTTGGGGTTTTTTTACTCTGCTGTGAAAACTTGTCTTAATAGGATGATAGTATGCAGTGGATGATAAAAATATGAAGGAGAAACTTAGAAAACTCTGAATAGACTCTAAATTACATTCCTCAAACAGATCAGCAACATTCAAAGAGAACATACACTAAGTTAGTACATCAAGAACTACATGATTTTACATCAATACTACCGTAGCCCAGAACAGGAACTTAGCCTCACAGTAACCTGAGAGGTGTGAAAGTATTATGACAATTTTTCCAAGAAAAGAACTAGGACAAATAGATGATGATGATGTACTCCACAGAAGTAGCCAGTTAATTCTACAGGAACTATGGGGAGAAGAAAAAAAGACAACATCTCTCTTTATTTCCTTCCCATAAAACTGGACAAGTGTGTAGAAATTCTGTATCTTTCCCTCTGGTCAGTTTGGAAATGTCAGCTAATGATCCATTAACAAATCCATTAACAAATGTCAGTTAGTTTTTAATGTTCATTTTTCACTTTGATTTCTGGAATGAATTGAAGATACAAATCTCATACCATTGCTGCTTTAAGGTGTTGTGTAGGGAAGGGACTGCAAAGGAAAAATCTTAAAGGCAGAGAACAACAGCCTCAGAGCTGACCACCGAGAGAGAACAAACTGGAATTTTTAAACTTGTGTGCTTATCAGGAATATGAAGCAGAAATTATTAGAGAGGTCTTTTTAGCTGGGCCCAGGCCCTGTTCTTCAAAGCATCATGACAACATGCTGAAGAGTCGAACAAGTCAGACCCAGGCACTGCCAGATCCATTGGCTGATAACACTGACGCCAGTGGAGAAGGGTCAAATACATGCTGTTTGACCTTTATCCCAGTGGGGATTAAATTGATTCTAATTAATAGGCTTGGGAATAGATGGGTACCTTGGCAGAGTTTGTAACTAGTTTAAGTTGTTCATCCTATTAGCTTAGCCATAAACTATGCATAATTACAAAAGGATTTTGTGGACAGCCACCCTTATGTTGTCACCTTCTTAATTACAATTCATTGAATACAGTGCTACAGAGCTTACTTGTTTTGAGTAACATAGGGATTTCTGTTGTCTAGCACTGCCAGAGCAAATGTGTCAGTGCTCCACTCATGGCCATAAAATAGTGTTTGAAAGCACAAATGCAGCTCTGCTGACATCAGTTATGCTTTATGTATGTGACTGTGAGATAAATCTGGCTCTCAGTATGTAATCAGTGGCAGTTGTACCTCTGAGCACACTTAAACAACATAAAATTATACATATTTTGAGGTGGTATAAAAATGATGCCTGGAAAGATTCTGGGCTGTGATTATCCTCTAGTATGACGTATTTTTAGCCACAGGTTAGAAAGAGTCTATATAAAGGTGGGGTGACAGTTGGTATGACCTGGCTAATATATTTAATCCCTTATCTAAATGAAACAATTTCAAATAGCTGCAGATGGAGTTCAAGCTTCACTTCTCATTCAGTCAGTGTTCCTTCTCTTGGTCAGCACAGATATCACCTTGCACCAGTTGTTTCGATAGGTAGTGTTTGTCTTTTAGGTATGTCCTCTTTTCCAGTAAGTCCTGGACTGAAACTTCTAGCTAAGTTGTTCTGAGTGTAGACTTGTATCAGAAAGTGAAAACTTCAGACACTGAACAAAGTCTTATTTCAGTGTTTCTTAGAAGCTTCACTGAGCAGCAAATGTCTCCTGTATAGAGCTAGGCCTACGTTAAGAAATCAGGAATTACCACTCAAAAAAAGCATGACATTTCAAGTAATTACAGTTCTTTTTTTCATTCTATTTGCCCTTTGAATCGCTGGGTACACCCAAATTACACTTTCAAGATTTTCTTCATATCTGAGGAGTGGACAAACTTGCACCACTTTAACTGAAAGCAGAAATTGTTAGCTAATCTTTTAATTGGACCTTAAGAAAAACCTCAAATATACTAACTTAAAATAAATTAACGGGAGTGGAAGATGTTGTAAAGACACTGCGCAGTTCACCTTTCCATGCCCTTAAAAAGAATGGCTCAACAATAACAGTGGGCAATCAGATATTTTCTACATGAAGATTAAATTGGTGTTTGTTTTAGATCTGTCATTTTAATCTCCTTGCAAGTAGTAAACAGAGACACCTTGTCTCTGAACAGCACATTTTCTGGGCAAGACTTGGCTGTGGTAGTTTGGAGAGGGAACGGGAAATCCTGACATCCACTTTCAGCAGCTTGGTTTTACGTTGACTACAAACTTAAATTCCCTATGCCCTACCTCCTAAAAAAAGCCCTACCCGTGAGGACAAAACTCGGCTTGCTGCCCTAAAGAGAAGAGATGGTGCTTCCAAGTAGAATATTAAAGACATCCAGCTGGTACAAGTGCTTCTTTCCCAAAGAGGTAATAGAACAGGGCTGGCTCTAACCACAGCGAACTGTCAGAATGATGTAAGAACATTTCCAGGACTCTTGGGAAACACGGGAGTCCTGTCTCACTGAACTGAGTTGTTTGATTTTGGGTTTTGAGATATGCTGATTGTGCAGTGTTGTAGAGTGTTCTCTGTGTTGCTTGTTACTTGATTTTAATCCAGGCCCCTTAGAGACTATTGTCTATGCTGTGTTTATATTTGAATGTGTGCTTTATGGAAGCAAGAGGTTTGCCTCTTTAAAAGCAAAGCGTTTAGCCATCAAAGGGGTTTTTCTGGGTTTCATTTCCCTAGATGATGATGTGCAACTGTTTCAGATTGCTCTGTGGCACCTTCTCCGCTGTAAGGCCATGTGTGTATGTATGCACACATGTGTGTCTGTGTGTGGGTAAGTGTGTGTGCGCAGTGATCTGGCACCTTGCAGCTCCTTTACAGCCCAGAGTTCAGCAGTGGGTCAGCCAGCTCCTAATGACATCATTACACTTGTTTACTGCTCACACAGAGGAAGTGCTATGCTGATGGGTTTGACCACTGTCATCATCTTATTTTAGTCCTGCATTTTTGCAAAATCAGACATTTAGAAACGCCTCTTCTACAAAGTGATTTTAGTTTCTTTTCCTGACTGAGTTAAAAGGGGAAATAAAAGATAGAAAATTCTTAACCACTGAAATTATATTACAAGTACAATATTTCATGTTGTCATTGAAATTGTTAGTGCAACTAAATAATCAGAATGCTGGTTATAGATTGAAAAAAAAATCCATCTCGAAGGGAGTCAGTATAATAGGGATGAACTGTTGTTCTGCAATACATGAAGTCAGAATGGCTTCTTTAGCCACTAGAAGCAGTGAAAACAGTTAAAATACTTTTGGTTTGCTTTTGAGTTACAGATTTAGGCCAAGTCGTGTTATTTGTTTCAGGATCTAGACTTCTAAGTGCAATTTCAACAAGGACGATACATTACAGATTTCTCACTGGTGCACATGGAGATTGCTGTCAGTCAGCACACCTGCAAACCATGTCAGTTAGTTCAACTGTTTCTGTCTTTTTGTGTACCTATATTTTTCAGTGGAAGTAAAGATTGTTCTACAGTGAATGTGAGTTAACCAAAGCCAGGCCTGGTTTTTAGGACTACATTTCACACACTTCATAGAAGTAGTTTACAGATCCCCAATGCTCTCCCATCTACTGGTAGGTAGAAAACCCTTATGGCACAGAGCTGTGCTTGTTACCAACTTTGAACACATTAAGGAATTATTGTGCATCAATATTATATTACTGCCCCCTTGGCTAACTCTTAGTTACTGGACCAGGTTACTTCATAGAGTTTATTTTACTGGAAAGTAAAGTTTATCTCGTGTTCTGTGATAGCTTAATTGATTTTATGTTCATGTTGAAGTGAATTAACTTCATTTTGCATTGCAGTGGCCTAAAAAGCATGCATGTGGTAGGCAATCACATCCAAAGGATGGTAACTTCCAGGGAGCTGTAACTTATTAGTATGCTAGAGCTTGATTTGTGATTGCCTGACCAGCCCCTCTAGTTTTAATAAGTATCATTGTAACAGAATCTGATTAGAATTGCTTTGATCATTTCTGGATAAAAGTAATGATCATAACTTTGTTTCTACATGTAGGTATCATTTTATGTAACTAGACCTGTACTGTTTTTAACATTTTTTTATAAGTGGGGGTAGCTACTTCATCTTAACAGAGTATTGAAAAAATTGGTATAATCAGTGAAAGACCCTTTTTAGCCACCTGTACCCCTCTGGGGGATGCATGCTCTGGGAGCTTACAATCCTCTGATTCCCATCCTCCTTCTCTGACTTAACAGGCCGAGAAAGTTAAATATGTCCTGAAAACTGTCATTTGTACAACAGATGAATAGATTTTAGAAATTCTGCCCTGTTGCATAGCAACAGCCACCATTAAAGAATAACATTTTGAAATGTACATAAAAAGATAGGAAATCAGTTAAGCATTTAAATATTGAAGCTTTCTTCTAAGCTGTATCCTTTATTTCTTTGACTAAAATACTTATAAGAAAAGCTCCTTTTGACAGCTTTTAGATGGTTTTAAAATGGTAGCAATTTTTTTCTGGAGGCAAAGAAAGGAGGCTTGTAGGGGGGCTTGTCTGGAGCTGTTGCTAGCATTCAGTTTATATACAAGTTTAATGTAGGCGATTTTAACTCCCAGTACTTCTCCAGTAGACTCATGGGAGAAATTATTTTTTCAGTCAAGAGCTGCATCATATTATGCACGTGGATGATCTGGAGCATATTTTAGGCCTTTCTAGAGGGTAGTTTATAATGACAGCGTTAGAAACATTATTCATCCTAGGCTTCCATGTCTGGTTTTGTTGCAAGCCTTCTTCCAGTTTAACAAATTTAAACACTTCCCTTATTCTTCCTTTTCTGTGCTGTTCCTACAAGAGCTGGGTTTGTCTGCCTAGGTCTTCCTCTGGCTTGTAAACATTCCTGGTGGTTCCCTGTTCATCAAGCTTCTAACACATTTACCGTGTTGTTCACCTTATTTTTCAATTCTGCTGATGTGACAGTACAGCAAAATGCAAAGTCCCCATGACAGGTAACAGGACTATGATGACATATCACTCGTAACAATGTGGAGTAAACTTAGCTCCAGTTTGCATAGTAGTGATCATAGCTTCCTGGCAACGTTCAGAACCGGTCCAGCATCAGAAGGCTAATTGTTACCTCTTGAGTATAGCATCTGATTGATAAAATTGTATTTATTATTTTTTATAGAGCTTGTAGTGGAATTGTATATATTCCCCAAAATAAGTAAAGTGCTGATGAAATATAATGATTTCGCTTAAAGCAAAACTGAAGGTGTTCTGAATGAAAGCTGACAATTTTTGCTCAAAACTGGTAATCCAGCATAATTGATACTTTTGTAAACTCTCTGGGAGTCTAGCCCTAGGAGTCTGAGTGCTGTCTCAAATGTGGTGATGCAGTGGCCAGCCTTCTCCACTAGAAGTTAAAACCGCTCAGCATTTCAAAATTAGGCATTCTGTTAGAGAATTCATCTCACAAATATAAAGGCAAACTCTAAAAAATAATCCAATTCTATTGGCACCCAGTTTGTAGCTCTTTAATTCTTCTTTTCCATGAATTTACGTTAGGTCTGATTTATCCACTTTGTTCGTTAAGAAGTAGTAGACTTTTCAGTTGACTGTTGGTTGAACCAGGCAATTTTAGAAGTTACTTTCACCCAGTTGGGTGATGGAAATAATGCTGTGTTGGATCCACGTTTTTAATTTCACATGTCCCTTACTTCTAACATTACCCTGTAATCTAAACTTCTGATTGTTTTTAGCTTTACAAAAACAAACACCCTTAACCGTTCAGTGTCAACATAACTTTCTGTCATAGTAAATGTTTAACTATATTACATGAACTTTTAACCTGCCACATGTTAAGAACTCTTTACCCTGAGAGGTATATGCAATAAGTAAAAACAATAATGCAGGATTTTGGAAGGAAAACTTGCAAACAGCAAATCTTCAACTATGCTGAAATGCCCTGTTGGACCATGGCATTTCTGTCGAGCAGATCCAGTCATTTTTTTTTTTCTCCTTTGAAATGTTATTTCTATCCCTTCGTACTGTCTGCTGTGCTTGCAGTACAAAAGGGCTTTCTGCACCTGCATATTTACCCTCCCCACAATTTCCTGAGATCTCTGTGGACATTTTTTATATGAATCTGGATTATAGGGATGGCATGCCAAGCAAATGGAGGCGGCAGCACTCTGGTTATTTTTACAGGATGGAGTATTATATTTCTGTTGGTAGATATCTGCAAAGCCTTACCTCAAACACATGACTTTAAAAAACCTATCCCTCTCCCCAACCCCCAGATATGCCACTTCTTTCTGCTTTGCAGCCAGAGAATTTTATTGCTGGATATTTCTTTGTGTGCTTTGGTTCCCTGGAGCAGAGGCCGGTTCTAACACATGGTGTGGCAGACATTCACCATTAAAAATCTGTCGTTTTTTCCCCCACAAATGCTTCCATGAACCTTTGCAGGGTGACAGCTTGTGGCCACTTGGTGCTTTTGTTGGAACGTGCACTCCATTTGACCCTGTCCCAGCGTTAATAGGATTGTAAAGGCTGACTCCTGCGTGACCTCTTCTTGCAAACAACCCTAACCCTTCCCCTTCCTCAACTGTTCTGTACAACAGAGCTGAAAAGTGTTGCTCCCAAGGCAGTCTGGAGTCGCAGTTCATGCTGCAGACGAAAGCAATTGGAAAAACCACTGGAAAAAAGTCAGCATGGGGCCACCTGTCCTTAAATAGTCCCGACTGTGAGAACAGTAGGCATTTGTTCCCTTCTTTAAAGGGAGCTGGTCTTAAATGCCTGTATGCAGACAGAAAATTACAAATTTTCTTTCCAAGGAAGCCCCCTGTTGAATAGGAGGCAGGTGTTTACATACTTCTCTATGATATTTTTAGGTGCTGTTTTGTTTCCTTCAGAGGAAAAAAGGGGTGACTGGGGTACAACTGGAATTGACTCTGGTTTAGGTGAATAATGTTAATCTCATCGAGTGCTAAGTCAACATATAAAGTAATAAAAGTTCTGACTCTAGACTGAAGGAACTGGAATTCGCTCTTTTTGTCTCCTGAAGTTTCTTTAGACCTAACTTTTAATCTCGTTGCTGTATATTACTCCTGGCCTTAACTCAAACCAGTTTATAATAGTCTGTGTTTTGTATTCACCATGGTGGCAGGATTAAGTTTAAATTAAATTCTTACAGTCTAATGTCTTTACAACTTCTAAATACTAATCTTGAAAAGCTTGTGTGTGAAATAGGTAAATGGGCTTACTCTCTTGATTCCCCCATGCTTACCTGTGCTCGCTCTTATACCCGTCCCTTGCAGCTTTGATATTCACTTTCCACTGTGGGAATTGAGAAAATTTTGCCACTGGCCTGCTTTGTTTGCTTACTTTTATATAAGTGTCACTAAGGGGCTGGGTTAAGTATTTTGACCTACTTCAGGCATCAAAAGCTTCTTTTTTCCTTTCTAAAGCCAAGATTGGCTTTTCACACTGAACGGCCACACCTTTCACTCTTCCAGTAATCTGTCTCCAGCATGCCTCTCCCATGGCGAGCTCCTGAAAGAACTTGTCTGGCTTTGCCCTGGGGGCTAGAGAGGGGAAGGGGTGGAGGAGAAAACCCTTATGCCATTGACAAGCAAAATACATGAACACTTTTGAGGCTGTAGGATTTAACCTCCTGTTCTCATGATATGCAAAACTCTGCCAGGATTATGGGATACATTGGAATGCATTTCTTTGGAGGACCAACTGTGAGTTAGTATTACGAGGCTTTGTAAATATATGGGGATAAGACTGACATACTTCAGTGGATTATCTACACTTTGTACTTCCTAAAAGTATGCAGGAACTTTCAGTATTGGGTGCAGAAAGGCTTTCCCTGTTTGAACAAAGGTAGCAGTCTGTGCAATTACAGATACCAGCTCAAACAGAGCAACTTTTGTTTCACTGGACTAGGAAGGAGGTTGAAAGGGGAATGAAATGTGTTGACCTACCAACTACTTCCTATCTCTGCTGATCTGTGGCAAGGAGTTGTGGTTGATTTGTGGAGGCAGCAATAATGAGATCAGGCAGGAAGGGCACTTTCGTGTGTCTCTGCAACACTTTAATCTTTCAGTGTCTTCAAACTGATACAGAGAATTGCTTCACAAATCGTAAAAATGCAGAAACTTTTGGAATGGAAGTTCTATCTGCTAATCAGTATGCACGTTGTGCTGGGAAAAAATGAGAGTGAACAATTCTATACTAAAATACAACCCAGAAAATTCAAGGGGAGTGTCAAGAAATGGCACATGTTTAGTCTCAGAAATGCTTTTGTTATGGGACACCTTTCCAGCACTGGTCTAGCTCACTGGAGGGATAAAGTCTAGCACAGCGGGTTTGCTGAAGATACAGTGCCAGATTAATTGACGGTGTAAAAGGGCAACATTCCTTTGCTGCTGTTCTTGAACTGTGTTAGCAATAAAATCGGACCAAACAAGTTAAATAGCCTTGTAAATGATGTGAAATTAGCTCTAACCTCATCTCCTGCACCAATAATATACTTAAGACTCTGGAAGCATAGATCATGCGTGTATATGGTGGTTGATAGCAGCTTCAATCTAGGCTAGTTTATATAAATTAGTGGCTTTATCTGATTTTGTGGCGGTCAAAAGCATAACTCTTACTCGTGTTACAGTGAAAATCAGGATTTAAACCTGCAGTCAGGTTTGGGGCTTTTGGCAAGTAGCCAGTGCAGGCCTCTATTAGAAAGTCTTGCCTTAGTACAACAGCAGCTAAAACCTTCCTTTTGACTCCCCTCCGACCTCAGGGCATGTCTCATTAGCAGATTAAGTCCAGAGTTAAACGAGTCCTCTGGGAGGGGAGGATGCAGTGTCTACTGAGCCTGCCACTCTAGCTGAAATGATTTTCCTAAGGCCAGATAAGGAGTTCTGTGACTTGCCAGAGGGGAGAAGATCTAGAGATAAGGTTTGTTTTGCAAAAATCTGCTCATGAATAAATCCTGGGAAAATCTGCACTGAACTGTGATGTCACAGCCCTTGCCTGCTTTAAGGTTAATTAAGAGCAGGGCGTGTTAAGTTCCTCTGTCATCATAAATCTATTCCTTCCTATGTCCAATGGTAGGAAGACTCCTACCCTGCTGCTGCCGGCTCTCACCGCCTCTCGCCAGCAGCCTGGAGCATAAGCGATTGCTTTAACATTCCACCTGCCTCCCTGACTGCCAACCACCGGGGTCACCCAGAGGTAACCACGGGGCAGGAAGCCTCCAGGAGCGGGCCTGCCACAGCGGGGATTAACCGCCTCGCTGGGCTGTTGCCCTCGGCAATTTTCTGGTCAGTAACTTTTTGAAAGGAGAGCGTGTCTAGTGCCGTAGGGAGGGGCAGGCAGGAGAGGATGACGAGAGATGAAGGGGGAGAAGCAATAGGGGCTGGATTCGTTCCAGGACGGAAAATTGTCTGTCCAAGAACTTAGCTGAAACACAAATAAAATATTCCTCTATCCACCATTAAATTACCGTGAACGGGTGGCTGTGCAACATCCTGACAGGCCGTGTAATAAGGAACACCATGTCTCTTTTCTCCTTTATTCTTTTTCGTTTTCCTCTGTCCCAGACAGGAACTCCTTGTCTGTAAGAGTAATTCTCTGCAGGACTTAGCCTCCAGTTGGGATACACTTGTTGCCAATTTAGAATTAAACTTAAAAAGGAAAGGGGACACAGACCAGACTCAGACCCATCTACGTTTTGAAAATTGTGTTTCCTAACAAAGTGGACCATTTCCTAAACTGCAGATCTAGACTGCCTTCAAATGCAGAGCGCTCAAATCCTAACGAGGGCAGGTTAAAGCTAAATTATGCCTTTCTTGATGTTGACTGAGCAAAGAATAAAGTGAGGGTTCCTTACACGCTTGCTTGCATAGAAAGGGAAGTGCCAGCCGTGCAGCTTTCAGCTAACTGGGGCTCATGAGGCATCAGCACGACACAGGCCCAGGCCCACAATCATATTCATCAGTTCAACAGTGAGCAAAAGTTTTTGTTCAGGAGCACTGAACACATGCACGATTATCGCTGACTCTTAAGCCGTCTAGTTGAATGGTTTAGTGAGAATCTTACAAGTAACACAACCCAACCAGTGCTAAGCAGCAGATTGTCAAATTGCAGATTTTGCAGAAGGAGGTTGATTCAAGGACTGATGAGTAGGTTTGTAGAAAAATCTCAGGTGGCAGTAGTAGAGTAAGGACCCAGAACAACATTGGTGAAACTGCTGCAAGCACGAAGGGAGAGGTATTGCCTACGCAGAAACGCTAAGCCAAAGCCCCCTGTGAGGATAGAGTTCAGGAGCAACAGAAGCCTCAACCATGACGCTAATGCAGCAACTAGAAGTCTTGTCTCTTTGTAAGCTCTGATATCCTAGGAGGCCAGAGGGAAGCCCATGCCAATTTAATTTGGCCAGATGTAAGAGAGAAATTGAAAGTCTCATATGATCTTGTAGGAGCAGTCAAGCTTGAATTTGGACCAAAAGCATGTTGTATTGAGTTCTGAGTTTTATCCACCTGTAGTAGCAGAAATAACGGCAGGAAACCTCACTTCCCACTGTGTTGTTGGGGAACTTTCACCTCTCACGAAAGAATGGTCTTTTATTTACTGCTTTTCTCTTACGCAGGCTGAAGCCTTCGCCTGAGTGTAAACAGTATCAAGGACATGAAAACTTCCCATGGAAACAAATCAGTGCTGAAGTTAATGCTGTCAGCAGGATAACCAGCAAATTCTGTCTTCCCCAGATGACCCAGATTTTAATGGGGTCACCTTGCAAGACTTGCCTGTAGGATATTAAAGGTCCCAAAGTAACTGTTGGGGCGTAAAAAATGTTATGTCCAAGAGTTGCATCACAGACAGATGTTCCTTTGACAGGTCATCCTTTGCTTAACTATTCTTCCATGTATATTTCCTGACATTCAGTGCATCAGTGGCAACTCTTGGGAATAGGAGGCTGTATGGATGTTTGAATCAGGCTGAAGTGAAGAGTGAGGCATCTACTTTTTATTTTGCAATAGCAGTGTGAAACCCTGGAGTGCTAGGTATGTGAGGTCAGTGTCTTGCCTTACTCCCCTTGTCTGACACCTTATTTCTCTTTCTCTCCTCTTCCTCTCCTACCTTCCATCACTCTTCAACTTGTCAGTTAATTTTTTTAGTGTCTGCATTTGATCCAATCCAGCTAAGAGGTTGAAGTTCACACTGATGCAAACGGTGGGCATCAAACTTGATGCTTACGTTTGACATTTTGTAGTTTTTTCTCCCCTTTCAACAGAGATGTAGGTTGTGAAAGAGAGGGCAAGTGTGTATGCTTATAGTTGAACAGTATTTTGTAAATATTTCCTGGAAGCTTGTGAAATTTCTCATGTGTTCTTGATTTCCCTTCAAGTCTGCAGAGTAGGCATAAGAAATATCACCGAGTCTAGCTCTGAGTTCAGAAGTGAGTAAATAGCCATCAGTTTTACAAGCTTTGTGTAGATGCCAAAGCCTGATGGCCAAGGGTGATAATGCTGAGGCTTTCGAAGACAGGCCAGTACACAAGCCAAATCTTTAGCCATATGCTTTCTTACAGTTTTTAAGTCTGGTCACAACTTTTTCCTTGAAAATTACTTCCCCTGAGATAAGATTTCCCATGAAATGGCTCTGGCATGTTTATACATGCTCTGAAGTCTCTGGTTAATCAACTCAGTCCTTTGGTGATTTTGAGAATATAAGTCTATCAGCCTGTGTGTGTTTATGTTTGCAGATGTGCCAGTGACTTGTAAATGGGATTAATTGTAAACTTAACTCATTTAGGAAATGTTTGAGGATGCAGGTACTTCTGGATTTTAGCCTTGCCTAGTCACACTGGAAGAGCTCTTTGACCCTGCCAGAGATTAGTTTTAGAACCAGTTATGAGATAAGCTTAACTAGTCCTTAAAAATAAGCACGTTAAAGCTCTCTGCAAGGATTTGTTGTGGGGAGGGAATACTGCAGGTCCTAATTTTTTATGTTTACCTTGCTGTTATTAAGTTAATTGCAGGGATTGAGTTATAAACTGTCATGTAGTTTAGATTATTTTTTCCTGTTCTTTCAACTTTTGGAAAAACTCAAAGATTATTATATCTTTAACATTTAAGTGTGTTTATTTTTAACCATTAAAAAAATCAACATACCAGTCAGATTCATACTAAATACACAGTGGTATGGGAAGCGACTGTACTTCAGTCACTGCTTGGAAATAGCACGGCTCTGAGAGCAACAAAGCTGTTTCCATTTTCAAAGCCCATTTTCCCAGTCCCCTGATCAGAGTAAACCTGCATTTGTCTCTGTGAATGTCCTCACTTATTTTTTAGTACTAAATAGTAATTTTGCATTATCAATGCTGACAACTGAAATTGTGAGCAGTAGCAACCTTTTTCTTCTTTCTCTTTTGGATCTTGCTGTTTGACTCGCAGAGCAATCACCTGATTTCAGTAACCATACTCCATTCAGTAATTTATTTTTTGCAGAATGACAAGTGACTCACCATTCATAACATGGTGAATGCTGAGCAGACTTAGCTTGAAGAGCAAAAAGGATAGATTGATTCATATATAGATGTCTTACATAACAGAGACATTAAATTATATTCCTTGCAGTAGCCTTAAAAGAAAGAGAAAATAAGGTTATAGGAAAAAATATTTTGGTTAAATCTGTTCAGCTGTAGATTAATGTTTGAAAAACCGTGGTGGAAGCACCATCTCATACTTGAGACTAATATTGTTGTCTTACTAGGAAAAATCATACTGGATAAAGCCCCACAATGAAAATCAATGAACCTGGTAACTTTTCAAGTTTTTTCTATTTCTGACCTCCATGATGGTGTAGAAATACAGATAGGGTTCCACTGGTTATGTCTTCATTATATATCAAATCCATGGTATATGATTTTAATGTTTTCTTTCCACAGATATTCAGAATTGTTCTTTGTACAATAAGTATTGTATCATTTTTACGGTGTTAAATGGGAGCAGCAAGTGAAATCTTGCATATATTAGTTGTAAAATAAATTCATGCTTGAAATTGCTCACTTTAAATGTCTGTATTAGGATGAACCTCTTGTTGAAATGCACCTAGGACACCAGCCTGCAAAGAGCATTGCAAATAGTTACATATGATATGCTGAACAAATATGTTTTACTGCAGAGCAGATACTATCTCCAAATGTAGAGCAAGAACTAGATACATACCAGACATACAGGAAGGTCTCTGATTTTAGAATAAATTTCTCTTTTTGTGTGTATATAGCAAAAGCAGGGATAGCTTTGAAATGTCATGATACAGAAAATTTGCCAAGCGTTTCATATATTTGTCATGTTAGGCTAAAGATCTGAGTTTTTGTGTTAGCTATTGTGTTGCTTGTAAAGAACCTGTAAATAGAGTTAGCAGCCGTGGGATACAGCTACCACCGTGATACTCAAGTCCCATCCCCATGTAATAGAAAATCATCATTAGTCTTAAATGAAACAATGCAACATGGCTGGCAGTGAAAACACATCAAAGATATTCATCAAATTGTTGAAGTTAGAAGCATGTTTTAATTATTTTAGATTTGAAGCAGAAGCACTTCGACTCTAACAAAAGTTTCTCGCTGCAGATCATCCTGTGGGGTCGAACTGAGAAATGCCTGAAGGAAACCACAGAGGAAATCAGGATGATGGGGACAGAATGCCATTATTTCATTTGTGATGTAGGAAATCGAGAGGAGGTCTATCGGCAAGCCAAAGCTGTGCGGGAAAAGGTTAGTGTCTGTGGAAATTCTGGGCAGAATTTAGTAACGACTCCTATTTGATGAGAAAAAAATATTGACAAATTGGGAAAAAAGAAGGGTGTGACCATCCAGATTATGTTGTACAAAGTCTAGCTACCTGTTCTAAGTGATGACAAGGCCTATAGGCAAGAATGTCAAAAGCTATGAAAATAATGATGTATTTAGGCAATAATAGATATTCAGATATAACAGTAAGTGATGGTTCGTGAGGAGAGACACTAGTTGTGACAAGTCATTTATTTTTGCAGGTGGGTGATATCACTATCCTGGTGAACAATGCTGCTGTGGTCCATGGTAAGAGCCTGATGGACAGCGATGATGATGCACTGCTCAAATCACAACATATAAACACCCTGGGACAGTTCTGGGTAAGATAAGCTCTTGTATCACATGTACTCAGAACTGGGAATCAAAGTGACAGATTACAGCTGGTAAACACTTGGCTGCTACTAGGTCTTTCTAAATGATGCTTGGTAAAATCAGTCTGGACATGAAAAAGTGACAGAAAAAAACAATGAGAGGGGCAAAGGCCAGAGGGAAGAAGTCTAAAAAAAATTAATTTTTCCGGTAGTAACACAGTATTTGATGCTCTTGTATCCCCATTCTGTGATTTCCAGTAAACCATATGATTTCTTTTGAGAAAACCTGAGCTCACAGAGGATAGTTTTCTGTACAGCGATGTGTATGGAACATCAGAGGAGCATGAGACTGCATTGCTCACGGAAGAAAGCTAGTGTGAAACTCATTCCATCTTGCATTAGATAATAGTAATAAAAAAAGAGCTTCTTGTTTCATCGCTTTGTTGAAGAGTTTATCCTCTACAGGTTCTTAAACACACAAAGCATTCTGTCCATGGCCTTTATCTGTAGGTACTGCTTACTCACGTGCTGGGACAGATTTTGGTTTGTTTCTGCACAGACTTTGCCTGTTTTGAATCTTTCAGAAAATGACAAAGCAACGAGGTACTCTCCCACTCCTTTCTTAGCATAATGAACAGCACAGTTTGGCTTGTTGTCATTGTGTCACCTTATTTTTTTTTTCAGTAACTATTGTTTTTGTTGTATCTCTGCTGAGCAAACCTTTTTTTTTTTTTTTTTTTTTTTTTTTTTTCAATCTGTTGTTCTTCAGACCACCAAAGCATTCCTGCCAAGGATGCTGGAGTTGCAGAATGGACACATTGTTTGCCTGAACTCTGTCCTGGCCTTGTCAGCCATCCCTGGTGCCATTGACTATTGCACCTCCAAAGCCTCGTCCTTTGCCTTTATGGAAAGCCTGACCTTGGGGCTGCTAGACTGTCCCGGAGTGAATGCCACAACAGTCCTGCCCTTCCACACCAGCACAGAGATGTTTCAGGGCATGAGAATCAGGTCAGTGCAGGGGAACTAGAATAAAGCATCTCATTTTAAATGAATCATCAGAATACACTCCTAATTAATGCTTCATTTAGTTAAGAGAATTTGATGTCTCATTTGGCTGCCTGGGAACAGAGGGTCACTCTAGGCCACCTGGGACTCATCAGACTGGTTCCCTCAGTTTGCTGGCATATTCATACAGCCTGCCTGTACCGAGACATTTGCTTCTACAGAGAAAACTGAAAGCTGTTTTCCCCTGAGTGTATTTGGGCCATATGCAGCCACCAGAGAGGGAGGGGAGGCAATCTGAAAATTGAGGTCATTCAAAAGGAGCAGTCTACAAATTACTTGGGAATTAACAGTACAAATTCCTCCTTTGTTCATTGAAATACTTAATTCTTTTCTACTGAAAGGAATGACAGCCACTTACTGAAGTAAAGCTACCAGTACCTCCTTTTTACCACTAAGAGAACAAGCTAAATTCAAAGATTAATGGTTGACCAAATTAATCTTTTACAATGAACAAAATAACCCATTAATATAGTTTGTGCTCTCTTAGTCAAGAAAATATGCAGTGTCAAGCTATTGCTGGAGTGGGGAAAAGCCTTATGTTTGGTATTAAAAGCAATGGGGGAAAATATTTGTATTTCACCTGTCAAGAATTTGAATCAAGCAAAGAGCAACAGAGAGGAAGAGGAGAAATGCCAACACTGAAAAGATAGCATTTTGGTACTGGTTTGCATAGAGTTTAAGAGAATCCCTGAATCAAGATTCCAAGTACACTCTCTGCCACTTCTCCCTAAAGGCACCAATATGTACATTCTTAACTGGTTAGCTAACCTAGTAGTACTGGTTGGAACTGGGCTTTCTGCTTTCCAGCTTTCTGTCTGGAACTGGAACTTTCTGCTCCTTCCAGCCTGCTTTGGGGCATGTTTGAATGCCAGTAACCAGCGATAGATTAGTGAATAACAGGACTTGGACAGTGATATCTTAAAGAAGGAGTTTTGTTAACAAATAATTATTTTAGTTTTTTCTTTATTCAGGTTCCCTAATCTTTTTCCTCCTCTCAAGCCAGAGACGGTGGCTAGGAGGACAGTAGAAGCCGTTCAGATGAATCAAGCCTTCCTGCTCCTTCCATGGACAATGCATGTTCTTGTCATCCTAAAAAGGTAAATATTTCCTTTGCCCAGCAATAGCCTAGCCTGTTGCGTTAGACTGCCTCACAGTCCTCCTGTCTGTCCACCCAGGCAAGCCTCAGTCTGACCGTAACCCGATATCCAGGATCAGGTTGGTGCATCCCTTCCCGTAAAAGACAGTCAGAGAAGCAAAAGGGAGAAAACTTCCCAAGATTCCCTTTGGTATAACCCCATTACAAAACCTGTTTCATTCCCAAAATTTGGATTCCTGAGGTCTGAACAGGTATTTGTATCTAGGAAATTTCTTAACAATTAACATATGCATGTAGTTGATTTTGATTTGTGAGCCACTCTTTGGACTCCAGGCTTTATATTGTAAAGGATTTCTGTACTAAAAAGTATGTACACACAGCTGTATTTAGTGAGCATTGCTTGTGTTAAAGCAATGAAACTACTAAAAAAAATATTTTTGTGTATGATTAGGACAGAAATTTTAAAGTCCCTAAGGAAAGTAAGTCATAACTTCATATCCTGAAACAACTAAAGAGAAAGGACATGTAAAACTGTGTTTCCATGAGAGTTTGCACTAAAGCCTTTGGAAAAACCTACTTCAGTCAGGAACTGAACCAAGGCTATGAGATTTCTGTGGAAAATAATTACAGTATTGCGTTTCACACAAGAAGAAATAATTCACAATAAATGCTTTGCTCTGAATGTAAAATTTGGGATACTCTCAAAAGTTACCAGAAATTCTACAGGCTGAAAAAGGGCTGTTCTCTTTCTCCTTTATTGTAAGAATTAATAATTTATTTTCTATTACAGTAGCTGTCAGGAAATTAGATCTATATCCATACCTTATGATAAGAAGGCTACATGCCTAGCACAAATAGATGGCACATTAACGAGAGAACTCAGTTTAAATTTGTGTATTTCGGAGAACAAGATTCTGCACAAGATTTGGGAGGAATAAAACTTGATGGTATCTTCCAAGTTACAGTTTTTACTGACCTTTTTGGATAAATTTTTTTCTGGACTTGCTAAAACTTTCTCCCTTTAGGCCTATGCACAGCAGGATACTGACACAAGTTTTGTCTGTGTGCTCTCACTAGCTCATTTCTGAGAATGTGTATATTTATGTATGTGTGTACATAAACACATATTTACACATCCTCTTATTAGAATAGACTAAGAGGTTTGATCTGCTTATTTTCTTTCTGCTTCTCCTGCAGCATTCTCCCTCAGGCAGCACTTGAAGAAATCCACAAGTTTTCTGGGAGCTACACCTGCATGAACACTTTTAAAGGACGAACATAGACTTGATGGTGCAAGGACTATTCTTCAGTGAAACCAACACAAGCATGAAAATCCTGACAAGACTGTGAATCAGCAGGCTTGGCTTTCAGCCTGTTCATGTGACTTGTGCTGCTCTGAGGCAACACATTTCTTGCAGGTCATATCCATAGTAACACGACCTTTGCACAGGATTGAAGGACTAGACTATGGACCCTTGGAAAGAAAAACAAAAAGTGTGAAATGTTTATATGATGTTTAATTCTTTAGAGTTCAATTGTTAAATCTACTCATAGTTTTAAGATGTAATTTTTGTTTCTAAAGTGTCTGTAGGCTGTCTCAGCTGAGAGGCAGCACATCACGCCCCATACATGCTTTATCCCCTCTCTTCAGAGGAACTGCAATTACAAACTGCCCCTGGTTTCATTTCAGCTTTTTGAATGGGGAACTTAAAAAATACTTTGAAGAACTAAAAGTTACGGACATTTAATGGAAGCTTCTTTCCCTTTCTTCACTTTACATCCCTCGATGAAGCTGTTCCCAACTCACATCAGAGAAGGAGTAAACGATGGAGCAATGTTTTCTTTGTTAAAGGCCACCCATGACTTCTGTCTGGAAGGACTGTGCTGGGCCTAAGAAAGCTGTCTTACTTCACCTGTGAAGGCTGGAGAGGAATGCTCAGTCAGAGAGCAGACAGTTTGAATAGTGGAAGATTCTTTCTGTCACTGAACTCATATATGAAATTTAATTGTCTTTCTGAATATTTTTGTTCATTTATGATAAAATATATATATATTTTTAGCATTAATCCCAGATTGCCACGCACGTAGGCAGCATCACATTGGGAATGAACTAAATCTAGACCTAAAACTAGAGGCTGCTTGTACAAACATACAATCACTGACATAATCCATGCAGAAGAAAATCCATTGTATCAATCTGCAGAGTGAAGTAAGTGGAATAATGCTCTAAAAATAGAAGAGACACTACTGTAGTGCTCATGAAATGTGAAGTTTGGAAGCACAGTTAGCAAAGACCTGATTAAATGCACGTTGAATTCGACTGGGAATATACCCATTGTTTTTTAGGGGCATTGAATCAGGCACTGATCAGCCAAAAGTGATAAATACTGCTTGGACTGAAATGCCAGAAGCAGCTAGACATTATTTATTTTTGTAATGATATATTCTCTTTGACAGCCTAGTAAGAGCAACACTGCATTCCGATGCCAGATGCAGTGTGCAGCACTAGGCATAGCGATGTAGTTGAAACCTATTGGAACAGTACTAAAAGAGGAATTAATATAATTGCAATACAGGAAAGTAGCAAGCCTAACTGGAGAACACCTGAATGAAGCACTTCAAGGAAGGCCATGTGGTTAAAGTAAAAGAGTGAATTTAGGGCTCCTGACTTGAATTTCAAGCTTTTCCATAGATGTCCTGTGTGACCTGGGGCAAACTGCATAATTTCAAGGTGCACCCTGACCTGCAAAGCAGATATTTCTAGTGTTTCCCTACCTCAAAAGTCGAAAGTCTCGCTACTTAAATGTTTGTCAAAAGCTCAGCAAATTCAAATGGAACATGCTATGGAAAGGAAAAGCAGTATTTATTCATGAACCAACAGGTTCTATACAAAAATTTAGAAGATGAAAAAACCTATATGCCAAAATGTATAATTTCCTAAAAGAGATCTGAATTACAGCAGAAAAGATATGAGCTCTATTTAGAATATTTCTTTGCTTCTGTCACGTAGAATGGAGATCAACTACTTAGGTGCAATGATGTCAGTGTTAAAATCTGAAGGTCTGGACCTTACTGCAAATCAGTAGATATATTTCTTCTTGAGCAGTTCAAGAGGAAGACATTGCCAAAGTGCCATCGGTGCAAGCCGCTCTGCCCACATGAGTATTTTGAGGAGCTCTCCTGTCTGGGTCAGTGCTTTCTTCCTGAGTTCAGAACATATAAGCTGTAGCAGTGTGCCAGCTTTGAAAAGGTTTCTTACAATGGAGTTTTGTTTTGAATTCCTAGATGTCTGAGGCTCTCTGGAAAGGATGAAAAGAAACTTTGATCTCTCTGGTTTTGATGCCCACCCTAATAGATGCTTTCAGCTTTATTTTTTGTCAATTTTTTGAGAAGTAGTCCAGTTCATTGAAAACACAAGTGCAATGAGGGGAGAACCCTTCCAGGATCTGCCGGGAATACCGACGGTACCATATTTATCAAGACACACTTGAGAGGGGAAGGGATGATTATACATACCTCCCCTTATGCCCTCTAATCCTTTCTAGTTTTTCATTAATCACAGTCAGGCATGCCAGGCTTGTAGATGCAAGAGCAAACAGAATTGGTGAAAGAGGGCACCCTGTGGCGTCCCCTTTAATTTAAACCTTTATGCTGAGATTCTATTCATTGATAACACCTTAATGCAAAAGTGAGGTAAAAACTAGTACACACATTGAAATTGTCTCCACTCATCCCCAAATCGTGTCCCTTAGATGAATCTGCTCCTTTCCTGCACTGCATAAAAGATGTTCCCTATCTTCAGAAGTTGTCTCACATATTAAGTGCTGTTGATTTCTTTCTAATGAATATAAACAAATCAGAACGTAGCTGAGACACTCATCGTCTCACTCCTCACATACACACACACGCAAACTTCCCTCTCCCTTTCCCTCAAGGTCTCTGAGCGGACAGCAGGTCAAATAGCAGTCACAGTGGGGGAGAGGTATGCAGCAAACAGAAAATAATGAGGAAAACATTGACTTTGCTTTTCAGATAGTAGGAAGAGTTGGGTAAGAGTTTGTTCTCTTGCGAGTGTTGCGAGATAGAATGCTCTCCATCCAGTGAGCTACTTGCAGATTTGGATGGATACATTTGAAGACTTTTTTTTTTTTTATAGAAAGGCTCCTCTGGAATGCCTGCTGAGGTCTGCTGTCCCTTTTCACATAAGGTTAGTATTGGGTAATCTTAAAGTGCTGCAAATGTTGACAAGCTTTGTTGAAGCCTAAGGCCTTCTCAAAGGAATTTCCGCCCTTTGACTTATTTTAATTTTGGTTTTCCCTGTTCTCTCCACTGCCTCCTGCTTTCCACGTCACAATTATTTTTTTTCCTTCTGTTTTCGTATGTCATTACTGCACTTTTCAGTGCCACCATCTTGAAGCCAGATGTCATACAAAGAGTCTGGAGTAAATCAAAATCGGGGTATATATTATCCTGCTGGAGGAATCTAGGTGAAGTTGTCAGAGCAGATCATAGAAGTTTCATATGAAATTAGTTTTACTTGCTCCAATCTATGAAGAAGTAGAAGACCCCTTAATATCATTTTTATTCAGGTGATTGCTGCTGTTTTAAAATTTGAATGATAGAGAAATGTTAGCCATTTTGGGACATATGTTCTCCTGACACAAAAAGACCCTATTTAAATGGGAGGATTTTTCAGTTCCAGGTGCTTTCAGAGGCTGGTGTTTGCACAAAGTGATTTTCAAAATTAGCGAGGCAGGGCAGGGAGAGGAGGAGTCCTTTGTAAGTAAACCTGATTCTTCATGTTCAATATTTGATTTTGTATCTTGTTTTTGATGAGAAAAAAACAAAACAAAACAAAAACATGTTCCCTCATGCACTCTTAAAAATGTCCTTTCATATCCCTGCTGATGGCATGGTTTTAGCAGGATGAAGAAAAGGCGTGAGCTCTGAAAGTGGGAACTATACCCTACCTACTCATCCATTGTTCTGTTGAGGTTAAAAAGTGATGGAGTCCAGCCCTATAGCTCTTCTAGAACTTCACAGAAAGTGCCTGGGCAAGTGATTCTGATGTTTGCAAAGAGAAACTTGTACTTTTATGTAATGTGTTAATTAGTGTGGGTGGATATGATCAGATCTAGTCTTGCAAGCCTTTCAGACAACTCCCTGAACACTCCCACCTTCAGATATTAACAGATAGCACTGCACTTGCCAAATCTCATAAAAACCCAGTAACAGACTTAATGCAGGCAGAGCATAAGTGGGTGCATTTATTTCAAAGAGAACACATCTGTTTGTAGCAGACATTAATTTGGCCTAGTATTTTCCTCTAGCTCAAATGCAACTGTTGAGGAAAAGAATACAGGGTGACCTTGGATCATCTATTTTGTTTTGCTTTCTTCATGTGGCTTTAATAAACTTAATCTGGGTGACAGCCACTTTTCAACAGCACTTGTTCATAAATTTGGGGGTAAAGCAAGATGATGTCACACGTAATCTTTTGCATTTTTCACCAAATAACCAACAGCCCTGAGAATCAGAATATTCTGCACTGTCTTTGTAGCTCTCGCCTCCCTGGTACTAAGATCCTTCAACCTGGTATTGCTTCTTAGCCTGCTGGAGTTTGGAGACTGAGCAAAACCTCTCAGTCACAAGCAGCAGTTACATTCTCTAGTGACAGAATCCTCTTTGTTAGAGTGCTTTTCTGGAGGAGATTTTTTGATGTGAATTGTGGCCAGCACCTCGCGCAGACTTCAGCAACTGACTTGGAGAAAGACATGAAGAAAACCAGAACTTCACCCTCTCCCTGCTACTCATTCTCTTTTATCCAGTGTTTCTGATGGGAAGCTGGCAATTCAGTCACTTTTCTGACTGATAAACTGCCCCTCTTCCCACCCTCTATTCTACTAAGATTGCCTCCGTACCTTTCTTCAATACCTTCAGAGAGTTGACAGCTTCACCAGAAACAACCCTTTCTGTACTCTTGAGGAGAGTCAGATCAGCAAGGTAATGTGTTAGAGAGAAGACCAGACTCTGGTTTGATGGGACTGAGGTACCCCAGCCTGTAGACTACAGATAGAAGACACAACTTGAATGTTGCCAGTACCATAGAAGGCAGTGAATTCCTCCTGCTCCTGTCATCTTTTCTTGAAACATAACACCCTCTTTTGTTTCTGTAACAGATCCCTCAAGCTCATGCTTTAGCAGCAACACATCTGGTCCAGCCTGTGTGGACTGGATACAACTGAAAAGCATAGACTTCTGAGGAGACAATTTATATCTTCACACCTTCCCAGAGAGTCCAAACTTATTAGTGCCTTATGCTCACCTTTGCTATAAGCGTTGTGACGTATTAACGCAGAAAAAAAATCAAGGCAAATGTATATGCTGATTTTTCTGCATAAATCTAGAAAAGAACAGTTCCTCCTTAAATGAGGGAAGAGACCACTCCGATTTGAGCTTGAGTGACCAAAGAGTAAGTATATAAGAAAATAGAGGATAGATGGAATCTTAAGGGGAGTGTGGTGGCCCTAAAGAAACAGAGGTGAGATGCCACCTTCTATCCTGAAGAGATTCCACGTTCTATTATAGAGGCACGTGATTTCCATCCAAATACAGTCTATGAAAGAAGCGTGTTGTTACTGCTGCTCATTCCTATGGGTCACCATGCCCTAAGAAGCAGTCCATTAACTTTGTAGCTTGCTGGCTCGGAACACCCTAATATGTCAGTCACTGTTTGGCGTCTCTTGTTTTTTTGAGGAAGGGAAAGCAACCCATACATGTAAAAACAAGGAAGGGACAGTTTGACTCACCACTCCCTTTCTCCTAGCCAGCTGCAGAGGTCATCCATCATGCCTAGGTATTACAAGGACATGTGGTGCTCTGGCTTGTGTTAGTAATCAACCTGACCTAGTGCTACTAGGTAGATGTGGTTCAGTTTCCTGGGTTTTTTCTTATGCAATTTTATTTATCTGAAGGAGTTGCCTCTGTGTTGTACAGGCTTTTCACAGACAGGGCATCCTAGGCATGAGATTTCCCTGTCTATGTTAATCAAGTGATAATGAAAAGAATACAGAAGTGAAAAGTTGCTGTTTGACACCTTCCCCAAGCATCTTCTTCCCAAGCAATGTAGAGGAACACCATTGGAATATCAGTGCCTTAAATCTAGACATCTCAGAAGCCTGCTGGCTTCTGTATGAAAACGATCCTGGCGTCCAAAATTGACTTCCTACATGTCTTCTGAGGCCATGTGCACTGAGATTGGTTACCTGAGCAAACCACTAGTGCGGTGCACTGGTACAGAGGAAGACTGCATGGAAAGCTGCGGTACATATAGTCACTGACCAAATTGATTTAAACTTCTGGTCCTGCAAGCCACTTTTGAAAAAAAATAGATTAAAGAATGAGATGACATGTGATAGTCAGTACAAAACCAAGTACTGCAGTGAGGTCTGTAGTTGCCCTTCGGTGCCTGAGAGTAGCCTACGTGACTCCCAGAAGTCCTGCCTTAGATTTGACCCCTGACTGGTTCCTTCCCTTGAACCACCATGTGCAAACACTGGGCATTGCTTCACCTTCCTGTTTTAGCGCTAGGCGCTTTGGAGCACAGCCACCAGCTGCTGTTTTGGGCATTGCTACTGATCTGATGAGTGTTCCCAGATCCTGTTCTGGCACATTGCAGGATTAACATTAGCAGTAAGAAAAGGAGGCAATTCATTGCTATCTTTTCCAGGAAAAGATTAGTGCCTTTATGCAGAGAGAGGACTGAAATAAATGCAGGAGTGATATGGCTTCTGGAATATTTTGGCTATATGAGAGATGCTGTCGTATAGAATAAGGGTTTATGATAAAAAGGGCTCATCTCAGAAGAATGTTAACAGAAGGTGGAAATGGTTGTAGTGGAAAACAAGTGATATCTGAACACACAGTTCCTCTTCCTGGAGCCTGCTGGGAATGCTGATTTCACGCAGACATGTCATAGCAAAGGTGGTTCACTCCCATGATCATTATAACTGCAACTCTGCCTGTTACAAGTAATGGCAGAGGTGACAAGCTCATTGTCTCTGCTCTCTCAACTGTTGAATGTAGCAAAATAAGTGCTTTTTTAAAAAAAAATCCATCCATCTGAGAACAGAGCAATTCTTTGGTTCAGTGTCAGCCTTAGCGAACGGAGAAGATTCTCTCAGGTACCAGAAAGAGAAGCCACAGCATCTCCTAGCCGATTCCTTGAGGGCCACATTTCCCCTTGTTAATAATAAATAAAGTGGGAAGAATGTGATTGATTCAAATCAGCAATAGGATTAAACAGAATGACAGATCACTTTGTGAGCTCTTGCTTGGCTTTCTTTTCCCCAGCAACAACGTATCTTGTGGTCTCTTCTGAACCCCCATCAGGGCTGCAAATTCATGCAGAGTACTTGGAGAGCTGGGCACTACTTTGTTACTATTTTAAGGGCTATGCAAAAGACAGTAGAGCGAGAGACACCAGCAAGCAATAGTGCGTGTGCTTTAGTGCCTGAATAGTCTGTAACTGTCAATATTCTAATATTCTTGAATATTCAATATCAGCTATCTGACATGTTTCTCAGCTGTCTGCTATTGCAAAAAACCCTTCTTCACCCACATCAACTATCATAACACTTTTGAATCCTAAAACACTTTCAGCTTCTTTGTTGTCCTTTTGGCATAGCTGAGGTTTAACAAGCATGTTAATCAAATGAAATATAGCCTTGAATTTCTTTAGGAGGGATCTGATGCTGACACAGAAAACTAATTTTTTTAAAAAGAAGTGGTGATGTCCTGCAGCAAAAGTTGCTACATATGTTAAAAACCAAAGAAGTCATGTATAAACAACTACATTTAATCATTCAATAGAATGCTCTGCTTCCAGCATTACAGGGTGATAGCACTGAGCCTTCTGACCTCGTTTTGTTTTAAACATACAGTGAAGATGCATCTTCATTCCAGTTTTAAAAATAGGTTTCCCAATACACGTCCCCTTTGTTCAAATTACAGAATTGTAAGTTTTCTTATGTAAAAATTATAATTTGTTTTTTAATCCGGACAAGTACTCCTCACAGCTCTCGTTCCCTACATCAATTAAGAAAATAATATTAATTCTTTCAAACTCTTAAGACCAGTATTTAGGAGCACTGATGCTTTCTGGCTGGAGATGTCATGTTTCCTGTGATGCAATCTGGTAGGTAGCGCTGCAATCTTCAGTATTTCCCTTGAAAAACCTCTTCATGTTGTCCGATTTGCCAATGGCTCCTAATAGCACACACTAGAGGAAGTTATATTCTATCGTCCTTCAGTGAACTGAGTCCTTGCAAATGAACTCTCAGAGAAGACCTTCTTTTGAATGAGCCACAGGAGCCATGCTGAGTTTATTTTAGTTGGGTTTATATTAGGTTTGATTTTTGCTGATCCCTTCATTTTTCATCATTTTGTCTGTCTCTTCCAATTGTTCCTGTTGGGGAGGACTGTGTTTTGAGAGTTTCTGAGCCAGAATGCTGTGCATGCAGATTATTCATCTCTGCGCCTTCCCTTCAGGCAGTCTCTCACCTGTGCGTGCCTGTGTCCACACCTTCGTATACATTAACACTGAAAACTGCCCTAAAAGTCTTCGAGATTACCTTCCTTTAATGCACCAAGGGCACCAAAAGCCCAGAGAACTAGCATTACTTCTGCCCAATGAGTTGATAACTGCATATTCTTTTTAACACCTACAGGATTTGAATTTGAACTGGGAAGGACTGTTAGGTAGTGGTTGGCCAGAACATCACTTTATGGTTAAAGCGGGAATCATAAGCTCAAAGTCAAGCAATGAAAGAAGAAAGGTTTGCTGAAATGAGCAGTATATACATGAAAAGTCCAGAGAGTGCAAACGGTAAGTTTAGGTGCAACATCTCTGCCTTCTGGGGCAAAGAACTGAACTGTTGATCTACTGGCATTTATAGATCAGTACTGAAGTAGAAAATAAACATGCAGTACAGCACATGAACCCCTTCCATCTGTCTGAATAATGGAAATATGCTTCAAGCCCTGAATTGCAGGGTACCCCACACTGCTGTTTGATTTCTTCTTCTGGTAATTTACCATTCAGGAATATTAAATCAGATTGTTCTAATGATACCCCAAAGTGTCCTTTTGCAGTAGAAAGTGCATATTATGTTGGATATATGCTTTAAGGCTGGATGGGCAACTCATATTCTAGTGATCTTCATTAGAGCTAGCAATACTGTTTGACATGGCCAATCCTTGCTGTGAAATTAGCCTGTTTTCCTTCAATGGAATATTTTAAAATGGGCTTCTTTCAAATTTTCATTTATCAAATGTTTAATGGTTCTCAGCCAGTGATTTGCTCGCTATTCACCATAACTACTACTTTGAGTGCTTGCCATTCATTAATGTATAGTTTTGCTGTGGAACTGGGCATCCGAATCACATGGTGGCTTTGCTTTCCCCTGGCTGGATGCCTTCCAATCCCACAGAAAGCTTTCTAGGGGCTCCAGTATGTCTGATGATGACTGTGAGATGGCTTCTGGCAACAATATTAATGCAAATGCATACTTGAATGTGTTCTCATGACATATTCCAATCTTGTGATCAAAAACGTGCTTATAGACATTTTCAAGGGAAAATAACTAACTTGGGATACTGTCAACAGTGCATTTGCCTTTGCTTATAGCAGAAGATTTTCACAGTTTGGTTTTCTTTCACTGGATTCACCTCTCTCTTAGCCTCAGATGGTCAGGGGGAAAAAAATCACACTGCGCTGATCCTGGAAATAGTTAATTAATATAAAAGTGACCCCCTGACATCAGGGCATAGCGTATTGCCATACGAGGGGGAATGGCATCATGATTTTGGGGGATTTGCTTTGCTGCATACTCACCCATAGTTCATTTAAGAAAATAAAAGTGTCATAAAGTTGTACTGCCACTTAAATTTGGAAAGTGAGCAAATGCAAAAAAAGAGCAGAATGTCTGAATGCACTGAGACACACAGGTACATTAGCAGAAAGGTCATGCTTGCTGCTGAGCATAATTCAATTCACCTGATGTTCATATTCTCCCTCTAGACTCTGAGTAGATTTGAAACTCCTGTATCAAAACTGCAAGCATAATGTTTTGACATACATCTTTGCAAATCTTGTGTTTCAGTTTCTATTATATACATAGCATGAGGGTGAAACAGAATTGTACAGTCTTGCCTGGTGTCGCAGAATGAGACTATATATGATTGCACTGATGGTATAACCCTTAAGGTCACGCTAAAGCCTTTGCACGGGCACCCTAGATTGTAAATTCCTGGCCTGTGGTTCAGAGGCAAGTGCTGCCACTGCTGAGATCCAGGTTTGACAAGCAGAGCAAAATGCGGTATTTGCCCTTGAACTGTTGCTTATTTATGTCGCTCTGTATAGACAAACCCTAGTGGCAAATTTCTTACCGGGTTTTCACACTTGTACTTGACCTGTTAGATTAGATTACAGCTTCCTCTCAATGTCCTAATTGCAACATTTCCATGCCTTAAAACAAAACAAGGCTTGAAAACCTGGCCCTTTGGCCTCCTCCCTGCTAGCTTGCCGATGTGTGTTTTGGGGAAGGGGGAAGGTATCTGCTCTGCTAAATTGGCCTAGAAATGCGAAGGCTCTGAGGATTTAATCGCAGAAATGTTTGCTTGGGGGCACTCACAATGGGCTTTTTTCTTGGAACTTTTAGCAAACGTAGCCTTTGTTTGCATTTTTCTGTGGTATGTGTTTACTGTTCATTTGCGCTGCACATGCTGTGAGAAATTAAAGCCATTATGTTGGTATTTTTTTTCCTTTCTCCTGCTTTAATTCTTTTTACCCCCCCCTTCAAAATCCTTACAATTCCTTTCATTATTTGATGTTAACAGGACAAAAGAAATAAATACTTGAAAGAAGATACAAGCTGTGTTTCTGTTTTACTTTGGAGCTGCTGTGGTAACTGAATACCAGTCTGCAAGGTCAAAAAAAAAAAAAAAAGAAAAAAGAAAAAACTGCCAGAAAACCTCAGCGCTCAAACCACAGGTTGCGTTGCCTATTGTAAAGCAATTTTCAGCCCACATGCCTAAAGAGCATAACAGTTGCTCTGTAAATCTCCGAGTGTTTCATATAGTTTCCTTGTCATGTGGCCATTAAGTTTTATAACCTTTATATTTCAAGTGAAACAATGAATGTGAATTCCTTCTAAATGTCCTAATAGATTCCACATGTTAGCAATTTTTAATATTTTGGTTGCTCAGTAGGTAGCAAACCCGCCTGTGGGACGGTTGGTCTTGGCCACAGACCTCGGACGTTGCCTCGCCGGGGGATAAACTCCCGCTCCCGCCGAGCGGCCGCTGCCTGGTGCCTTGTCCCTCCATCTCATGCCGACGCCTGAGATCACTGTCAAAACACGCTTCGGCACCGCGCTGTCCTGCCAGCAAAGCCCTGAGGGTTTCAGCGAGGCCTGCCAGGAGTCACGCGTGTCACCAGCGGCACAGCCTGGCCCTAGGCGTTAGCCCTCAGGGGTACGGATCTATATGGATCAATGTGGATCTATATGGATCTATGTGGATCTATGCAGATCTATATGGATCTATGCAGATCTATATGGATCTGTAGGCTCCTTCCCCCAGGCCACGCCCTGCAAGGCCCCATGCAGCCATTAACGACCAGCCCCGCCGCACCTGCCTGCAGTCGCAGAACCTTCCAGAGAGATGCTCTCCCAGGTGAGCCAAAAGGGGTTTTTGGGGTGTTTAAGGGGGAGGCAGTGGAAAAAAAAAAACCCAAACAATAAAAGCGACGGCGTTTGTTTGCCCGCGCCGCTGCATGTTGTGAAATGGCGGCAGGCTCGAGCGCCTTCCCCAGGCGGGAAACCCCGCGGAGGGTGGGCGAGGAGGGCACAAAATGGCGGCGGGGCGGGCGCGGGGCTGAGGGTCCAGGGCCAAGGGCAGCCCGAACGGGCCTCGGGTAGACCTGTCCGGAAGGCAGAGAGCGGCCCTTGCTATGGGGGAAGGAGCGGGGCGCGCGTCCAGGGGTGAACGCTAAGTGCTCGTTATCAGCTTGTGAAGGAGTATCAGTACGGCGATACACCCTGATTGCCCGCGATAGCTGCAGGGGAGGCTGGCGACCCGCCTGAGCCGCGACATGCCCTCCAGCCACGGAGACGAGGGCCTGGAGCCCAGCGCCTCGCTGGTGGAAGCCCACAGGTGGGGGGATTTTCCTGTCATTGTCTTTAATTTAATTTCGTTTATCCAAAATTCTCGGTAATTAGCCTGCCCCTTAAGTATGAGGGTCTGCTGTCAGAGTTAATCCAGATACGCGTTCGTGACAGAAGCAACAAGTGGAAGTGTGCTGAACCCTGAGTATCTGGAAGTGGAGGATTTATGTTTGTGAAGGTCTGTCTGCGATCGCAGGGGAAGGAGATTTCCTCCCATTTCCATGGAATCGGCAAGAACAAAAGAACCTGCCAGAGAGACCAAAACGCTTAGTTTCCGATTGCTGTCCTCTTATGTTTTCGTAATAGGGGTTTTTTTTGGGAAGGGGTTGACAGTTTTTTGACCTTTTTTGTTCGATTTTTTTTTTTTTTTTTTTTTAAAAACAGCCGAACCCTGTAAGGGATACATTGAAAAGAGAACATTGGTTTCCTTTAAAGTTCGACCTGTTAATTGTCCTCCTGTACGTTGTCATTTCTAAAGTGAAAGCCGTTTCTCTCTAAACGGCTGGGTTTTCATAAGCTCTTTTCTGTTGTTAACCAACACTGGATTTTTTTGGGATAGGCCAGAATGATTAAAATCGCTGCATCAAGTTTGGTTTGGGTTTTTTTGGGGTTTTTTTGTTTTTTTTAATGAGGTGATTCTTAAACCGCAAGTTGTAAGCTATTTGAGCTGCATTTCAGTTCAGCTTGCCTTTAATTTTCCCATGCTCGTATGGTATCTTTTGAAATATTTTTGATTTTCTGAGTGGTGGATGGAAGGAGCAGAGAACCGGGGTATGTGGCACTTGAACTCCTCGATGGATTTTATGCATCATCTTTGACTTCTGTATCAATCCTATGCCTTTTTGCCTGTCTGTGAATAGTTTCAGCAGTTTGAAGAGGTGTTAAAATCCCTCACAAAGGCTTTGAAAGTTTGCACAAAGAACTCCTTGTATGGAAATTACTGTTGTCTGTTATTTTAATAGTTTAATTATCCTGATGCAATGGTAAGTGAGTATCTGTGCTGATCCTGCTGTTGAGAAATACTGGGTGAGTTACACGATGTGGACTGGGGGGTTGGTGTGTATCCTCTGTTTTCTTATGTAGAGTTTGAAGTTTGATGTCTTCCTGACAACCTCGCATGGCTCTTCTTAGCAATTTTCATGCCTTGAAAATATGCAGGGGTTAAGGTGGGGGATGCAGGATCATGTTCTTTGATAAGGACCCGGGATTCCTTTAATAACAAGGACTCTTTGTTGCAAACTGGTCTTTTGCTACCTTGGTGTGGGAGTGGTGAAGTTTGAAATGGATGATGTTACTAAATTAGTGACCACATCAGAACTACTCTGGTCTGCACTGCTTCCAGACAAGTTAAGCCATATGTCAAGTCAAGGTCATCTGGTGATCCTGAGAAGCCAGTTTAATATTATTCTTAGACCACAAGGAATTTCCACTTACTGTAAAGCTGTCAGGCTGTGTTGTGTCTCCCTCCAAAATCAGTCAGACAGCAACTTTGTGTGTACAGTGATACTGTAATGGAGTTTTGGGGCACTGTGATGATACAGATTATTAATAATAATAAGCTGTTTGTGAGAGTTTCTACTGGAGCTAAAGCAGCTTAGGTGTATCAAAGCTGTGGAACAGATATATGGTCCTTTGTCAGATCAAAGAGTACAGTGAAGTGAAGGTTTACAGGAAACATTTATTCTTCTCAATTAGCAGAGTCTAGTCCCATCCTAACTCACCATCTCATAGAGGCAGAGAGTGCCAGCAGGCAGGTATAAAAGCATGTTGATTATTGGGAGCCCAAGATTAAACATGAAAGAGAGTATTACTGCTCAGTCAAGCAGTGAAACCACGACAGGTTTGGTTTGTGCACTGTTTTCTCATGATGTATCCAGTCATTGAGAAGGCCATCAAATACGCTCTGTGGTGCCCCAGAGAGTGCTGGGAGCAGTCCTGAGCACAGCAGGCAAATAATGAAAGCCTGCCAGAAATGCGTGTTCTTGAGCAGTTTTTCCAGTAGTTTGCATCACCCGATGTGGAGCTCTGACGTGTTGAATCAAGAGGTGGCGTTGGATGTGTTTTCTGGGAGGTGAAACAGGTGCCCTGCTACTGCCTGCACAGTGGGGGTAACTTCAGGATGTTCTTGTCACACTTTTTTTGGGGACAGGGGGAGGATGTGTGGGAAAGTTGTAGACTATCACTGAAAGGGAAACTGTTCTGCAGTTTCTGAGCAGAAGCTTTTCTCTATTCTGCAGTATGAGTAGCTTATGGTGGACGCATAAAGGTCCATGGATCAGGGAAGCCTTTCCTCCAAAGAGCTGCAGTAGCACATCTCACTACCCCAGCCTTTCCTTCACCGACTTCATGGGATTTGAGGGGAGCAAAACCATCTAGGGCCTTCCTGCTTATGCTCTGTGTTACTGCAGTTACTGCTCTGTTCTTTGCAATATTTTAAGTATGTGTGTTTGTTCCTTTTGAGGATCTTGAGCTGCAGAAACGAGGTAGTGGACAAACTGGGCTAATCTGGGAGATTACGAAAGTAGTTGGAAGGGTGTGATAGTCCCTTTACAAGGGCTGCCAGAGTGGAGAAGGGGTCTGTCGTAAGTGACCTGAGGAAGTGCCGCATCCTTGGCAGAGCGTCAGGGTGCAGAGGAGGTGGGGATGCAGGGTGGGTGCCATCCGGCCTTGGGAAAGCTGATAAGCTTGAACACAGTATCAGGCAATGTTGCTGACTGTCGAACTTTTCTGTTTGCTCCTGAGGATGAGGCCTGTTGAAGTTTAGAGCATAAATAATTACTATCTCTCCAGCACGAGGGCTCTCACTCTGTGCTTGGCCCTCTGTCCCAGCCCCCGCTCCATTCAACAGGGTCAGGGAGAAGGGAATAAGAGGCGGTGTCTTTGGCTGACATGAACCCGCTGGGGAGGGATGAGAGGAAGGGGGTCTTGGGGGCTGGGTTCAGAGCAAGGTTAGCCAAATATCAGATAAATTAAGCAAGAGAAACAGACAGCTCAGCTTGCAGTGAACTTTTCACCCAGCTAACCTGTTCCTCACCCTGCATTGCACAGGTGGAGTACAACTCAACTAGAGTACAACCCTTGCTCTCCCTGCCTCTTCCTTTTTTGTCCTGCAGTGTAAAGCATGGCCAAGGGGAGAGCAGGAACTGAAAGGGGTTTGATTTGCTTTTTTGAGTCCAAGAAATATTATAGTTCTAATTCTTGTCTTAAGAGTACTGAAGTTAACACCGCTAATTGCAGAGGGGTTAGTCATTATTTGCTCCAGTGTAGAACAAGGACCAATAATTTCTGGTCATAGAGGATCAGGAAGAAATTCCATACTGGAGAGGGCAGGGAACAAATGACAGTGTCTAAACAGGGATGATTAGAGATTTTTTTTGTGGGAAAATGCAAGACTGGTGGGAATTCAGTGAATTCTGGTGTTTATATTTCTCTGACTTTTCTTCTGCATTTGCACTGTAAGTAAATACAAATAATTGCTGACAGATGTTGTAAAAACATAGCATTATGCTAACCTTTAAGCTTTATTTTTTCTTAGTTAATAATGTATATTGATAATGAGACATGGCGTACTTGGGCTCTTACTGACATCACCTCTATGTAATGGGCTTTGCTCCAGAGGTGTGTTACGGAACCAAGAACTGAATTTGTCCTATTGACCCTTTCCTAAATCCCTACTGCTTCCTTTCCCTCTCTCCTCTCCCAAGAAAGCTCCAAGCAAATTAAAGTTACTGGTTTTTAAGTAGTTTCCTCACCACAATCAGTGCGTAGTGGTGAGGCTGAAGTTTTTGATATGATATGCTTTCTTAGACCATTTTTCTGTTTTGTGGTGTGGAAGATTTGTTGGAGAGTATTATCTGGTAAAGCATTTCAACCTAGTTTTTAGGCTAAAAATTACTGGTTTGAAATTGGGACTGTCGAGTTCTCTTCTGATCTTCCTTTTTCCTTTTCACTCATCATAGGTAAGGAAGGTCTGAAACAGGTAGAAACTGTCTAATGCACAGTATTTCCAGGAGCTAAGACCTCTATTTTTCTGTGTGCATGCCAAAATTCCATAAAACAGGTGTCCTTGCAAGACCTCCTTTAAGAAACTTTTACCACTAGTGCACTTCCACGTGGTGAATGTCGGGAGCTCTGTATCTAAAATGGAAAGAGCATTATATAAACCTAGAGATAATCTCTGACTTCAGGAAGCTGTGAGCCTTCTTGGAACAGTGAATATTTTCACTTTTGCCTCCTGTTCTGCTCAACACAGAATGATGATTTCCACCTCCCATTTTGGATCTGGGAAGGAGTCAAGTTCTTCTTGGACTACCTGTGAATGCCAGTTCACATACAGTTCCTCAGCCACTGCCAGGTTTACCTTAGGCGATGGGCTGCGAAGTAGTGCTGCCAGCACCTCCCTTGGTATCCCAAATTCCTGGGTGCTCAGGAAGGACAGGAGCTCAGACCGACATGACCGTGTTGTCCAGATGTGCGTTCAGGTCAGCCCTGCGCTGCAGCAGAACAGCTGGCTTCAGCTCTCCCAGTGGTGCCACTGGTGGTTACAGGAAGCCTGAGGGGAAGGTATGGGGAAGAAAGCCCATGCCTCTTGTAGAGCTTACTGCTACCATTTGCAGTTTGCTCATGCTTCTCATGCCAGAGGACAAGAATATAATTTTGCTTTCTTAACATTCCCGTATTTTGCCCATCAGGTGAGAAACAAATGCAGATTGGATGCAGAAGCTCAGTATTTCTATTGACAGGAAAGGGCCAAGGTTCTGTAGGTTGGGAAAAGCGGGGGTGTGTTAGAAGAAGGTGTGGAGAAAGGGAGTGTGAACTGTCGTGTGGTTGCCGTTGAGTTCCTGAGCCTGCCTGTTGCTGATGCTACTAGTTGTTTATCAAACAGTTTTTCTTCTCATGCGGTTGTTTAAAAAGATAAAAGAGGTAGTAGAAATCTGCATTAGGCAGCACTGCTCTCTGCTGCCCCTTCCCCTGCAATGACAGGAGCATTTTTGTAGGTTTGGTGAGCCCAATCAGAGAATGGATTCTGTTTAAACTCACTTTTTTTTGTTTGCTTGTTTTGGGCTTTTGTTTTGTTGTTCTGGTTTTGTTGGTTCCCTGGGGATGGTTCTGGCTGGCTAATTTTACAACCTGTAGTTTCAAATGGAAATACCACCACTGGGGAGGGGATGGGGCAAGGACAAGTTCAGTGGTTATCAGATAAGCAAGACTACTCCTTTTCCATCAGTTTAAGAGATTCAGCAGAGCTCTAAGTAACATCATAATCTTCCTAAAGACAAATTTGCTTCTCTGATCTGTCAGTTAGTGTATATTCTCCACAAAAGTTGCTCCCTTTTAGACGTGTTGGTGAAGTTTCCCAGACCTGTTTGGCTATTCACCTTGTGGCTCAAAACCCTTGTGTCATAGCAGGCTTGTTTCTTCTACTGTATTTTTTACTGCCCCTTGAGTGACATCATTTAAATGATGAGACTCTGAGAGATGATTCATACCAAAAAAGATCTAATAATTGTTACCAGTTATTCAGATCAGTGTTACTGATTTCCCGCATCCTCCCACTGGTCCCTTGAGCTCCCCCACCCACTCGTTTTTCCTAATAATTCCCAGGCTTTCTGGGCTCAGTATGCCCTCTTCTGTGTTACTGTGCTAAGGTGTAAGTATCTAGCTCTCCCCAGAGGAACTTTTAGGACTTGGCTGCAGCAACTTGTGTAGGCAGATACGAGCTGGAATTGAACTAGCAAGGTAGATTGACTACTGGCAGTTGCAGTAAATCTTCAAACCACATTCACAGCACATCTTCTACTTTGCTCTGCTGTGGCGTTGGCAGTCTCTGAGGTAGCTAGTTCAAAGCTAGATGAGTAATGTATCTGCAGGCTACAGTGTTGGGGTGCACAGAATACAAACTGGATTCTCTAGAGGAGTTCTGCAAAGAATTACACTAATTACACGCTCTGTGCTAGCAAAGACTTGCACCAGTAGCGACCCCATGTGCTCTGCTGTTCCAGTTTGTAGTTATGATTGTTTCACAAAGATCTTCAACTCATGAGGCTTGTTTCTCCAGCACTGCAAATTGAAATCTGTATTGTGCAGTGATTCCTATTGTCAGTGTAGGCAGTAAGCAGCTGTTGAGAGCAGCCATATTTTCTTCAATCAGCTCCGCAGTCTGGCCCCCCTTTTCCCATCATGGTCTTCTCTTTTCATATCCCTATGTATTCTTCCTTGATCTTGTCTGTCTAAGTCCCTTCCACATCTGTATTCTCATTTCTCTTACCTTCCTTGCTCATTCTCTCTCTCAGTAATTTCTTCTGTTGGCAGGAACACACTTGATTTTGCCCAGTGTTAGATGGATCTAGAGTCCCAGAGATGAAAAAGGGTGAGGCTGGATCAGTTCTGGATGCCCACAATGAAATATTTCAGAACACATTGTCATTAGGGCAGCTGAAGTTCTAAAGCTGATTTTAGAGGTATTTTTAGTAGTGTTACTGTCTTGTTCAAGGCCTAAAAGAAACTAAAAAAACAGAGGCATACAGTTGACGGCTCTACAGAGTTGTTCTCCCCTAAGCAAGGAAAACAGCATTCACCCTCCCTATTTATTAGCCCCGGGGGCGGGGTGTTAATCTGATTTTTGGGGGGTGGGAGAGTTGTTAGTTTGTTGAAATTTGTGCTGTCAACGATGCTTATACAGGAAGTGAAAAGCCACTTCTGTTGTGGAGCTCATTTGTTCACTCTTGCTGGGAGGGGTTGGGACGGCAACAAGTGAAAATAAGAATGTTCTTCCCAATATTTGAGGTGAGTTGCTCATTTCACAGTGGCAAGGAGAATGAAAAGGATATTGAGGGAACAGGACACAGAGACAAGGTCTTAGTGAGAGGACATAGAGGTCCTTCAGACAGCATATATGCAATTCTGTGCATCCTTCAGATGACTAATAAAAAACCAGTCAATTTCCTAGTACTCCAATTTTTTTAAAGGAAAAAAACCCTCTTGTTTGGGGTTTTCCTACAGAGGAGATACAAGGACATTTTAAAATATTAAAGGGATCTAAAGCATAAGCCATCCCTTGCGCAGGATTCCTGGATTTTCTAGCTCACTTATGGGTTATTTTGGTGGTTCTAAGCCATGCAAATAAGATGATCAGAAGGACTGTGGCTTGTTAGCCATGTTTCTGCAGTCTGTGAACTTAGCCCCCGAAGAAGCCAACAGCTCTTCTGGAGAGAGCTGCTTCACATAGCAACCTCCTCTTGTGCTGGACTGTATTCACTGCTCGGTTCAGGGGTGAAAAGTCCTGTGTAGCTTGTGTTGGCCTAGCAGAATGAGCTCACACGAAAAGAGCAGTATAGCTGCCCCCTTTCTTCCTTTCTGGAAAAGCAAGTGAATTTATGGCTGTTCTTGTGTGTGTAGTAAAGCTGGCACCACAAGCCCTACTTTGTCAGCAGTAGGACAGTTGAGGGGAAGAAAAGCTTGGTGTAACCTTTGGTATGTTATTTATTATCACTTTGCAGCCCCCTGGAAAATGAACTTTAGAAAATTCTGAGCCGATGGTAACGGTGAACACTGGGAAAACCCGGGAATCAGCAAATCCATTGTGTTGTGCTGACAGAAAGATACTGTTACAACACACTTTAGCTGCCAACTTGCTGCAGTCACTCAATCCATCATGGTGGGCTGTTGGATCACAAGCCAGTGAAACTCAGCCTGGCGTGTTATTTTAGTCTTACATGGACTGTGAGATAAACGGGGCATGAACCGGCCCCCTGGCAGGGGGTCGACCCCTAGCGCCCTCATTAAAGTGCCAATCAAAAAGAGTAATGGAACAGGGAATGGAAAGCTGGCTTCTTCAGCCTGTTACTGCTTGCAGGCTGAGCAACTTTCACAAGCCAAGGGAAACATTTCTCTTCTGAATAGGAGCCAGGCCTCCAGAAATACCTCCTCTCTGCTTGTCTCTGAGAGCAGTGCTGAGGCTCTTCCGGGTGTCTTGCTTGTGCTGGAAACCTGTTGCTTACTACTACGTGTTCAGTGCAGGTAGTGGGAAGAAGTGTTGCTAAATGCAACCCAGAAAGGGTGCAGGTGTTTGTTCTGTGGAACATGCAGGCACTGTGCTGTGTTGCCTTGGTCATCAGTCGGTCAGTGGTGTGGTTTCTGTAGCAAATTGCTCATATTTCAGCATTTGTGCATGAAAGATGCAGAGAACCCTGCTTTCTCCCCATAGCAGTCCAGGTACCAACGTGAGTCTAGAAGGCTTGCTCATGTGTGCAGGGTGCGAAAGTGAATTCTTGTGCTGTGTGGGGGTTATTTCAGGCTTCCACAGGAACCCACAGCAAATAGATCCTGTGGGTGAATGTACAGCTAAGGCTCCGGCACATATGCAGGGCTAACTGCCTGTCACTGATGGTTAATATTTCAGTGTAACCTCTGCTTTGAGAATGGATGCTCAAATTCTGAGTGCACCCAACACTGCTGATGCTGGGGGAATTTCTGTATGTCCTGTGCTGCATGCTGGGTTCCTGGTATAAACACCTGTTCTTCTGCACCTCAACTTCCCTCTGGTCTGTGCTTGAAGGAGAGGGCAAAAAGGTAACTACTGAAAAGAAAGAAAGGTGGGTGAAGGTCTGTGTCTTACGTGGATTTAGTGCTTGAGATCAGGAAGCTCAAAGCTGGGGAGTTAGCTCTTAAAGCTTCTTATAAATGTCAGCTCTTGCTGTGATCTCAGTGTGATTATGAACTTGGCAGCATTTGCTCACGTTTTATCAGCAGATAGGTTTTCTGGGTGGATATTGGTTTGGTTTAAAATATTATTTTTTTTTAATGGGTAGGATCAGCAGTTGGAATTAGTGAAGCAAAATGTATAAATAGTAACTAGTGTCATGCTACAAGACCTAAGAGCAAGCACTGTGAGTAATAGATTCTCGTGGCACAGAACTAACAAGGTGGACCCATTTCAGGTTGACTTACTGTTGCATACTGAGGCTGGAACAGGGTAGGGAAGCCCTTAAGAAACATTATTGGAAACTAATACAGGTAGCAAGTAAATAGCATGAGTAGAGATCAGCTTTATACTGGGCTAGGTCGGAAGGAATAATTTTATCCTTTTAGATACAGTATTGTGTTCTTGTATTCTACATGTACCTGTCTGAACTCGGGGTGTAAAGATGCTGTCTCTGCGTAATCCTCTGAAGACTCATAGTGCAACTGCTGTTATACCACAAATAAAGATGTATTCTGGCACAGAAGTAGTGCTAAATATAATCTTCACATTTCTGGGATGTTTACCTCAAATACTGTTTCCTCCATACTTTGAGATTAAAAGAAATCCTGAAAAATGTATTGGCACACACAGGGTTATTCAGAGGGCCCAGAATTGCACATTTGCAGAGGGAAAACATCGCTGGTGGTGTTCTCTCTGGTATTTGTGTTGCTGTCTCGGGGGCTTGACCTTACCAAAATAAGGCTGGGTGGGGAGTCTGGTCCTGCAAATGGTGGTTTGCTTTTCCTTTCCCTTCTTTTCTTTTTTTTCCTTCCCCTCCCACCAAAACTATATGCAGGCACAAATTTTTTGCTACATCATTATTTTGATACCCGGTGGTTTGTACTGCTGATTGTCCATTGTTGGCCAAGGGCCTTGAAGCAACAGTCGTTAGGAAAGGTGAGTCACCCTCCCAGGTCAAAGCAAATGTTTGCTGTTGCTGTGTCTGGAGGGCTGAGGGATAGCTGGTATGATAGATTTCTCTTGTTACAATTCCTCTGCAGCTGCAGCATCCAGGGGCCTTTTTTTGCTGGTATTTTCAGTGTGCAGAAACAATTGTTCTGTAGCTCCTGTACACAATCCTTGTCCTTTGGGTGACCCATCCATTGTAAATGCACATGAAAGCTGTTTACTTCTCTCATGGCCTTTTAGTACTTTTGAGTCAGACCAGAGTAGGCCTGAGGTGCAAGGTTGTTCTTATCCATTGAGAGAACTCTTTGTGCTGGGCACGTTGCTTGGGCAATAGTGTGTCAGCTACAGAGAAAAAAAACCCAAAACCAAACCCAAAAAACCCCGCAAACCCAAAAGCCCCTTGTGATACTGGAGTCCGGCTGCATTGAGGCAACATAACTGTACAACAGGCCATTAATAGAATTGATATAATGCGGTAGGCATGCGTCTCTTATGTAACTGCAGTTCGCTCCAAGATTATTTTTATTTCCATACTAGAATGTGCTGTAGCTCTACTGAGGAAAATAGCGCAAAAAATTTATTTTTTTCCCCAGTGTTTGTCAGTGGTTAATGAGTAACCTTTTTTACTGTTTTTGGCAAGCCTCCTTTCATGTGATTAACGCTGCACTCTTACATCGATGGGACACGTGCAAATCTGGTCACAGTGTGAGGAACCAGCCTTATGTACACATCTGGTGCCGTTTTTTTTTTTTCCCTCACAGTCTCCCACTTCAGAAAATCTGCTGATAGAGAGCTATGTTCAGTCAAACCGATCTGTCCCCTCTGATAATGAAACGTTTTCTCAGCTAGGTAACTTTATGGTAGTGCTGAGGCCGATGGCTTTGCACTGTCCCAGTTTTAAGGCTGTTGGGAGCTTTGGGCCAACTACCAGTAGGCTGTAATACATAGCCTGTAGTAAAGTTGAAGCAATAATACAAGTGGGGAATTGGAAGTGTTTTGGTCCTAGTCCTGCATTTGATAAAACTAAGCATCATACCATGTATGATTCAGAGCCTAAATTTTGCGGAAGTCAGGACTGGAATGCAAAACACTGGGCATAGTTGTTTTTTTTTGTTTTTTCCCCAGAAAAATAAGACTATGTGTTCCTTCTTCTGTAACAACTATGCTTTTAAGAATAGAGGAGTTTGGAGTATGGCCATCGATTTTCAGTATAATTTTTTTAAAGAAAAGTATGAGTATGGATGTATATATCTTCAGGGGGGGTGGGGTGGGGTGTGTATTAAAAAAAGAAGTATATAAGCATACACACACAGAGTGTTATTCTTTGCAAGAAACCAAGTTGTATAAGTGGATTTTGAGGAACTGTTGCCTTAATTGTGTTTTGGTGTTGTTTGTGTTTGTTTGTTTTTGGTTTTTTTTCTATCTTTGAAGAGCACACTCCTGGAAACCTGCTTTTTTAGACCAGGGTACCAGAGGTGGAATCACTGTGATTAGCAAATAGAGGCATGTTCTTCCAAGAAGAAAAGCAGAGCAAGCAAGGTTATTCCTAGAGGGATCGTCATGGAGTGGTTCGTACACTGTAGGAAACAGGTCAGTGCTGTGTTGCAGAGAAAATAGAAGTTAAAAATATATATAGATGGCCTAGGATCCTACAAAGTAAGTACTTTATTGATGAGAAAATAGATAAATGCTGAAAACCATCATGCAGTCTAGAATATGGGGATAGCAAATAGATCAAAACCTCGTCATAAGGAAATGTTATGATTATTTTTCTCTTCTGAGATGTGGACCATTTAGCCACTTACATTCTCTCCACAAAAATGTAAGCACTGCACTTTTTTGGTAAACAGCCTTCACAAGCTGTTCAGATAGTAAGTATCATCTAGTTGATTTATTGGAAATTATTCAGGAGCAGAAGGAAGGGAAGGATATTGTTCATGTGGTGCACACAGTTCACCTCATTTCGGGCATACCTCATTTTGTATTTCCTGTTTCATTGCCTAGACTTTATTTAGAAATGGCCAAGTTTAAGTAGGTAACAGATTTACTTATGATCCCATCATGACTATAACAAAAAGTCTGTTTCAAGCTTGATCATACCATAGTAAGATGCATAAACCCTCATCCCTGGTTTGAGTCCAGTGTCAAAAAGTTACCAAACTTTTTTTTTTTCCAGTTTATTCTGTGACTTCAAAAAGTGATTAATTTCTCTTCTTCCAGAGGCAAGTGGGAGGAGTAGATAAGGTGTCTGCCCACCTGTACTGTGTTAGATCCTGCTACCTGCTGAGGTCTGTCTCCAGGAATTACATTTGGTTACAAAATCCTGTATTGGTGAGTGGGGTGTTTTTTGCCTCTTTAGCAGCCATATTATGCACATGGTCCCTGCATCTTAATACTTCTGCATTACCAGCTTGTTTACCAGGAATACTGTTTCCTCAGCAAAAAAGGTCTCTCAGTGGCCTTGTCACATTCTTGTTAGCTATGAGCATATCATAGAGCTTAAAACAATATGCTCCAAAAATAGTAATTCTCCATGTTTTGATTGCTTTGTCAGATACAGGGCAGCAAAACAGAGGTTTGCAGCCACAGCTGTGGATTTAGGTCAGAACAGAAAGGACTTTTGTAGTTCTGCTTGTCCAGAATTGCTTCTAGAATAAAATGACATCGCCATCTGTGCTCTTATGTCTCTTTTGCACATTGAAAACCTGCTTACCTCATTCAGTCACAAGTCTGTCTCATTTTAGTGACAGCAGAACACATGGGTCTGGGTAAGTGTTAGAAATATTAGGATGCATTTTTCGCACATAAAATTATATTAATACCTGAAGTGCCATTTTTTTCTGGAAGTGTATTGTTTGACTTAACGCTGGCATTGCCTAGCTTGGGTAGGTGACATGTACTGTGAGGTGTTGCTGTAGCACAAAAGCATTTATCAGCCCTGCTGGTCACCCAGATGTGTGGGAAAGATCGCTGGATTTTATTTTATAGGATGTGCTTTTTCTTCTAATTTTCTAAGTTTCAGTAACTTAGCACCTAGATTTCCTGCTCTTAAATGACTTCTGGAAAATCAGACCATCTCAAACAGATTATCTGAGTGTCCAGACAGAGAAATGCAGTGTAAGTCTGGGTCTCACCTACAGTGACAACCAACATTCCAGGGGGCTGTCCAGGTTTTACCTCAAACAGCAGAAGTACATGATGTGAGAACAGTCTTGAGCTGTTCTGCCCTTCAGGAGGCATATGCCTAACTTGGAGAATTATTCATTCCTGTCCTCTATAGTAATTTTCTGTTCCTGCACATAATTAATGGTTTTGCAAGCAAGGGCACATGTAGAGTGTCGGTGGAATCAAATTATTGCACTTCTCCAGAATTACGGTGAAATAGCTCTTATGTCAATAATCTTTATTTTACACTTCTTCAGTAGTAATTCCAGCAAGAAAACAAAGTTGGTCAGGGTTGGCAGAGAACAAGTTGTACAGTTCTCAGCAAAATATAGGTAAAATCAAAGCTAATGGGCTGAAACTAAGTATTTCTACCTCAGCCTATCACAGCATGGGTTATAGGGTTTTTGAAATACTACCTGCGTTGTTGATTTAATCTTTATCAAGAGTGTGAAGGTGAACAGCTTTTCATAAAGACTTGAGCAAAGAGGCATGAAAAAGCAGTCTTCCCTGCATTGTATTGGCTGTGTGCTAAAGACAGTGGGCAGGGGGAGAAAGCTGTGTTACTGTCTCTCATCAGTGAATTTTTTCCTCTCCAGCTTCTGAAATTTGAAGACTAAATCTGCTTTCATTGCTGCAGCAATCACACCTCTTCCAATGAAACCAGGCTGAACAGGGTAAGCATGCTGTCTTCATCGGGCTCAGAATCCGAATAACTTTGCAGAATTTGGTAAATGGAACTATTACATCGGCCTGTCTGCTTACAGCTTGTGTGTGAGTTCTTAAGAATTGGAGTGAAAGCTGGAGACTTGCACTTACTCTCCACAGCCTCTGTAAACTATTTTTGAGTATGGCTCCTGGAATCTGCAAGTTATATTTATTCACTGAGTAATGATGTTAGTAGTGCCAATAGCAATAGGAAGTCCACAGTAAGAGTTCTGAAATTATACAAAAATAGTTGGGTTACAGCAATAAATAACATCATTTGTGCTTTTAAAAAAACAAAGTTCTGATTCAATTTGGTTTGGAATGCTAAATGAGGCAATATGCTGCTTTCGGCTGTGCCTGTGCATCCCTCCCTGTCATCAGCGCCGTGGATGTGCCCCTCGGAGAAAACCTGGCCTCGCCTCCAGCCGTGTTCCTTAACTAATCGTAACAAAACTTAAGTATTCAAGCCATTCTCCTGGAAATTCTCAACACAGAGCAGCGAACTGGTTTTTATGTTCCTTCCCCAGCTGCTTACCATCTAGATATTTGCTGCATTAGAAAGAATTTTACAGGGGAGAGAAGCAGGGAACCTTGGTAGCAGAGTCCAACAGGACTGACACATTAAAGCACTGTTGAGCCAATGCACTTGTTGAATTCTACACTTTTACTTAAAAATTATACAGAGCAATATACAAAAGTGATGCATTAAATCAGTTTCATTTGTGTAATGGACCTTTATGGATTTTGATTTCCAGTCACAGACCATACACACATCGACTGATACCACGTTTTTGCCTTAGACAATAATCCTCTGCCTTTCACTTTATAAGAGTTGAGAACTGGTTTAATTCTAACCTTCAGTTTAAAAATATTCCTGTATGCCTTTATGAAAGGATATTAAAAGGTAAACTAAGTTGAAAGTAAAGCTATAGTGGGGCTCTTTACTTTGAGTCAAAGGTTTACAAAATAAGGCTTCTAGTACTCAGCAGTTTCAGGGGAGTGGTGTTTTCACACTTGCCCAGCAAAATGCCGTAGCGCAAGCAGCCATTCCACACAGCGCCTGACCTGGCTCCGGGACGCCAACGTGAAAATGCAATTTCCTCATTTCTGTGAATAAAGGTATATAAGTACCCTCATTCCTCAATCTTCAGCTTGGTTAAAGTTGATGAGACAAATACTGGTTTGATGTACAACATTTGAAAAACACGTTGTTGTTTTTTATTTCGGAAATCTTAATTTTGAAGAGGTGGCTCTGAAGCCAATGATGCAGTGATTTCCTCCCCCCTAGCATTTCCAATGCTAGCAGAATTCCACACTAACCAGCCAACTATATACACTTAATCTGAGTGAAGGGAAAAACTGAAGTTAAAGATTTCAATTTCTAAGGCTGCTCACTTGGACTATTTTAAAAATAACTCAGAGGCAGGGGCCTTCAGAGGTGTGGACTTGTCGAGGTTTGAGTGCTGTATTCAGAACAGAATCAGCTGCTTGTTTTCTAGTGTTTTGAAAATGTAATTGAATTAGTGAGTCCTCACTGCAATATTTAACAAAATGCAATTTTTGTTAAAAACGAGGATGACATTTCAGTGGAACACTAGGTATGCGTGCATTTAGCTGTACTAGTGATTTAAGAAAAAAACCCCAAAAACCAACAACCCACCCCAAACAATGCACCCTAATCACATTGTTAAAACTCCAAACTACTGGATGTCTGTGCTCCAACAGCTGCAGTTAACTCCTATTTTTCTTTTATTTTTTAAACTTTTATCTACATTCCTGCACTGTGAAAATCATCTTTCTCAAGAAAAAAAAAGAGAGAGAGAAGGGCTAGTTTCAGGTAGTGCAGTAAGACTCAGTATAGCTCCTTTAATTTCTTTACACAGTAAACAGACTTCTATTTATACCAACACCCTGATCTGTACTTTCTTATTTACATGAAACACTTTTACATATATACATGTTAGCAAAATACAGGGCTTCTCCCAGAACCAAATGCATTTCAGCTCTACCTTTGTTATACAACTAATACTTTTTTTTTTTTTTTTAAAGAAAGCCCACCTCACTTGTTTCTTATGCACAATGATTCCATTTAGCTAAATACTCAAATTGTATTTCTTTCCTTCCCATGTAGTACTCGCTCTAGTTACAGAATACCATCAGTTCCAGGCAGATACTTGCAATTCACTGTGGCAGTAAGGGAGAGGGTTCAAGAGTCCAGCTCTAATTGTTCTTGATTTTCACTGAGTCTTAACATAAGCTGTTGTTCGTAATAAAGGCTCTTTGCATAGTTTATTTCTTGAGATAGCTTTACTGCAAGAACTTCAGATTTCACTTTCACCTGCAAAGAGAAATGTGATTTTTCTTAATGTGGTACTTCTATCATCTAAAGCAGAATATATTTATTTTTTTATTACTTCACTAACTGAGGGGATTAGGTTTGAGGTCTCCTGTAAGGAACAGAAATGTTTCAGTGGAGATTCCTTCTCAGTGCTGAGGCTGAAGTAAGAAAGAAGTGAGAGAGAGGGAGAGACAGGTAAAGAGCGACAGGTATCTTGGGATGAGAGCAGAAACATCTTGCAATATCTGAAGTTATGTCCTTTGCTTCCCCTCCTTCCTTTTATGTGGCTTGTCTGTTTGGAATGTAAACTGGCTTGGGTCAGGGGTGAGCTTGTAACCTTGCATGTCAAACAGACCCCTGAGCAACTACTGTAATGGAGCAAAAAAGCCCTGTAATGGGTTTTAGAAGTGAGAGTTCTGATTAACATAAACACTCTTTCCAATCTTAGATACTCTGCAGTAAAAAAATACTACATATTTACAGGAGGACAAGAGTAAATAGGCAGTAAAGTACTTAAGTTTCATGTATGCATTGTAAAGTTGAAAGCATTTCTCAGGTAAATATACATTTCCTACTGTAACTTTTCTTCCTGCAGGAATATTTTAGGTTTTGCCTTCAGCTTTTCTCAGGAGTTTAGGCAGCAAGTTCTATTGTTGCCTAAACTTTTTCGGCAGTAGCTATTTCACTGCTGACACAACAAAGCTTTCATTGTTATGCAGCACAGGCAACCAAACACTAATGACTACAAACACTTTCAGCGACTGCTTGAAAAGGAGAAAAGAAACCCCCTCGTGGATGAAACAATAGGTGCTAGATCCTTACCATTGGCTTTTGTTGTGAGGGGCCGGGCATTGCTACGCCACTACTTGTATTAACAGCTTTCTTCGTCAGCTGTATATACACGTTCCCGTGGTCTTTGGAAACAAGGCAGTGGTAGAGATCATCATACTTGACTTCCAGGAAGATGGCCTCGCGGTCGGTGTAATCGCCACTCTTCAGGAAATAAACAGCTTTAGATGAAATGAGAACACAATAGCTGTCTATGTTCTCCACTGCTATGAAGCTGCAAAGAAGAAAAAAAAAAAGACTCACTTGAAGCTAAAAATAGTAAACTAACAAATGTCTTCACCTGTTATGTTTTGAGTGACCTTTAGAAGTCTTCCAGAAAAATTAATAGCGTAACATGTACAATTCATCTGTATTTAATTTAAACTGTTCTAAAAATCAAGCCGATGAAGTACCCTCTCACCCAGTTAAAAAAGATCATGCTGTAAATCAAATATTAGTGCTAAATGCCTGGCTTCTAGCTTTGGCCATTAAAAGGCCATATAAAAATATCCTTTAACAAGACTTAAGAAGAGTAATTTCCTTGCAGTGGAACACTCCAAGTCCTAATGCTGAAGTTTAATTGTAACTAACTTCGGTTCCGTTGCTGATATGGGAATGGTCTGTAGACATTTATGACAAGAGCATTATCCTTCTACACACTGTAAACCCACTGGGCTTCCTTTTACCACACACCTCCCTTGCCTTTAAAAACAAAAAACAAGTTTAACCTGCTGCCTGGATCAGTAGCTAGAAAAGAGAAATTAGCTGTTTAACACTGGGGTGAAAGGTTAAGCAGCAAGCAGGTTTCCCCAGAGAGATTAGTCTGAGTGATGAATAGTAGAGGTAGAAATGAGTGAGTTAAGAATATTGAGAATTATGATGGCTGAAAAGGTTGATGTGTAAAAAAGTAACAGTAAGGAATGCAGAAGTGAAAGAGATACTTCATGTACAAATGCTTCTCCTCCACTTCTGATTTACTACTGAAATGAACCTCATTGGTGGGTTTTTTAAAATGCTGAAAAGTTCAGAAAAATGAAGTATTAATTCATACCTAAGGAAGAGTGCTAAATAGAGTAATAATGCTCTGTCAACAAGCATATCTGTAAAACTAAGAGTCTCATCCTGTCAGGGAGGTTCAAACTTACTATTTTGTGAACCCGTTGCTTTTACAAATCTGTCTGCTGTTGTCCTCATACATTCTGCAAAATACTTTGGTGTCTTTGAAATCAGTGAAGACTGTTGGTACTAAGAGTTCTTGGTAGATCAGAAAAGCTACCATCTCCAAAATGACCATCAGCTCTACCCTTTAAGTAACACTTTGCACAAATTACTCCGAGCTATACCCAAATAAACCCGTAGCTATAAATGGAGTTTTAATAGCCAAAAATATTTCAAGAGGTCAGATCATGGTTTCTTTTTGTGGTATAAAAGAATCATTCCAGTAATTTTCTATTAATAGGCCTCTGAAAGATGGTATTGTGCACTGAACTCGTCTTTTCCCTGCCTGATGCCTCCTAGCCATGTCAGCTGACTAACGCCCTTGCTTCCATGAACCTGAGAAAGGCGCACGCGCTTACTCAAGTTGACAACTTCCATTTTCATTTAAGTGCTGAGAAGAGCACAGCCATTCTAATAAAAAAAAGGCCTGTAATGTACTTTGCCCAGCTCTAACCTTGGGTAAAACTAAGACATAGGATAATTGATTTGTGTTCCTTTAAGTAAAGCAAAACGGACAAAAATGTGTATTTCAGCTTAAAAAACCCTCATATTTGAAATATGAGGTTCCTATTTATGTTAACACAGTTACTGAAACTAGCACTTGCCCCTCAGTTTTCCATCAGAGTTCAAACACTTCAGGGTAAGGTTTTGTCTTTGAAATAAGTAGGATGGAGAGTGGTATTTTTTATGAAGTGTCATAGAAAACTTGATTTTAAAGTAGCGCAACATTATAGTCTGCAGAATAAAAGTCTTCTTCCTTTGGACAGGCACATAACAGCAAGTAGAGTATTTTACAGCAATCCCAGCTCTGCTCGGGTCAGCCTTCCACTAGAAGCAGAACTAGAGGAAACTTGCCAGCACATTGGCTTTCTCTGCTGCTTCTCCAGCGGGGGAAGAAGATTAAAAGGTGATTATCAGAAACCCCTAATACTGTGTCACAGCAAAGTCGAGAAACTTGAGAGGGTTTTGTATACCCCCAAAAGCAGAACAGCTGTTTTCCTGATGGAGGGTTTTGCAGCCCACTGTACAGGGCACATCCATGGAGGGAACTGAAGCACTAAAAGTTCAGTGCTATGAAGTTCAGTGGAAGCGACTGGGTAAGCAGACTACAGGTTTGTATTTTCTCCACAAAACAACAGATTATATATCTAATTTTCCATACAAGATTTTTACTGCTGTCATGTATATATTTTGAGGAATGGAAATAGAGGACAGTGATTTAATGGTGAAGCACAGAAATATTAGCTAATTTGTAGTTCAGGCTCTACATTTTGTTCTAAGTTTGAGTCATGCATCATTACCCATTTTCTCTTGCCAACTGTTACTTTCTTCTGTGCGTCTAGTTCTCAAAATGGGTATTTAACCTTTTAAGATACTGCTTCAAGATACTATTTTTTTTTTTACACCCATACTTTTACACTATTAAAAAGATCTCAAATTAATAAAATGAAAAATTAAATGAAACATGATCCACTAGAACAAAGTAGAAGCAACCAGATCTCTGGAGAATTTGTGGGTTTTTTAACAACATCAGGAAGTAATTACACAATATTTTCCAGAAGTGAAACAGTGAGCCTAACTGGAAAAAAATGTGGAAACATTTAGTTAGAACAGTAGAGCAAGGTATTAAACCCCCTTTTATGGATTTAACTCTGAAGGAAAATATGCAAATAATCAGGTCTTTAAATGTGTTTCTGATTATGATACTAGGATAAAAGTCAGAGGCATAATTTTGTACTTATTTTTCATGACAAGAAACACTGTTTTCTTGTTGAATGATGTTCCTAATGGTGAAAGTCACAGTGAACAAAGTGTGACTCGATGACAAAAGCCCACTGATCTGCTTATGGGGCACACTTGCAAAAAGCTGACAGTATTTTTTTGGTCACAAAGTCTCTTTTTCAGTTCTCCCTACCTAACAGCCAGACTGTATATGCATAAAGACCCTTAAATAAGATTAAAGCAGGGTAACGAGAGTGTGAGATCACAGGGCTGCAAGCAAGGGGCAGATGACAGACTCTTCCTCACAGGCAGCTGGAGGCAGATTGTGTAGAGTGGCCCATGATTTCAGAGCCGGGTCGCTGGCACTGCTGAAGTGAAGACACTCTGCTGAATCGGTACCTCCCTCTACAGTCTGAACTACCTTGCCTTGGCAGATACTCTGATGGATGCCAGATGCAAAACACAGTATCTTACACCTCCACTGCAAACAGCTGTTCAGGTAACTGTGGTAGAGCTTGGGTTAAGTAATGAATTATGCCTTAAGACCCCGGTCCAACAAACTGGTATTTCCTGTAGAATCATAGAACTGTTTAGGTTGGAAAAGACCTTTAAGATCATCAAGTCCAACCATTAACCTGGCACTGCCCAGTCCACCACTAAACCATGTCCCTAAGCACCATGTCTTTTAAATACCTCAGGGATGGTGCCTCACCCCCTTCCCTGGGCAGCCTGTTCCAGGGCTTGACAACCCTTTTGGTGAAGAAATTTTTCCTAATATCCAATCTAAACCTAATTTCCTAATATCCAATCTAAACCTCTCCCGGCGCAACTTCAGGCCTTTTCCTCCTGTCCTATCGCTTGTTACTTGGGCGAAGAGACCAACCCCCACCTCGCTACAGCCTCCTTTCAGGCAGTTGCAGAGAGCAGTAAGGTCTCCCCTCAGCCCCCTTTTCTCCAGACTAAACACCCCCAGTTCCCTCAGCCACTCCTCACACGACTTGTGCTCTAGAGCCTTCACCAGCCTCATCCGGACACGCTCCAGCACCTCAATGACTTTCTCGTGGTGAGGGGCCCAAAGCTGAACCCAGTATTCGAGGTGCAGCCTCACCAGAGTTGAGTACAGGGGCAGAAACCAATGTACCAATATCTTTCCATGTGTTCACTCTCTATGCAGTTTTTTTCTCATATTCTCAAACCTGACCACTAATAGCATTTACACACTGTTTTCACTCACTTTCATGAACCCATATTCAAATGTGGGTGCACCTTTAGTGTATTACCCATTCAAATTATTCAGTATTGACTTCTCTGGAGGAAAAAAAAAACCAATTTGGAGGTTATTTTGGTCATTAACTGTTAACAGCCATAGCTTGGGAGTAACACGTACGACAGGCATCCAAGCTAGCTTCTCTCACGTGTAAACCAGAGCCACCTCAGAGCACACTCTGTGCAGGAGTGGTGGTTCACAGTGCTGTCGCAGAATCCTAGCCACTCTCCTAGGCTTTGGGCTGTGAGAAGTAGAAGATGAGGGACAGATGAGGGAAAAGATACTCATTCTGCCTGTGTGAATGTTACAGAGAAGGGAAAGTACAGGCTTAAAACATGCACTTGTTTAATCAGTGCACGTGGAGGGGCGGAGATGTGTTATGCATGTTAAATGGACTGATGATTACTTAGAAACTTACTGAGACTTCATCTTTTGTAATGACAAAAGGGGACCAGGAGTCAACAAACCAAGGCCCCGGTTCTTCCACAGCCTGTACCTGATATGCCATCAACGGCACTTCCCAACAAGTGAGGGCAAGGGGCCCTGGGGCACCTGCAGTGGTGTTTGTGGACAGGCTGCTGGGGAAGTCATCGGGCGCTCACGCTGTGCTGCTGATGGGCACCAGGAGAAAACCAGCGCAGTGTCTGCGCATGGGCGTGCGTGTGTGTGTGTGTGAAGCAGTTTTAGTCCCTCTTCCCCAAAGACGTGAAGATGTGATGGCAGCAAACAGAGCTACTTGAAGTAACCGCACAAGTCAGTACTTACAACTCGTCCTGGATGTTGTCAGTCAGTTTGAACAGCTGCTCTTGTCCTTCTGCTTGACTTTCTAAATAGCGGGGCAAGAGCCCCTGAGGTCCTCTGCAGCAGCGTGGCTTTCTCACTCTCTCCGCCTGTGTCCTACATGCAAAATAGATGCAGAAAAATGACTTGGTGCAACAGCAGCACTTCTTCTTCCACTTAAACCCGTCACCACACAAAGTGAGTTATTTTGAAGTATGAGGTGTGACAAAGCCTTTAAAGACAAGGTCTTCACAAATACAGAATACAGATTCTGTAGTACTTGCTCTGGAAGACGTGGTGTCTATTCATATGGTTTTACATTTCAAACAAATGACGCCCAGTTTTCCTCTTCCTATTAATTTAGCACACTGCCCCTTAACTATAGAAGCAACCTAAACTAAGTATACTGTCTGCAGGTTTTGGACTGTCTTTAACAGCAGAGTTTTACTGATTTGACTGTTTCTTCTCACTTCTCGAGAGAAAATAAAGAGTGCATCAACCCAGACAGAGCTCATATTGATGGACAGTGTCAGTAGTTTGAAAACTGAAGGGTTACAGAAACAGGAACATGTGGTTACAACAAGACAAAAAAAAAATTCACGGTTAATTATAGTCTCTGTAGTAGGGTTTAGCATACTTTACCTTTCTTGAGCGTTTATTAAAAAATGACAATAATAAAAACAGACACACATGTGTGGCCTAACACATCAGAGGTTGATACTGGCCACAGTGCTAAAGAACTGGAGGCTAGTTCCTCCCTTTGCAGTATTTTGTTAAAAAATAATATTCTGAATTCCTTTAAGCTTTTGGAACGCCCTACCCCTGAAGAATTGTGTTACAGGCTGCTGAGCCCTGCTTTATTCTGTCCTTCCCCGGCAACATCACTCAGGTCTGCTGCATGCTTTTTCATATCTCTTTCAGGCTACCGCTGTTACTAATTTTCCAAGCCAAATGCACCACTTTTGATTAGTGCTTTCTACTTCCCATCTTGGTTCTTTGTAACGATCTGTACAATGAGCTGCTTCTATCCTTTTTGATCAAAAGACAGGAAAAAAATCCCATGTAACAACGCGTTTTCTTTTTAAGCTGCCTGGCAATAGCACACAAGAGTACTTGCCTTCTACGCTTTGTTTTCTGCAGATGTTTTCTCTGGAGCCTTGTTTCTTTGTTACCTTTCCCTTTCAGCAGCCCTGTCCCACACTTGAAGCCTATGCACCCTTTTAAATTTGTTTTCCTTCGAGTCTTTGGCACCCCTGCCTTTTAATGGTGACAGACTTTCCCCCCCCCCCCCCTTCTTGGCTGCAGTAACTGTTACTGGAACAGAATCTCTTACATGTCATTCCTGACTTCCTATCATCTTTGCTGCTCTCCCATTGGTGACGGGCCTCTCCGTGCGCTTTGGCTAGCGTCGCTCTCTGGTATCAGCAATGTATTTTGCAAACAAGGTGTAGAAGCCAAAGATACTGGATTTCCAGCACAGCAAAGAAAAACATCAGCCAATTTATATTTTTAATACATGATGACTATCTGCTAAGTTCTGATTTTGTTAATGAGATTATTACATCCCTGACCTGTGTAACAAATTACAGTGGCTCAGCAGTAGTGCTTATCACTGATCCTCTTCGAGAGAAACTTCAGGAGAGACAAAAAGCTCTTGACTACAGCTGAACTATGGTTATGCTAAGATGAAAAGTCAGTTTGTCAGCAGGGAGGATGAAACGAGAAGTGGAAATTCTCCAACTAAAAGAATGCGAAACAGCGCAAGGGCTTAAGAAACCATAACAAATGTCATTAATAGCACCAGTAAAATGTTATCAGTCAAATTTTCAGTTTTACCGCTGCTGACAGATGTTCTCACTGCTTTACCTGTCCCACTGTGCACCGCTTTCGCTTTTGGTTAGATGTTCTTTAGTTAAGTACAGTGTTAGGCACCCAAGCTAAAAGAGGCCAGTATGAAAATTGCCATTTGCTGCATAAGGGTACTTAGTTTTCCTCATTTGCAAAGTGCAATGTCTTAAAACTGTATTCTTCTATTAGGAGCATTTCTCTGCATAAAAATAACCTAAACACTAGGTAAAGGATGACTTCCACAACCTATGTACAACTTAAAATTATTCCACCGAATAGCAGCCACACGCGGTGGTTAGAGCTTCACTCACTGTTAAGTACTGTGACTCTGGAGCAAGACACCTCTCCTGCCCCTTAGATTTTTTAGGTATAAACAGGATTCGCTGTACCAGGTACAGTTACATGACGGTATTGTTATCTTTCTGAACCTACACCAGAGGTGAACAAGTAAGTGCCCGTTTTATCTATTAGGTTCTTACAAAGTAGTAAACAAAAGTATGCGTTTGCCTTCGTGAAATGCAAAATGTCGAGGCAAAGTTCCAGAGGAATTAAAGAGTTCCAACCAGTGTAATTCACGTCTTGCTGCTTGTCCTCCTTCCTAACTTCCAAAAGCAGTAAAATGGCAAAATTTCACTTATCCAAGAAGCCCCCATTGGCTGTTAAACCTCTCTACAACACCTGTACTGTCTGTTGACAAGTTTAAAGAGTGAATGTCTGAAGCGTAATGTAGTTTTTAATTAACTGTTGGCCGATCAGTAACTTTTTACTTGGACACTTCCCTATTATGCATTCAGGCAAGTTAGATAACCATCCATACGGGAGGTGAGCAACAACACTGCACAATGGTTTTTATATTAACCATCTTTCAGATAAACGTTCAACTGTGCTATTTTCTCTAATATTCTGTAGCACCACGAGAAGAGGCATCAGAAGCGTTGCAAGCAAGACTACTGCAAAAATGAGGAAAGAACAGGGGTGTTTGATCAGACCTACTCCATAGAAACCAGAGTATCAGCGAATGCTGCTGTCTGGCTTAGAAGCAGGCCAGAAGGAACTCGTACTGCACAAGTACTAGGCACCACAGTGAATTTCTGGAAGGCTCGGCCATTTCTGAGTTGTGAGTTTGGTTGTAGTTGTTTTTAGGTTTTGTTTTTAAATGGAAGAAGTACTTCAGAGTACAGTGCTTGCTGTCCCCACTGCTCCTCCATGCTAAAATATTCATCCTGGTGATAAAAGATAATTCTCATCTTAGTGATAAGGTCATCTGCTTTTCAACTAAGTGCCACAAGTGTGAGCATAAATTGCATTGATTTAGTCCATCACCCCTTGGCAAACGGGTCTGTTTGGTCTGGACAGCTAAAAACATTCCACACAAGTTGATTTTTTTAATCTAAAAATTTGTTCTACTGTCTCAAGTTACGTTCTGTAAATAATAAGCAACACTGATGAAATACAAAAAGCTGAAGATTTGTAAAGCAGAATGAACGGTGGTGTGCCCACATCTGTGTTACATTAAACATGAACTCAACAGATTTGCTGATTCTTTTTTAATAAGCAGACAAAGGCAATACAAGACAGAAATGCCCTCACGTCTACTAGTCACAGCAGGGAAGAGTGCTGCTGAATGGAGACACAAAGAGATTGGAAATGGTGTCAGAAGGTTGAGGCCACACTCCAGTTCTTCACTGTTCAGACAAAGCTGAACGCTGGAGAGTCTCATTTCAGATGACTCTGTGCACACTAAAACCAGTTAACAGTGTTAATTGCTTGGCTTTTGCTTAACACTTCACAGAATTCCTGTGATTCAGTTGCCCAGTTTTAAGCCAGAAGTTTCGTAGTCAAACAGATCACTGACCCGTTGATGTAAGGAAGTTGTTCAGGTGATAATTATTTACCAACTTAGACTGAAAATACTAGAAGAGTCATCACATGTTTTACAGAATTACTTATCCTTGTCCCTTCACCCCACATTCACCCCTACCAGGTACCCAACAGGTTTACACTATCAGGTACATAGATGTGGTTCGTGCTGAGTACATAAACATACAAGGTTTTGAGAACAGTAACTACTACTCATCTTTGAGTGTCTTTTGGACCTAAAAAACTTCCTTGAAGTGTACCTAGATTGCTTTGACAAAAACATAAAAAAAAAAACAAATGGAAGGTATGAAACTTTGTGTATCAAGAGATGATAGTCTGTGAAAACAAAACACTGTGCTTCTAAAGTTATATACAAATTTACATCTTTCAGTTTCCTCAGTATCACACCCAGAATAATTATTCAAAATAAAACAACTTCAGAAAATTTAGCAACAAGGAAAAGCCCTATGACCGACACAGTGATCACTGCAACTTTTCATGTAAAATGTGTATCTGTGGAATTTCTAATCTGTCCTCTTGGTAAGAGAGCAGCACTGGCAGACACAAACGTGTTCAAAAAGCCCAACTTGAGCATGCACACAGATTTTGATCCATAATGGGAGGAGCGCAAGGGCACCCCAAATCCTGCACAAACAGCAGCTCTAAGTGCAAGGAGACACCGTTCTGGCATCTGAAACCAGTATTTAATGGAAGAGGCTCTTCACAGAGACTTCCCCTGCTGTACTGCCTGTCCCCAAAACCCCACAGCCGCCAACACCGGTGTGCAAGTCAGCCACGTAAGCCCTCCAGAGAGATCTCTGCCCACAGCGCTCTCCCCCACACTCTCTAGTAATAATTTTCTTCAGCTAGACCCAGTTCTTGCTGCCAAAACTTCCAGCAACTGCCACCAACATGTCGCATTCATAATGGTGTTCCAGTTTAACAACCTCATCATACCAACCCATTTAGAGCAGTAACTTACTGGTTCTGGTATAGCTCAAATTCTGTCAGTGTTTCCATTGTAAACCTGTTTTTTCAGGTTTGCATAAAATTTATTGATAAAAGCCTGCTCTGGGCTATAACTTGGCATACTGACTTTCAGCCTGGGAACAATTTTTATCCCCTTGAAATAATTATAAAACAACCTTAGTTCAAACAAAGGAAAATTGGCAGGTAATACAAGCCTATGAAACAATTCAATTGCTGCTAGTATTTTGAAGAAACAATATCAAACCTGTTACTTACTTGGCTCTGGAAAAACTCTGCTTCATTAATACAGGGAGTGCTTTGTCTAAGGAGGCTTTAGTGCATTTCAGACATTAAGAGGTGACTTATCTGATAAGTTAAAGGAGGAATAGCCTTACCTCCTCTATCATAAAATACACAACTAAAATTCCTGCTACACTTGCTCGAGTTTGACCCTGAATTGCACCTGCAGCCCTCTGTAGGTATCACCATCCCATGTGCATCATTTCCACAAAACGCAGATGAAGACAGTCCTTGTCTCAGAGCCGTGTCGTGGGAGGACACGGTGTAAAGCAGACTCAGAAGTGCCAGAATCAATTAAATGCTGAACAACGTATACCTTAAAAATGAACCTAGAAGTTCAGGCATCACAGCAGCAAACGCCAGGCGATGCAGTCCTACCACAGGACCAGAAGGGTAACAAATGACAACAACCGTATGCCATTTCTGATACGGTCTGTATTTTGTATCACACCTTTGCAAAACACTAAAAATCCCCAATTTCCACGACTCTTTCCTCACCGATGTACTCACTTTGTACTTTGTTTCAAGTGTCGAACCCTTGCGATAAGCAGCGATGTCCCCTGCATTTACTGAGCAGAAGGGCACAGACAGCGTCACTTCTTATGTGCTAGTTCTCTGTGTCTGAGAACATTAAATGACTTGGGCCTCATTTCCAAAAAACCTTTGGCAATCTCGATTTCGTGTTCCGTTGCAACTCTGTGGGCAGCTGGTAACGCTGTATTTCACAGGGTTAAGTACAGTTGCCTCCTTTCCAGGGTTGGACTTTGGGGGTGCAGTTCCCAACAGGCAGATAATTTCTTGAAGACCTGACGCCTGAACCCAGAGATCTGGCACAGCTCTGATGGAATTCATTCACTGGTTCAGACACAGATGCTTTTAAGGTGTGTTAAAAATGCACATGCAGTGCAGTCAGTTTGAGTGTTGGATTTGGCATTAGAATGTCTCAGTTAGATGCAAGAATGTGTAAAATCATGAGCCAGACAGCTCCCTGCTGACTGCATATCTGAGGAAGCTTATATGCACCGTTTATTCCAGCAAACGCATGGAATATATTGTGCTTGTTAAATGTGTTCCCAAAATGCTAGTTTCAGGAAGAAACATGCAAATAAATGGTGCCTAGGGTTAAAACCTCCCACTTACAGTCAAATCCCTCCTCTTTTGAGGGATCTACCAGCTCAGATGCTGAAGACCTTTATCTGACCTAATATACTTTTAGGAGAACTACAGCATGCTGAAGAAGCAGCTGTTTATCATGTAGGCTGTTCCTGCCAACTTCTTGGAGATGCAGCTCTTCTCCCCCCTTCTCCTTCCTCTATATGCAAGATCAAAACAAAATTGAAAACTATTAATTGGGTTTATGATTGTATACAACCTCTTCAGACTCCAAGTTCAAAAGGAAGCGAGAAGAGCTTAAGACATCAAGAATCACTTCTTTAAAACCAGCGGAGCAGTGGATGTACTCAGCCAAACGGCACGTTCTTACGACGCCCACGTTACCGATCCAAGATGTGCGTAAGGTGTATGCGCCCGCACGGCACTTACACCAGTCACACTGCGGCTCCACCAGTGTCCAACCTCTGGCACTTGCTCCAGCTCGGACTGCGACAGCTCTGCAGCCAACGGACACTTTTTCAAGCACTTTGATATCATCAAACTTAAGAAGTTAACAAAATGTGACACTGCCATCTCAGTTTCCCATTTCTCCCAGACTCTTCCTGTACTGATCACAGAGTGATGACTAGAGTTGTCACCTTAAAGCTTCCTGTCTCACAAACGTGTTGAAAAATGCTCCCATTCCCATTCAACGTAAAAGATACGGTTCTTCGCAGGGATTTCTTGCAAACACCTATCTGAAAAACAGGAGCTGAACGTGCCTTAGTGAAGATTAAAGTGCCCAGGGCCATAACGTTACTCTGCTTCAGGGCACAGCGCGAGGTCTCAAAACTTCTGAATACAGTCTGGGGACAGTGTAGCAGATGGACCATTAATCTTATTTCTGTACTCATGTTTATCATGGTCCCATCAAAAATTATGCATGTTGGCCACACAGAGCCTGTCTGATGTACGTGCAAACATGGTCACTTTACTTGGAGCGTGACAGAAATGTTTCTATACTGTGCTCCTACCTTGGAAAGCAAATCCACTCTGGGGAAGAAAACAAACCAGGACCCCTGCCCAGCACCAGGACAGTGAGGTGTGCATGAAGAGCTGTGTGAAATGAACTGTGACCACTGTATGTGTTTTCTCTTCAGACCCTCTTTATATACTTTTCAGTGAGTACAATGAGGGCTGCAATAGGCACAGCAAAGTCCTCTAGCGCAGACTCATTGAATGAAAAGCTGCTCAGAAAGTTTGTTTTGATTTTTAAAGTTAGCGGTTGCAAGAACAATTTAAATCAACTGGCTGTACTTACAAAACTGATAAAGAGCGTTCCACATGTTAACAGCAACATTAGGTGAAAAAATTATCTATAAAAATACCAGCCACATGCTAAATGAGGTGACATCGAGGCAATAAATAGCTCCATCTGTATGAAAGGGTTTGTAGAACAACCCAGAAGACATCTCTGAACAAAAAAGTAAGTATGGATAAAGCAGTACTGAAAAAAAAAGTGGGCTGGATTTTTTTTTTTGTTTAAAAAAAAAAAAGATCAGTTTTACATATTTTTCCCCGATCACTTTATAAATCTGCTGCACATTAGAAATCAGACACACGTGCATTTTTTCCAAGTAAAGAAAGCTGAAGGTTTACATTTTTAATAGCAATGCGACTATTTCTGAATGGCAGCAGTATATATTACATGCAGTGTGAGAGGGTTAAACAGGACAGCCTCAACTCTTTATAAACTTTTGCCCTCTGGATATGTACTCATTGGCTGCTGTACAAGACTTGAGCTGTATTACACGCCTTAACGATATGGTTCAACTGTCGGTCAGGCTCGGGGCCTGGCACTAGGCCAGACCGCAATCAATGGGACACAAACCTCCCCCTTTCAGATCATCACGAAGGCTCATATTATCTCCTTTTTGTCGTGCTGGTTAAATTTATGGAGCAGAACCCCGAAGCTGCATTCCTTGGCTTGGGCCGGCCCACGCGGGCCTCCCTTTGTTTGGTACTGTAAGCGAGGCGTGCTTTGGAGGATTGCAGGGTTGTTAGTTCAGGCACTGACTGTTTGCTCATGACTGAAATGAAAAGAGTTCAGTGGAAGGGCAAAAGGACAGCACAAGTGTAAAACCCCATCCCAGCAGGCCCTGGGCTCCCATCTACAGACTCCGGACGAGGACTGAACAGAAAACCTCACCGTTAATGACAAAGGGAAAAATCTGTCTAGTAACAGGTAAACAGCCCGGCGGTACGTTAGCACATACCTTGCCGCAAGGTCCCCTGCTTTCAAGTAAGCCTGTAATTACTACATAAATATGAACCTCAACTAATCTGGCTTAAAAAACTGCTTAGAAGTGGTATTATTTTAAAGCAATGCTGTATCTTTTAATTTGAAAGTAAAACCTGTCAGTGCAAACAGTACTGCCTGAACAGCCGCGTGGTTTAATATTTCTACCAATTTAAACGTGGAATAACCTCAGAGAACCTGATGCTGTGATGCTTGGGAGGAGGATGTAGCAAGTAATTCTAGTAAGTCACAAAACTAATGGAAATACAGTATGTAGAGAAGATTTGCTTTTTGTATATAACAGGCATTTCCTCCATCTTTATATTTTGTGTCTGAATGGAAAAAGTCCACCTTTGGGTATGCTCAGATACTCTCTATTCAGAGCTTTATTACTGTAGTAATTAAAGGCCACTTCTTGACACAGGTCACAAAATTAAGGATGTAAAGAAACCTTTAACGTGATATCTCAAGGCAAAATCATCTGAAGTGAAACCAAATGGAAAGACAGCTTGAAAGACGGCGTTGCAAATACACCCAAGAGAAACAAATACATACACAGAAAACCACAAGGACTTTTACTGACTGTGCATGCAATATAAGGTACCCATGCACTCACTCTTTGGGACAGAAGATAGCTGTGCTTCCCTTCATCACTGTCAAGAGTATTAAAATGTGCTCCCAGAAAGCTGCCCCAGACCTGCTGTACCAGACTTCGCCCTTTGGCACAAGCAGCAGATGTTTCGGGACACGAGGTCACACAGCCACCGCGCGGGCGAGCAGCTCCTGCCATTTGTGCTTCAGAAATACGTAAATAAACAAATGCTCTCTTCCTATTGCACTACCCCAGTTTCATCTTTCCCACTATTTTTATGAACTGAAAATACTAGTAAGAGGGCCAAAAGATATTATAAAAACCCACAGAATGTGTATTAATTTTTTTTCAATTCTGGGGATCAAGTCCGACTGGTTTAATGCCGTCTGATGATTTGTCCTGGTACATTCCAACAGACATGTCTGTTTTGAATAAAGCTTTTGTTCGCTTCTGGGGCGCAAACGCTTTCAACTTATCCCACCTAATTCTAAGCAAGTAGATTTGTGAATGGAAATTGTGAATACTTTATTGCCTGGTCTTTGATGACTTTTTAGTTTGTTCTCCTGATGCTAACGCATGAATATAATTTTTTCTTTTTTCAAAGTCTCTCCAATTCCATTCTAGGTGATGCCACTGCAGACTAGTTAAATCTGCAGCTCTCTGTAATTGTTTCAACCCCAGAAAACCATTACATATACCATACCGAAACAGCAGCATCACTGAGCAGAGTGCTTTCTGAGTAAGGAAGAATCTAAAAAACACATAAATGTCAGAAAACAGGAAACGTACACCCCAGTAAAAGGTGTTCCTTTTACTTTTTGGCCTTGGTGTCCAAAAGCTTTTGCTGAAAGGTAAGATAATTAGACAAAATATAAAAGCTCTAGAAATACAACTATTTCCTAGGGAAATAAAATCTTCCTTTTAGTTAATAGCTAAATACTGTGAAGTGGCAGGCACAGCAGCAGTCTGTTTAACGCAAAAGCTAGGCAAGTTTTGCTCGATGCAGCACCCTTTAACCAGGGATGGAAACATCCCTTCCTCTAGTTGTAACTTACCACGGCACTAGTAAATATTTTGGTTTTGTGGAGACTATCACAGTAACGACTCTGTAGTCATTCATCTTTTTGAAATTATTTGTTGCTAATAATGAATGGACATATAAAGAAAAACATCATTTCACATTTTATGGTCGGCTAACTACTCAGCATTATTCACTTTAATGTCTTCCATTTTCACTCATCTGTCCTCCCCTCGTGACATTCCCTTCCAGAGCCTTTGCCCCTTCCTGTCCCTTAACCAACTGTTTGAATGCATCCAGGGTTTCTGCCCTCAAATGTCAAGTTAAACACAAATGTTTTAGTGGAAAATCTTTCTTACTTACAAAATAGATGCTGGTATTTAGAATGACAGTTCAGTCCCTCAAAGTCTCCATTTTTAATGTCAACAGACATGTTACCGATGGTGAACCCAGTGACCGCACAGTTTTCTTAAACCAGGCTTTTGTTGAGTTTTAACAGTAAGAATACATTCTGCCATGGCAAAGCGAAAAGGCTTTAAACGAAAGAAGTTACACAAGTTTTACCTAAAGGCTTAGCACTCCCTATTGGAATTTAAACCATCTAGAACTTCTTTGCTAATAGGTAGGGTGCATAAAAACCCAGAAGTAAAATGCAAAGGGGAGCTCTAACGAACAGCCTCAGCAACTTTAACCCTTGGGCTTAAAAAAGTGCCCTTTTACAAATAGGTAAGGTGTTTGTTTTCAGGTTTTCCTGTCTCAGACCCTGCTACTCAAAGTCTGGCTCATAAGCTCCAGAGGCTAATCAGATGTAATATATGTAAAACGTAAGGCCTGTATGATTAAACATTGCCTAATGCAAGCCAGTAATTGCTTATTTTTTTTCTAAAATCTCCTATTACTTAAAAACATTAATATACAGCAGATGTGAAAGTAACCACATCTATCCAGTATTAATGAAATATTATGTTGCTGCTGTAGGTCCAAACACTGTGGTTTTTTTCTTCCACTCCTTCCAAATAGTTAAATTGAGTCAAGTTCAAAAAAGGGGACAAAACCAACTGTAAAGACAACAAATATTCCAAATATAGATGGTATCTAGTAATGCAGATACCTAGCGATAACCTCCTGGAAACATTATTCAGGTGTAAAGCAAGGTGTTTGCAGCAATGCATAAAAAGGTGTTTAGTCTGGTTTTACAGCGGGGACCAATTTATGTCCAGTCAACCCTCTAAAAGAGAAAGGGAGAGGGACATATTAGTGCAGAGTTTGGATTCTCCACATCATCTAGACTTCTGCTGGGTGCTGAGCAGCGAACAGTGCTTTCCTACAATGAACAATGTATTGGTCTGAAAACTGTGACATTACTGTATGTGCAGCTCTGGAATTATAGTTGTATTTTATTGTAGAGTCTAAGTGAACTGAATGTTTTAAAGGTTCATCTTTCTTTTTTATATCCTAAAACTACATGCATCAGAGTTATTTTCTTCAACCATGCATAGAAAATCCAGCTTTATTGTGAAGAATGGAGGTTGCACTTCTAAGTAATTGTCCTTGAGCTTTTTGTCCTAGAGGGGGAAGGCAAAGGGAAAAAACTGAGATGGCCAGCCTGTCAGTCTTGGAGGAGGGTGCAGAAAAAAAGAAAGAAAAGCTGCTCACCCCCATATTTGTGTCTCACACACAGAAGTTCTTGGGCTTAACTCTACTATCCTTCATTTCTAAAGTCAGATCGCTTTGAAAATTATATTTCTATTTCTTGAAATAATAAATTTTATTAACTACAGAGTGACCTCCTTAGGATTAGTCACTGTGTGAGTATGCAGAGATGCAGAAGTGCAGTGAAATGTGGGATGGCACTGCACTCCATCCTCAATTCTCATGCTTTCAGGCACTCCAGCGGAGTTACCGCATGCCTCAACTGCTTCAATTCCTTCCATGGAGCTTTGTGGGGAAACAGACCAGTGGAGTGAATATACAAAGTGATCCTGACAGGATTGCACTCACACTCAAATATAATCATTACTTGTGACTTTTCTGACAAAAACCCCTATTAGTTTCTTGATGTGTAGTATGTGAGACTTGCTTCTGTGTAGTCTAGGAAAGACTGCACTTCTTTCTAATCTGAGTCATTCTTTTGGAAAATAATTCTGAATAAGGGCAAGAAAAAAAAATAAATCATTCTTACAGAAAGCTGTAGAAAAGCACAAGCCAGAAGTGTCTCATGGCAGTAAGAAGCACTCTTTGAATAGGCAAAAGGAATAGAGAACTGTTTTCTCTTCATTCTTAAGGGTAGCTTCATTTATTTAGAAATCATTTTAGGTCTTAGATGGTGGATTATTGTATCTTTCTAGTTAGGAAACTAAAATAGCCGAGGTGCACTTTCAGAAAAAAAATTAAAAGTTTCGAGATGAAATTATCCATACCGAAGAGGAGAGGGCTGCCGTTTGAAGAACTTCCCCCACAAGAAAATCTACATTCACTTACACAACAACCAAGAGTAGACATTTGAGGAACAGAACAGGATCTCCAACAGAACTACACAAAGTTACCAGTGATAAATTAAAACCTAACAGGAGAAGATTGAGCAGGTGAGACTGGTAACAGAAAATGATTAAAGCAGGAAGAAGCGTCTACTGAGGTGCTGCAAAATGTGTGGGCACAAAACCAGGCTTGCTTAACTTCAAGGATCTAGTAAAAGCAGCATGTAAAATTATATTTGGAGAGGACAAACTAAGAGGCGTTTAAAACTCCAGTGAGGACAGTGAAGTACTAAAGAACCTGAAGAGGTCAGAAATATGGCAGGAAATGAAATGAGATTCAACCTACAAAATTGCAACCTGGTTCATCTGGGGAAAAATAATCCAGAACACAAATATTAAATGACAAGGAGATATTTGCAAAGCAGTAAAATAAAACAAAACATAAAAAACCAAACTCTTGGGGGGAAAAGAGCAAGCAGAAAACTGAATATCAATTTGCAATGTGATGTGGCAGTAAAACCAGCCAATACAATTTTGGATGACTTGCAGAGCACAGCTTGTCACAGAACAGGGATATGACAGTCCCTTTTCACTACTGATGGGAACTTACAGACTGGGGGGATTTCAAAGGAACTCAACAACAGCAATGGAAGAATCTGGATAGACTAATGACAGAAGAATGTAAACCCATAAAATCAAGTTCAGCAGTGACTGAAGATGGGAGGTAGGGCTAACACTGAGGAAGAGCCATTTAACAGGGTGCCACAGCAGTAAACTGGATGAAGTTGCTCAAAAGAAAACAGAGCATTTGAGAAAACAGTTCATTACAAAGACCTGTTATCCCACTGGGAAGAAAGAGGATATGAAGGAAATCACACTGCCCAAGTAATTTACAGATTAGACCAATAAATCAGCTAAACTGTCCTGTATGCAACATTTCCAGATTTATACAACACAATGAATACTAGCCGATAAATATATTTTCTCTCTGGCTTCTAGGAAAATCTTAGGAAGGGCTCACTAGGAGAATAACAACATCTCGTCCACCAGAGTCGTGGCCCATACATGCCTGATATTACTGTAAAGACTCTTGAAGTCACATCTAGATCAAGTCCAAGGTCAGGACAGAATTTGGAACACATACAGAGGTGTTAAGGTTCAAGCAATATTTGTCTTTAAAACTTGAGAACCTTGAGAATATACTCTTTGCACTCTATTAGCTGAGCTGGTGTTCCATACGATTAGGTACGTATCTTCTACTACTCAGTGTCACTGATACTCATGCTCTCGAGTCTGCTGCTTTTGACTTTACAATTGAAATCATAGTTAAGAGAGAGATGGATGCAGAAGGGCAAAAGAAAAAATTAGTATCACCTGCTGTTGACATTGTCTCAAACTTTGCAACCTCACTGCACCTTTCCCAGTGATGCAATGAAAGTGGTGAACAAAAGAACAACTAGTGCAGGCTGCTTCCTTCCAGGTGAACTACATTTAAAAGTATCAAACATTTACATGAGAATTTTCTGTGACCATAATGGCTTGCCAATCACAAACTATTCTTAAGTAACACAGTCTAGTTCCCTGACAGAATTCATTAGAAGCGGGTAGGTCATGAAGTTATCTCCTTACTTCTGAGTTTCACATTGTGACTATCAGAAAACAACACAAACCCTCGCAGCAACAGTTCAAGAATAATCTCAAACTTGGACTGACCTGGCAGAAGCCTGAGAGAAAGCCATAATGGCAGTTTCCTGCACTACTTGTTAAGTTAGACGCACACATCTAAATATAAATGTTCTTTACTTGTGCTGCACTAGGACTTAAAACACGTTTGCAGGAGAGAGCTTTCCAAGCATATCTAGAGACATAACAGCTTTCCTGTTTTGAACTGGTCTTTAAGATTTTTGGCAGTATATGACAAATATGGAAATAATCAGAACTCTTGTATGTGACACTGGAGTACTTGGAACACATAAAACCCGCTCGAAAAAAAGGTATCGAGTCACAGGCATTAACTGTTTATAAATTAGATGTATGTTGCATTGTCAACAACTATTTTAATGCTCTCCTCTGCATTAAAATTTAAAACTATTAAGGCAGCTTTATTCATAAATAACAAGCATAATAAATTATATGATTACATAATAAGTTATAAGATTAGCCTTGAAAAAGTCCAGCTTAAAGTCAGATTTAAAAAATATTTTCTTGTACTTTTAAACTACCACCATAAGCTATAAAGCCATCGTCTGCATCTCAGCCGTCTTAGTTTGGCTCCATGTTCCGAACACATGGTTTGTGCTAGCTGCATCAGTCCCAACATTTTGAGGCCAAAAGAGACTTAACATCCATGTAGCATGATCACAGTAACACAGGCTACAGAGTCTTCCTCAGTGCTCTGTTCAATTCAGTAACTTTGCTGGAATTAGAACATGCCTTTTAGGAAAACCTACAACCTCAATTAAAATTCTTCATCTCACTCAAAACTGATCCAATGGTTTAAGTCAAGCAGCTTAAAAATTCAGGGCTTTTTAAAAATTCAACCATGTAATTAGAGAATTGCAAAAGGCCTGTAATTTACAGTTATGTACCATACTATTTAAATGCAACTGTAATTAACTGGTTGACTCGACTTTGCACCAGTACTGGAAACTTGCACTTACGCTGTCAGTCTCAAGGTCAAGATGGCTCTTACCATGCTTATTAACACTCACATTCTTCAATCGTTCAAAACTACACTTGAGATCTGTCACTGCCATAAACTTATACTCATCAGGGTTAGCTGTTTGTGTGCACTTTGCTTGGAAGAGCCTACATGGCCCAGCATGCTCAAACAGAATATTCAACCGGAGCCAGTAACTTGGGTTTGGAACACTGTTCCACTTTGATTCCAAACCACACATATTTGAACAGTTAACAAATGCAGCAGGGGGATATTGGTACACAGCAGTCTAAAAAATGTACAAATCCTTTGGTTGTTGTTTTTTTTTTATACCCCCGAAAGAACAATTTGGTTGCTTCATTATATAAGCACATTAAAAAAACCCTTACCAAACAAATCATGAGTGCAAGGTTGCTTATAGGTGGTGGTGTGGGTTTTTTTCCCCTCCTACATTATCTACATATTCTCAAGTACATTTGTTTATCTAAAAAAAGTTCTGATCAGATTTTGCAGACTGGAGAAGTGTAATAATTGAGAAAGGTTTTTCTTTTTGGTGGTGGTTTTTTTTTTTCCTTGCTGAAGGTTGCTGGGTCAGAAACTTTTTGCAGAGTGTGTGCAGACACTAAAATAATTTCACAGTGCTCGTCTATGACAACAGTATTTCAGAATCTAGTGGAAGCAAAAAATGTGGTTCAGCTCATCCACCTTAACCTCTTCCCTTAATTGACAGTTAACAACTTAAAGGGAAATATGTCACACAGGCAAACCCAAGCCAGAGATAAGGCTGGCTGGAGGCTCTCCCTTTCCCAGTTTCTATCAAATTTGTCAACTGTTGATAACATCACTGCTACTGTGAAAGGCTGCATCTCACAGAAGTATTAATTTTAAGTATATGTATCTTGAAACAAACTATAATAAAAACACAGTTCAAGTAGTAAGACAACTAACAATATAGCCAGGTGTGTTTCTTCCCACCTTTAACTAAATCACTCAATCTGTACAGTCACAAAATTAAGACCTGTACAAGCAAACCAGTAGATGTGTTTTCCAGGGATGCACTTAAGAGTTCTCATGTCATTTTGTGTATGCCTATGAATTTACCAAACTGTAATCCTTGACCTCTTGGTTTTACAAATCAAGTTAAGTACCAAAGAGGTAAGAGATATACATGTAAACACTTCCATTTTCACAACAAAGTACACCTACGTTTATTCTTCAAAGTTTCCTGCACCTCACTCACATTTCATCAGGCTTACTGCTCTTTAGTGAAGCACTGATGGTAGACACTTCAGGATTCCAAGCGTGGCATAATAAAACACAGGAAATGGAAAAGCCTAATGGGAAGACAAAACAACCAGAAACCCCAACATTTTGCAAACATTTTTCTCTAAGCTTTCTGACAATAAAAATTTACTTAGGATTTTCTTTCACTTCTTCAGGACACAGGCTCTCACGTACACACACCACCACTTCTTGGCACAGTACTATCATATAAAGTAAACTCTTGGCCACAAAGAGTAAAAAGAATCTTCTCCCAGAGCAGCCTTTTTAGAACTCGGCCCTTTCCCTCTTCCACATTCACAGTCAGTGCTAACGAACATTCATTTACTTTAAACAATCATCATTATTTTGTAGAGACCACATGACGCGAGTAACTGGACACAGGAAGGAAGCCAAAGCACTGTCCTGCTGTGCTGACACTTAACATCCACATATGTATGGGTAAACAGAGGAGCATGTGGACAGAAGGGCACACATCCACACTTTCTGTAAGTGAGAGCTACTGGACAAAATGAAAATTAGAAGATCATGACACTATATTGATGCCAGAACTCTTCAAACCACTGAAGAGCTGTTATTCTCCACAGCTAAATGGAAGATGGAGGTACAGCAGGGAGAACTCTTCCATTTCAACTCTGCGTAAGGACTCCATGGTAGCAAGTTTAACCTCACTACATGTAGCCTTTTAAAAATGTTGCTTTAATCTAAAGCTGTAGCTTAATAACTCCTATTTTATGTTGCAGCTCTTCCATGCAAATTTCACTCTTGTTATAGTATCAACAAATACCATCTATTAAAGCAAATTGAAAGAAATGGGCTACATTAATAGTAGCTCATAGTAAATTTGATTAAATTACTGCTTCTTTGGGTAAGGAAAGATAACCAGATCAGAAATCACAGCAGGTAATAATACACATTTTTACAGTAACATCGATCAGAAATATGAACTGCTTACTGACCTGGGGCCACTCAGGGTCGCCGTGTCCCTCACTGCCTGTGCAGTTTCCGATGCGAAATCCAGAGCTCCAGCCACAGGTTTGGTTACTGTGCCAACCAGCCCTTTCCCAAGGCCTGATATGAAACCACTGACACCTCCTTCAGTTTTCACACCTTCAACTGTTGAAGTTATTACACTTGTCAATCCTCCAATGATACCTAGCAAAGACAAGAACAGCAAAGTAGGCCAGAAGTATTGACTATAAAAATTACAGAATCTTGTCACAGCTGATGCTGCCTGCCTAAATGATTTACTGTCAAGCTTGACAGAAAAGTACTGTGCATTTAATGTAATATAAAAACTGTTTCAGAACTGATTACATTAGCTAATAACTTCATACTTTGTGTACGTACTGCACACACGCATATACAGACAGTAATATCCCACAGAAAAAAATGATTTCATTATATATTTTAAAATATTTCTATTCTGTTTTATTTCCCAGCTGTATTTACACAAGCAGTCCTCATCTATTCCTGACGTGAAGCAGTTGCTTACAATGTGGCAAAATTGTATTACCACAAAAGCTTATACAATTTAGGACAGAAAATAGAAAAGCGCATTTCTCCACTGGAAAAAATAGATTATTTTAAACTGGCATTGTGTGATTTTAACTTTGATGCTGCCAACAGACATTTCTGTGCACACTTCCGTTGCTGAGAATCTGAATGCTCTGAAGAAATCAGGAACCTACTGAGGGAGGCTTCAAAAAAACTTGGAACAGTTCGTGTTATCTGAGAACATGCTTTACAGATTTCACATCCCCATGATTAGAGTATCACAATTTGTAGTGAACTGGCTTAAGCACTCATTCAGAAACGCTTACCACCGTTTGGCTTTCAGCATTCAGCAGCCACGTACTCTTTCAAGGTCTGTAATTGAAGTACAGACCAGGCAGCATCTTAACATCCAAACTCAAGAAGCACGAAGTATTGAAATCACTTCTCTTGAGTAACTATAATTTATGGTTAACTCCTATATTTATTTATATAATTCCTATATCACAGGATGGTTTGGGTTGGAAGGGACCTTAAAGACCATCCAGTCCCACCCCCTGCCACAGGCAGGGACACCTTCCACTAGCCCAGGCTGCCCAAAGCCCCGTCCAACCTGGCCTTGAACCCTTCCAGGGAGGGGGCAGCCACAGCTTCTCTGGGCAACCTGGGCCAGGGCCTCACCACCCTCACAGGGAAGAATTTCTTCCTCATATTTAATCTAAATCTCCCTCTTTCAGTTTAAAATCGTTACCCCTCATCCTATCCCTACACCCCTGATCAAGGGTCCCTCCCCCCTTTCCTGTAGCCCCTTTAAGTCCCGGGAGGCCGCTCTAAGGTCTCCCCGGAGCCTTCTCTTCTCTTCTCCAGCTGAACCCCCCCAACTCTCTCAGCCTGTCCTCACAGGGGGGTGCTCCAGCCCCCCGAGCATCTTCGTGGCCTCCTCTGGTCCCGCTCGAGCAGGTCCGTGTCCTTCTGATGTTGGTGCCCCCAGAGCTGGACCCAGCACTGCAGGGGGGTCTCACGAGAGCGGAGCAGAGGGGGAGAATCCCCTCCCTGACCTGCTGGCCACACTGCTCTGGGTGCAGCCCAGCACACAGCAGCTTTCCGGGCTGTGAGCACATGTTGCTGGCTCACAGTCAGTTTTCCACCCACTAACACCCCCAAGTCCTTCTCCTCAGGGCTGCTCTCAATCCACTCCTCGCCCAGCCTGGATTTGTGCTTGGGACTGGCCTGACCCATGGGCAGGACAGAAAGGATTTAAGTTATTTGCTTTTTTGAAAGCAACTGAATGGGAAGCATTTAAAAACTCTACAGAATTAAAACAGTCCCCTAATAACTGTGTAATACAACACAATTTTTTTTATAATTGACTTTTCAGCAAAGACTGACGTATTTCAGATTTCCTACATTTCTACCAATATAATTTATATCAGACTTTACAGCACACTGTTGTGAGAAAAACCTCTCTCATGATGCATTTAAATACCTACAGTGTCTCTTTATGACAGAAGTCCAGCATAAAGACTTTTGCTCAGCACAGAAGAGATTGCCACTTTAGTGAAAGCCAGATTATTTTTACACAGGCTGCAACAGTTGCACTGAACGAATGACATTTAAACAAACTGAGTCAAGATGATGGAAAATATAAATATTTGATTTAAACTTGGCTTGTATTGATTTAGCTTTCTTCAACAGATAAATCATGAACTAAATTGATGTGAGATTCTGGCCAAATTAAGACTAGTTCACTGCCTTTTACACAAATTCATTTCTCTAGTTCTTAGTAGACTTAAAAAAAACGAAAACAAAATCGCAAAACGACCCAACTGGTGAAATGTAACTTTAAACTGATGTACTGATTCTGAGGAAACTCAGGTTTCTGGAACCAAAAGCAAACATAAGAAAGCTACAATCCAGCCATACTCATTTTTATGTTAATGTCTGACCCTCAAAAAGACTGTTTGCATGGGTATTTTATGTCTCTACAAAGAAATTGAAGTTTTGGATGAACTTTCTTTGAAATTTCATTTTAATTTGCAAACAAGCTTTTATGTACAATTGCACGTGAAAAGACCTTCTTCTTAAATGTAGTTTCTGTCAGCTTAAAAAATAATCCCCCCACCCTAACATGCAAGCATTCAAATTCAAACATAAAGCCTATGATAGCTCCACTTCCCTGGCTTCAAATAATCACCCAAGAGTAATACAAACTGTTCTTTTCAAACTGATCATTACTTTTAAGAGAGAAACAAATTAAAATTACAGCTAAGGGTTACCATGTGCAAGTCCATGGATTCCAGCTACAAGATGTTCTCCACTAGTTGCAGCATGATACCGAATGTATTCTCGTTCGGTCTGATGTCTGTTATCCATTGTCTTTCCCAAACCATCTGACAAGGTCCCAGCGAACTGCAAAAGAGAAACCTTTTCTGTTATTAAAAGAACAAAAGGTGTTTCTCTTCTGTAGATTTACTGAAGAAAATTGATAGATTCTAGTTGTGAAATACAGATTTATACAACTCATTTTGTTACACGTACACACTCACTCCAGCTTTTTTGCCACAAAGAAAGCTCTGAAGTACATTAGCCTGTGCTTTCCACTGGTGTAACTTAAATCCTGACGAGACAGTCAAAACCCAAGTAGTTGCCCAACTGCAGTGGTCAAGTCAAAATAAATGAAGTCTGTGAAAGAAGTACCAAAAGAAGTGCCAGTGACCCAACTGTAACCTTTCAAAAACTCACAAGAATGTTATTTAGATACAAAGCTTTTCTTCTGCAAAGATATGTGAAAAGCTTCAAGGCAAATATGCCTGTCATGAAACTACAACATTTGAAGGAGTTAATTAAATTCTTTTTAGTAACACAATATAGAAATGGCTCTATTGTGAAAAGAGTTGGTGGGGGAGCCAGGCCATGTGATCCAGTGAAAGATGGCTATGCCAGTGAGCTTCACAGGTACTATTATACACTGTAAAAAGTCTGAGGGGAACCCTCAATGTGTGTGCGGAGCGTTTTTACTCCTTACCTTTAACGGTATGGGGGAAGACTTGAGACATACTTGCAAGAAAAGACGACAACTAAGTCCAAACAGGATTTGTTCTGAGAACTCTGACCACTACTGAGTATGAGTCAATGAAAAAGCACCAAATAAAAATGATCTATTGTGATCAGTTGACCTTTAGTTTGATGTAATCAGATAAAAAACAGAAGCTTGGTGGAGGGAGGGAGGCAAGGAGACAAAAAACCCTGAAACCTTACCTCATATTCAGGATATTATTATGGAAAAGGATTCCTAGCAGGCATTTGCCTGGAATAACCTCCAAAACCTAGCCATTTTTTGGTTACGTGTAGTCAGTCACCTCCTGTACCTCCCTCAACTACCATCGGCATTCTTACAATCTTCTCCTTTCAATAACAAACTTCCCCCTGCCCCAAAGGAAAGATAATTTAATGCTTTGTTGTGTCTTTGACTAGGGCTGGGGAATGTACCAGGTGCCACAGGAATGTCAAAGATACTCGATAGCTGTAGCAATGGTGAAATCCTTGCTGTCCTGCATGATCACAGCTCCTCTACGCAAGTACTTCATAGTTTAAGAGCTGTATATGGACGCTGCCCTTTCCATTGCTCAGCTTAGCTTTGTGGCATGTACTATCTCCTTCGCATCTGTATTAGTTATGCTAAAAACCCCTCTGTGATAAAGGTGTGCACCAGAAGCCAACTAAAACCTGGTGTGAAATTCCGATTCTAATACAATAAAGATTAAAAAAGAAATAAGACAGTTAATTTATGTGCTTGAGGTAATGATGAAGTTCCCCTCCTTTTTCTGTCATTTTTTCCCAAGGCTGCATTTCTTCTTTACTAATCACATGATGTCCTAGTTTTAGACACTTCTTTCCAGCTCAAAGACAAACTAGTCCAGTGGCTCCAATTATCTAAACAAGTAGACTTTAACAACATGAACAAAAATTAAACTCCACGACCCTTCTTGTGCCTTGATCATATGGACACTAAACAGAACATAGTGATCAGTGACTGAATTACTTCTGACCTCTTTGTGAACTTAATGTAGATTTTTTTTTTTTAAATTAGCCTAGAAATACAAACCAACCTGAAGCTATCTATTAACTGTGTTTAAGGTGGTTTTTTTTCTGGACAAAAACTTTGCTTTAAGAGGATTAGAGTAGTTGCTATAAAAATTAAAAGGCTCAACAAGCCTTCAAAATTCAAACCTCATTAAGGAATCTGTCAAGGCCTGAAAATGATTTTTCAAGAACACATTTTGAAAGTTACATTAGTGCATGTTTGGACAACCAGCCAGCAAGAATAAACCAACTCACTAGTACTGATCAAAATTAGTAAGCTCTCCTTACAGCTTTGGCTCCCCCCCCCCCCAATCTGCCAGCTCCACTATACCAGCTTTCCCAGTAAATACAATCTAGTCTTTCCTCAGATTTTCCTTCCTCTGTGAATCTGACACCTAAGAGTCAATAAAAATTCTGTTTCAGCATATAGGAAGAATTTTAATGTGATAGATTATTCTTTTAGTAAGAAGGAAAAAAAAGAAAAGAATCACATGCACACAGTTCCAAAGATGACTCCATTAACTGTAACGGAAGTCTCCATTAACTGTAAAACCAAAGTTAAATGGGGACATTTTTTCTGTTATTTAGAAAATAACACTGAATTACAGCTGTAAATAGAACAATTTAAGGATTCTAATGTACCGAATGTACCATGAAATGTTTCCACTTTGCCTTGACTTGGGTGACAAAATCTAAAATCAACACACATTAATTACAAAACATGAACTTCATGTTGAATTACTTTTTGACACGCCTCCTCCTCCCTCCTCCCCAGTACTGTTTGTTTTCTGGCCTCATTAAACAAAGACTGAAGCCAAACTTTTGTAGCCATCTGTACCATTTGTACCTAAAACAATGGGTTACCTCAATGAACACACGTGAATAGGTCCCTTCTGAACAATTTCCAGCTGGGGACCATTGCAGCACTTTTCCTGCTCTGAGGTACAGAGTGTAACATGATCAAGTTTGCTAATTAGAGGTAAAACGCCAGTTAAGATAAAACAACTGAGGCATTTCACAGGCACTAGCAAGTCATGTTAAGGTCTGCTAGGTAAGTGAGCAACTCACCATTTTCTGCTATGAAGTTTAGACCCTTATTTGCAATAAAGATTCAGACTGTAGTGTCAGCATTACCCTGATTCATGATCTGAACAAGAGCTATGTCATCTCTCTTATTACCCAATACAGGTAATACCACAAATAACTGCTGGGTATCAGAAATTTTTAACCATCCTTTTCTGTGCACCTCACAAATACTTTCCCTGAGATGGTTTCTGAAGCGTGTTTCAGCAAACAGGATTGCATCTAGATATACAAAAAGGAAAATTAAAGATTTCTAACATAAAAAACCCCCCAACCAAACACCCACACAACACCTTATGCCTAATATGTGTAGATTATAATCACTGTGTTATGAAAAAGTTACTCAGCAGTGGCAAATTACTTCAGGATCAGAATCTTGAGTAAGCATCAGAAATTTAAGCAGTTTAAGTCCAGCTTATACTTTGACGGGAGATTTGAACAAGTTAAAGCACAAAAGCAGACTTGCCTCTTTCCCCACAAATGTCTTGCTTTTAGATACCTCCTTTGAGAAGCACAATATTAGATACTGAGATTAAGATATTAAGACTTGTGGAAGAGCAGTGATGGTGGCTTACTGAGCTGTTAACCCATTCATGCAGAAAATAGTCTCCAGATAAACAAAGGTGACAACAAAAGTGCAATCCACCCTTGTCTTCCTTAGCTTTTGTTAATAAGGTGTGACCTGATAACTTCAAAGCCTACTTAAGACCATGTAAATGCCAACACAGCTAAATACAACAGTCTGTGGAACAAACATGAAACTAATCAAGGGGCTTCTAAAAACCAGTTTCCTTCCTTCTCTACCCTAATTTTCATAATGTTCTTTGTCTACTTGCTGATGAAAAAAAGAAATTAGTAACTTGGTAGTTTATCTCTGCATTTTTCCCCATTTCAGATATCTTTTTCCTTGAAACAGCATTGCAACACAATACATCAGTATTGGCCAAGATAAGTTACCTGCTTCCTAAACAAAAGGCATGAAAGTATTACTGAACGAGGCCAGTCTACACAGGAGGTACATGTGAGAAGGCAGGTATTTTACTTGTCAACCTGACATCTCCAAATGAAGCACAGTATGGGTCTTCCACACTAACTAAAAGTTCTGTCATTTCAGGTACTAAAAATATTACAACTTATCATTAATATGCACTGTTTAATGCTTTGCATCATCCATTCTATCTGGACAGAAAAAGAAGAACCTCTCCAAAAAGCTCCAATCATCTGAGCATTTGTCCACCTTCATTCAGATACCTTCTTTCTCCTCTGACTCTTTTTGTCCCTGAAGCGGATGGTACTTCCTGTATTTCCCCTCTATGGGGGGACACTGACCTCTTCTTCCAGGTCTACGTTCTGAAGACACTTGATCCCTGGTTTTCATCCCACACTGGTTCATGTATGATGTGAAGCTCCCAACTGGTAATATACTGCAAGCAGAAAATATGGCCCACTACACTACATTAACTTAAGCCTATATGGTCTATCATAAACTGATCCTCCTGAGGAGGGTGAAACACGACAACGTTCACATTTCCCTCCAAATTCCAGGACATTATGCTACTGTGAACACTATCTTTGGAATGACATGTAAACCACTCTCAGCACTTCACGATTATTGAAGAATGTTATTACACTTTCATAAGCCTGGGGCACACTGGCCCTAGCCTCCTCCTCTGTAGACTCAAGTAAACAGATGATTCATCATTTCTTGTTTTACGTTTACATAGTGTCACCAATCAATATTAACTATCTACCATGATCTGCAAAAGCAGCTGAAATAGTATCTGTACAAGAAACCAATCTACTCATGTTTTGGGGTTTTTTTGGAGTGTGTGTGTGTGTGTTTTTCTTTTTAAAGGCCCAATAATTAAGGAAGTTTTGCCACAAAAACTTTTACCACTGACTATGTACCCTTTGCTGTTTCAAGCAATAGAAGAAAAACAAAAACACCCATATACAGTGTTTGTGAATCAAAGCTGGTGCCAAACAATAAGGCTTATGGGGCACAAGAAGAATTCAAAGCAAATGAAAACTAATTCTAGACTTTGTACTGCATGTTCCCTCTAAGCCAGATGCATGAAGCACACAGTATGGAAATAAGGTTTAAGTAATCTTTTAAAGTCTTTTTAAGCTCTTGGCGCTGCCTGGTTCTCTAAGGACATCCCAAAAGGATAAATACACAATTATGACTTCAGTCCAAACATTCCATTGTAATTCTAGCATCAGAGAATGGTACATTTACAAATATTATTGACTGAGCAAAGTAGAACATTCCAAGATGGAATTTTAAGGGAGAAAGTGATGAAATTAAATATAGGTCAGTTATAACTTCTGTGCGAACCTCACAACGAACTGCATTTAAATTAGAAATCGCAGGGTTCACTCAGTTCTCATCTCTGCTTTGCAGAGCTAATTTAAAAAGGAGTTCTTTGCTGAACTCTTCAACTCTCGCCCCAAACCACCACCTTCCAAAAAAACCCTGAACACCACACATTGATGATGTTCATGCTTTTAGCTCCAATAATAAAAGCTGGTTCTCAGAGATCAAAGCACAAATTTAAGTATGTTATTTCAGCAACGTAGAAAAGGGTATTTAAAATTTATTTAAGTTAGAAAGTCTAATGTAAACTGTGAATTATGTCATCTTCAGTTCTCACACACACTCTTACACTTTCTGAAACACGAAAATCCCTAGTCATGATGATTAAAAGTCATTCCACAGTTTCAACAGTAACTCCCCTAAATATAATTAATTGTCCATGTGAAAGAAAAGAGCTGCTTATTGCAAGAAACAAAGGCTAGATAGGTAAAGGAAGAACAGTTATTATCAGATTTCTGAATGCGAGTGCTGTTAAATACGTTCTTCCTTACGGCCCTAAGCAGAAACACTGGTTTTGGAACATCGTCTTCCTCCTCTCTGCTACCTTGACATTTACCTTCTTTCTCGTGTACTACCAACAGAAGCAAAAGGCATCACAGCACAGACAGCTTGAAAGGAATGAACGTAACAGTAAAACTCTAGTGCATATACAGCAAACACTAGCTGGAGAATACTGACACCCCCCGCCCCAAAATATACATTCTTATATAGTACAAAATGTTTTACACAGAATAATTATTTTTACAAGTTTTATAAAATACTAATAGGATGTCTTTTTACCATGAAACAATGATCTGTTTCTTTAGATACTAGCTAAATACATTTAAAATAAAATGTCAACACACATTTTATACATGTATTTAAAACCATTATCTTAACATAAAACATACCAATAAATTATATAATAAACTCAAGTAGACTGATAGCATTAGAAACTAGAGGCTACTTTATTTTGAATTGTGTTTTTGTTTTGTTTGTTTTAAAAAACCCCACATCCTCTCTCTTCCCTGCTGAGCAGAAGTTTTGGAAGTACTGTTCAGTCAAGTGATTAAGTACAATGGACTAGGTCTAAACATTTAATATATATCTGTAAGTTTAATCCCTTGTGGTTACTTGCCTTCTAGCCATATCATTAAAATCACCTTTATTTCCTACATCTCTCCAACCTGTTACAGCCAAGTTTTACACTGACTTCTGACAGTAAAATACAACAGTTCAAAATTAAGCATGTATTTCACTATATGGAGGCAAAATTCTTCTAGGGTAAGGAGACTTAGATATATGCTGCTAGGATTTGTGGTTAAAAAAAGGAGTTTCAGAGCTGTTAGCCATCCTCAAATGTTGCTGTTATTCTTTTGAAAGTGTAAAAAGAAAAAGAGCCATGCAGTATTCCTGGATATACATGACTAGGTACACTGGGACCGAAAGTTGTACAGGTAAATTATTCAGCCTAAGTTTCCTTGCTTTTACTGCAAGATCGATATATTTAATACATTTCTGCGACTTAGCATAAAAATAACTTTTTGAGCAGCTTCTACACTAATCAATACATGATTGTTATGGAATGGAGGCACTATGTATTTAATATCACAAACTGGACACTAGTAAGCAGACAAACAGCCTCCTCCTCTCACATCACTGTGGTCAACCGTGCATTATACTGTGACTAAAAAATGAACTGCTTCAAGTATTTGAAAAAATAGCAAGTGTGTGTTTGTCAGATTCAAAAGGTCTAGCTATCTGAAGCTGTTCCACAAAACATGTTTACCATGACTTCTGTCAGTCTCTTAAGAATTTAAGCAGGGAAGTTTGCGAATTCAGTTAAATTTAGATGCTATAGACTTTTATACTTTCCTTGACACTTTAATACATACCCAGGTCGACTGTTAAATACAATCCTGAACAGAAAAGATGGTTCAGGCTGAGCCCATATTGCATTTATAACCAAGTCAAATTGTGCAGAGAGAAACGTCCAATGGAACTATGAATAGAACTGACAGACTCTTAATTTAGAAAATACTAAATCAGCAAAATGCTATAATCAGCTTCTCATTTTAAGAGAGACATAAACTTTGACCCTCTCTAAATTACTGACAACCAAGAGGAGGCAACAGCTTTTCTCATTGAACAAACATATATTTCTTGAGATTCTGTGCAGCATTCTCCACCCCTACTTATGTCATACAACCAAAGTAAAGGAGCTTTAATTAGCTCACATCCCATCGTTAACTAAGCTTCCTAATGCATCCTGACAACGGCATGTTGGCTGGGTAATCTGTGAAGCCCCCTGATGCGCTGCCTGTATGGATGCCTGATTAGCTGGGTATCCCAGGGGAGCCCCCACTGTTTTTATCTCCCAGATGCCTGATGAGTTGGGTAGCTTCCCTCAAGGACCTCCTGGGAAGCTGCACCAGCAGGTGCCCGTTGGCAATAGTTTTGTGTTACAGGGTTGAATGAGTGATCCCTGCAGGAACTGCCGGCTGTTTTCACAGACACAGAAGGCAGTCAAAAGTCCACAGCATGAACTTGGAATGACCCCAATTGCAGAGTCACTGGCGGGTTCATCTGGAGGACAACTGCGCTTTATTAAACAACTAATACTCTTAACAGATAATTCCCCTCCCCCCAACGTTAACTCTTACAAAGCTTTAAGGTCTTCCTGTTTGTTTATTTTTTGGGAATGGAATTATTTGCCCTCCTCCACCCCCCTCCTTGAAAACCCTCTACATACTGAAAACCTGAGAAAAAGCCTGAAGAGATCTAGGCCAGTTCCTTGAGTTAATACATAACAATAACTTATTCAGAGGGCAGCAGATTAAGTTTGCTTTTTAACATCATCTTCACCAACTCTGTTGATTCTTATTTGCACAGGGCATTTCCTTCCAGCAGTACACCCCAGCAGTCAAGTCTCCTCCCAGCCAGTTTTATTTTCTGCCATGGTCACCTGTGGCCACACCTGGGATCCTATTTAAAAATCCACAGGTTTTCTGTGTTCCATTAGATTTCTGAAGGAAACCTAATGCAAACACGTCAATTCAGCCTGCCATCACATGTGCAGTGTAAATAGCTACAACTCTGACGGACAACACATTTGGGTCTGTGGAACTGGTGCCAATCATCTATAGTTACAGCTTCTGAAGGTACCTTGGCCATCTCCCCTGGACATAAAAATAGTTTTCCCTCCTTGGGGATACACAGCTAAGGAATTTCAAGTTTAAATCTGTACTATTTAACATATTCTACACAACTATATAACTTTGTATATACAGTAGGGAGGTATAGTTAAGTCTTCTGTCAAGACTGAAATCATTAATTTTAAACCCACACCCCATTTTTTCTCCTTCAGATGCTAATGGTGATATATGGGATATATGTGCCTGTTTTCATGACATGCTAACCATTCAAAAACTGTAGGTTAAAATCAAATTTCATCTCTATGATACATGTTTATTTCTAATTTCACAGCTTATGATTTGTCAACATTTTGCATATCACATTTTAACTTCTCCTTTTTCACTTAACTGCCCAATAAGTCAGCAAAACAGGAACACTGTATTTTATTTTGCAAGAAAATCAGCTGGTAAAACCCTTCAAAATAAAGCTCTAGAGCAGGTGTAAAACTTAAAGCTTTCTAACCCCCTCCTTTTTTTTAATTGTCAAAATGGTCACTTGTATATGTCTATATACAGGTAAGCATCTCACTGTCTACAGTTGTTGCACTGTTGCAGGATTCTCACTATCGAGTGAATAATTTCTCCTGGAAAAGCCTCATTCAAAGCTATCACCAGTATGTGTCAGTTTGATGCTGAATGGGCACATTTAAGACATCAAGTCCAGATCACAACAGTTCTTCCCATAGAATATATCCCCATTTTTGTTTGATCTTACGCATGCCCATTTTTCCACATAAAAATACACTATAGTCAAAGTGTTCACAAACACTTTGTCTAAGAGGTTCTGTAAAACAAAGGCTGAATTTAACCTGAATTGTGAAGAAAACTTTCAACCACAATGCTGGCCACACACATTTTATCCCATGGTGCAAATGAAAAACAGGAAGAACAAAATAATACGTCAAACTTCTCAAAGACGATCCTTTATCCCAAAACCTCTTTCAGAGATACTGATTACAGATACCAGATGTTCTGCACATTAAAAGTGACACTTTCCATGACTTTTGATTGTCACTAATTGGCCATAAAACTTGCTGCCTTTTAAAACTGCCAGGAAATGGGGAAGTGGTCTCATCTATAATGCTCCTCCCAGCACTGAGAATTTCTGCCTGTGAATTTCAATTACTTTCCATCTCATAATCTGCACATTTCCACACAGATTCTCACTGCTCAGCACTTGAACCTGCACATGAACTGCTAATCTTTGAATGAAATGAAAGTTAAACCGAAGATGATCTGCAGTGCCACCTGGATGCATTACCTGACCAAGCTGCAGTAGCCCCTACACAATACTGGGGAAGACAGGAGGAGAAAAATCTTCATTACACTGAAGAAAACACAGAGAAAGCTACATTTGACCAGAACTGTATAAATCACTTCTTGGACTAGGAAAAAAAAAAAAACTATCTAGGGCAGTTGCTGCTAAATCCCACAATTTCAATACCTAGACTACCCTTGTAAAGGATGACCATCAGCTTTCCCAAAGTAAAACGCAAATTCAGATCTGTAAAGTTGCCCAGAAAGATGACATGTATTCCAGCCTTCCTCATTTCTATCTAGTATGAGACTGACAGTAATGATACATGTTCTGCTGTTAGAGTAGGGAGTCAAAAGAAAATTGTGAAAATATAGAATGGTAGGAAACTCAGAACCCAAATGCCACCACAATCTTTCTACATTATCAGTTCACTATTTTGTTTAATACTCTCCTGAGAGTAACACCACCATGTACGTCTTCCTCAGGCTTCATATACAAAGGCTTTTGTCAGAAGTTCCCTGTCACCAAGATTGCATTTTGAACTAATATTCCTAGAACTACTGAACCACGCTGTCTCCAAAGATGCAAGAATGGCAGTTGTTCTTGCTTCTGAATGGTATCAAATAAGAGTGGTTGGTTAGATAAACTAAGAAACTTTAAAGAAAAGGGAACCATCAACTTTGACTGCTTTAGAAACATTTCCGTCTGCTCCTGAGCAGAACCTGCTTAAATTGTACCTATGTTCTGTGCTCTGCTACATCCACTTCTCATTTATTGCCAGTTTTGTTAGGGTTAACATTCACAGAAGTCAAACACTTGTTCATGATTTGTTTTTAAATAATCTCTTTATTACTTCCTCTTCGTTTTCCATTCAGTTATCTTTATTTTCCTGTCACTGCCAACCACTTGAGATTCTGCTTTGATTTATCTTACAATGAGGGTTAAAACTCCTATTTCCCTTCCTGTTGCTTTCAAGCTCCTTTTCTACAAATGCCTCCATGTCAAACTCTCACCTGGAGCATTATTCTTCTCCTTACTAGTCTTATAATTTTCTTACCTGGTTCCAATGCTCTACCTCTTTTCTTCTCTCTCTTAAGCACTTAAACACCTCTGCCATCACTCTGAACTGAATTCAAATAAATATATGGAATGAAAGTCCAGGGCAGAAGTTCATTGTGCCTCTCCGTCAGCCATAAAAGAAAACAAACACCCACCATACAGTTTGCTGCAACTCCTCTACACGCAAGTTTTGGCACCTCAGGTGCCTGCTCCCAAGCCTAAGGAAGCCCGCCTCTCAGAACTCTGCACGCTTCCACAAAAGCCTAACCAGGAAATGCAACTATGGCTGATGGCTTACCTTTCTTTAAGAAGCCTAACCAAATTTCTCACTGGAAGCTCCAAAGTTCAATATGAAAATAAAGCTCTTTCAAGAAGTTAGTTAAATTAATTCTTTTCAGGAGGAAGGGAGGGACACAACAATTATTTCCATGAGAGAGAGAGAGGAAAAACTAAGCCTAGCTGCAGAGTCATAACAACTATATTGTTATGTGCTCATACTTCAGAATACAATAGAATTCCTTGTAACGGTTGAAAGAATCAGAAAAATTCCATACAGTATTGACAAGCTGATTAATCGTTTCTATCCTTTACTGCCAGAAATTTCATTGTGTTAGCACAACACCTATTTGCCAGCAATAGATACAACCACGCTTACTTTTCCATTTGGAGAACACAAGTTACGGAACATTTTTGTTCATGCACTAATTCAGCGTTCAATATTCATTTCTAATTGAAAAACCGCTGAAACAGGAATAATTTAGGATTTAGTACTATCATGCCTAACAGGGGAAATAAAAAAAAAGTGTGGATGCCAAGAATGCAAGACATTTCTACGCATATGGCAACTATAGAAGTCTCCATTCAGAGGGAATGAAATTCCCTCAGGTGTCTATATTTAGGATCAAAGAACTTTTTAAAATACAGAACTTGGAGTCTCCAAGGGATAAAAACTACAAAACTGTCTGTAGTGAACTTTATTTAACCTAAGGTTTTGTGCCAACTTAAATACACTGCAGCTCTCCACTTGAAAGAAGGCATTACCCTTTGCATGTTCTGAAATGCATGGAAAAGCCATTACAGGGATAATCAACAGAACTATAAAATAGAAAAGCAATAAAATGACAAAACCAGATACAACTCAAATAGCTTACTTTTCAATTCAGTCAAGCAGTGTTACTTTTAAAGTGATGATTATAGTATTAAAGTTTGTTTATCTATCTACTCACACCCTAAAAGCTAACTCATCTTAAAATCCAAGACAGATTTTTATTTAAGACACTTTAAAAGTCAGGTACTCAAAACAAGTGAAATGGCCAGTTTTACGCAGAACACAGGCTCATCTAGTTTTGGCTGCATTAGTTACCAGCTCCACAGAACAAGCTGCAAAGATGAGGATCTCTATAGCCCAGGTGAAAATTTATGCAGTGAAAATATACTTTAAAATACATTACCTATGAGAGCACCGATAACAAGATGAAAATGATCTACTGTTTCAGTCATGTTTTTCTGGAGCAATTGCAATTATTTTTTTTCCCCCCACATTTTTTTCTTTACCAAAACTTCACATATCCTAGACACAATCATAAGGTACATACATGGTAGAGTAGAAGGGAGTAAAAGACAAAGTTCTACGCTATACCATGTACATAACACATCACAAATTGTACTTGAAATGTCAATTTTTTATCATATGGACATTCCTGGCTTAGTTTTCTAGCAGATTTAGATGCCTAAAAGCAGTGCAACATACAGGGAAGAATTCAGCCTGATTATTTGAGCCTTTTTTACCGTTATCTTTTACGTAGCAGAATTAAGATCCATCCTTTGAAAGAAAGATTAATCAAGGAGTTCCATAATGTACTATTAAGTCTTTCTAAAGGACATAATTCTCTCCTTGTTCCAAAAGGACAAATATATAATCCATATAAAAAGTTTTGAAAAGGGAACTGCATGACACTTGCATCACAGACATTTCGGATATATCAAGGAGAAAGAAAAAGATACCTGGGAAGACAGATAAATAGCACATGGGGTGATTTTCAAAGGTATAAATGGGAAGCAGGCACTCAGCTCCTGTTGAATTTTGAAAAGAGTTCAGCATCCAACTGCCCTTCTGCCTTTGAAAATCTTCCTTCACAAAACCCTTGGTTACAAATGACTCCAAAGTTCAAAGAATGACCTTGCCCTTGTGGGAAACGGAGGAAGGCTCGTGCCTTTTAAAGAAAGATTTATGAGACTGTTGCTGCAGATGTGACTGCAATGAGGAAACAACACTTTATAGAAAGGAAACTCTAAAGAAACATACTCTATTGGGTGGAGTGGATGGGTCACAAGAGACTAGAACCACGAGTAGAAAGTATGGACAAAAATACTCATTTGCACAAACGGATACTGCCTTACAGAAGCTCGGTAAGTCTTCTACCAGATTGCTTGGGTAAGCTTGTATCTGCAGTGCTGATAACCACAGAATCAACTAGTATGGGATTAAGACAGGAATATCACCAACAGGGTATTTTGTTTGAATTTCTAGAAATTGTCCAAAATGGGCTAATGCTGGCAACAAGGTAATTATGATAGAGAAGGTGTATGTCGTCTTTCCTCATGGTCCAACTACCTGGCTTAGATAAGCTCACAGCTATGCAACTGGTGATGGAGTGCAGATCTCTATGGCAGTTTAACTAGGTTAGATAACGTTAGTCTTGAGCTATCTGTAATTATGCAAACTCTACATTTCAACTTTCTGAACTCCTGAATTACCTTTTCCCTGGGGAAAAAAGTAGATTTCCTTATATACCAGTAAGTGGAATAGGTTCTGAAAGGATGAACCATGATAATATACATGTACAAACTTACCAGTTTGGAAAATGAAAATTATAAGAAGAACTTCCACAAAAAACAAATTTTAACAGTATGTCCTTATGTGAAGAATTAGTCTAGTTCTACCCATGATCACAAAGTTCATTTATAGTACATGTTGACACACCATGTATGTAATGAAAAATATTTCAAGAACATATGTTTGTGCAGTATCAAGCACAGTATTGACCATGATCAAAACCACTTCCTATTTTTGGCTGCCGACTCAGATCATACCTCCCTCAGGCACTAAAGACAGTTATTTTCACTGATAACACTGATATAATTAATTTCTGTCAGTTGTTATCAAGAAGAACAAAAGAATGTTCAGCATGCAGATAAATACATAGCAATCTAGGAATTCCTTAGTTTGTTGCTATGTGGCATAGAAAAAAACCCAAACAACTCAAGCATTCGCGTAATTGATATTCACATCAGCTTAATCACTTTTCAAAAATAAAAGTTAACAACTCTTATACTAAGTAGCTCCTTAAATACTCCAAATTTCTATAATGCGCTCGCTCTCTCTATTATACACATAATATAACTTTGCATTTGCACATAGGAGATGGCGCCACATTTGAGCAATTTCAGTTCTCACTCTGGTTAACTACTGCATTAAATCTGCAAAATGTATGTTTATCAATAATAAGGCCTTGACTCCTACAGGGTTTCTGACATCCCTGAGGTGTACATATAAAGCTTTTTAAAAAAAAAATCTACACTTCAAACACAGTTTTTACAAAACAAACAGGACATAAAGCAATTTAAAGATGGCAAATAATTCTATTTGACTTGTTTCCTGACTATTTTTTGCTTATTGTTTAAGCAAACTTTAATACCATAATTATTACCTTTGCAGCAGAGTTTGATACTCCATGTGTGACATTTCTTATGAGACCACCAACATTACCGTATTTTATAAGTCCATGAACACCTTCTGTAACATCATTCAACAGACCCATAGGGTTGCCAAGGAAATCCACAGAACCTAGAATCCTTGCTGCCTGACTAAGCAGCTCCTGTAAAATTAACAGGAAGAATGAAATATCACTTATAGATCACGTTAACACCAGTAAGGTTGATTAAAATTAAAGAAAAAAGAAAAAAAAAAGAGTCCTACCTGCAACAAAAGCATATACAAAATCAGACGGTTTTACTGAAGAAAAGAACACACAAATACCACTAAGATCAACAATAGTTTCATCTTAAAATGCAGGTCTTCTTAGAAGCATGTGATGCTATTTCTCCATATACCAAAGCAGCAATACAGCACTAGCACTTAATAGTCAAGAAGGAGTTCCTGCACCCTCAGTAGAGAACTCATCCATCAGAAGTTCAGCCTTTGCCACAATAAAATCTGTATGACGCTTACCTCTTGAAAGTGTTTCAGAATGTCATTCATGATAAACTCCTGAGTTTCATATGGATGGACCCTAGTGAAAGGATCCAGATTAATCACAGCGTCTTCAAATCGGATTAGAGGAAATCCCAGTGTACTTTTCAATGCCTAATTAAATAAAAGATAATGCTACTTCAATTTTTCTCTCTACTTCTCATTCACAGCACCCAAATTAAGCAATCTTTAAATGAGTAACAAACCAAAATTATCTGAAGCTGCTAGAGTAGTTTACCACTGCCATGCAGACACTTTGATATAGAGGGCAATCCCTCTGTAAACCTTTTACTTGTAAGCAATGATCAATTATTAGAACTGCATTTCTTCAATAACTAGTCATTAAACGCTCTTCCTGATGCAATCTGTTTCCTACACTTGACAGGAACATTTCAAAACAAACTGTATTTAAGATTCCACACTTAGCACTTTGCTATAACTGCTCTGATGTTCAATAAAACCAAACCCTAAATGAATTTCCTTGATATGTAGTGAAGAAAATACTGGGTATTTTCTACCCTGCTAAGTTCTATGAATGGATTAAGCGTCAGGATGAGCTGGCATAACATACATAATATTTCCTGCAAGCCTGAGGCTCATTTCTAAACATTATGTGGTGTACCAAAACTCTTTAAACCAGCTTTTTCAATTATTTTCAAGGAAGAAAAAACTAAGACAGTAATTAGTTGGTGGGCTATCTGTAACCTGTACAATCTATACATAAAAAAACCACATTTAAGGTGGACAAGCTATGTATCTATATATACACAGAGAAAAATAAAATAATTTTGGAAAAATTAACAAAAAACCTAATCTTTTAAGAAAGAAAGAGATCCCTTCTATTTCAGGTCTTGATAATGGCATCTGCAGAGTCACCAACATCAGAAAATCTGAAGAAGGCAAGAAGCTTGATACTCATGTTATACCTTTCTCCATTAATCACTAAAGCATGTTTGGTAGTAAGTAACATGAGTTTTTCTGCCATCTGCAGGCAATTAAGGTAAATTACAGGTCTGATTTAAGTTTGTAAGTAAGAAAGGACCTATTTATTTTTTCAGTAAATGGATGACTAACTAAAGTAGTCCTCATTATTCACTTGGGTAGGAAGTAATTTCCTGTTTAACTATCAGATATTATATAAGGCAACTTTGTTAATACTGGTACCTAATAAAAATAATCTGTCTACACCAAATTACCAGACAGCAATGTCCAAGCCAGAAACATTAGAGGTAGGTAGAAAAACTTCTACAAAGGCTCTACTGTGATTATTCTCTCCCTCCTACCCTGAACTCTCCTGTGCTACAAAACTGAATAGAACTCTTTCTGTGAAAGTTAATATACAGAATACAGTCAGTGACTGTTATCATTAGGGGCAAAAAAAATGTCTACATCAAAGTTTTCTCTTGGGAACAATGCTGGTGGCTGCCAAGACATGTCCATATGCAATCATATACCAAAGGTGATTGGAAATCCAAACAGAACAGTGCACATAACTAGTTTCTTAAAGGCACTCACCACTAACAGTGGTTTATCTCTCTAAATTTGAGATAATAGGACGATAAGCATTTTTGTGTTGAAGCTAAAGTGCAAACACATTCAAGACACTGCTGATGTTGAATGGTAGGGAATATTACAGCTAGCTATTGAATTGTCTTACTTTGCACAAGGATTTGGTAAAAACAATACAAGAATGCAGGACTGATGATACTCTGGGTCATCTTGGTAGGACTTCACGATATACACTTATTCCACAAAACTTCTTTAAAAGCTCGCACATCTTCATGTCCATAATACCAAGGGCACAAAAAAGCTTGGTCAGTGTCTCAATTTTGGTTTTTTTGAACACCTAAGTTGAATAGGCAGCAGCTCAGTTCCTCCATAGTGGGGAGGGTTTTTTATGGTTTGGTTGGTTTTGTTTCAACTCCCCCACCTTGGAGAAAATGAGTTGTATTAGCTCAGAAGGAACTGAAATATTGCTGACTGTTACCACCTTATTATGTCCAGAAAGGTCCCAACACACAAACTGGGAATACTGGATGAGATTATCTTCTTTCTGTAATTTGGAATCCCTGGTTCACTTGAACGACTGTGCCAGAACATTTATTACCACATGAGAAGTACCAGATTTTCCACCTAAACCCATACTCAATTTGAATTCACTTTAATATTGAACCAAATTGCACAGTGCTCATGCAAGCCCTCCAATTCCAATGAGAACATTTTTTGGATGAAAACACTCAGAGTTGTCCTGTATTTCTGTTCCCTAAATTGAATAACTTCTTATGTTTCTTCACCCTCACCTCAGCCCTCCCATATGATAGTCATTCCCTTTAAGTTCTTTACACTACCATTAATGTAACTAAGATCCTCTGTAAAGTAGTGAGTTATTAGGTGAAGTTGGCCATGCTTCAACTGAAAGTACAAAAATTAAAGAATATTACAGAAGAGAATGAAAACTATGCAAATTAAACAACAGAAATTACTGGAACTTCTATTTGTAACTTAAATAATGGAAGAGTAAATGGAAATTAATAGCAGTAAATTAAAGCTTCTGTTCCCTCTTCCTCCTCCAATAGAATCTCTTTACTCGGAAGCATACTCTGGAATGCATTCATGTACCTTTAGATCCAAAGGTAGCTTGTTGGAAGTGAAGACACTCAACTTTATTTGAGGCACACTAATTTTCAGATTTTCAAAGTAGTATCGCTTTTGTCCTCCACCTTGTTCAACAACCTTTTCATGGAGGTTTTCATCATACTTCTCAACCTCTGCATACAGACAAAACATAGGAATCAGAATGGATTATATATCAATAAATATGGGGTTATGAATGCATACTCTGTAAAGAGTTAAGCTTCTCTGTACAAATAAAAAGTATGTGTGACTGCTAGTGTAGCCAGCAAAATTACTCATGCCTTATGACATGAAGTTGACCTCTGAGGCTCAAGATTTTTTTTTCAGATCTGCCTGCATCTCAAAAACCTGAATGCATTTGTAGCTAGATAAAAAAGTCGTCTAAGTGCATAGTTTAAGTTACTTGAGCTTTTAATCTCACTTCTAATTTATCTTTGTCAATATACAGAAACAAGAAGATACAAACATAACTATGCAATGTTTCCTACTGTGTAGTCATGGTCTTACAATGTTTTCCTCTCTCTACTTTCTCTATACTTCCTTACACACTCAACTATCAATATAATGTACAAAGCAAGCAAAGTTGAAAATCTTCTCAATTAGCACTACAGAATGGATAAAATGCTTATATGGAAGACAAATAAATCAATTTACGTACAGAGTGACCCAAATTTGGTTGACACTAACAGGTTCATATGTTATTTGTAAGAGCATCTTGGTGGTGTGAGAAGGCAGAGGGAAAGATGAAAGACAGCAAAGTCTTATGAACTCAGGTTCAATGTAAATGACAAACATGTTGAATGTAAATGACAAAATAATTATTGTCTGAATCTTGGATGACATCATCAGTATCAGGGGATAAACTACAAAGCATGTACAGTAAGTAAGGAAACAAAAAACCAGCAAAAACATCAGGGTAAAGCAAACCAAAAGACAGATTAGGAAACAGCATAAAAGCAAAACTCAGAATCTTTATTTCTTCTTTATGACTACAAATTTAAAGTCTTTAAATCCCCTGTGAAACATAATACTAATTTTTTCAGAAGATACTGTGGATTAGCAAGACACAGAACTCTTGAGCATCATTCATAGGCTTGTCCCCATTTGGAATCATGCCAACAGTTATTTTATTATATAACCCTACACACCCTACGGCATAATAAAAGTGACTTTTTCAGTTGCCACTCTGAAACAGACATTTCAGGAAGTTTCAAAAGTACAAAAAAAAACCCCACCAGAAGGATTAGTACAACATCTATGAGATTAGAAGATTCAAGAGCTCTGTCTTGCCTCACTGAATGGAAGAAAACTTATATTACAGTTAAAGCCAGGGGTATGGATGCCACAACTAAAAGGTCAGACAGCCAAAACTTTCCTTCAGTGAAGCAAGAGGAACTGCCCAAGGAACAAATGAACAGAGATCCCATTTCTAGCCTTGGGTTTAAATAAACAGACATTACTAAACAAAGTGGTTTGCTAAATTAATAACACAGTTTCTTTTATGCCAATTTAGATGAATCCAGATACAGGCACTTAAGATGAATACTAAACTCCTTCCCACAGAGGCTCAGCTCAGCCACCATGTACTGGACAACAGCATGTTACATCGGTCACTACCTGAATACTGCAAGAAGCACAATGTACATGAACAGCTCTCTAGGGGCCACTGAGACATTAGCTTTCCAGCTTTCTGTTCAACAGTGGAAGTCTTCAGGCAGCTAAGAGTTTGCTAGGCGTTATGAACTTATTTTATATGCAAAGATCATAATACCCCTGTACCTTGTAAAACTGGTCTTTGTAATTTTATACTATACCTGATTCAGACTGATCATAGCCAAAGAAACTCAATAGCTTCAGAAGTAGTTTCTCCTCAATTTGAACTGTGAACTTTCGAGCAGTGATCATCAGATGCTATGAAGATAAAAAAGTCTCAGTTTACAGTATTAACACTAGAGGTATAATCCATGTAAGCCATTAAACAGGACAACATGTTCTACTTCAATGGAATATTTCCACTGAAATGGATTTGTAGTAAGAACCCCACCTTCAAAATGTCTTTGGTAGTTTTCTTCACAAAGTTACCTACAACTAATGATGATTTTTTCAATTCTTTGGGAGGTATTGTGCTTCATTACCTAATACTAACACTTCAGAATCTGATGCTGAGCCGTTTTCCAACACCAAAATCAGCGTTTTTTCAAAATCGTGTCAAAATACATGGGTGAAGATTCCAAGTGAGAAAACAGGTCTTGATAACCAACTCAGTTTTGCCCTCACAATGCGTACCACAGTTGGTGGATAAATTTCCAAACAACATTTCCAAACAGCTGCAGTACACAGAGAGGGTTTATGCTACAAGGTAAAAGCTTACCAGAGAGAAGTAATAACCTCGTACACAACTCATGAAAAGCACAGCATAGATATTCCAGTTCCTGTGCTACTAAAAGGTACCTATCAATTCTGAGTGGAGAATAACTGGCTTGAGAAGTAAGGTCACAGACAGGAACAAACAGGGGTCTGGCCTCATTTGTTATATTTTTAAACATATTTATTATCCTGTTCATCACTGCACTGTAGCTTTAAACACTATGAACATGAGAAGGTGGATATTGTGTCCTTTAAGCCTCAGTATTAATTCAATAAAGTGTATTTCACAAATTATTTAATTCACATTACTATTAAAAACTAGAAACAGGAAAGGTCATTTAAACAGCATGGCACAATCAAAAGATTGTAGTTTACCTTGTATATATCAGTCAGTGCATTTTTACTGGGAAATTTCATTGCATTTACTTGCACAGCAGGACCAGTCTCCACAGGTTCATTTTCACTCATCTTAGGTGTCAGAAAGAGCATAAAAGGCTGCGTGGTGCCAATAAGCTGGTTGTCCACCTACAGAGTGAACAAGGCAGACAACAAAAATATTCAGAAATGTCCTCCATTTAAAAAAAAAAAAAAAGGTTATAATTACCAACAAACAAAACCTGTAACAAAATTGCTATGTTTTCTGTGATTTTTTTTTCTTTTTTCAAAAAACACAGCCAAAAATATTAAGCAACAGCAGAATTAAGCTACTCCTGCATTTCAGTTTGACTGATGCATGTAAGTATCCATTTATCTCGTATAATCTACAATTCCCCTTCCAAGGAAATCTTACATATTGGAACAGAATACCAATAATTTAGAGGAGATTTTTAGTAGAATAAAACCAGTTTTTACAGTCTTCTGTTTAACTTGTGAATTCTGAATTTCAAAGACTGAACTGAAAACAGAGGTTAAGGCAAAATTCTGCGAAGTTAAAAACAAAATCCAGTTGGAAAAAAATATAAGAGGTTTGTATTTATCTTATTTGTCTACGATTCTATGATTTATACTGTGGTACTACCAGCATTAGGACTCCTGCTTTCAATGGCTGCTTTTTCCTTATGTAATGACAAAGAACCAAGAACCAGGAAGGGAGAAAAATCTCAGTTTGACCTGTTTATAAAATAAAAAAGATTCTAACTTGCCTAATAGAAATCAATGGCATGAAATACAAGATATCATTGTCTAAACTATTACTAAGGAAAGAACAATGAAAAAAGGAAACACCAATGCTAATCAAAACTTCTATGATACTTAGGAATTGAAATCTCAGTAACAGCTCTAAACATTTTTCAAACCTATTATGACCACAAAAACCGCAGAAGACCCATGAACAAATAAATTTGTTTTAAAGTGACAAATACCTGTATGTCTTGCACACTGAGCTCTAGCATCTGACTTGTTGACAGTTGTGTGTAGTGGACATTAATTCTTGTGAGGCTTGCAAATACTAGCTCTTCAGGAACTTTGTTGACCAAAGACAATCCTATTCCACCTTCCAGTTTCACAAGCACCTGAAAAAAACAGTATTTGAAGAGGAAAAAAATAAAACCCACTAACAAACCAACACTGGTAAAAACCTGTGATACTGAATACGTACTTCTGCAAAGAAGTTATTTTTTTAGATTCAGCTCCCAAGAGGCTGAACAGCTCATTGACAATTAGTCTTTGAATAAAGACGTACTAAGACACATAAATGCAACTTCTAAGAATGAGGATTTTTAGCAGGAAAATGGTACAAGTTCATAACAAGAGGTCATCATGAGGAAAAGTTAACAACCAACCCCACCAAGCCCCTCTAAAATCCAGAAAGGGAAATGATAAATAGAAGAGACAGATAATACTGGTAATATCTTACTTCTAATTCCTGCTCTGTATCTGGATTTTTTAACTTGCGTAGATCTTGTTCTGTAACTGGAAGTTCATCTCCTTCACTGGACCAACGATCACTTCTACGTTGGTTAAAATCCGTTATCTGATAAACAAATACATTACTACAATGATCACTTACTACAATAAATTACTACAATGATCACTTTCCTATTTATAAAATAATTCTTATTTAAAATTGTCCTACCTTATAAAATCATCTTTTTAGAAAAATAATACAATGAAAACTTCTGTTGTAGTTATTTCCGTTTTATGATATTCCCCTCCCCCTTCATATCATTATAAAGGTAACTTTTTGTAAGAGTTTAGAGATGCAATACAGAAAGAGGTATTTCAAGTACAAGAAAATAATGAAATTAGATTCTAGTTAATGAAGGACTTTCACCTGTAGAACTCTAGTTGGCCCATCTGGGATGACTCTAACAGCTAGTACTCCTGACCCGGGTCTCATCTTCTGGTTTATGAACTGCTGTTCAGGTGGAACTGGCCCCAAAAGTTCAAGTGAAGTATCAGGACCAAGAACAACTTCTGCTCCATCATGAAGACCTAGTATTCCTCCCTTTGCCTGGAGAAAGAGAGAAGAGTAAGGGGAAAAAAAAAATAAGTGATAGGCAAAGGCTTCAGATAACTATTTACATACAGTAATTTAAAAGTGTATTTTACTCTCCTCTCTTTACTCTTTTTTCCTCTCTTTACTCTTTTTTTTTCTTTACTTTTCCTCTCTTTACTCTCTTTATCACTATATTGTTCATTTTCAACAATGACGTACTATTAATTTTCTAATTATTTACTTTAAAATTAATAGTGCAAGACGTTTAATTATTTGAAATTGGTAAGAACATTCAAACATGATTTTAAACCATGCGCAAGTCTGGTTGCCTCTGTATTCTGAACTTTGGCCTTAAAGCTTTTAGTTCACTTCAACAGTAAGCCCAAATGGCTCTGCCATCTATACCAGCAACAGTTAAAACAAGTTCAACATATAATCAGTACTGACCTGGACAACAAGTCCATGAATACCACAGGTCAACTTTCCATCACGAAAACTCCACGTCTGGGTAGTACTGCGCCGTCGATCGGGCTTTCTCAACATGAGGGGCTCGTACCTGCAACGAAAGCATGCCACCCAATAGTCAGAGGATTACAACTTGCCAGTTTTACTCTTCAGATGTGTCAATGGCAAACACTCTAACTTCGCTCAAGCTCATTTTCCTAAGCTCACTTCTGAAGTGCTCTTTCAACAATCTGCTGCTGAAACCACATTAGCCATGCTTTTAGAAGTATTTCCAAGTCACAAAAGTGATCATGAGGTCTGTTCATGAAGACAGACAAAATCTAGCTCTTCCACATGCCGTCAGAATAATTTATTTTCTTATTCAGAGAATATCACATTAAGTAGGCTTTCAAACACATGGTTAGAATCTACATCAGTTTCCTGAGAAATTGTATGAGCAATACCTGTTATCTGTGACAGCTGCCAGGCCTGCAATATCTAAAATCATGCAAGAGTCCACAGATCGAGGAGAAGGTTTATGGGGGTTATGAGGAACTGAAGAACCTTCATGGCAAAGCACTCCTGTGTCCGTCATTCTCCAAAGCTGGGATCGTTTTCCTGGCTCCTGTTGCATAAAAACTCAACATTTAAATGAACACAGCAGTACAGAGCAAGTATTTCTGTTCTGTTTTGTGATCAAATGATTTGAATTATAATTCTTAGAATGACTTGTAAAGAGCCCTGAATTAGAATTAGGAACTAGCTTGTATAAAAACTTCTAATAATTCAACTCTGATATTCAATGAGTATGTATCCTACATTAGCACTGTTAGATGCAGAGCTGTATTTACAAGCTATTTTTAATCTCAGCAATATTTAAATACAGTTTCTGTTTCTTAAGAGCTCCAGAAACAGAAGACTTATCTTACACTGCAACCAAAAAGGAAGCATGCCCTGCCTTGTAACTTCACTGGAACATCCAACACACAACTTGGTGGTCTTATGAGGCATTTACAACGATCCTTACTACTTTCATTCCAATTTCCTTTTCTGTCAACCTTACCCCCTGTAAAAATCTTATACGGAAGCACCACCATAATTCAGGTAACCTGAACTGCAATAACCTGTCACTTTCAGTGGTGTCTGTCTCCACCATTTAAAAAGTTACCACAAAAACGTTTTGGGATTTTTTTTTTTTTCCTTCTCCCAGCATATGATTTTACTTCAGCACATAGCAACAGTATTTTAATAAAATCAAACGAGTCTTGGTACCTTCTTTTTCAATACAACTCGTTGAGTCTTTGGAGAAACATCAAGGACAAGCTCTGCATATGCAGCATCCTTATTTGAAGCAACTGGTCTTACACTTGGCTCCTGTAAACTAGAACACCAAGAAAACATCATCATGTTTATTCAGAGTAGATGCTTCTTCTGTAAACTGAATTAGACCTGTACCAAAATCCAACTGAGGAAGCTTAAGCTTCCAATATAGCCAATCAGACAAAAATTTATACTGTTTTTTTTTCTGCTCTTCTTATTTTTGGAACTACCAGTGTAAGCTGTCAATTTGAACACCTTCTTAAAAGGGGCTTTGATTTCTCACTGCAACTAGGAACTTCATAGGCAAAGCATATGAATTCCAAAGAAAATTTTCTACCTTATATTGAGGAAAGCAACAAAGCATTTATGAATCTCCTCTAGCTGTTTTCAATAGCATATAAACTAGTGCAAGTTTAAAATTCACAGATATGTCATAAATAGGTATGTCCTGTAGGCAAGTGTTCTTCACACACCAAAGGAAATTAAGCCCCCAGACATGACCTTTAAACATCCCTGCTCTTCTAGGATCAGACAGTGGAGTCACAGCAGATGACATACGCTAAATCTTTCTCACTAGGCGATAAAATAAACGAAGGCAAGCTGCATCTATAAAGCTAAATTACCATGATCAAACTAGGTAAGATACACAGCCTACCAACTGCCAAACTCAACTTCTGAATTTTGGCGTTTCTTTTGCTAGCTACAAAGTTGACAAAAGTTTACCTGCATTTGAAAAACTTTTAAATGGCAACCATTAACGGAATATTAATGTAAAGCCTAAAAAACACCACGAACATTCAAAATATTTTCATCTAATATATAAAGAATTACCCCGAGAAAGTGTATGTAGCAGCAATATAAATGAAGTTTTCATAGTAAAGCTGATTGGTATCTTGGAAGTCATTCATGCTACAGACGATTTCTGAGGAGCCTGCCCCTTTTACTGTCAGCATTATAAAAGGTGGTAGAACAGGTTCATCCCATGCATAATCCAGAGAGGTCATGGGCTTCACTTCAGTGTACAGCCTTGGCTCAACAACACCATGCTGATTAAAAACAACTGGGACCTGTAACAGTTATGAAAGAGGATTTGGTTTCACACAGAAATTGTTAATCAGATTTTTTGCTATCATTTGTTCATTTATGCAGAAGTTGATTACTGAAACACATTCAGCTCACTCCCCGCCTCAGTGGTTTCAGATGCATTTTCTTCCATTCAGGTCTCAATTAAAGACAGTCTCAAAGGGATGAGAAATGTTTGCTTTGATCTGTCATCCATGGTTCAAAATGTCTTCAGTCCCACAGTACCATCTCAAACCCTCCCAATCAAAATTAGGACTTGCCCAGTTTTATTTAACAGTTCAGTACCAAAATCCAGAATAAGAACTAATAACTATTAAGAGCTCCATCTCCTGCTCTGATCACAAGGCAGTCAGCAAGTTACTGTAAAATATGTGAAGTAAATTCTCCGATTTTTACAATCACTGACATGGAAGCCCAAAGACAGAAAGAAAGGAAATGGCAGCAATAGCCCAGATTCTTTCTACAGGTTATTCTAGCGCTGAAAGTAACACAGAACAGATTACAATCTATCACTCCAGCACAATTTTCTCACCAGTAATAATGCTCTTCCTTGTAAGACTTTTCATGTACTTTCATTTTATTTCATTATACAAGCTAGTCAGCTCCCTCTTCTAACAAATATAATAGAACCTCTACTTATCTTTTTTACTAAAAAATAAAAGAAAAACAATGTGATTTTTTGGTCTTTTACCTTGGAAAAATTGTCTATGCGGAAAGGTGGCGGTAACTGATCTGTGTCACTGAATGCAATGCGGTATGTGGCTCCTTGAAGAGTAATTTCTACTCTTAAGAAGTAACATTTTCCCAGGGTGTCCCTGAACAAGAACAAACAAGGTCAAGAGAGGCAGGCTTCTGATCTGTGTTACTCGCAGTCATAAGTGTTAAACAGCTGCTTCTATCACAAAATGGAAGCATGTGACAGAAGATGTGTATGTAATAGCTACCTCATATTAATATGGAACGAGTTGTTTTTGTTGACCTCAAAGCCTCCAGACCAAATGCAGTTTGGGACATCCATTAGTCTCACACATAATAGCTGATCATAATCGTTACGTGGCCAGTGGAACACGACGCTGGAGCCAGGAAGTGTGGAGATATAGCCATCAGGATTGGATGTTCCCTAGTAATAGAAATTGGGAAATACATATCCTACAGGTATTAAAAAAATACAGTATTCCTCTATATACCTCCCACATACAAACACAGCAATTATTCTGCTAGGTGGATGCTGGTATTAGAATAAAGATCCTCATAATCAGCCAATAATACTTTCAAGTATAACACCTGTGTTCTTTTTGGTGAGAAGATGCTGTGACTAACTACAGGCATTGTAATAACAAGTAATGAAAAGGAAGCACCTTACCCGACCTCTGGCAAATTCCCGCTGAACAAAGGCAAGTTTGTAGGTTGATTTATTATCCAATAGGTAACGAGGTGCAAATGTTACCATGCATGTGTCAATGTAACGGCCTCTGCCTTTTTTAACGTCAATACCTAGTAATAAAAACAAGTTAAAAATAAAGCTATTATTTACAAGAGAAAACAAAAGACACCTGCCACAATATATTTCACACCACTGAAGTCCTTTTTCTTGGGTTCCTGAGATGCACTGTTTCTGCCATACCACTGCCGTATTTTGAAACATTATTTTAAACAGTAAATGTAATTTTATGCCATATGTTACCCTCTGTTTCTCAAGTACAATTTAGAGATCATAAGCACTGAAGATAAAAAAAATGCAAACCATTTCCCATTAATTATTCCACTTTTAAACATATGAAAAATTCCTCAAAAATCACTGTGGAGTAATTTCCAAACTGTCATTTAATTAAAAACTAAAAGCTTCTGAGAAAATTGTACTTTATGTACACTAGGAGCGCAAGGAAGACAGAAGTTGCACTCCTCTACATCAGCCTACAGAGGCACCACAAAGCAAAACCCACAGAAGTAACACATGGCTGAACAGTCACAGTATATAGACACTCAAAATAATCAAAGACAGTAATGAGGTGGGATTTCAAATGTACTTAGAAGTAACATACAGGGGAATAAAGACACAGAAAGAGAAAGAACAGTTTGTAAACGCAGTTATTAACAGTGATGAAATGTAAAAATAAAAATAACTAAAACCTGATTTTTAAGCTAATGAAATTCAAAATAAAGATGTAAAAAGACTTAGAATACTATTTCTTGTTTAATAATTTTCTCTGGACTCTGAAAAACCTTTAACAATGGTTTTGTTCCGGTTTTGGTGTCACTGACATCATGCCTTGCCAAGTTCTCCAGCGTTTTTCAGATGTTCCTATGAACACATACCGATGTTATAAATGAGGCCTGGCCTGTTTCCATGTTGGATGACCTTAAGCGCTCTGACACCACTACCGCCATCCAGGGAGAAACCCTGGCACCAGCCAGGCATGCCGTCAGGATGGATTCCCTTTCCAACCCGCATTGTACAACTAGAGGTAAGTAGAAAACACAAAGATTTACTCATTTAAATGAAGGATCAGATATCAACACAATGCTGATGATCAGACACATACCCAGATACAAAAAGAACACCTGTGTTTTAATATAAAAGCATTAGAAGCCACGATAAATCTCTTAAGTAATCATTCTGCATTTCTGCCATAAGCTCCTTTAAACATATTGGTCAAGATTCAGTGACCATGTCATGTAAAAGACTTGGTAATTTTCAGACTGATTAACCACAAAAACATTTGTGTGTCTTTTTTCTTTGAAAGAATAAAAAAAAAAAGTTTGGAATAAATTTTTGCAATAAATTTAATTGTTGTTCATTTGAGCAAAAATACCAGAATATTTCAGAAAAATTTATTTAAAATCATGTTGTTATTTCTGATCTTCATGCAAAAAGCAAGTTCTCTCCTTGATGCCAGTTAAAATAGCTGAGAAGTTTCCCTTCCAAAATGCTGCCATTTTCTTTTACATCAGAATCAGAATAGCTCTTCTGCATGTGGACTTTCTACTGAGTGACTGCTACTACTTCTCTATTAACACTCAGAGTTTAGCATTAGGGGTGCGGAGTGGGGTTTTTTAGTGGTAACAAAGTAATTTATACAACTCCTTAAGCTCTTCAAAAAGGTTTTTCTTTTTCTTACAAGAGCATGAGTTCAAAGCATGCAAAATAAAACCAAAGCAGCCTGCAGACACAACAGAATTAGCCAACCAAGGAGTTTTAAGTATCTAAAGATACAATATGCTTATTTCAGTATTTAGAAATTTAATAACCTAACAGGTCATCTCAATAAGGAAAGACTTTTCCTACATTATATTCATACTAATATATCAGCACCTCTGCAAATTACTTTCATACTTTGTAAGGTTCCTCCTGTCTGCTCTCCTTGTGGTATTACTTACAAGGTTGGCTGTTCTTTATCAGCATAACAGAATAGAAGTGGGCTGAGGCTTCTAGCAAGCTCGTGTTCTTCAAACTGACCAGCAGCATCTGTTTTTGCATTATCTTGTCTGAAGATAAGTGGTAATCCTTTAAGTAAACACAGAAAAGGGAGTGTCAATCTTCACCTTTGCACAAATTAAACTGAGAGGTAAAAACTACTTCAAATTAAGGAACAACCTAAAGGATTTTGGTTGTAATAGTAGCCATTAGTCTGCATGCATTCTCCCCCTCAGTCTAACCTGTTTAACAGCTAGACCTATTAACAGCTGCCAGCCATGGAGTCGGGTCCATGCATTAGAGGAGTTGCAGCTCTGAAAGTGCCAATGGATGTTAACATAATTAGCTGCAATTTAGACCTGTTGCTATCTGAAGGCATTTCAGTCTTTGAAAACCACAATTTTAACAGTGATTTAATCTATGTTGATTTATTTAAAGGTACAATAGCTCATGTTTGAAAATCTGCAATATAGCAACTAAAATGTCTAAGTTATCTGCTGTAACATTTATCAAAAAATAGCTGCAGACAATGTAAAAAAAACCCCAAAATTCCTGCAACTTTAATTCTGCTTAAGTAGTGTTTAAATGCTCTGTCTGGCTAGAAAGGAAATCAAAACACTGCATGACATCTTTATTTCCCAGTTCATGATTACAGTTATGAAGGAAATTACTGTAAACTTACCTGTTTTGTTGATTAACCAATATGGTGCTAAAATCAGTATTTTTAGAGAACCTTCAGCACGACATACAATCCTTATGGTCAAATTCAGCAGTCGTTTGTTGACATCATACAGTCGCATCCGCACCATATAGTTTTGTGTCCCAGGAGGAATCAACAGCTCTTTGCAGATGGGGAAGTTTTCTAGCAATACCCCTACAAAAACAAAAGAAAGCAAAATAAAACCAAACATCACTCAGACAGAAACATTAGTTTCTGATAAGCATACAGGTTGGTGTTTCATATGGCATGATTTTTCAAAATATTTATATATTTAGATATTCGCCATGGAGAAGGACTTTGGGGTGTTAGTGGGTGGAAAACTGACTGTGAGCCAGCAACGTGCGCTCACAGCCCAGAAAGCCACCCATGTGCTGGGCTGCATCCAGAGCAGTGTGGCCAGCAGGGTGGGGGGGGGGGATTCTCCCCCTCTGCTCCGCTCTCTCGTGAGACCCCCCTGCAGTGCTGGGTCCAGCTCTGGGGGCACCAACATCAGAAGGACACGGACCTGCTCGAGCGGGGCCAGAGGAGGCCACGAAGATGCTTGGGGGGCTGGAGCACCCCCCTGTGAGGACAGGCTGAGAGAGTTGGGGGGGTTCAGCTGGAGAAGAGAAGGCTCCGGGGAGACCTTAGAGAGGCCTCCCAGTGCTTAAAGGGGCTACAGGAAAGGGGGGAGGGACTCTTGATCAGGGGGTGTAGGGATAGGACAGGGGGAATGGTGTTAAACTGAAAAAGGGGAGATTTAGATTAGATAGGAGGAAGAAGTTCTTCCCTGTGAGGGTGGAGAGACACTGGCACAGGTTGCCCAGAGAAGCTGTGGCTGCCCCCTCCCTGGAAGGGTTCAAGGCCAGGTTGGACGGGGCTTTGGGCAGCCTGGGCTGTGGCAGGGGGGTGGGACTGGATGATCTTTAAGGTCCCTTCCAACCCAACCCATCCTGTGATTCTATTATTTCATATCGCTTACCCAAATTAATTTTTAAATCTGCCCAATGTAGTGACCTCTGAACTCATAAAGAAATGCCTCAATTTAAGTCACAAGCAGCAAAAAAAGTTCTGTAAAGAACTCTGCTTAGGGCTAATTACTGCTTTAGGCATCAGAAGTCCAGCCAGTGTTGAATAATTCCACACACACTCTCAACAACAAATTTTTCTGTCAGAAAGAAAACAGCAAAAACACCCAAAATTTTGAGAACTTATTTATTCCCTTCTTTATCACTGTTTTCTCCAGGTTCCAATGTTTCCACTCTCAGGAAAATGAGAAAAGAGACAAGTAAGGAACAGACCAAGCAGCTGACAGATTTGGGAGAATGATAGCAATATTAGTATCTTTTTTGGATGCATGCAGTTTGTTATTAACTATAAGCAGCCCTGCAACCCAATGAAATAATCATATAAATGTTTTCATTTTTTTAAAATTTTTCCATTCTTGCACCATATCTCCTTGCACAAGAAACAGTTATACTGAGGTACTCCTCTTGGAGGATCAGAAAGTGGTATCTGAAAAAGAACCTTACCAAGCTCAATGTTCTGAGATGTATCAGCTGTGTGCAGTGCTGCCTCTTTACCAGGTTTTAATGTCCCATTAATTGGCATTCCTTTAACATAAAACTCGAGTTCACAAGGTAGCAAGTTACAGATTACCACTGTTGGCAAGAGATAAATACTATGCCCAGGCTGTCTGAAAATCTGTTTAGCACTGTCGGAAAATATGTTGGAAGGCATGTAATCCGGATAATTTTCTTTCTTTATAGCCACACAAAACCTGTGAAGGCAGAAGTATATGAGAAGAAGTCAATTAATATAATAATATTAATAATATAATAACTGAATCTTTGTGTACTGCACTAAATCTCACAACATGCTGTAACTTCAGGACTGATAGCAAAAACAGCATTTCAGTTGTTCTCCACATAATCCCTTTAGAGTTTAATTATAAGATATTTTGTATTTATGCCTAACATTAAGACAACAGGAGTTTCCTGATTTTAATCAAAGAATTAATTTAGACACTCAAAAAACCTCATCTGTTCAGAGACCTATGAGAAAATTGCTTTTACAGAATACCAACTTTAAAATCAACTTCCATAAACTCACAGAACCATGTTATTAACTGTAACTAAAAAGAAAATTTAACTATTAAACTATAATCATGTTCTTAAACATAAATGCTGAATGTGTCCTTCTTCCCAGTAGATATATCCTTGCTTTGGCCACCTGACACTTCAGTTTTTCATTTGTTAAGTAAAATAATTAAGTAAACCTTAATTTTAAATAATTTTCCTCCCTGTGATATGTTCAAAACCAGCATATTAAGAAATGAACTATGGAACTGACACAAAGCAGTAACTACAGAGTATGCAAAAGTCATTTCCTGAAACAACTTCAATAATCTCTATTCCAGTATTTCCTAAGTTGAGAGTATCCCTAAATCCATCATAGCAGGTAACCACAAAATTCCATTAAATCCTCACTATACAGTGGTATTTTGGGGCTTAGAACAGAGTACAGGACATTCAGGACAAAGAATGAGCAAACCACTCATTATTCTCAGTGAGACAGACTAGATAATTTAACATAAGACCATACTCTATTTTCTGAGCTTTTCTTTTTTACAATAAATACCAATAGTGTGCTTACTTTGTGTTCTCAGACATTCACTAACAGGCACTGTCAAAGGGGCTTCAAGGAGCCTTGCAGAAATACAGCAGTTATGCTTCAACGTTTCTCATTATTCAAGAGACCAAACAAAACATTCCATTAAACTGCAGAAGCTTTCATTTCTAAGTATTTTATTTCCTGTTAGTCACTTTCACAGTATTTCATTTATCAGTAGAAGATAACACAGCTTACAGAAAAATAATTTGGTCTTACTTACCTGAAAAATCGGCTGTTTTCAGACTCCATTGAATGACACTCTCGCTTGCTGCTACATACTTCTGCTGCCTTCTGAACATTAGTCCAGTGAATTGGAGCCTTACAGAAAAAGACTCCCATTCCTTTTGGCCTGGCTTGCAAACGCCAAGATGTAAGATGTAATGGAATAGCAAAGGAATCTCCTGGCATAACTGCTGGAAGAACTACAGGCTCTGCAACCAGAGAAGAAAATACACATCTCAAAACAGGCTCCTTTACTGAAAAGCATAAAATTTTCAAATAGTAAGTCTCTAATTTTTGAAGCAACACGTTTTGTTTTAACATAAAACACTAGCTACTTTATGTATGTTTCAAACACCAACCCGTTGTTTAAAGCCCTGTTAACAATCTGGCAGCAGACAAATTTAGGTGTGTAAATCTGAAACTGGAAACAGACTAAAATCTTGTTGTAATTACAATTCTTTTTCTTTGGATGCTTTAGTGAAAATGCTTATTTCAAAAAGACCTCCTTCATTACATTTTGCTTACATTATCAGCGTATCACTATATTTCTAGACTGTGCCTTTGCATGCTGACACCCGAAAACTTCCATACCACTAAAAGATACAACATGATACATACAGAAATAAGATTCAGTCTTTACAGAGACTCAGCTTTCCCTGTTTACCTGAACACTAAGAAAAATCCTACTGGGTTCTCTGGCTTACTTTTCTGATCACTTTCTTCTTAACATCACCCATTTCCCCTCCAGGGAAGTCTACTTTGTTGTTAACCATTACAGGCAGTGCTGAATCTTCTTGGAGAGAAAGCTAAAGATTCCCCATAGTATGGAAGGAATATACAACACTTACTGTCAGGAGCAGAAGGACTATCTAGTCTTAGTTCCATTGGTGTTTCCAGCTTGTTTTTCACCATCAAGGCTGAGCGCACTGTTATCACCTTCCGAGCGCTACCTTCCATGGTAACTTCAAATACCACACGAACTGGAGGCAATGAAGAAAACTGGAAGATATTTAAAAGCATTAAAAAGCTCAGGTAATGATTATATCTAGAAGAGGGACACCTCAATTTTGAAGCAGTAACTGCTGGAGTAAAAACTTGCCAACTGAGTCCAACCACGTGCAACACCTAAGGTATATACAGTTTCATAAACATGATTTATAATCCTGTACCTCTTCCTCAAACCACAACAAAATTAACTATGAAAAAGCAATTTTAAATACTACTAACTCTATTATCTTTTTCAAAATGATGCAAGTTCAAGTAAGAGCAATACAGATCCTAAAAGAACACTTAATACACTATCTCTCACTGTTACATTATTTTATAAATTCATGGAGTTAGAATTCTGAGCCTCATATAATTATCAGTCACTCACCACTCCTAGCCACCAAAACTAAAAAACAAGGTGGAGCCTTCTTAAAATATTCATACTTTCTTCACTCTTTGCTGTCCTCCTACTGTGGTGTTTTATCTCCTACATTACACAAAGTCACTGCCGCTTTGATCCTGAAAATCAGATTTTATATGGGCTCACATGTCGGAATTGACATACTGGACTTAAGACCCATTCTTAAAACAATCATTTACACTCGTGAGGAATGGTATATCATGTTAAATACTTGTTTTGATTTGAAAGTTTGTTTTGTTTGACTTTTGTTTCCTTTCTATTGAAAAGGTTCTAGAAGGATGCAAAAGCCAGTTCACTTGTAGAATTATGCTGGTCTCATTTAAGTAGCTCTCAAAATATGAAAATATATACTCACGTAGACTTGTGGATGTATTATATTTGTTCTACTTATGGGGCTTCCAAGCTGGGAGAAAAGTAAACGAGAAAGTTAAAGTTGTTCAACTTTTAAGCTACTACTCTCAGTTGTAATACAGAACATTATTACAGAAGAATAAACTAAATACTTTCATCACTTTGTGTTTCTGATCCTCAATACATCTTAGGAAACATGTCAGAACTGTATTAGCAAAACCTGTTTGTAATACTGCTTTAAAAACATCAAGCAGAAGGAAGAATTTTTGTTGGAAAAAAAAAAGCTCAAGCTACAGAGAGAAATGATGTTTTTCATGCTTCAGTATGAAAACATCAGAAACAATTCAAGTAAGAGACCACTGGCTCTTGCCAGTAGTATCATGAAATTAAATTCTAATCCTGTTTTAAACCAAAAAGATCAACTTGCAATTTCTCCAGTGCTCAACAATTTTCAGTAGCTAGGCTCAAAACTTAACTAGTTTCGAAATCCACAAGATCATTTTTATCACTGAGCCTCAGCCACCAACTGCCAGTCTGCTGATTATTACAATTGCATTTTTCTTTCATGACAAGTATATTTTGTCTAAGCAGCCACATATTTCAACAATCTCTAGACTTACAGGAAATAGCCAGTGTTGTTTATTTTAAGTAAATTAAACACATGAAAAGCATTCCTGCAATAGAAGAAATAAGAATCGCTGCTGAAATGCTGTGCTGATTTAAAGCTCAGTCTCCAAGAGTCCATGACACTGTCGCTAATACATTAGTTCTGTCATTGGAAGCTCTGACTGCTAAGCACAGACTAACTACTCTGTGTTTCTGTTATGCATAAAATTGCCAGTTAGGAACCCAGCATCTCCAAACTCTCCCAATCCAAACTAACTGGAAAGAGGGCAATCTCATACAACAGCTGTTTAAGATCAAAATCTTGGAGACATCATTACTCTAAATTACATATTCTATTAAAAGTAACACTCAAAATCAGGACTTACACTAGAAAAGGATGAGTTCTTATCTGGTGCAGCGTATCGGAAAAATGTTCCAACTTTGTCTACAGATACTGGACTGACTTCTTCCCAGCCATTTACTCTCACTTGCAACTGATGAATTCTTAGATCATGTGTGTGCCTACAGGTTAGATCAAGTTAAATTATTATACAGTGTAAACACCAAACAGTTCAAACCAAGAACATCCTCTGGATTCTGAAATAAGAATCTCACTGAAGCGTTAAAAAAGAAAAAAAGAAGTCTCAAGAGTTCTTCCATTTCATGGATAAAGACACACCTGATTTTATGTCTGTTCAATTGTTCCACCTTCCCTAATGAACGTACAGAAGTACAACTGTGTAACTACGTCATATAATCAAAAAAAAAAAAGCATGCTACACATTTGTTAACAAATTCTTCTAGTTCTTAACACTGATAACACTTATGCTCAACAACCAACGCCCATGCCCCTGTCCTTCAGAATAAAGGACATATGATTTGTACTTGAGGCCCCCCAAGTCTTTCTAAAAGATTATAATGATACAACTCACATCTAGGAATGGCTGCCACCAACAGCAAATATATGCTGCTTACTAGACAACTGTTAATTTCATTCTATACATGAGTTTTAAATACTTAAAAACAAAACATGAAGAGGAGATTTTTTAAAATATCCACTTTTCATTAACATCTGCTAGATCATCACAACTATGATCTACGTGTTCCATATCTGAGTGCGTCAAAACACATCTCACAGCCTGGTCCCTTCACCTGTGTCTGAGTTTCCCTCTGGCTTCAAATTCAAATGGAATCTCTTGCCCAGTGATAACTTCTTGCCATTCACTGACATTATGGGCATCATCCAGCAACGTCCCATTTTCCTCAGGAACAACACCTGGACTCCCACTGTGAGACAGTGCAGCCCTGTGAAGAGAATCACATCATTTTACCAACTGACAGAATGACTACCTCAAATAACAAGTGCTTTTTAGTCTGCCTCAGTCTATACAAGTCCTGCAGTAAACACATATACAGCATGAATGTATCTGACTGGTTTTCAAATTTTGTTGGCCCTCTTGAAAAAAAACCATCTTTTTGTTTTAGTAGTAAAACTATCTCACTGTCAAACAAAAGGCTCTTAATTAAGAAAGACTGGCAGTTGCCTATGTTTCTCTGCAAGAAAACAAAAGCACTGAAAACAACAGGGTTTGGCTGACATGTTAGAGAAGCCAGACAAATATTGTCAAAGTGATCCCAGAACAGCTTCTTACCGGGTCGGTGTTGTAGTTAGGGTAGCAAACCACAGAGTGCATCCAGTATGATTTCTGAGAGCAAATGGGACAAATGGCTGCCTACGTTTTGGAGTCTTCATTTCAGCTATAAAACAGAATAAAGATTTGTCTAAATGCTTGTGAGAGAAGCATTCATCAGATACTAACGTAGAATGAGACCCAACGGCTGGGGAACCACAACCTGCAATAACTAAAGAAACACAGATTGAAGAAACAGGATAACAGATTACCAAACAATTTAAAATTTAGTAACCATTACAGAAATAGCGTAAAGCAAACAGAAAAGTCTTCCCCTACATCAACACACACACCCCACACACACCCCCCCCAGGAACTGAGCTTAATCTACATGTTCTTTTGTTTCTTCTTATCATGTCTTACAAAATACTATGTCTCCACTTCTAACTAACATGCAGAAAACCTAACTAAAAACCCAGTCATAATCAGGAACTCTTCACGCACACCCAAATGCTCATAAAGTATTATTCACTTATAATTAAGATTTATGCTGTATTTAATGTGATGAATACAGGATTACCTCGTACCCCCTTTGAATGGGACTTTTATCCTCAAAGACTGAACAAGTAGAAATATTTGCCTATACAGGATAAAGCTTACTAAAACAAAGTATGAAAAATAATCTGAATGCAACCAAAGGTAATCTGGTTTTGTTAAAATGCTGAGACAGCAAAACCCCAGAAGAAGAAACTTCATCTACTATGTTTGACTTTTTTCAAGTATGCATTACTAACAAGCACACAAGTAGTACTCTCATCTTCCATACTGCAAAAAGGGGTAACGCAGGGTGAGTAGATAAGTTTTTGAAGGAGTTACAGTCATTGCATACAACTTTCTTCCAAATCAATGACAATCAATTCCTATAGACCTTACATTGTCAGTGGAGACGTAAATCTGATCTCTCTAACGCTTACAGAGAAAGTTCTTTCCAATTAAATAGCAAGAAGATGAAATTCTTGAGAATGAAAACTCTGGGTTTTGCCAACTGCAAATGAACAATTGTTTTACTGTTGAGCTTTTACATTACTTTATACAATTTTTTGGCTAGCCCAGATACTACAAAATTACATACCATAAGCCAAATCAACTTTTAATCTGGCATTTATTTTTTGAGACTTTTAAAAAAGAATTTTTGGGTCTATGGCCTGATTTTCAAAAGAAAACATAATGTAAAAGTTGCATGCTGAGACTACTGCCTGAAAATAAAGACTACCATTGCAAGGTTTTTTTTTTCATAATTCACTTAGTAATTTAGTTGCAACAGGTTTTGTTGTTTGATTTTTTTCACCAAAAAAAACTTCCTTAAAAATACCTCAGCAAAAGAAAACCTTCTACCATTTTCCTTTCTTTTTTTTTTTTTTTTTTTTTAAAAAACACCCATCTATGAACTGTCTGCAGACACTCAGAGGAAATGTTTTTAAGAGACAGTCTGAACAGGCCACAGATGTAGATTTATAGAAAGATTTCTGTCCTCCCATTCAGCAACTTTTCTACAGGGGCAACATATTTATCAGTGCTGTTTTGTCTTCCATAACGTCAAAAATTAAAAAATCTTAGTTTAAACTGAATGTTTTTTCCCAAACACTGTACTGTCAAATATAAAATAAATTAACAAGATATTTATTAGGAATGCCTTACTTGCTAAGGCTTACTGAAAACAGATTGTTCCTTCTGAAGGCATCTTAAAGTTTTAAGTAACTAAATATACATGCTGAATCAGCTTAGTATGTATGTTGAACATATTGTTGGATATTTTTAGAATATAAAATAAAATCTTGTGATTTTATTATGCTAATTTTAACCACACTATAGTGTCTCTCTAAAAAAAGGACACTGAATAGTCAACAATTCATATAACCTTCCTCAAAAAGACAGTCTTCCTACATAGGGATTAGTTCTACTTCTCCCTTCATTCCTAAAGGGCCCAGAGAGGAACACAAGAGAAAAACAGGATGAAATACTAAGTTAAGCAGCTTAAAAGCAAAATAGCTGTTATGTTGTTTGGTATTGGGTTTTTTGTTTGGTTGGAGTTTTTTTAAATACAGAGCTACCAGCAAGTCACATATACAACACAGTATTGTACAAGAGCCTTCCAAAGAAGAAAAAACCCCTTTTTGTCTCTCTCTGCTATACAGTACCTCTAGCATAGATTTGATGCTCTAGGTTAGTCAAACTGGCTGTACTCCTAGTTCTAAGGTAGACAAGAGGAAGGCCTGGCAGACAGGAAAGACAAAGTTAGCAGGTAAGAAAAATCACACAAATACAGGTAGACTCTTCCCCATCATCCATCAGGAAAGATACAGACAGTTGGCATCATGCAATCAGTGTATGGATCTCTATCCATTTCCTTACACTAAACTGGCATTTGATTTGCTAAAATTTCTTCCAGAAATAACACTGGGATAAAAGAAGCTGAAAAGATCTGCCACATATCAAGAGCTGTTACTTAGAGAATTGTTCCATGAATGTAACAGCATTTTTTCCAGAATCTCAGTCATTTAGGTCTTTGGGGGTACAGAAATAAAAAGATCACCTCTGCACACACCCTAAACTCAACATTCTTACTTAACCTTTGACAGGGTAATCACTCATTAATTAAGAAAGCGTCACAAAAAAGGAAGCAGAACTAGCAGTGCAAAGTTCACACTCAAAGCTAAATAGTCAAAAAGGTTTTTGTTTTTAAATAATTGAGCAGAAAATAGCATTTTCATCTTTTTTGCCAAATATCTCTAACAATTCATTGTGTGCTATGAAGACCAAATACTTATGTTTGTAATACATTACACAGATGACTCTGTATGTCAGGACTGTTTCAAATAAAGTGTGATTAATGAATATCATACTCTGCCCAAAACATGGTGGATCCACCGAAGAACCCATCCAGTCTTCTGAACTGATTACATTCACCTCTTTCTCCTGTTTACAGTAATCTTCCATCCATGACTGTTTGGTACATGTATATTGTTCTAGAAGAGTATAAGCACAGACAGTAAATGTCTCCAAAGTAATTGAAAAGTATGTTAAATTCATAACACTAAAGTTACTCCACTTTAATGGCAAAAGTTTTACTTCACTCGATTTTCTATGAGCCACTTACACAAGCTAAAGACAAAAAACTGCTCATGAAATCACAGCAATACCTTCAAAACGAAATATTTTTATATTCTTAAGATTTTTTTTTAAAAAAAAAAACTGTCAATGGAATTCCATGTTCTTAAGATACTCCTGTGGCAATGTAAGAGCTCTCCCTGTGGAGAAAATTAACCTTAAATATTTTCACGTTAGAAGCAGATTCTAGTGGGTGGTTTTTTTTTCCCCTTTTTAAGAGGTCCATGCACATTCCTACATAAATATCAAGACATCAATGGAGTCCTCTGGCACAGTATTAATCATAAACTAACCTTACTACTTATTATCACTAGTATTAAAAAGCATCACGGGAACTCTTAGGAATCATTGATTTGCTTCTTTTCCTCTCACCTCGTCTCCCTCTTTCTGCCAACCCCCAGGCCTTGCAGAAGAAAGGAACAAATATTCAAGAACAAGGAAGGCTCTTCTGTTACATTTGCAAGCTCAGCTGTTTATTTTTTTTTTATTATGACCACCAACTTATTCAGATTTGCATATAGAATAAGCAAGGGTATTTCTGGGAAATGCACACAATCATAGTCTCACAACACAGAAGCTTACGTGAAGTTTGAGTTAATGATGAACAAAATATTTTGATTTCCTGAGGTGGGAATTGACAGCTCAGCTTTTCAGAGACTGCAGAACTGAAATGAGTAGCTCCCCACTACACCTGTCAACGTACTGAAAAATGACGAGCTTATCAAAATATTTTTAAGTACTGTAAAGTATGGAAAGCTTTAGATGAAAGTCTGTTTTTGATTAAAAATAAATTTCAAACTACATATGAACTTGATAGAATTCATATGACCAGAGAAAGAATTCTTACTAACCTCTAAAATATGTAGCTCATGTCTTTACACTTTCACAATATTTGATAAAATACAGGCTGCCTAAAATGCACACCTGTGTACAGTATCACGTGAAGTATGCAGGGACTTGTGCCAAATCTCCCTCCCTCCCTCCACCTATGGCACACCAGCAGGACTCAATTAGAAATGTCTGTCATTTTCAGAACAGTGAAAATTAGACTGTAGAGTGATGCTCTCAAGGAATATTCCCACATACCTATCAAGACAGAGGTAATGTTCATATCCAAACGGTGTTTAGCCTTTACTTCCAGCTTCAGTCGGGAAGGGTGGAGGCGGCTCGAAGCTTGTTGTTGCCAAGAGACTGAACATGGCCATGGCTCAATAAATGGCTCCCAGCCTGAGAACAAACAGAAAACGTCACATATATTACACATCTGAAGGCCACACTGGAATGCTGTTTACATATCTAAGTATTTAATAATGGAACTTTAATAATGAGACCCTTTACTTTCAATCTGCATCTGAACTTGTGAGCCTACAGATTTAATTTACAAGCTAATAAAAAGTTGCTCCAGCTCCTCCGTTTGAACCAGTGTGTATTATACGTAGGGTCTTGCAGAAATATCTTAATTCTGAGGAAAGCATTAGAGGGCAATTACAGCTTCGTATTGAAGTTAGTTGGAACTAAGTTCTCTGAAATAGTTTTGAAAATGATTTTCACACTATTATACATAAGTTGGTCTACTATTCAGTATCACAAAAGACAAAGTTCTAAAAGGTAATTAAAAAAACCCACCCTACATATTTTTAAAAACCAAAAACCAGGTAATTCCTGAGAAAATTCAGTTTCTCTGAGAAAACACACAACTACATTATTTCTTTTGTCAATGCCTGACCTGTATTGAGGTATAACTTGCTTTTTTATATCTAAAATATAAATTATGATGGTCTTATGTTAATCCATTGTCTTCAGACTAATCACCTAAGTAATAAACTGAATATATCAAAGCAATTACATACTAAAAAAAGAGAAGTGAATACAGAGACAGCCAGTTACGTAACTGTCATGTTGTTGGATAACCTTTTTATGCAATTACATTTGAAAACTTCAGTGCAACTTTCATATCAGCAACTGCTCTACTTTCCACATCCCTCCACATTATACCAAGTTAGCATATCTTGTCTAGGATCACATGTTCTTACCCACACACACACATGATCACAGAAGTCAGCCTTTCACATTCCTTTACATGCATTTTGTGTTGAGTGAATTTCAGGCTACCATAGTAGGCAAGGTTGTTTTACTAAACTTAAAAGAAAATAAACCCCCCAGTATTTCACCTGAAAGCTCACGATTGTAATAATCTCCAGAGAGGGTAAAATGAGCATAGCCTTCAGGGTTGGCTCTCAAATGTTGGAGAAAATTCAAACCTGAAAAAAAAAGTGAACATTATACTAATGCAAAACAATCAATTTTCCTGATTTCATGAACTGTTAAGCAAGTAATGGAAGGTTTTGTCTTGTCTTTTAAATTGAAATGGCATAAAAAGTGTATCATAATACTCTTCAAGTAACATTTATAGACAGCCATGCTTTACAACATGAAGCCTCCATAGGGTTCTGCTCGGATAGATTCCATTTGTTACGTGATACATAAATGGAAAACCAGAATCTTAACCCTACAAAGACTGTAATCTTCTTAAAAACAAAACTTAAAAAAACCAAACAAGAACTAAAAAAGAAAAAAAAAGAACTCCAAAACCCCCCCAAAACTCCACACCACAACCACCAAAACAGTGTCAGTTGAAATTTCACAAGTCCTAAGAAACTAGAGCATGGTGCTGAACACACACAGTAACTGACTGTAATTTTATGCAACTCCCTCAGCAGAATAAGATACTCACGTGAAAAGGTGAATTCAGCAAGGGGAACATCGCAGTCCATGCAGTCATCAATAAAGCAAATGCATATGCTTTCTGCTTTTACTTCCACTCCGGAGATGAACTGAAAAGGCACAATCCCCTGGCTATCGCAACCAGAAGAGGTCAGGGAAACTGATTTCAAAGGTTCAGCGTTCTTAAATAACCAACTTGCTGCTTTTTTCAAGTCACCTTAGATAAAACCAAACAACCAATCAATCATCATCTACTTTCTAAATGAAATGTTCTTATTTAAAAAACATACGGAACCTAACTAATTCCCTCTTTCTTAAGAGGCATAGCAAGACACCAACAGTGCCTTGAATGTTGTATTTAGTAACATAAATATGAGAAGATTATAAATACATTGGTATTTTCTAAAGAAGAAATGTGTTTTGAAGTTGGAAACGTAGTGGCAACATAATATAAATCCGTATTAATACTATGAATGCTTATAAATAAGGCGGAAAACATGACCATGCTAAAGAAAAGGATCACTTGTGTTAAAGTTCCATCTTCTTTTCATGTATTGCATGTGGAAGTAGGTAAAATACAGGATTCAAAAAGGGAGAGATGAAAACATGTGGTCTAAAAAGAAAGAGATGGATAACAGCAAGAAATAGGTATACCATACAAGGAAAAAAACCCAACCCAAACCCCCAGACAAAAATACACTCAAACACCCCACATATCACATCCCAAAAGGCAAGGAGAATCTTTGGGGGGTAGGTTGTTGTACACAGTAGTAGGTGCTTAAAGTTATATGCCAACACAGAGCCAAAGAAGAGAAGGAAATACTGCCTGTGCATCAGCTACTCTAGAGTCTGAAAGTTTTTACTTAATTGCAAGTTAGGTAATATGAACAATCTGCAAGGTCAACTAAGAATACTTGAGCTTACCTTGGCAGATCAAAAGAGCTTTACGACAATCTTCCATACTGAATCCCAACTCCTGGAGGCGAGCCAGCTGTACCTCTGTAATTGAACAGTTAACCAGTCATAAGTCCTTGACAGTTATCTACTTGTTTTCATTTCTAAAATTAAGATACATCTGTATGGAAAATGGGGTTTTGTTTGTTTAAGATTGCAACTGTAGAAAAAGCATATGATTCAGCAATGCTTTTACAAAAAAAAAAACAACCACAACGCACACCTGAAAACCAAACCCCCAACCCATAATGTTTACATTTCAGAATATATGGGCTATTTTTATTCTCCTACAGCAAGCCAACGTACTCCATGAATTTCAGCTGGGACTACAATTTTTTTTGTAAACCAACCCTTCATTCAGAACACAACCAGTTATTTACTTTGAACTCCCCACATGACTCAAGTGCAGTAGCAAAGAAAGTCTTTTTCACTAGTGTGTATTTCCTCATTATTGTCAGGTAGTGGTTGTGACCACACACAATTTTTAGTTTGTAAAAAAGCAATGTCACCAAAACAAAAGATTACTAGACATGAAGAGATAACTAGTAATTATGATGGTTTCCATTTCACTACCAGTTTAATGAGTTTGAAGAGGCAGCCCCTCTCCCTCTTTAGAAGTTTGCTACATAAGAAGTATTCCATCATGATGGCTTACAATGACAAGTAATGCTGAATAAAACTTACTATAAAACAACCCACTGTTGTACTACAAGCAGAAAAAAAACAAAAAAAAGGGCTTTTTTCATACTATCATCAGTATAATGCTATCATCGGGTAATTCAAATCAATGAATGGTTTTACACGATGAAGATAACATCTTTTGTGTCAAGCATATAGTCTAGCTTCACACTGCAGAAACCTCCTTTAGATATAAAAAATGGTTTCACTCCAACAGTTAAGAACGTACCAAGAACAGGATCCAACATGCGTTTGGATATATCTCTGTTTTCATGGGTCAAGGAGGAAGTCTCATTCACCAGTGCTAAACTGGAAGGATTAGCAGTATTTTCAGCCATCGATAGAGTTGAGTCAGGCATAGCTGCACTAGTCTGTTGAGGAATTGACTTTGCAATTGCCAAGAATAGTTGAACATCATTGTAGGACAGTCTGATATCCAGTGCTTGCAACTGAATCTAAATGAAAAATTAAGAAATAAGATTCAGTAACCCTTTTCTATATATTTTTCTTCTGTACTTTGGATATTAACAAATCTTTTCCCAAAGGAAGACAAAATTTAGCATTAAAATCTGATGACCACACTGTTTTAAAGCTTCAGTAATGAAATTACCAAACTTGTTATTATTTACTAACAACCAAAAAAAGCTTTCCTTTGGTGTAACAGTAAAAAGAAGTCCCTAAATAGATTTCCCCTCTAATAAACTCTAACGATGAGATACAGAAAAAAAACCTTTTTCTTTCAGGTATTAGTAACCATCTAACATGTCTACATTATCAGCCCATTTTTTTCCTCACTATTAATCTCCATAATATATCCCAGAAATCACTCCTCTGTTACTACTAAAAGCATTTTCTGCACGACTGTTTCTTTGCCTTTTGCACTCCAGGAAAATCTATCTTATTATTTTCTTATGCATTTGAAAGTATTTTATTGAATCCTTGGGCATAAAAAAGGCTGTGCTAGATCATGATTTAGTATTCTCTATTGCATACAGCTTTATTCAGGCCTTTAATATTACCTCTAGAATAGGAGGAAAATCCTCACTATTGAAAGCATCCAACAGCCCTGAACCACTTGGGTAGGAAGCATTCCCAACAAGTTCCATCTGAATTTGTACTGGATCAATAATGGACAGTGCAGTCTCTTGCTCATTTCCTAACCGGCATGAGAAAACCTAAAAATTACAAATGTTTTTAAAAAAATTAGGAACTGAGAAAACAGGCCTAGCAAGAACCTCAAAATCAAAGACTGACTATCACAAAACATGAACTAACTGTTTTCTACAGACAATTCCTTTTGTAAAATTAAGACAGCAGAGATTCCAGAATCTTTCCAGACAATTTATTCCAGTGCCGTAAACTCAGGAAAAGAAATTCTGATATGCAACCAAATATTCCCAAATTCTGCTAAGCTTAACTCCACTACTCCTATCACAGATATGGAAAACATTTTTTCTTTGGTCTACAATAACCATTTAGGATTTACTACATCTCTGCACAGCGTCTTCTTCTCAGCAAGTTCTTTTAAACTTTCTCAATATATTATATAATTCTCAATTCTGAGTATCCTTATTGCGCTCTCATCAGTTGTTCAGAGCTGCTTCAGCTCTGTTTTCCCAAGACGAGCCACAGCACTCCAGCTGTGGTCTGACTCTGCTGAACAGGCTGCAAGAATCACTTTGCATGCTCAAAATTCCTACTCGCAAAAGATCCCTACTTGCATATTCCAACGGCACGATACTGTTTGTTCACCTCAAGTCACTTATGATTACAGCTTGTGGGCCTTTGCTGACTATGTCAGCTTCTGCCTAACCCAGTCACTCCTCAGCTTTCAATTAATTTGCCCCTTTATGGCTGGAAGCTAGATTAGTAACTACCAATATTTTGAGATTATGGTCAAGTGTTTCAGTGTCTTAACAGAAACAATATAAAACCATTCTTAAAACTGCTGCAGAATGAGTGTATTTGATGAGGAACTAACAAACTTCAATAATCATCTGTGGACTACCCTGTTTTATACATAGTAAAGTAACTTCACAAGCTTCTCTCATTTTAGACGTTTTACAAAAACAAATTTTTTTCTTCTTACCTCAATGCCAAACAAACTACCAGAGAAAGGACGATCTAACAACTTGGGCTTGTAAGTGAGAACAGTAGTCCCCTTCAAAATAATTGCATTGGTATCGAAACAAGACATGTCTTCAACAACCACAAATTCGGTTCCTTAACAAAACAAAATGACAAATAATAAGCAGGGCAATTGGAAATACCATTAAGGTATTTTAAGCATTTGTAGCAGCTTTCTTCATTTTCCGTCCTTTAACGGAGCTGTTTTTCCACTAGCACATGGCTTTTAATCAGAAAAGCTCCCCAAAAGGCACTAGAGAAGAATACATTTACCTGTCACATTAACCTTAACTTCCAGTTGTTTTTCTGCAGACACATGTAGCGATGAACGTTTTGTAACTACTCCACTTTTCACTGTTTTTGGAACTACAGTTGTTTCACTGCTGTAAGTTCGCTGCCGGGAAGAAAGGTGATTTTCCCGCTTTGTGGTATCTCCAGGAGTATATAAAAAGTCATGAACAAGTAACAACCAGTCAAATATTAGAAATACACGAAGATTATTCAGAACAACTGTGAAACTGGAGGAATCCTTAGTAGACCTTTTAAGAAAAGAGAAGCATACATATGAACTTCACATCTTGCATATATTTAAAAAGATGTAGAAAACTATCAGTATCTAGCAAGTAAGAACTATAAGGAACTTTATAGGGATACACTTGGTTTACAGTGTCTGGCCTTTAATATACATATATATATTTAAACAGAATAAAATTCATCAAGTTGCTGTACCCACAGAAACCCAACAGATCTTAACTGCAAGAATTCTAAGCTGTAATGATGCAAAGAGGAATTGAAAAACTATGTAACAAGAAATTAACTTCTAAAAGCTCCTTAAATACATATGCATTATCAATATTAATTTGCAGAGTCTCAAATTTTAAAAACTGATCTTTTTATTATTATTTTACATCTGTTTGGTATCAAACTTAACATACTGCGTGTGAAACTTAGACCTCTAAAACATAAAACATATCCCTCTAAAAGATTAGACGTACAATGTGTTTCCTCTCACACCCTGACAGCATTTTGTAGCACAGGAAGCTTCTCTGTCATTCAGAAAAAATGCCTTACTGAACTTTTAGCATCACATTTTGAATATCTGGCTAGGAGGGATAAAAGTGTTTGGCTTCATGATCTGAAATACCAATTATATTTGATCATGCTAACTGGAAAATAATCTAAGTGCTTAAATACCATGAAACAGTTTTATATCCAACACATTCTGAACTATAAAATCTCTAAAGAACTGTAATTCCTTTGTGAGAAGCAGCCTGCCTGCACTGCTTCCAATAGTAAAAGCCTTTAACCCTCCCTGGCTCTCCAGGATATTTCCAAAAAGCACGAGCCAGCATAACACTATCACTGAGCTCTGCAAAAGCTTACATCTATTGCCAAGGATGCTCTCACCAGTAAAAACGTAACATATGCTTATGTGGCTAAAATTTAAAAGCACAACAGTTGGGAAGAAAATTCCTGAAACTGTAACTCGTAAACCAGATTAGGCTGTACTGTGCAAACCACCCTCCAATCTAGGCAGATATTGGATCAAACATTACGTGAAAACCTTTTTTTTTTTTTTCCTTTTTTTTTTTTTCTTTTTTTTAGTGATAAATCCCATGGCATTTTCATTTTATTCAAATCAAAATCTTGGTGTCTTTCACCAACTTATTAAGGACTTAAAACAATCATGCATTATCCAAATCTTTACAACACATTTCTCTCAACTGCCTTAAGTTTGGTTGGTTGGTTTTTATATACCAATGTCATCAAGATTTTCTACTGGACTACAATAGTCCATGGACTTTTTTCTATGTTACTCCTGCAACTGCTTCCGAAGGTATCATACTTATAAAAGAGTTAGAAAGCTGAGTGTGGACAGTGAGCCTGATCAAAAGTGAAAGCAACATCTCTAGTCATCTCACTTCACCCTCTTTTTGTCAGTTAATATCCCAGAACAAAGCACCATGCTGATACAGGTAAATATTGACATTATACTTTACATTCCTGTTTTCAATATTAAAATAGAACAAAATAGATATCCACTGTGATGCCTTTAAGAATTCCAAGAGATTTGGATAAGGAAAAACAAACATCGTGGGATAGCATACAGAAGAGAATGGAGAGATAGTTTATTTGGTTCGCACAGAAAGGCAAGTGTGACACCTACTGGAAAACAGCTTTTGCACAACATATATTTAAAATTCTGTAATATGGCCTTATGCAAACATACAAATGGTAGGCCAGACTTATCAAGCTTTAAGCACTACCAATTTTAATAGGCCAGTACATCATCCGATTCATTACACATTCAAACCTAAATTTTATTACAATGAGGGGAGAAAAAAATTCAGCAACCTTCAGTTAATTAATAACTACAGATTTTAATCTACCAAGTACCACTGACTACCCCAAAAATGTGTTCAGATTTAAATACAATGCCACCAGGTTTATCTATATTAATAACAGCTGTATGAAAAACAAGACAATCCTGATTGAGGATATCATTATCAAAACAAACAAGCAAATCCAGAATTACTAACCTGAAATGCAATTCAATCTGGATTGCCCCTGGACTAGTAGTATTCTTTGATGACTGAAAGATGCAATTGAACACATTTGGTGTCCCTGCAGTAGTCTTCTGTCCAGCATAACGTGTGTCAAATGCCATCATGGAATGAGAAACCAAATTTACAGACTTTGTTCCATTTGAAGAGCTTTCAAAAAGCAGCTTGGATTTCTTAAAATCAAACCTAGGAGAATAAAATACAAAACAATATATTTAAGAACCTTGTAACTCTTCTATTTCTAGAAGTCACTTGTTTTAAAAGTATCCATGGTATCCTGACGATGTCTTTCATCTATATATTTTCTGAACCAACTATCATCACATCTCATGTCACAAAGACAGAAAGTAGATCTATACTGTATGTTATAATATTTTCCCCTGACACAGAACCTTCTGGATTAAAAAAAAACCCAGCTAAACAACATAGCAGAAATCTGTTTCTTTAAGATTACCTCGCACCATTTTCTTATTTAGAATACCATTTGTCTTGTGCAACTGATTACTGAACTCTGATTTCAAGGACAACTTGAAAGACACGGATGGTATCTTTTGAACAGTGTCATGCCCTTTCATCTTTCAGATCAGCTGAAACTCTCAAGTTGGAATAAGAAATTCTATTTCATTGCATTATTAAACCATGTCATGTATTATGTTAATTCCTGTCCTATTATCTCTCAAATGAGCATAGTATTTAGGACAAGGTATTCAGTGACAAAGGAAAATTCATACCTGGCTAAAGAGCTGCATCCATCTTTTCCTTTTGGATCCATCAGTTCCAGACTCACATTAACCATGTCGATGAGGAATGACATGGAAGTATACACTTCTCCACTCAAAACTGTCTGAAAGTGGAAAACACCAAAGCATTCTTTTTAAGAGCATCTGTAACTTTAACTCCTGAATTAAATTTTGTTATTTCAGACAAATGCAAACAGCTGTAGTGTCTTTCTCTTTCAAAGAGTTTCATTAACCATTGCTGGGGAAAAGTTACATTCCACAACAGCGTAGCCTTCAACTTGAAAATTATCTATTAATCCATTTTCAGGCTATTGTTCTACAGCTTGTTTGTTTTTAAATAAAATGTCACTGTCAAACTGTTTCAGGTACCTTTTATTATTAAATCAGATTTGTAGTTTCTAAAACTTTTTTTTTTTTAAATTTTAGGTGAGAAGCCTGACCAGAAGAGCATATTTGTATTAGGAGAACTGTACCCATTCTTTCCTCTCTTAAAAGAGAACCCTAGACACTTCCTAGCATTTTTCCCCCTGCTGTGGTCACATATTTGTTTCTTAAGCAAAGACTACAGTCATGCAACATAGACAACGTTTAGAAGCCCCACAAGATCAAGAGGAAACATGTTGTCCAAAACCTTCCCTTCCCAGTAATAAGGATAAATATTCATTATTTCCAGGTGTTGCCCACACTCTTCCTGAAAGGATAGTATTTGACAACAGCCAAATAGGCGATACTTGAGAACCTGCTCAAAAAAAAAAAAAAAAAAAAAAAAAGGCGGCTCAGCTCTGCTATAAAGCTTTTATTGCTGAAATTCTTCTTTCAGATTTATAGGACAAAAAAAGGGCTTTTAACACAAAGTAATACACATTCCACAATCTCCTAAGTCTTTAGGAATGTCATAGACACCATGGGAAACGAATCATCACCCTGTACGTGATTACAGGATAACCTTCAAGTCCCTCCAAAAAGCTCCATTCACATGGAAAAAACTTAAAACTTGTTACTGTACCAAAAATATACTGCAATAGCAGCTCATCTTAAATACTTCAGGAAAAAAAAAAAGTACAGTTTTCATAGATTTGTTAACTTTTTTCCCCCACTGATACATTTCCACAGACCTAAAATGAACTACCAAATACAAGCAATGATGGCTGTTTCTCACACTGTCTCTTCTAAAGATTGGAATCTCAGAAACATGAAGCAATTGTAAGAGCAAGCCACACCTGAAAGGACAACAGTATCACTGAGACAAACCTGAATTCACAGGAGTATCTACAGATAAAAAGTTCCTTCATTGATTGTTTACCTAAATTTTTTTTTTTTTTTTTTTCAATTTAAATCTACCAGTCCACCTGGTAAACTACAAGAAAGTAACAGATATTTAGCCTAATCAGCAAAAACCCCAGACATTTCCAGACTGAATCGCATCAGCATATTGTTCCTCTTACATGAATTCTTGGATCCTGCAAATCATAAGGCCGCATGAATTCTTCTATAGGCTCTCCAAGGTTGTTCTCCAGCAGTCCATGTATCAGTTTATACTTATTCAAATCCAGAGAGCAATGGACTGATGACAGATTGCCATGTATCGATATGTCTGCAACTGCATGACTTAGCTCTCTACAACAAAGGAAAAAACCTCAGTATTTCAAGGTGCTGTAACACAGCAGGCAACACTTTAAAGATACAATAAAAGTAATCTAAAACACTGGTTTTAGGCTGACCGCATAAAGAGATCCTGTTTAGATAAACTCACTTGTCCAAGTTTCTCTCTACTTGTAACTTCAGCCTGAAAGGTTCTGTTAATAGGCTTCCTCCTGTCTGCCTCACGAAGTAGGATGGAAAGCTCAAGTCCACACTAGTATCTTCCACAGCCTTTGAATACTCTCTCTGATATCTTTCTGCAGCAAATATGTCCATGTCCTGCAGATCAACCACAATGCAGTCTAAGAGGCAGATGTGATCCTCTGCAAGTGCACAGGAGATAACACATTAAAAAAGAAAAAAGGCATCTGTACAAAACTAATGCAATTTACTTTTAAAAGAAATTTAGTTTTTCCTGGAAGTTATTCCGATTTTGGTTTTAAAATTTTTTTTATTCACACTCATCAATTATCTGTAACCACCAGACACCAAGCTCATTCACAGGTAAATATAGCCTTAATTAAGAGTCCAGCTATACTCCTTATATGTCTGCAATATGCATCTCAAAACATGCCCAAATTGCAGGATTGTTATTCCAGAAATGGAACTACAATTCCCTCATCCTTTAAGCTGCAAAAATCAACCCTAAAACTAAGAAGCCAGTTCTTTTTAAATCTACAGTCTTTAGACCCATAGTCTTTTTTTTTCCAGTGTCACATAAGATATAACCAAAATTGGACTGCATTATTTTACAAGAGCTATGTGGGGTTTCTACTATTTATCACATACCTGGGCTGTCAGGGTTTGGCAGAATAGGTAGCTTTGATTGTTGCCCTTGTTGCTTAGCCAACGTATTCAGTGTAGGCTCACTCTTCAGCCTAGAAATATTTGTTCCCGATGATTTTTTCATGAACAATCCTTCCATCACTACTTTTGATTCATCAGCACTTGTTTTCTTCATGCCATGTTTCGGGGTTCCCAAAGGAGATGAAAACTGAACTGAATCCTGCTAATGAAAGTAATTTGGTAATTAACAATAGATTTTTAATTTAAATTCTAGGAACCAATACATCAAGGTTCAAGCTGCAACAAATTCCTGTAAAAAAACTACATATTTTATTTGAATACCAGTATCTTTTACTGTAGAAAGATGGCCAAACTTTTTTCCTATAACCTGAACAGCAGATTAAAACATGTTTATTTCAGCAACATTTTCAAAAAAGCTGTGCAATCTTTTCAACATGAAATTAATCCAAAACCAGGGGGTTTTGCACAAAACAAAAAAACCCCAAACCCATGTAAATGAAATTAATACAAAATAGAGGGGTAAGACTGTCAAGTTATCAAGCATTTCTGTAGACTAAAGATTGTTAAATATTTAAAGCTATTTTTCAGAACATCTTCAGATGATGAAAACAACATATGCCATTATTTCTGCAAGATCATGTCAGCAACTTAGTATTTTATTAGAATACGTGAACGAACACTTCTATACATGAAGTTATAATTTTATGTGCTTTAAATACTTCAGTCATCATCCCAAAATTTTTCTGCAGTAGCTAAGCTTAAAATAGAATAAATCCCTACCCTTATTGTTAAAATCCCCACAGGTGAAAAAAAGAAAAGCTCATTTATATTGATGTATAACATTTTAGACATTTCCCCACCACCACATATCCAGTGGAAATCTTACAGGTTTTTCTGCTTTCATGATGCTGTCTAGCATCAAAACCCTGCAAAGGGTATAGCTCACTAGTAAAATAGTCACATCAACATTAGGAATTTATTCTCCCAAAAACCTATGTCTGGTGGAACAGGTTCACACACTACCTTTATACTCCAAAGCCAATTTCAGGGTTCATTTAGTCTGTCCTGATTTAAATTCATTAACTTCAAGTTTCAGTCTTACTCAGCTTCACGTGCTCTAGCAGGTAACAACCACTTGCCCTTACTCTGGGATTGCTCACTTTACCCATGACTGCAGCATTGTTACTATCATTTCCCACCTTCTTTCTGTAAACAGCTTCTGATGTCACTGTACAATCCTTACCCATAAACTTTCCTTTCTGGTTTTAATTATTAATCTTACTTGCTTTACGTGGTTTTTAAATATTATTCACTGGAAAAATTCATTGCAGCCATGATCAAGGATTTTAAGATTAAAAATTTGAAGACGTTAACATTTAACTTTATACTGTAAAGACAAGACTGTAAAGTACATGCAAAGAAAAATCATCACATCATCTATAAATCTATGAATTTATGCAATAAATCCAAATTAATAGCTCCTCAGACATGCATAAAGAGCACACCACAACAAATTTAAGTCCAATTCTTATGGAATTCAGCAAAGTCTTTAGACCAAAAATGTCTATTTTATAATGTATAAAGGAACTTTTAAAGTGCTAAATTCCACAAGAATTTTTTTTTTAAATGAATGAGGAGCACCTGAGCACTACTATAAAGATATGAAATACCTCAAATAAAACTGGATCCTTGTATGCATTGCCTTGTAAAATCCGATCCTCGAAAATAAACATAGGACAGAGAAAAAATGAAAACAAACAAAAAACCAAAACCCCACCCGATCCCATTTCAAGCCCCTAAACTTCTACAGTGCTACGTAACACAGTATCTTTAAGTTGAAATCAAGTTACTATGCACACATCCTTTCTTTTAACTTCTAACATTAATTTAGGAATCTACCACTTACAAACCTTTAAATATGTCAGCACACTACAGTACAAAAAACCCCCCAATATTACAGTCCAGTATTTCCTTACCTGGTAGATACAAATCAGATGGCAATCAGCAATTCAGTCCTCCTAATTTCTGCCCCCCTTTGAAATGGCATTAGGGGGTTCCCAGAACAACTACCCATTTCATTGCACAGGTTAGATATAGAAAGCCATCCAAGATGGATCTTCCTTACCCCAAATTTTGTGGCAGCATCTGTCAACAGCAACACCAACTATTCCCTGTCCTGCACCTAGCCTTAGGATTAAGCATTCACTGAAAACCTTTCATTAGGTTTCACCTAATCAGAGCAACTATACATACTCAGTTACGTTAAGAGCAGAAAAAGAAAAATCAAAAACCAAACCAGAAAAATTCTGGTGTTCCACAGCGCTCCAGCAAGTCTCAGCCAATATTGATCTCTATTTCCTGCTACTCCTGCTGTCAAAATTGTGTTTGGTGAGGAGTTGAAGAAGCTACCAGAAAGGGTTAGCTGAAAGTCCGTTATGCTCCCACGTTCAGGTGTGCACCCAGCTGGGTTCCGCTTCCTAATAAAGCCAGTTCTAGTGGGTTCCACAGAACAGTCTCCCCTCTGCCCTGAGGGTCTCGGAAAGCAAGGCCAGGTGGAGGCACAGGCGGGAGAGCTTGGTTCAACCAGCATCAGAACAGATCCTTAAGATTAACCCAGCACACTGGCATGGACTGTTTCACTACTAGTAGTATAAAGTGTATATATAAAGTAAAATGTAAGAATAATTTACCATTTTGACATAGAAATAAAATGCACAAGAACTGGAAAAAACACAAGCTGCTAAATTAAGAAGTAATGTTCTTACCTTGTTCTTTAATGAAAAAGTACCCGGCATACCAGCAAACAGAAATCTGTTCTTGACTTTCAGTTTTCCAAGATTAGCTACAATAAGACTATTAGACTTTGAGCTTTCAGGTATAAGCAGAACAGGAGCATCAGCCTCAATATCAAGAAGAACTCTGGAAGCTCGCTGTGCTTTATCTCTTACCTGGGAGATAAAAAAAAAAAAATCATTAAAAAAAAAGAAAAAAAATACAAGTGGGTGATTATTTCACACTGATTAGTACTGCATTCAGGAACACTATTCCTTGATTTAGAAAATTAAGATGTGGTAAAATTTTATACCAAAACCAAAAGAACTCAAACTCTTCTTTTAGGCAGAGAATAAAGACTAGTTAAAAAAGGACTGTGACACAAACAGCCCACACCTGCGCAACAGGTGCAGCAATCAGGAGTGAAACACACTGTCACCACTGAACCCAGAGGAGTAACAGACACTACTCAGGCCACTACTTAAAAGATTACTTAAGAAAAAACTATTTCCAAAGGGAAAAAACCCATCATTTAGAACAGATGTTTCAAAATCAAACTTCCTAACTGATGCACAATGAAGCATTTTAATATACGCAAATAGTAACTGTCTTTCTTCCAATTATGAGAAGCAACCTTTTAAACAAGACTACTACTATTAACTATATTAATCACTCCCACATTAGGTTTTGTACAAAATAGGCTATGACTGTCATGATTATTTATATATCTATTGTGCAGTAGTTCAGCATCTGATTCTCAGCCTACCAGCCATCATACTTAATCAAAGACATACACCTGGGTAGAACAGGACTTCTCCGCACTTGATTCTCCTTATTCAGTTATAACTGTCTGGTGAACAGTGGAGAAAAAGGCAAGATAAAATCTTGAGCCCTTTTTGTCCAGCATCACAAAGATAGGAAAACACCCATATCAGTGTATACAGGATCCAGGTACCAAAGTTTCAACTAATTCTGCACTTTCAAATAGCAGCAGGAGGGTTCTAAATATGGTCTTTTAACTACAGGATGAGTATGAGCAATCTCCACTAACACCAGAACTCCAAACCCCCCCATCATTTCAACTCACTGAGCTGATGCATTAATATAAATTTTATACTGCATTTCAACTTCCAAAAATAGGCTAGGAAAGAACAGAAAAAACCCAGACATACTGTTTGTCCTTCAATTGCTGCTCTTTGTCGCCCCAAGACATCCTGAAGCTGAGTAAAATGTTGGATGAAAGACACCACCTCTGCCTGGAAACGCTGCGTGTGCACATACTGAACAGATGCCATTCGTAGAGTAACACGAATATCACACTCCCTCTGCAGCAACGGATCTGGCCTCCCATATCTGTGATAAAAGTTGAAAGTAAAATTCAGCTATTTTGGCTACATCTTACAAATAGTGCTATTCATTTTTTTGCATTAAAAATAATAATATAGAGGATTTCACTGATGTTCTGTAAAACTGGTTTTACATTAATTATTTCTAAATTACATATAGTTAAGTGCTACTGAGTTTTAATTAAGCAAACAGGAAAATTCTACATTTGGAATGTACCTCTAATCTCTACATCTAACAGCTACACCTTTGGTGATTTTATACATCTGAACAGTGACTTATAAGCAGTCTATTGCATGATAATCTGTAGATTCAACTCTGAATCAGTGTGCTGTTACATTTTAAATTAATTCCATAACATTACTCAAATAATTTCTAATCTGATTAATTCTAGTGGGTGGAGGAGGGGGGTGAAAAATCATGAAACATCACAGGATAAGAACTATTGCTTTACACAAAGCAGGACAACTTCAAAAGCACACTATGACAAAAATGAACCATTAATTCCAAAATTAAGGAGCAATGGAAAATTTATTCCATCAGTTGAAAACCTCTTTCAAAAACCAACTACTCTTTTACCCAGAAACAAACTATCACCTAAATACTTTCAAGAGTAGCTTCACAGGGAAATAAAAAAAATATTTTTCCCAATAAACCATGTACATTGCAGGACAAAGGAAAGTTAAAAATCATAGGTTTATGACTGAAAATGTTGAAATTAAGTCACAAGTGTCCAAAGCAGAATCATGCAGACCTGACAGTTGTGGGTTTGGATTTTTGGGGTTTGTTTGGGTTTTGGTTTGTCTTTTTGGGGGGTGGGGAGTTAATGGTGCTAATATCGAGTAACAAGAAGTTTAAATTCATACTTAAAGACTTGGAAAATAAGTGCTTCTTCACCACTTGTAGTGAAACGTTCCCTGTAAAATTCTCCATGAGCTGTAAGATCACTTAAGGACAGACTTCCAATACTTCCTTGCAGGGCTAAATCTCCCTCTGCAAAACAAAAGACAATTAGGATCCTTAAACACAGGTAAGTTACTAAAACCCAAAAGTTTCTATTAGTGGGATAAACTTGTTACAAGTAATTAAATAAATCACATTCAAATAAACATTAAACCTCATATTCAAAGAAAATCACATCTTTCTGCTACAAAGATATTAACCCAAACATAACTCTATGCTTCACATACATAATGTAATCACATCACTTTGATTTGTGAAAACTTAGATAGAACTCTTTTTTCTCCGAAATAGTGATATACACTATTGTTCTGCTCTGCGAAGGTGCAGTATTAAAATCCTACCCAATCTTAGCTAAAATGATCAAGGGTTTGAAAGCTGGGAGGGATGCAAGGTTTAAAATCAAGCCTGAGGAGCAGAGGAAGAAGAATTGGAAAGAAAATGTGCAGCTTGCCCAGGAAACACACACACACAAAAACCCAATGAGCACCAAAAGCATTTCAAATCACAACTCCAGTGCACGCCTCCTTTTATTTTAAACTGCATACAGTCTTGGCCCTCCAGGCTACTCACCAATCACTTCCAAGTGAGCTGCAAGTTTTGACACACTGGCTTTAGCAAGCTCACTAGTTGTCTTATTCAGTACTAACGATAAAGAATGGACCTGGTCAAACAAAAAGGAACAGGTTGGTATTAAATGATATGACTTCACAGCTGGAACATCTTGTTCATTTTTTTCAAGACAATTGCACTGTAACACATAAATGACAAACAAGAATTATCTGACTGGGGAGACACTGGAGGAAAGCAACCTTTTTACATTCTTGTTTGCACATTAAAGGGTCTCCCAAGCAACCCAGAATGATCAGGTCATCAACAAATCCTAGCACTGTTCTCTTCATCCTTTTCTCTTTCAAGACTTGTTATTTGCAAGGTAGATTGCAGGACCTCTGGGCAAAGACTATATATACTTTTTTTTTTTAAATGTATGGTTTTTTGTATATGTATAGACATATATGTATATATATTTATAAAAGTATGTACTTTAAAAAAAAATAAACTCCATATACTTAGAACAGCACAGTGCCAATTTCAGTACGTCAGGTCTTTAATACTGAAACAACCTTCAACAAGAGATCACAGACTTTCAGTCTGTGCCCTGTGTTATCCCAGGGAAGCAACAGTCACTGCCCACAAGACTGACACTTCCCTTAGTCTCAGGCATAGAGCAGACTGGATGGGGCTGGGGGGTGGGTGTCAAACTCTACCCGTGAGAGCTCCACTGGACGAACACGGAGCATTCTATGTCAGCCTCCCTTCAAGCAGCACATGTGTGTCTGAGGGTCACAGAGCCAATCATTTTGCAAATGTTTTGCTTTTCTATAACTTCTGCACTTTTTTTTTTAAACTACATCTACGCACACTTTAATCTGAATTTATGCGCATTCTCCACTAAATATAAAACATTTGATTTAAATGTCACCTTAAGTTTCTATAAACCAGATGCTTTATGACAGACAATCCAATTACTATTTTACATCTCAAGTATACCTTCAGATCCAGCTTAGTGTTTACGGGCTCTTGGGCTTGAGAAGCTGACAAGGTATTTATTTCTGATTTGATTGTCTGCTGAGTATCTTCAGGTTGCAACTTCATAGCATGGTTATCAGCAGTGGATCCAATCCCAAAGAAATCCAGTATCACTACCCAAGTTTGCAAAGTTATTAAGACATCTAGACAATTAAAATCAACATCTACACTACGATTAATTTTGTTATAGTGAGAAGAAAATTCAGGATGTTTCCTATCCACTAGAAATATATTGATATGAACTAATGAATCATCAAAGTTACTTTTTCCACAGGGCAACTTGGATCTGTCTGCTGTTGGAGAAGGAGGTGGAGTCAGAGGATACTCAGAATCAGCATCTTCTTTTTGCTTCTTACGGGAGGCACAAACTGGTCTTTGGTATAGCTGAAAGACATTAGGTGCTTCTTCCATATGGGAAGGTAGGGAACGTGGCATATCTGGATATTCTACATTGGACACCGAGGGACAAGACTGTGAAAGATATTCCTTATGTGCTAAACTGGATGGCTTGGGTGCTCCACGGGACACCATGAGATTCTTATACATAGAGTCTGGGTTTTTTTCCAAAAGATCTTCCATTAGCAGAGAACGCAAGGCAATCTGAATAGACAAAGTCTGAGGATGGTCTTTAGCAAACTCAACATCAAAATCCTGAAACTTAAGGCTGACCAGGCCTTGTGCACCAAGTGTAAGATCACCACTTAACTGAACCTGCAGCTCTGAGATATGAAAGTTTGCTTGAATCTGAGTAAAAGACTTTGTTTCCCTGATAGCTAATGACTTGTTTGGAACAGAATTAAAACTAGAATGGCTGAATAAGCCGTTTTCCTTCCGTTCACTTGAGAATTCTGTGCCTGTACTATGAAGTGATGCTGAAGAAGAACTATGACAAGTTGAAGATACAGAAGTGGTTGGAAATTTGTTCAAGTCTTCACTGTAAATTAAATTATCCAGAGTCTGAAGGACTTGTTCATACACATGTTTTGCTAACACCACCTACAACGTAGAAAAAAGAATCATCACGTTAGAGATCTCTATATTATTAAAATCAGTACATATATTTTAAAACTCACAAGTGGAAAGACTGTGGAATTTCAAACCAGACAAATTTTAAGTTTGCCCACAGTAAAAAAAAATCCAGAACAAGGTACAATGCAAAGTTGAAGCAAAACAATTCTTCTGTATTAGCTCTGTAAGATGACACAATCTGGAAACATACAGGATAGGATCCTAGAATAAGATACCTTGTATTCCTAGGCAAAAAGCATCCACACAGAGTTAGTTAAACATAATTCACCATACAAACTAGCCTTAATTTATCATGCTGAGATTATACAGTAATATATGGAAAAAACATTCTACTTGTCATCACCGCTTGTCTCCTTAGACTTAGAAGTTTCAGTTTCCTCTATGTAAAATCCCTGCTCCTCCATAGATTTTTTTTCAAGATAATGGCATTTTAATTCTTAGTTTCTACTAGAACTGCAAATAAACACATTTGGGCAGTGGCATTTGGACAGTGACACATTTATTCTTCCTTCTGTAATAGGAGTTCAGGGTAAGTCAAAGTTAGACTAATCCACAAAGATGTCTAAAATGCCCCAAAACAAAATTAAATTTTGGTCACTGTTATTCTGACTTACTGTCTCTTCTAACCACATGTGTAAGGATCTGATTTCTGAACTACCAACACGTTAAACCTGAAGATATTTGCCTGAAAAATACTTATCTTCTATGCAGTGAAATACTTTTATATTGATAGTGGAAATACTACATTACTATACCTGGAGAGGGTTCACAAATTTCCCTTCAATCTTCATAATGCTCGATATTCCAAAGTCTTCATTATTCAGAGGAAAAGTTAAATCCAAATCTCTCTCTAGCGGTATCTTTTCCAATTTAAACTGGATGGTGGTGTTATTCAGAATGTGGAAAGCTGTTAAGAGAAAGTGAAATTAAAAAAAAATTATAATAAGTGAACTGATTATCCTATAAAGACTGTACAGCAGAGATAACATAGTAGCTATTTAACATGCTCAGAATCTTTTAGCAATGCTAAGGTAAGTATATATGGCTATGTTTTGTTAAGCTTCTGCATGAAAGGCACTTTGCCTAGGAGACTAAAAATGGATATAAATAACTTGTCCATTGTAATTAAAATTGAGCAGTGTATTTCAGGAGGATGGGTGAGACAGAATACATCATCAGACCTATGGTCAATACGCATTTTTAGTACCATCTACTACTCATATTAAAATAATTAAAAGTCCTCTGATTAACATACCATGGCCTTTATGTAATGATTCAAAGAAGTCATGACGAGTAAAATGGGATTCTTCCTGGCTATTAATACTGGCAGGACCTGAAGAATGCAGCCCATGAGATATTTCACTTGCAGGCTCCTTCTTGCTTGTTAATTGACTGCTATTTAAAGAATACATTTTAATATCTTTGATTTCAACTTGCAGTCTATCACTTGTAGTTTCATCTTCTCCTGGTACAAAATTCTGAATAGATATTTGTCCTAGATGACCTACAAGCAGCTCAGAGCTACCAGGCTTTCGAGGTATCGAGACAATCGGTGATTCAATGTTTACATTTAATATAAGCTTAATAGTATCAGTTTTGAGAGGTTGCAATCCAAATGTATCGCCTTCATGATCTTCTAAATTGGCAACATCTCTTGATCGTGGTGTTGTATCAAACAATGAAACCATTTCACTGTATTCAGCAGTTTTAGTTGCCAAGACTGTAGTAACTTTTGAAGCTGCACTTTTCAGCATGCTGCGGAAATTCTCTTCCAATTCATCCATCGACAAAGTTAGTTCTTTCAAAAATTTAGCTGAGTGGTTATAGTGTAAGGAGGCCATTTTGAGGTTGAGAGAACATTCCTCTTTTGACTTTTCTGTGAAAGTGAAACTTAAAGCATCTGGAAGGCTATTTCCATCATCAAGCCTAAAGAATAAAGATTCAAAGTAATCTACATCACCAATGAGATTTTCATACCTTACTGTATTCCCTATGCTGACAACATACTGGTTCTTAACACTATCTTGTGTTAGGTCCATAAGGTGAAGGCATCCAAGAGAGCCATTTACATCAAATTTACTGCACATGGAGACATTGACTTTGGTGCCACCGATACTGGCTGTTGCAATTTTTCTGCCATATTTTTCTCCATTTGCCATGCCAACTGTCCTGAGGAGGAGTATATTTAACCAGTGAATATCAACTGCTACCTCTGTATTCTGCACATAAGTAGACTGGAAGGTTTCCTGTTCCCTCCAATCTCTTTCCAAGTCAGTTATTAAAGGCTGAGGACTAGAATCTTCTTTCTCCTTTGGGAAAGATTTTTGGAGAAACCCAATCAGTTCAACAATAGTCTCCGGATTAAGGATGATATCGAGGTTGTTCACCTGTACAGAGATCACCTGCAGACTGCTATCCAAATTCATCGATGGGCATTCTGCACTCACAAACTGATACTCTAATTTTATCAGGGACTCTTGATCTTTTCCATTGGTACCAGATGAAGTATTTGAGGCTGTAGCACATTTCTCTGTCAAACTAGCTGCATCAATGGGACGTGCATCGTATGGTCCATAAACTGGGGACTGAGCCCTGCTGTCTCGAAGACTTCCTGTTGGCACATCAAAACTCAGATTCTTATGAGAAGCCATCAAAAGATCAAAATCTGTTCCATATGTTTGCATAGTATCAACCAGTAACAGGCCATGAACAGTCAGGGACACTTCTGCATCATATGGCCTTTTTACAAAATGGGCATTGGTGCCAAAAACCTTGAGTACAGAGATATATCGTCCATTACTTTCGACACCCAACTGCATACAGTTTACTTTGAATTCAGCCAAAAGCAGCTGAGATTCAACAAGAACTTCCCTCGTATGTTGCTCGAGCATTACAACACTCTGTGTTAGATTCATTACAGAATCATGCAAACTGCCAAGCTGGTCTACCTCTGCAAAAATCTTGTCTTTCCCTAAATGTAGGGCATCAGAAGACTTAGTTTCAGATGTACTCAGCTGCGTACAACAGTTCTTCAGAGCTGCTATTTTGTCCTCATTGATATGAATTTTCAAGTCCGGCAGACTGCCAGACAAGACAGCTCCTGGATATTTTGGGTCAGATGTATATATCAATCTGCGCTCCAACTGCAGGTGAACATTGAATTTTTCTACCACATGAGTCGGACCCACATCACTATCTTGAACGTGTTTCCAGTTGTCTTTCACTCGGCCCACCATGATCTGAAGGTCCATAAATGAAAGAGTGTATCTCTCATACATTTTTTTACTCATTAAGTGTGCTTGTAGCTGCTCTTCACTTATTTCTACTCCAGTAAATTCAGACATTTTGATGCCACTATTAGTGTTAGACTCTGGCGGTGGAGTATTGGGAGGAGTTGCAAGAGGTGTTTTATATTCCTCATCACTCAATTCATTGACTTCTGAAGAAAAAGTATCTGCACTCCTTTTAGATTCTTCTGTGGATTAAAAAAATAATAGTAAACAAACAAACAAACAGAATTATTCTCCCCCCTCCTTGCACATTTCCCAGCATTACCTGATCATCCTGCCTGAAGTTGTATCTTTTTTAAACACAAAGCATATCCAGTACTGTCCTTGCATCCTTCCACTGTCACTTTTCTTTTTTTCTCAATAGGAGGTCTACTACACTTCTTCTACATGCATGCAGATGTCAGTCACCATGTATTATAGAATCTATTAGAAGACACTATTGTCTCATTTTTTAACCCACTATTACTAAAAGATTTACTTAATCAAGTTGTTTAAAAAAAAAATCCATTACTCTGCCTATGCAATTCTTTCAATCCTCAAAACCAGCTGAAAGGTAAGAACTACTTAACTACAATATATTTATGATCAGAAGTTTTTGTCCCATTAACTTTACTGCTCAATATTTACTTCCATTTTATTACCATAAGAAAAGGATTTTTTCTACTCTACAAAGCAGGAACACCCCCCCAAAACTTTCCTGTACTTTACCTTTTTTTTTTTTTAAGCTCAAGCTACTCTAAACAGCCCAATGCCTCAATTTCAGAGAAACACAAATCAATCTTGCATAAACAATTTGTGCTCTTTTCTAGGTTGCCATAAGATGGAATTTACTAAAAAGGAAGCTACTAAAACCTTGCAGAGATTAGTTGGTGCTAGAAAAGATTAAATGATCCAAAGACATCCAGAGTAAAAACATTCCCTTTACACAATTTTCAGCTTGACACCTCAGCTTTCCACTGTACCACAAAACAGCTCATCCTACAGCTGTACTATTTAAAAAAAGAAATGAATACCACATAGATATCTCTTCCAATTTTTTTTAACATATCCTCACACACCATACAGTTCAGCTAGATTTTAAGTCAGTCTAATTTTATTAGTTCCACTGTATTTTCTTTTTAATTTTCCTGCATTGTTTCCCTAGTGGAACAGGAAGGAAGCAATGATTAGTTTAAGAAGCAGTGGTCTTAACTTTTGATACAAACAAAGTACACCAATTTTCCTTTCACTTTTATTCCACTAGCTATACACAGACACATGTGCCAAGAACAGAGATCCATGTGACTCCAAACTGGAGGGCTTATTCAAAGCACACTTTCACTGGGAGCACTCTCCCAAAAAAGCATTCGATAGCTAAATCTTACACTGCTCTAAGCCAAAATCATAACTCTGGTGAAGTGCCTGACACACTAGCTTCACACCTATTCACAAGGTCCAAGATATCACAGGGGAGCCTTTAATTTAAAAGTTAATCCCAAAACGACCCCAACGCCCCAACAAAACCAAACCAAACACACCTCCCTCCCCCTTATTTTTAAAACCGTATAGCAATCTTAATTAAAAAGGTATTGGTAATAGCAGAATTATTATGTGAAACTCTATGCATACATAGGGAAAATAACTTGAAGACATCTCTGCTTTCTACACAAACAAAAGAGTTTCTGGGAGAAGGTGGAAAGAAAAGGAAAGCTGCAATAATTCTAGATCATACCTTGAGAATTGGTAAGTAATATTCTTCCCAGATCTACAACAACTAACACTGGATCCGCAAATTTGAAATCATCAGGAAAGATCACCTGAGGGGCAGAAATATCAAGGCACACCGTCCAGCTTTTGCTGTTTTCCTGGAAAGTTATGAAGAAAGATGTGACAGCCCATAAGAAACAGTCTTCCCTCACATACAAAACAAGGCTTGTCAAACAAGTCAATCTAGTCAGTCACCCAGCTCTAAGCTGAGGAGAGTGAATCTACCTGCATAGCTAAAAGAAGGCATCTACCTTTTCCATGACACTGGTCTGATAAATCCTTACCAAGGCTATCCACACACACAACATGTGCTAGACTATTTTATCAAACATCAAACTACTACTTTTTCAGAACAAGTATTTTTTCATTTCACTGAAATCAATATAAAACTTGAAAACTGAAAATTGAAAATATAAATCTTGAAAACTGAAGAATGAGCAAAAAACAAATAAAGTCAGAACAATTTTTAGATTTAGAAAATAATCTTTAAATAAGTTACACACAAATTTACTAAGTTTGATGTAACAGAGCTCCAACACACACTGGAGCCAGCAGGGTGGCTTGAAGTCATCTCAGTAACAGGGTCAAGAACAGAAAAATACTATTCTGCCATTAATCACAACAGATCTGCACCACAACAATGATTTTTTGACAGCAAAAGGAATACTACAATAACATATGTAAAATTCCCCACTTTCTTAAAAAGAGCACCACACAAACAAACAACCACCCTCCCACACTCTTTAGAGCTTCAAGTCCTAAAACATGGCAAAAAAGGCTACATAGACACTGGAGGGGGGCAAAAACTTACAATGAAGTCTCCTACTAGTAAACGATCAATAGTTTGCCTGATTTCAGCTTTTGTCTGCATTTTCAGCTTGTTGTACTGTCTTCTGGCAGCTTCAGCCACTCTTGCCTCCAACTCAGATTGATATCCAAAACCTGCACAAGAGATACAAAACTGACAAGGTATAATTTTGTTCATCTGTTATTGAATCAGGAAAAAAAAAAAAAAGAAGAGAGAAAAAATAAGAGATCTATTTAAAATTTTAGCAGTAAAATATAGGACAGTAAAACGTAGCAGTTGAAAGCCATTGGCTGTACCTACACACCACGCTGCTTCACAGAAAAAAGGAAGCATCTAAGCACACAAAAAATCCCACCAAAAAAGCACTTCCCAAACCTTTTTCTGGTCTTTATTTGACAGACCTTCAACCTGAATTACTAAATTTGAGCCAGACAGAAAGGGCGGTAAGTATGGCAACAGATGAAATTCTGACTAAATGTTAAGAAGGTTTGTGGAGTGTGTAGGCAGTCTTTTTTTGTTTGCTTGTTTGTTTTAAATTTTATCTCTAACATTTGTGGAATATTCTCATCTTGTAAGAAAATCTAAGTATCATCCACACCTTTATGCTAGGTAACTTAAATTTTTTGGTATTTGTCAAAATCAACAGAAAAAGAATTGGTACTTTAAGAACATTTTAATGTTCCTTATTCTCACCTCTCATCTCCTCAGAAACTGAACTTTAATAACTAAAACAGCAAAAGCAGTCACTTTATAGTGTTACAGGCTCAGCTACTAGACTCCTAAACCTTGCTGTCTTTAGAAGCTTAGGGAAGCAGTACACTCAACATCTTAAAAACAAGGTACCTCAAGCAGCTGTAACAATGGTCAGACTGAATTTAACCAAGGGAAGAGATACAAAAGGAATTAAAACACAATTTTCCCTGTATTGTTACTATAAAAAATATTCTGCTTTTAACTGTCCTCTCAAAAAACCTCTTCTCCATCAATTTCCAGGAGAGATTACAGAAACAGGCCTCCTTATTTATGCATTTTCATTTAGGCAGCATGAACATCCACCATGTGGTATAGCAGTGACTTGCAATTTTAAAGTACAAGTTTCAGGAGTCTGCCCAAGCGAAATCCTCAATTCAGTTAAACAAAGAAACAAACAAAAAAAAAACCCATCCATAGAATCACAGAATGGTTTGGGTTGGAAGGGACCTTTAAAGGTCATCTAGCCCAGACCCCTGCAATGAGCAGGGACATCTTCAGTGTGTCAGAGTGGGTCCAGAGGAGGCCACAAAAATGATCAGAGGGCTGGCTGGGCCTGTCCTATGAGGACAGGCTGAGAGAGTTGGGAAGAGAAGACTCCAGGGACACCTTACTGTGGCCTTTCAATATTTAAAGGGATCTTATAAGAAAGATGGGGACAAGCATTTTAGCAGGGCCTGTTGCGATAGGACAAGGGGTAATGGTTTTAAACTAAAAGAGGGTAGATTTAGACTAGATATAAGGAAGAAATCTTTTACAACGAGGGCGGTGAAATGCTGTAACAGGTTGTCCAGAGAGGTGATAGATGCCCCATCCCTGGAAACATTCAAGGTCAGGTTGGACGGGGCTCTGAGCAAGACTCAGAGCACTGCTTAATTTGAATTTGAAGTGGAGATTCTCTGATTAGTGCTTTGTTTTCTAAGAATGGAAATAAATAAAAATCAAAGATAAGAAAAGATATAATACCACCAACCCCACCGAAAAAACACATTAAAGGTTAACCTGAGGTATGAACCCTTCCCTTGTAGAAGAAGTCAGCTACTTTCTTAATGGCTTGTGGATTGTAAATAATATTCAGAGGTCTGGTACTGACTTCCAGGCGCCTCTCAAAATTGCTGTGGATTGGATTTCTTTCATAAAGCATCTCAAACACTGGGGCATCTGGATCTGCAACTGAACAAAAAAATGAGTTACAAAAAGCAGTTGTAACCCAAATCAAACAAATGGACAAAAGCAAAAAACAAACCCCAAAGAATTTGATAACTAATTTTTAATTGGTACTACTAGGAAAGTAGTACCTGTCTGAAAACTCTTCAGTAACAGAAAAGCAAGTAATATGATCAACTTCTACAATCAACAGAATTCAACATGTTTGCATATACAAAAACGTTTTCAGAACTGGGGTCCTAATGTTGAACTCCTAATTTTTTTTTCTTTTTTTTTTTTTAAACCAAGAAAAAGAGCAAGTGAAACTCCCATTGTCTTGAAATAAATAGTTTTCTTACTCACTTTCTTTAAAGTCAACCTGCACACACCCTTATGTCTGAACAAAGCTTCTATGATTTTATCTTTACTATTTGCAAAAAGCATTTCCATGAATTCAAACTTTAGGCACTCAGTTTTGAAATTTCTGGTTTGCAGGAATTATCTCATATGCTTGTTATCATCAAACATAAAATGAAATCTTTACCAGTGTTCTGATTAGTCATTTCTGAGGACAAACTTTGAAGTCCAAAGGAAGACATGCAGCCAACCTCTTTTTGCTGATAAGAATTTAAAAGAAAAAGATTGTTTAGATAAAATCAATCAAGCCACCTGATATAAACATAAAAGTATTTTCTGTATTACTTTTATGATCACTTTATAACTGAATTATATGTATATTCTGAGTTTATTATATGCATTTTTTCCCTTGAGGTAGTCAAACAAGAGAAGGAAGTATGACTAAGAAGCTAACACTATCTACTCATAACCAACTGAAGTCTGAAGTGCAAATTTCAGTCAGTTCTCTACAAATTACAAAGTACAAAATACAAAATTCTCATGGAATTAGATTCAAATTTTGTTTCTCAGAAGAGATATTCAAAATCTTTTCATCGATTCACTAGGAACTAAAAAAAATGTCCTGTATTTCTGCTTTTAGTGTAACAGTATACAGGTGAAATAACTTGGACCAAAGAGCTTTATGAAAAAGAACAATCACAGATTAAGCATAATGCTGATTGTTCCAAAAATCAAATCTCGTTCAACAAATTATCTTCTTCCCAACCCATGTAACTGTAATGTCAAAGTTACAAGCATACAGAGCAAACAATCAAGATTTCTACACATGATTTTTAGCAAGGGAGGGGAAAAGTAAGTTCAACAAGCAGAAATTTTTCTTCAAGACCTTTGTGTCTCTTTCTGGGATAAGACACAAACCAAGAAAAACCTGTGTTGAGTTTTGAAATACAACTATTTCCATACACACTTATGCATCCTACATAGCAACTTAAAGAGTTTTTTTCACCTACAGGATTCGGGAAAACAAGAACAGGAAATATGGTCCCTTCTGTTGCCAAATCCCTCAGAAAAAGACCACCAAGCTGAACTTTGAGCAGGGAAGAATTTCTGCGAGGAAGGGATTCTGCTAAGATCTTTACACCTGGAATATAAATACATAAAATGCTTCTATTTCTTTTAGTACACAGCACAGGTTTTATTTAAATTTTACAGATAACAAATATCATCCAACAAACAAGTCTTTTGGAAGTGCTTATATATATTTATTTCTACTAAAAAAATGAAACACAGAAATTTGGAACACATTACAATGATCGTGAAGCATGTATTTCTATAGCTGTCTTCCTTTCACACATAACAATTCTAAAATTAGATTTCTGAGTTGAAATCACTCACATATCTGAAGAGAGAAACTTATTTTCACTTGATACATCAATTTCCGCAAGCTGTTTTCATATTTTCATTTTGAACTTTGTTTCGAGATAGTAATTTAAAGAATTAAGAACAAAAATCAAAGGAAGGTCTGAAGGCTGGCAAAGCTCTGGTCTTTTTTGAGAACTAACAGAAATTGACTTAATACCTGAAAACTCGAGCTGCATAAAAGCAGTCTCCTCTGCACGCACCACCTTCTTCTCCTTATGCAACAGAGTGAAAGAGCCACCCTGCAACTGTAGATTTAATTTAGCAAAAACATGATCTCTCTTTGTAAAGGTATTCATGCTAGAAGCATCTGCAGCAGGATCAAAAAATTCATCTGCACCTAATTAAAAGAAACAACAAAACAACACATTAAATAAGCCAAGTTTCTGGAAGGCTACTGAAGAACAAAATTCTCTCTGAATTTGAAAATAAAGATTTCCCCAGCTGTAGGAAAGAAAAATAGAAACAAAAAAATAAAGCAGATATACTTTCTTCCTTAACAAAACTGAATATTCGGTAGAACTCTTCTATTTCAATTAAGGTAATGTAAAGCTAAATTTATGAAGACCCCAACAACCCAGTACTGTTAATGTTACAGCCAGTCACAGCATGTTACATGACCCCCACGCACCTGAACAGAAAGAGTCCCAAAGCCATTTGCCATATTGCCATAAATATCTATAATACTGGAAGCAAATGTATTTCGTATACTGCTTTAGAAATAAGCAGGTACACCAGGTACTGAGATTTTTTTAACAGGCTTTAGACAGGCTCTGCTGCCTAGGTACATCAGCTGACACACGTCATCTTTTAACAGTACAGAACCAAAAAGTCGCTTCTGTTCACCTTTCCCAGGTATGTAACTATGGTAGCGTTAACAGCCTTAAAACAGCCATACCTAGTATGTCTTCTGGATTCCACTGTTCCTGTGGGTCTGGCAGCAGCCCTTCAAAAGGTTCACCTTCATATGTTTGCTGAGCATATCCATACCAACCTCCCCAACCAGGAAACCAAGACTGAAGATACTGCAGCATTCCAGTGCTACTGCTGTGTGCAGACTCCGCTGTAGGGGAACCTCCAGGGGACTCAGGCAACGGCTCTTTAACACTCTATGTTTGAACATTGAAAACATAACACATTACTGCTGGTAAGTGAAAGACTATCACAAGTGTACGAAAACATCACAGTAAAAATACAAATCCATCTACTATTTACTCAACACTCTTCAGCATACCAGCAGTGATATTTTCATTCAATACTTAGCCTATTAGGAGAGCAGCAGCAAAAAATAACAAACACATCACCAGTTAACTGCTGCATATTCATACATGAAGCCATATGGCATTATTAAATCTTAGTCTAGAAACACTAAACCAAATAAGAAGTCACTTGACACCATAAAACACAGCTCTAAATTTTAGCAACTATATTTGAAAGAGAGACAACATTGTACTGTTACAGAGATTAGTCCGTACTTTATGAAGTGTGCTCAGAAAGCCATTTATATGAGGCTCACTTCTGCCATATAGTTATTCTGGGAAAATACTCATTGTAAGTCTTTATTTCCACTCTCTATTCTTAAGATGAAGAGTACCTGCTGTAGGAATTCTGGCAAGGTTACTATTGAGGAAGATCATCATATGACTGGACAAAAGATTTCACTGTGCAAGTGACACTACTGTAAAAACTACAGGAAGCAAGCACTATTTGCAATTTTAGCATTAATGCCACATGCTAACACTCTCTAGCAGAACAGAACACAATACCTCAGAATAATTCACTTAAAAATTCCAAATACTACCCTGTATGCAGAAGTTCCTCACCTCAGCTAGGTCATGAAATTTATCATGAACTATCTCATATAGTATCTTCAACTCTTCGTAAGTTTGCTCATCCTCAATACGATGCATTTCTGCCTGAAAAGACAGAAAAGGTAAAGTAACTGCATTAGAAGAATATAGCATCTTGTTGACAAACACATCAAACATTTCTGCACTAAGTTCCAGATTCCTAGGAAAAAGGTAACACTGACATTCCCCCGTATTATAAAAAAAGTTTATCTGCATTGTAAAAATTCCTTGCCCAACTGTATCTTCCTATCATGCATCAGAAGCAACGTTTGCAGCACAAAATTTAAGCCATGGAAAATAATCTGATTTAACAGAATGTCTAGCTAGCCAGGAGCAAAAAAAGCTTCTGTCCTGAGGTTGCAGAGAGATGGGGATGAGTCTCTTTAACCAAGTAACAAGCGATAGGACAAGAGGGAATGGCCTCAAGCTGTGCCAGGGCAGGGTCAGACTGGCTCTTAGGAAGTATTTCTTTGCAGAAGGGGTTGTTGGGCGTTGGAATGGGCTGCCCAGGGCAGGGGGGGAGTCCCCATCCCTGGAGGGGTTGAAGAGTCGGGTTGACCCAGTGCTGAGGGATCTGGTGGAGTTGGGAACGGTCAGGGTGAGGTGAATGGTTGGACTAGATGACCTTCAAGGTCTTTTCCAACCTAGATGATTCTGTGAGTAAAGAGGGTAGGGGAAATGAACTGCATAAATTAGGACAATGTAGTATTCATATTTAGTTACTTAGGCATGTTGCCTTCTTTGTGCTGATCAAAAAGTTGTTTGTGGAAGCTTATGATTCACCGCATCTAAAAAATATATCATGGAACAAGTAAGCAAAAGGCATTTTTCTAGTCCAATGGCATTACCCTTGTTACATTTCACAGCTCTGCTGAAGACAATACAAGCTATGTGGAAGTCTCCTGCTCTGCCAGGTACTACAAAATCTCCAGTACATCGACCTACTCCTACAGTTCATGTCTAAATAGCACAAGTAAGGATTACATACAACTTTAAGTATCAATAGAATTGCACCTGTAATTAAGACAGGTGAGGTACATAGTGCCCTGAACTTATTTAATGAAAACCTAAAGATAAAAAACCAGCTAATTTTAGTTCACAGTACTTTTTTCTTTCTGAAGTAGGACACAGGTTCATTGTTAGGGGCACTTTCCCTCTAAATTCTTCATCCTAAAATCAACTGTGGAAAAACAAAAAACCAACAAAGCACCCCCAAACACACTGTTAACTAGCCACGATTTTTCCCACACTATCTACCCAACCATATGGGTGACCTGACACACTTCTGATGCTTAAATACTTTCTGAGTCTATAGAGAACATGAGTTAAGAAAGCATGTCACTGACTGACACGAGCATTCTATGAGAGTTAATACTATTTTTGGTGAAAACCAGTTACAGCTCAAAAAAAGGACAGCTTTTTGCACAGCAAAACAAAAACACAAGAACCCTGCTGCACACACACCTCCCACAAGCCCAGGTTTCAAGCATTAAAAACTCAGTTGTGGTCAAAAGACAGTCTGTTCAGTGAAAATGGCCTGCAGTAAAACTAAAGATGCTTCTAAACTAGAACAGATTTTAAATTTGAGAAAATGAAACAAATCAATTGTAAGATGATTAATCAACATGTAGAAAACACAAATCTAAATACCTCCTCTGCAGCAGACAGCGGTTCCCCCTTCAACTTGCTATAATACAGGTCAGTGTAAGATACTGCATCTTGGGCCCGATGTAAAGCAAACTCCCAGGTAGAACGTTGTCTCTGCTCCCTGATCTCCGAAAGATTAGCATTCAAAGCAAAGATCCACCATTCTCGGCAGCTGAAACATTTTTAAATTACTGTATTACCAATATTTCCAAAAACACCAAATGCATGTCAAACTGTCAGAAGTCCGGGAGAGGTTCAGTGAAAAAACAGAGGGCAACTGGTCAGAAAAAGCATCAGTATTAGACAGCATATACGGGCTAGCTCTACAAATTCTGTACAACAGTGCTCTGCAAAGTCCCCCCCACTTCAGTGGGTTTTAGTATAGCTGTTAAATATCAGGCAGATACAACAAAATGTTGAGTTACACAAAGCTCTGGTCTGAACTGATACCATCTTTCTTATTTATCAACAAAAGGAACTTAATAGGAGCTCTTTCCATAAAGAAAATTTCAGAACATCACAGTGTGCGCATGGGGGTAGAACTTCCAACTTAATTTCAGTTCTTGGAAACTGTGAGAGAAAGATTTAAAGCCTCAGGTAAGAATAATTTTATTTTAAGGCTGAATTACATCTGATAATTAAAAATGATTTATGAGGTAGGGGAACAAAACATGAAAACTGAAACTGATTATCATCTACCTCTTTATATTTGTCTTCACTCTAGTCTCCCTAGTATATTAATATATATTAATACCACATATGTAGATATACTTACTTCTCTGTTACTGTAACCTTTGGTCTCCACTTCCTGAATTTGAGCTGTCGTTCCTTTCTAGCCAGTTCCTTTAAAAATCCCATGATCTGCTGATACTGCATCTTTTAGTAAAACAATACACAGATCAATTAGGTAATATTTGAGTGTTTTCCAAAGAAAAGGGGATGAAAAAACAAAAAAACAACCATAGGCTTAGTTTATCTGCATCACTGGCCTGCATATGGCTTCAGAATTAAGATTAATGTTAATTCATAATTTGGTTCTCCAGTGTCACATATCTTCTCCCAGTAGCTAGTAGTTGTGACATTCAGTTTACAGGCTTCCTTACTTACAACACACAGAATGACATCTCCTTCCATGTCAGATTATCAACTTAGCATTGGCCACTATTGTATATTCTATAGACTGAAAAACCCCATATGCATCCCTCCTATTACTACAATTAACAAACAATGATGTAATTTTTGTACAATAACCAGCTGCAGTAAAATAATTAAAATAGTCTGGAATGCTTGGTTTTAAAACAAACAACTTCTTCAGTATATCCCTTTCAGCTGCCTCTAAAACTAAATCTTTAAGAAAGTATTAATTTTATGCTACAATAATTGGTATTTACGCTGTTACAAACACTACCACAGTTTTATGACCCCTACAGGTATCGCCCTGTTTGAATCAGCAACTATTTTCTTAGAACTGGTTAATTCAAGATGGCATTTTACCAGCAGAATCTTCAGAAGCACTGACATACAAACAACAGTTGGAGCACGTGGGAAGGAAGAAACACAGTCCATGTCAAACTACCAATTTGAATTTGTAGACATTGTGATAACCAAAACATAAAGGAATATCTTCTTTAATCAGTCATTCTGTTAGAAACTGACAAGTGATCTTGGAAGACTGACTAGTCTGGATACCCAACACAGCCTGTCGTAGTTAACAGCAGAGAGCTCCTGAAGGCCTCCCTGACCCTGCCTCTCAACAGTCGCTGTTTCAGATACTGAGAGTTCAATGAAGATGGTTGGTATGTACCTGTGAAAGCTTCAAGGGTATAGTCTCAAGCTGAATGTCACACTCAAGCCGCGGAGTCTGGCGTGATCTTAAAGGCTCCTTAGAACAATTTCGCTTAAGAAGAGCAGAAGTGCATACAGGTTCCATGATGTAATTGTGATCACGACTTTCCATACTTTTATCCATTGCTTCCTATGGGTTACAAGCAAATTTATTCTATAAGAAGTGAGTGTACAATATTTTTTCGCATGCACTGGTTTCATATACTAGAATACACTTTATTAGCATGCCAGTCCACTAAAAAACCTCGTAAACATGTTCTCTCTTTAAAGGTAAAACAAGCCTTTGTGGGTTGCACATGTATCCTATCATTACAGCATGAAACTATCATAAACTTCTGTTGCTCTTAAAGCACCAGATCCAATAAATTCTAAGTCAGTTAGGTCTGCAATATAGAAAGCAGACTAACAACAACAACAAAAATCTCCCTCTTGTACCTGCAGCTGACCAGGAGGCAGGTCACCCAATAAAGTGCAGTTGGTATCCCAATAAACACTGAAATCGGCAACATCCAACTGCTTTTTCCTCATCAGCTTCTCTACCTGAAATAGAAAAAGTGGAATAAAGTCAAGATCACACCAGCCATGTTGGTTTTAGTTCTACATACTCAATAAACAGTATGAAATGCCCAGAATCAATTTATTACAATAACCACAAAATTACTAAAATGCCACACTTTTTACTAAATATTTACTAGGACCCATAAAATACAGCATCACATCTTAGCTGCCATGAGTTCTTGTACAAAAAGTTATACCTACTGGTTCAAATACTGCATTTTGCATTGATACATTTTTGATGCATATGCCAAATGCAAATGGCTGCAAAGGATTTGTGACACCATCTTCAAACCTCAAATGGACATCCTGAATTTTTAACTAGACAGAAAAAAAAAAAAACATTACTAGAGACAACTATTTACATCATTAGAGTGGACAGCAGTACTATTCATTAATACTGAAGCAATTTAATATTCAATTTCTGCAACTCTCCAACAAATTTCTGGTAGTTATTTAGATCTCATCAAAATCCTATTCCTTGTTTCTGGTTTTGTACTCTCTGGTTCTATCTTCTTCTCAGACACCACTAGTCCCTGCCCTTCTTCCCAAAATCAACCAGCTGCTTTTACAAGACAGTGTACTTTATTTTGCTATCCTGCTGTTATTCTTCACTTTAAAGGCAAATGTGTAATTGCCAACCAAAGACTCAAATTTGGTTTATGTACTAGAATCACCAGCATGGGCCAGAATTACAAACTAATAATAATACAAGGCAACCCAAACTAATTTACATTGGTAAAACCTTTTGAGAGCACTGAGTTACTGTGGTTTCTCAGAGAATGCAGAGTCCAGGACTGAGAAAAGTATAGCTACTCTCTCCTTGAGCTCCTGCACCAAACACATTCTTCTCAAACATATCAGGAAAAGCAAGTAGTCTGAGGTATCTTGTTTCTAAACTGTCCCTAGTGAGTTGAAATGCAAACAAAAAATATAGTCCGTCTATCTGCACATAAGGAAAAAGAAGGATAGTCCTTTCATGGAGGCCAGCAGACAAACTTTAGCAAGTAATACATAGAGAGCTTCCAGTTCTTAAACACAAATGATTAGTGATGTAAATGTTGCTAATGTCATGAACTACATGAGGACTTTCAAAGAGAAAAAGCAACAGAGTATAACAGCCATACTTTTGAGTCATTTTGATACTTAGAAGACACATGGCAGATTTTTATTAATAGTAGAAAAAGATTGATTAAAGAACTTGAGAGAACACACAGGCAAATAATCAAAATCACAGATCAGCAGAAACTCTGAGATTTGTTTCTTTACAAATCATCTTTTTATCAAAACAAAACATGCTCTTCTACTTCATAAACAATTCATTATTTCGGTGGGTTTATAACTAAGAAAATTAAAATGTGAGCAAAACCCATCAGATTTCATGCAAATTCATTATCCACCTACTGTTACCAACCAAAAAAAGTCAACTTTCCCCTTGGTAAAAGCAGGATGGAGGATTTTTCCTCTCCACAAGTCCCCACTAGGACTAGTTTAAGTTATGAAGGTTCAGTCTGAGAAGGGACTGTCCTCTGCCAAACATCTACCTTTGATTTACATATTTCTTCTCTGAGGACTACACAATGTGAAGTACAGTGGGCACAGATAATTCTTAACAAGTGGGAAAAGCTCTACAACGCAAAGGCTTACTTCAATGTTTTCTACAATTCTTGTGACTACAGATGCAGTAACTGAGTACCAGTAAGATTCCCCTTTCTGTTGTCGCTCTTTCTGAAAGAGAAAATAGGGATAAGCATTAATCATCACTGTAACAACTGGTCAGGAAACATATACCTTGTTACACTGAAATTACCATGAACAGGGAGAAAAAGAAAAAAAACCCAACAAATTCACTATCTCCAATATATGTGGGACACATGACATGGCGGGGGCGGAGTGGGACAGAAACTGCACTGTGTTAGCACGTACAAATCAAATTCTAAATTAGTTTCCTATGCATTTCTTCTCCTACTTGTTAAGAGACTTAAATGCAATCCATCTACCATAACGGTTTCTTCACCGTGAAAGACAAGTGTGACTCACTTTCCATTTTTCTTCAAGTGCTAGAAGAAGGGCTTTCTTGTATTCTCTTTCTTGCAACTTCTCCCTTTCCTCATCAAAATCATCTTTTTTTTCTGGTGCACCAATTAAGTGCAGTTTTGAGACAGATATCACCCATGGATCCACATGCGGGCGATAAAAAGGTATCTGTAGTGTTATTTTGCCAATGAAACCTGTATATACAAAACAGAGGTGCTATGAGATTCCTTGTGAACAGACTTCATCATCCTTGGAAAACCTGAAAGAAAAAGCAGTGTAAGAAACAAACAAGCTAAAATAGAAGTGGATTTCCTGAAAACCAGGTTACCTCCTTCGTTCAAGCTTCTGACTCACAGGTAAAGGTTCTTCTAAAATATGCAATACTTCCTGTTTATAAATATTTGTCCTGCACACCCAAGCAAAATACAAACCTGCCTTTACTTCAAATGGTAATTCCAGTTCCTTCAAGGCATCTTTCTTTAGGGGCAAGTTTTCCAATTCAACAGCACCTATACAAAGAGGAAAAAGAGATAAGTATGTTAAACAAGATTATGTTAAAGAACGCCAAGCTGAACGTTGTAAGCCGAAAATGACTAGCATCATCTTTTAAAGAAAAAAAAAAAATAGCATTTCATGAAACCAGCCAACCTACCACTTCCAAGTTGTGTAACAATTGCAGTGGTTATTTAATATACTTGTTAATTTTCCAATGCCATGTGCTCAAACTATTTGATGAGGTCATCTAGAAGCGATCTTCTGCAAGGTTTTAGATCTGAACTTTACTGTAACCAAGGAGAAAGCTTCTACTCTTTGTCTTTTCAAAAGATACTTCAAGTATTTTCTCAATGTTACAAAAAGCATGCACAGAAAAGCTTTGAAGTGTTACAAAGTATTCTCACCAAAAATAGCAGATAATAGCAGCAAAAGGTAAATTAGACATGACGTAAACTACAGGTCTTAATTACAGGGATGTAACTACCAGCACCAACACATAAGAGGCAATGGCTACAGAATACTTCCTGCTACAGTCCCTCAACAGGAAAGTTACTGAACAGTATTAAGAAAAATGACACTCAAATATTACATAAATTAAACCTGCTGATAAGATATGCTAAGCATACTTTTGAAAGCTTCATATAAATTCACTTAACATTGTTGATAAGAAGCAAGAAAGACAGGAACACAAGAGAATTTACTATTCATTGTAAAGTGCTAGCACAAATATTAAAAGCGTTTATATAAAGGTTAAACACATTAAGTGATTGTTTCTTTTCCACCTTCCAGTTATTACAAAAACATAAGACACTTTTTTTTTTTCTTGTAAAATCACAGTACACCACTACAGAAAATACCACAAAGCCTCACCCTTTAGAAGAGCGACTGAAAGTTGGTCCGTGTTCAGGTTATTGACATATTTGCCCAAATAGGTGTTGAGGACCCAGGCTACCAATCCTTCCAACATGACTGTCCTAGAAGAGGGCAACTAATGTTTTGCTGTCATTTTTTGGATTTCTGTTCCATAATTACAGTCTCACTCTGAAAGAAAAAACATGAAGAAAATGACTGCCTGAGATATATACTCTCAGCAGAACTCATATACTGCTATCATTGTAATTCTTACTGTAATCAATCTAAAAGGCAGTAAAAACGCTTATGCTTGATTTCTACCTTAAAAAAATGCTTTATGCTATACCCTTTAAGTCTCAAATTAGAGTTTCATATAGAGCTTTGATGATTACAGAGCACTCCCATTTACAAATTAAGTTCATCTTTCCATCCTTTTTCTAATCAAAACACCACATTTCGTTGCAATAACCAAGAAGGCCAATCCACAATCCTCTTCCAGAAAAGGGAAGACTAAAATTCTACATTGATCTGAAGCAGTTTTACTCTGGCCTCCTCGATTTCTGCTGCCAGTATTTTCCTCAGGTTGCCAGCATTCTGGTTTTGGAAGCCTGGTCTAAAGTAACAGCCCAGAGTCTTCGACTGTATTTTTGTAGAATTCTTATGACATCTGTGAAACAACTCACCCTACCCAAACCCCTTTTTTGGGAAGAGTGTATGTGTGGGAAGTAATCAGATACAAGTCACATATATAGCTCATCAACAGTTACTCTAACAGGTTTTCAAAGCGATAGCATAGATGACTGCATCGAGGGAAAAAAGCTGCATTACTGAAACAACACTGGTCATACATGCAAACATTTCCCTTGATACTCTTCTCCAAGGACTTGTTTCAACTTAGGTGGTAATCAGATCATTAAAACCCCTAAGTACCTGTTCAAGTTTTTAACCAGTGAATTGCAAAACTACTATTAGCTTCTGCAAGGACAGGATCAAGCATGTTATTACAGTAAGGAAAAAAGCACGCAGGCCATATGTTCGAATGCAGTTAAGTGTTATCACTTCTGTGTTTAGAAAAGTCTCCTGATCCCACATACCTCTCTAAAGCAGTGTACGGAAAATTGAATTCCACAGAGCAGAAAAGCAAGATATGTCAGACTTATTTACATCTGACAACAGAACAAAAGAACAACTTCAAGAGTTAAATTTTAAATTTCATATTAAGATTCAGGATTTTCCTATAATGAGGTTTGCTTGATTTTAGGCACCCCCATTTAAGCCTTTCTTTTAAAAAAGCCAGTGAAAATATTTAACTGATACAGTTAAATAAATAACCAGAATTAAGCAAATAATGAAAGGCTTTTTCTGAAGGCTGAAAAGTGAAACTATGCTGTCATGCAGAATGAAACGCAAGTATCAAAGATACACAGGGAAGTTACATTTGAATGAAGCATATCCTCATGTTAAACACGTTTAACATTTTTATCTTTGTAAAATTTCTCAACATTTTTCAAAAACAACAGTATTATACCACATAATAAAGACCAAACATTCGTACACATGGGGCCACCACCTTAAATTGTAGGGTTTTATTCTAATAAAATCGACAAGAAAGCTAAAGATCAAACAAAAGCAAATACAGTAACCCTTGTCATGTTACCCTTTAAAAGATAAGTAAATAAAAAATCTACAGGTGTTAGGAGGCAAATCAGAGAAAAGATCTTGAAGATTCAGAAGCACAGACCAGGTTAGCATCCCAGCAACTGAAAACCACCAGTACATGAACAATTCCGTGCCTGAAGTCATCATAAGAACTGTAAATAAGGTAAATCACCTCCTTAACTTAAACTTGTGGAACATAAGTAACTATTTAGGAATCCTTCAAACGTTTTAAGTCTTTTACATTTGTAACTTTCTAGTCCACTGCTCTGCCACTGGAAAGAAAAACAAAACACTTGTTTTCTATGACAGTGGCTTTATTTCCTTAACATACATAGTAAAAAACGAACAGTAAGCGCTTATCAAGATAAGAATCAAAGTCCAAACCAGGAACTCACTCAAAGCTGGCTTTTTCTGGAAAAAAAAAAATGCCACTTTTCCAACAGGGAGGACGAGCCAGGCCCTGGAGGAGCGGGGCCGGGGGCAGCTGGAGGGCTGGGCGGGAAGGAGGGAAGCGCGCGCGGCCGGCGCTGTCAGCGCAAGGGAGAGGGGGCATTTCCCTCAGCGCCCGGTTATACAGAAAAAGGGCGGGGAGGAGCCTTCAGGACACTCGCCCTTCTCTCTCCACGCAAGCAACCCCATCGTGGGGAGGAGATAAGGCAAGAGAGGAGACGTGTTGGCACGCGACGCGTGTCGGAGGCGAAGCGAAAGGTCACCTTGCCCAGAGGCGGCCGGAGCGAGCCCTGAGGGGAGGCCGGGGGCAAATGGCCTGCGCCACGCGGGGAGGGCGCCGGCGGGGCACGCTCGAGGCCCGGCCACGGGGCTGAGGGCGGGGGCGCCACGCAGAGCCGCGGCGGGGGGTCTCGCTCCTCTCCCCGGCCCCGAGGCGTAAAGCCAAGGGCGTGCGCGGCCGCCCCTCGCCCCCCCCGGGGCCGGGACGGCGGGGCGGAGCCCCGCGAGGGGCGTGCGGCAGGGAGGGGCCCCTCGGGGCCCGGCCCGCGCCGTGCAGCCGCGGTCGAGTTCGGCGCGGAGGCTGACGCAGGAGGAAACGGCAGCCGGGGCCCGGGGCCCGCCCCCAGCCCGCCGGTACCCACCTGGGCTCCCGGTGGCGGCCGCCTCCTGGATGGCGCGCGGGGCCGGCGGGCCGCACGCCAATCGATCCCGAGCCAACCGGCGGGGGGACGCCTGGCTAGGGGAGCGCCGAGCTATCGATGGGCGCCTCTCCCGCCCCTTTGAGGCTGAGCCGGCGGGGGGCGGGGCCCGTCCTCGCCGCGCGCCGCCTGCCGGGGCACCGGGCGGGGCCGAGCCGTCGTGAGGGGCCTGTGGGGGGCCGGCCCGGAGCCCCCCGGGACCCGCCTGGCCGGGACCCGCGCGACCGGCCCCTTGGAAAGCAGCAGGTTAAGCTCGAGAATTAAAGAACCCATTCTAGAAATTAGAAATTTGTTTAATGAAGAGGTCAGGAAACCTGAAGACACACATAATTACAAAAATGCACAGGCTTTTTTTTTTTACTTTTTATAAGCTAATGCAAGCACATTTTACCTATTTAAACATAAAACTTGGATTTTCCTTCTGTCACACACCTCCCCTATTTAAAAAACCCAGTAAATTAACTGCCATAACAGGATCCTCCTTTTTAACGTTTTTAAAACTTCTTCAAAAATCTTCCACTGCTTCAGTGTGGTCCCAATACTGGGAGCTGACAAGACATGAAAATACTCAATTCCATGTAAGAGGTTCAAAGCGGCTGTATAGTTTCTTTTCTTGCCTAAATCCTTCAGTTTTGTAATAGTTTGTGTGCCCATTTTCAAAGTATTTTCTGAAAATTACCTTCAAGGTTAATACACAGTTGTAAAAGGTTTCTTCAAAGTAGAATTAAAAAATCTATTTGCCAGTTCTCAAGTTCCAAAAATGTTAGTAAACCTCACAGCTTTTGTGAAAGTTTAGAATTTGTATTTTTAAGACCTGTACCTCTTCTGTAGCCATAGAATAAATGCTATTCCAAAATATCCTTTTTCAGTCTAAGGCCTCAAAAATAATTCCTGCATTTAGTTTCTCTTGAGGTAGAATAAAATAGTTCAGCTGGAAGGGAAGTACAGTGATCATCTAGTCCAACATACTGGTTTTATGGCATAAAATAGTTATGCCTACTGTATGACTTCACCCAAATGTAATTCTGACACCGTATTGCAACTTCTGGTTGAACACAGACACCACAACTGTCGGTTAAGTGACATATGTAAAACATAATTATGGGAAATGGGATCCTAAAAATTGACTTCCAAAACCAAAAGACTACCACTTGATTCAAGGAGAACCTCTACTAATTTTCTGTAAGAGGTGGTTGCATCTTCAGCGTCAAGCAAGAAGGGAAGAACAGGATTTTCTGGTTCCAAGGTTTGAGTCAATTCCACTTTTTACAGATTATGCTACGCAATCATCAGGAGTCCTTTTCCTGAGGTCAGTGCGTGTGAGCTATCTGGCATACATACTCACATGGATCTTCTCCAATATTCACTGGAACATAGGGAAAAATACTTTGGGTTTATGGTTAACCTCAAAAATGAGGTCAGAATCAATCAGGGACACATACTAAATCAGCCAGGACACAAAGATGACAAACCTTACAGCTGTCAATAAAAGGAACTTACTTCCTACTCCAAGATAACAACTATTTAGTCTAGAATTTTCCAAAATAAAATGAACTATGTACAGCTAATGAAATTCTATTGTTTAGACATAAGAGTTGTAATCTAGTAAAAAAAGCTCCTGTAAAAGATTTCACTCCTTGATATACTTAAGGTTGATTTGAGAAGTTCAGTCCACTAATAAGCAAAAGCAAACTGTAATAATAAAATATGCAGGAGGATGAGAGAAAGTATGTCCCTGAAGATGTGGGATAGGAAATTGAATGCAACAGTTTTAAAACTAAAATCAAATGCATAATTCATTAGCACTGAATGAATGAAAATTTAAATCCAGGCTCTTAGAACTGGTGGTCGCAGCCATGTTCTTGACAGGTGGCATATCTGAACGGGAATTATCATCACAAGAAGTCTCAGCAGAAAAATCAATGGCATAAAGTTAGAAAAATGTTCCTTTTCAAATCTGGTAATTGTCTCTCTAGGGTGTCACATAAGAGAGGGAGTTGTTGGCCATTCTGTTTAAAAGAAAAAGCGTTCAGATTTTTTAAAACTGCAAAGATCATCCTTCGGCTCTCAAAGCTGACAAAAGAGATTAAAAGCCTCAAAAGCATCAGTGTCTGTATCCATCTGAAATTTCAAGTCTCTGTAGGAATGCTACATTTAACATAATGTTTATTTTAGAAGATAAGGGGTGGTTTAATGAATTTTATCAGTCAATATATGATCTGCAATTTCCTTTAACTGGTTTTCATCCCCGCATCTTGAATACCCAGAGGAAACTTCTTGTCTTCTGGAAGTAAGTCTTGAAGTAAATTGTCCTCATTTTCCACTGAGATCTGAATTTCAGTTTCTCTTCTCAAGGGATTTTCTTCTGTTGAAAGGGGAATTTCTTCCCTTGTTGGGGAATAATAGGGACCGTTTCCATAATCCATGCTAGCTGAACTAGTCTGTTCTAGGAACTGGGAGCTGCAGTCTGGACTACATACTTTAACAATACAAGTCACATTCACCTGCGTTCCTCCATTACCAGAATGTTCTGTCGAATAAACAGAAAACACATTAAACACGGAAGAATGAAGCCCAGAACAGGATGGTTGCATTCTTTATCCAGTTCTCTGACTTAAAGTTAGAACAGACACTAAATATCTTCTTGCTTCACCTAATTTAGACAAGCTGGTGGAGTTGGTTCTGTAACATTTTAGGGATTTTTTGGTACCATAGAACCCACATGTCATCCCAGAAATGAAAAAGCCACAAAAATTAATACAGAGCCCTAGATCACAGCCAACTCCCTACCCATCTGTTGCCATTTCTGATGCTTTTGACAATGTTTTCTACCTGCTCCCTTCAGCTCTTACTCCCACTCACAGGTAAGTGTCCTCCATCACACTGATCCCCTAGTCTGCAAATAACTTTTTCTCCATTGAGCACACTCTCTTCCCTGTCTCAGGCTGACAACTTAAAACAATTGCTTTTTCTTTCAAAAGTTACTAAATACTCTCTCTGATGAACATGAGTCTGATGTTTTATCCTGCCATTTAAACTTATGCTGAAAAGACTCATAATTGATAATCAAATTTCAGAGGTTCTGGATCATTCTGATACATTCTTACCTGAACTTGCAGAGTTGTGCCTGTCTCCACTGTGAAGTTTACAACCTTCTGCAGCTGAATGTTGATGCTGAAATCCTTCTTTTTTCTTTTCATTGTTCTTGTTACTTATTACACTGACTCTTGCAGGTGCAGTTGGATTATTCAGGGAGCTACTGCTGGACCCAGAAGTTCCCAAGAGTTGCTGTTCCTCCTGTTCAGAACTGCTGGAGTTTTGCGATCCTGTATTTCTTACTTTTTTGTCACACTGCTTTTCTGCAGGGGAAAAAGGCTGGAACATTTGCAGAGAAATGCAAAACATTAATCTTTCTGAAAAACACTATCAAAGAACTGGTCAGTACTTAAGCAGCTAAGGAAACCACTGATAACTGCCATTTGTATAGTGGTGACTAAGTAAAATTTATACCAGCTCATTAGGTGTTCAGCAAAATGAACCTGTCTCCTGAAGGCACCTACAGTACTTCACTGATCACCCAGGGAACAAAGGCTCTAAAATCTGCTTTTCTGAACCACACCTGTGGTTTACTGCTCATCCAGCCTAACATAAAGGGAGGATGGTACCTATGGGTTATGTAAGGTACATCTTACACTCTAGCTTGGGGACCAAACCACCCCATTCTTATTCCATTTGTCTTTCTGCTGTGCAGTTTTCTTCTACTTGCAATTAGATAAGACTGCATGAATTCTATGTGACTTTTTAAAGAAATGGAAAAAATGTAAAGGAAAGAGTGACACTCACCAAATCTGCTTCTGTAGTCGGCGGAGAGTATGCAAGGGCTGCAAGTGAGGAAATACAGTTCATTAGCACCCAAATTGGTTTCAGGTGTAAGAGCTGCTTTCTTAACTAGTCTGAGTGATATCCTCTGCTCCTGAAATAAACTCCAAATGTACACTTACTACACACAGTTTGAAAATGTTGAAAGCTATTAGTTTTGTAAGTTGACTTAAATTTAGCCAGCAAGCAGAGGACCCTCTGCATGAATTAATAATTTTTCTAGTATAATGTCAGTGAGAAAAGGTATCGATGACAACAGACTACGGTCATGACTGTTTAATGATAATATTTGATAATGTCTAATATTTAAATGATGAAGAACAAAATATTTAACAAGCTCCAGTAGGAGCACAACTGTTGTACAGTTGTCCCAACTCCACTAGGACATGGTATGTTTAGACAATTATCTAAAGTCTGAGGAACAAGAGAGATTTGAATGGGACTTTTGCCTCACTGTATCCCTGTACTGAGATTAATTTCACCCCATGTGATTTAATACTTTTACTCTAAATACAAATGGAATTCCTGGAGTATTTTTTAATTCTGCTTTTCTGTAGCCACAAAGCTTATGTGATCAAGCTGATTTGCATGAGTTTTCTCTTAGTCTCTGTTCTATTGACCTTTGCACCTTTTTGCCTATTTCACCCCAAAGTAACAAGGGAATGGTGTCAAGAGCTCCGTAGGGTTTCAAGAAGCTGTAAGTTGCAGGCTGGTGAGGCAGAAGCCTGTAAATCATTGCCTTGTCCCCTTGAAAAAAAAGAAAATTAACTCATACATTATTAGTTACCTAAGTATGTCTGCACTAGTGATACTTCGGTCATATCCAGCCACGAGAAAAGCTTCAAAGAGAGCTTAGCATCTTTTAAGACACTAATGTTAGTCTACCACTAGGCTCAAATTAGTAGGAAATAAGGTGACGCTCTTTCCCATATTTGCAGATCTGCTTGTTTTCACTTCATCAATCTTACCTTTTTTTTGGGAGACTAAGCAATACCCCAAAATTATGATTATCACGACCAAAACCAATGTCCCCGCTACTGATCCTGAAAATAAATAAGAAAGATAAATTATTTAGCAGGTTCATCTAACAAAGGATCTAGTTAGAAAGAGGTAGTTATGTCCATGGCTACAAAAGCTAAATTTACGAGTATCAGGTGTGTCTGACATTCACATTTGATGCCTCTATTGTTGGATACCAAGGTCTGATTTCAGTCCACCACTTCATAACATTGAATTTTCCTGTCCTGAAAAGTGAGGCAGACTTTTGGCCCCAGTCACAAAAGACATCTCTCTAGGCTAGCAACAATTTGTTAAATACAAGGCCAGGCAGCCCAGAATGCTCCTAAACATATATACTTTCTGGATAGGTTGTGAATAGGAGAGAAGACATCCACACTTGTGAATGCTGTAAGGACTTCCTGTCTTGGGAAAGGCTGGCTGACGTCTCCAAAGACTTCTCACCAGGAGGTTTATGAAGTCAAATTTGCCTTGGTCCAGAATCTAAGATGTGATCTTTACTACCAGCTCCTTCATAGTAGCAATTCTTAGGAAATGCCTTGTATAATCTAGTTTGGGGCTTTTTAGAAATATTTCCAGAATTAGGAGGACTGTAGAATGCACTGGGGTAGTGCAGGTGTATAGGTAAATATTATGCAACTCACTACAGTCTCATATTGAATTAATTCAGCTCTTCTGAGGTTCTGTTTGGGTACAGGTAATTAGTTTTGGAAAGAAACTGAGAACTAAATATAAACTTGCTTCCTAGCCAGATAAAAGTGACTTTAAATGAGTTACCGATGATGTAAGACATGTCAGGTGCAGATTTTAAAATGACAGGTTGAGTTATTATTTCAGGTTTGTTGGAAGCAGAGCTTTGGGTCAGAAGCAGGTTCAAAATACTGTGAGGTAGAACTGTGGCAACTGCTGTTCCTGAGTCATTGCAAATTGTGTCATTCATGCTGTTTCCAGGAACAGCCACTGATTTACAACTGCAAGAAACAAAAAGAGAAGTTAGGAAACAAAGCAACCCTGTGCACAGTTAAGGTTGCTATTAGACAGAAACACTGGCTTACACTGTATGTGGTATACAGCTGGTATCATAAGATTCCTCACGTGAAAAAGTGCCAGGAGGACAAGGTTTACATTCTGTATCTGTGCTATCTGTCCCTTTAAACAAATAGAAAGACTCCAGTTAGTCATCCAGTGAGAAACAAGAATGAATAATCAAGGTCTGCGGTACAGATCCTGGAAGTGATACAGAAGCAGTACACAAAATACAGACTTCAAGTGTCACAGAAGAGATTCACTTGAAACACCCAACCCAAACACAAACCAGAAAATTTGTGGCTGTTAGTTTAGTGTCCTTGATAGTCAGTCTTTGAAGAAGACTGTAAAAACCCACCAAAAGGTTAAAATGTGGTACTGCAGACAAATTTGAGCTTTTTCACTAGTCCCTGACAGACTGACCACCTATTCCGTTCTGTTGGGAGTTCTGTATCTTTTTGAATGATTCTTAATTTCTTAAAAATATTCAGTGTTCCACCTCTTTGAATATTATTTATCATCTTGAGACAGCTACATTATCAGAGTGGTGAATTTCATCATCTAATAAGAACAAATTCTGCAGAACAGCATAGAGTCATCATTATTTACTGTAATCAAATTTAACCTGAAGCCCTGTTTCAAGGATTTAAGGAAGAATTAAGTGGTCTTGAATCTGAGTCACTTGTATGGAATAAATCACACAGTAGAGCAAAACAAAGGAAGATTAAGCTGGATTGGGGAACTTTATGATATATGGTAGTAACAGATTGCAACATGTCCCTTTGAATATGCCTCTTGAGAATAGTGTTGCTCTAGTTACTGCCTACTTACTAAGATAATGCTTGCACTGAGAAGAATGCATAACTGTAGGGAATTAAAAGATCATATTCCTGTAATTTACTGAGTTGGAGGCAGATTCAGAAATATTTATGGACTATTAACACAAAAAATATCCTTCTTCATATAGTAAAGCTATTTTGTGTGTAGAGTGTTCAGAATTAAATTACCTCTTCTGGAAACTCGGTAACCTTTTCCACATTTTTTATGCACTTTACATATTTTGCAGTACTCGTATATTTTTGAAATGCAGTACTCATTGGGTGGGCAGCTACAGATTCTGTCCTGTGACTCAGTGCATGTTTGATTCTGCACAAATCCTGTTTTTAAAACAAGAATAAAGCAAGATATCATTAGCAACATTTAAAATCATAGCCTGCAATGTTTCAAGTGAGTGCAAGGTGATATTCACATACCACAAACTGAAGATAATTTTGCAGCTTCTGGCTAGTATACCATCATAAAACAAATACATTATATGCCTCAACATACACATTTTCAGAAGAGTTTCCTCTCTCTCTCTCTAGGAGAGGAGAAATTTGCATCTGTAGGCTGCACACTTGAAACTCTGTACCTGCGGTTGCATTATATTGTATCATAACCATAAATATGCGCATTTTTACTACGCGTGTTCATCACTGGAGCATCTGGGGGCCATACTAAGGTCTGTAGTCTACGCAGATCATGCAACTGTATTTAAAGTGATTGGAGACCTTACTACAGATGTTTTCATACTGCAATTAACCAGCCTTGCACAGTTATCGATTTAGATGAGACCAAAGGTCCTTTGAACAGCTTAGACTGTATCCTTAAAACTTACTTGCCAGTGAGTCAAGTAGATAATTTTCTACACCAGTTTCCACTAGAAATGATGGACAACAGTATGACTGAATTTGTTAATGCACGTGACCTATTAGACCAATGTACAGATGTTGGTACAATGTATAATGTTGGTACCTTATATACCGTTAAGCTGCTTTAATGAACTAAACTGGCATACTCACTGACTATACTGCTTTGCAAAAGAAATAAAAATAATATAGGAATATCACAACTGGTGTTTGCTGTTGTCAGCTCAGCAGACAAACCAAGAAGTGACTGGATGATGGAAATGTAATTATCCATTTATGCCTGTGCAAGTCAGGTCTTAAGCTCCCTTGGCTGAAGAGTATAAGCAGGAAGTTACTCTAGTGGTGACATTTGGATCTATTTGAGTAATGCAGTGCCTTATAAGATTGGTGTCACATTTTTAGGACTCAGAAAGAAAAAGGGGCAGAGCCCCCTGCAAAACTTTTCCCTGATTCTTCTCCCCAAATCTTCCGAGTACCAAAAGCATGAGAATGGGACTATACAAGTGATAGACAAAACCTCCTAGTGTTCTTAGGAGAAAGGACTAGGTTAAACCAAGCCCACTCTTTGAGCAGGCTGTTAAAGTCACAAATGCCTCTCTTTCAAGCCTACCTTTCCTGCAGGGTGGTGAGCAGGCAAAGCACTGAGGAGACCGATTCCAGATTGCTGTATATGTGTCAGGTCTACAGGGACTGCACTTTGTGTCCACAGTGTGAGTGCAGCTCTCTCTCTTATACTGACCTATTAAAAAAAAAAACAAAGCAAACCAAACAGAGAAAGCATCTCATTGGAAAAGATCACTAGGAATTGTTTAAGGTAAGTTTCATTCTTAGCTGTAGAAACCCCTTGCCTTCACTGCCACTACCTGATCCGTAATGTACACCAAGCAAGTATTGACTTAAAGGAGGACTGCATGGGTATCCAAGGAAACTCTGATTTCTTTTATGTTATTTATGTTTGACTCCTTTTCCTACATTCAGATCAGTGAATTCCAGCCATATTCAAAACAAGTCAGTCTCAGTCCTGAACAAAACTCCTCAACGTATACTTAGATGCAGCTACCGCAGTACGTAAAACAAATGTTTTACCCTCACAGAAGCTGTGTTTTGTTGTGAAACACAGGATGGTGTTTCATGACGAAAGTCAGGCACATGCAAGAATGATGGTGAGGCCCTTACTACACTTACAGGCAGCAAGTGAAAAAGGCATAATAAAGTATTATCACAAACAGACCTGAATTAGAACGTCACCAGCTGTCACTACTGAAGGGACATGAGCTCGCTCTTTTTCCTTCACCTCCTTCAGCCAGCCCTAACAGATCAAAGCAATAAGTTTCTGAAGCCAGTGGCATTCCAGACAAAATCAGAAGTTGTCAAAGGTAGTTTCTCCAGTGCTTCTCACCAACAAAGTTCAGTGCAGTGGTGGTGTTACCACAAAAGCCAGCAGAGGAACTCTCTAAGCCTCGTCTCGGCGTTTTAGAAAGCAGGCATTCTTATTGCAGCGCTGGGCGCACACGCAAAGAGCTTCGCAAAAGTGACCACACCCCAGATCTATAAGCAGCAGCTAATATACAGTGAGATCATACATACTCATAATTTTTCCAAGAAGTGTGTTACATATGCATTAAATTTCCTGGAACCAATTACAATATCTGCATCCTAATTACACATGCGCTTTCTTGCTGGGTGGTGGTCTCGAGGGGTCTCTGGTGATTGTCGGTCTTCCTCACCGTGTCTGCTGGCTGACCTCAGTGCTCCTGAATGCTCACAAAGGTCTGTTAGGGGGGGTTGTGCTGCTGTGTGGTGTCTTGAGCTGGTTCATTTTAGTTTGTCCCGTTCTTGTTCCTGTTATCTTCAAGAACAGGCTCTGACTGTCTTATTTATTATTTTCTTATCTCCAAACCCCTTTCTTTTTTACAAAAGCACCAACCTCCAGCTGTGTCTGCACATTCCAAAAGTTACATTGATCTACTCTATTCCCAGTAAAAAAATGTTAGCAAGACATTTTGGCTTACAGTGGGAATAATTAAATATGAGCTCCAACATACCCATTCTGGAGAAAGGAAAACACCTCAATTGCCATTTCTCCCTTGCTTAAAAGGAAGGAGCTAAAAGTCAATGTCTCATATCCTGTACAGAAACACCCTGGAAAATATACTCAGAAAGCAGGAGTAATACTGGAGCTGCTTGGAGAATCTCTGTTCTCCAAAAGAAGGGGCCCTGGAGGTGAGCCATAGGAATTATTTCCAAAGACTGTGTTTTGACATGTACTTACCTGAAGCTTAAAAGTCTGCCTCCCACATCCTGCTAATGATTTAGGCTTCAATTTTTGATAGATTATAGTAAAAAAAATTAAACTCATAGTAACAAAAATAAAGATTTTAGACCTCCTGCAACTTGTTGTCCAGTTTGTTATTGGGAAAAATTAAAATTAAGGAGAAATAGACTGAACAGTACATACCACAACAGAAAAGCGTTTTACCTATGAATTATCATCTTTCACTCGTTGTGTTTTTAACAAAGGAAGTCTGACAGATCTATCTAGACCTTTTTGTTTAATTCAAGCAATTGTGGCTGCTTCAGCATATACTGATTTCCTGCTTAAACTTCCGGATCTCTCTGACAGGAACTCATCGTTTATGGAAACATATTTTGTTTGCTCAGCATGTAATGTGAAAAAAAGGCAGTTTTTTGCTGTGTCTAATGTAATAATTTAATGACAACTTCTTGCAAAAACTTTATTATCAAAATATCCAAACGGCATTACTATCCCCCAGAAAAACAACCCTCCACACACACCCTTCTGCAGTCAAGAACTTTTGCTGACAAAAGATCACTAATAATTATCACTGGAGTGTAAGACATGACACCTCAAAGCTGACAGTTTCTGTAGTCTTGTAGTCTGATAGTGGTCTGCAGTGTCTGATTTACAGTAAAAGAGAACAAAACTCCCCGAATGAGCAATTATAGATTAACCTGTCCAATAGAAAGCTCCTTATATAAGTGATATTATCAAAGTACAGAAACTAAGCTCTACCTCACGTCCTGTTTTACAATATAGTAATTATTAGTGGGCTTGGGTCTGACATATGTTGTCTGATTTTTGCAATTCCCTTAGTAGGCTGTTGCTTCTCCCCAATGCTGACTTAAAAACACTTTAATCAAAACACCATGCCAAGCTGCGCTTCGAAGAGCTCAGCAGAAGGCTGTGCTTACAAAAGCAGCCTACCTCCTGATAAGCCCCAGCCAGTTTAACCTTGTACGAGAATTCCTATTCTGATGAACGTGTCTCTTTTGCAGGTATTTTAGTCACAGCATTTTATTGTCTTCCAGCTAGAGTGCACTGCAACAGTAAAAATCTGATGCTCTTCAGATGTGTAAATAATCAAAATGTACTATGCTCATCTGAAAATTGACTGAATTTGGCTAGTAATAGTTTGAATTATAACCTACCTGGAGGGCACTGGCTGCAACATTTATTAAGTCGTTCTTCATAGAATTCAGTGCTGGGATCATTGCATTGTGCAAACTGTGGTGTATAAGGCAATGAATATTCCTAGGAGAAATTATGGAAAATCATGAGTCACAAGTCCATTCTGACCCTAAAGTAGAGATTCAAGAGAGACAAACACTTAAAGATCAATGCAATTATAACCACATTCCTTTCCAAGGCACGGATGAAACAGAAAGCAGCAGACACCAAAAAGCTGAAGGAGAAGCACAGCTTACAAGCTACTTGAGACCATTTAGAGGTTCCTCTGTTTTTCAAAGATCTGTCACAATGAACAAACTGATTTCCCCAGGTTTTACGTTCAAAAGAATGGAATGAAACTATGGAATAAGCATCTCACCTGGTCACTACTGCATCCCCTAAACCAAAGGCCTAAGCACCTACTCTCAACTGCCATGATTCAAACAACCTTTGACAAAATGCCAGTGAAACCTAAATTCCTACCTGTGGGTTTGTGGGGAGAAGCATTTTCTGCAAAGTGCCTATGTTAAAAATGATACCTTCTTACTTAATACATCTACTCCCTATATACATTTAGAGCCTTATCTGAAAACTAGAAGATTGACCTTGCTACTCCTTAATCCCCTCAGGACTCTCAAGCCAGTGGAAAAGGGAGCTGTAGGTCTGGCACTACTGCAATGCTTGAAGGAATCTTTCTGTTTTCATCAGTGGGTGCAAAGGACACAAGACACTAAATTCAATCCTCTCTTGTGCTTATGTTCATTATGCCCTCACACCCATGCAATATACAGGCAAGATAACCCATCCCTTTAGTCAAAGAACCTGTACTATTAGAACTGTTTCACCAAAGGAAAAGAAAAAAAGCTTTTATCATTCCAGATTCCTTTCTGAATGAGAAAGGCCTTGATGTTTTGAAAACGATGTCTCCAAAAACTGCTCTGCTGCTTCTGAAAAGGAGGAACTGGCTACAAGACTTAAATAAAAATTAAAAACCTACCTCATATGGCAGGTCAAATGCATAACAAACAATCCTGAAATACAGTGTACCTAATTTTCAGCTCACACCAATCAGCACGGCTCAATGACTTCAATGAACAAGTGTCAAAATATTTGAGGACCTGCCTTCTGTTTTCAAAGGGAAAAATATACTCACTCAAAAGAAAAAGGCCAATGTTAGGTAGTACAAGCGTAGGAGTTTCCTGCTAGATCAGAAAGATGCTGTTCAAAAAGTACGTGACACTGCTCAGTTTTCTGCAGTCTGAAGATTGCTCCGTATATAATCTATATACATTTAGAGAAGTCATTTAGAAGTATTATTAAAAAGAGAAATCAAAACAGGAAGAAGCTCTTTGGAGGCCAGTAATAAAAATATCCTTCCTCCTTACTGACAGAACATGCTGATTATCTATTGTGTTTTCACATTACTGATGAAGTGGACTAACACTTCCCACCCTCAACAATTGCTTAAAAGGAACCCAACATTTTCTTATGCAGCTTGTTGAAGTATTTTACCTCTTATCTAGCTGTATATCAGAAACAGGATTTCACCCATCTACTCGATGGTCAGTGTCAAAAAGAACCTTTCCTGAGAATGTAAAGGCAGAGAAAGGCCTCTTGAGTGTCAATATTCATTCCAGAAAAGAAAAAACAAAAACTTTCAGTAGAAGTTTCACCACTCCTATTTAAAACACTGTGAAAGCTGGTAACACTGACCGGGCATCAGCACAATTCTGATCTCTTCTGATCAGTCAGTTGAGTTAAAGACTTAAAACCAGGGAGACTGGGGATGGGTTTCACCAATACCAGCCCCATTCTCTCACAGCCAGATCAATGAGAAACAGTCAAGCTGCAAACTGAAGAACAAACTTGTAAAGATGCTTTTAACGGGCCAGAAACTGTGATGGGGTGGGGAAGGATGACTGGGGAAAAAAAAAAAAAAAAAAAAAAAAATCATTCTCCTTCTTAAACACTAGAGCAGGTGAAGTAAGAAACAGCTGCTGAGCACAAACTGCATTTTCAAATTCTTTGTCTTTTGATGAGAAGAAAGTCAGTTTTGCAGGAACCACGCTGCAGCCCCTTTAAAAGGGGCTTGCACAAGGATTGAAGACTTTGAAGAAAACCCAGGAGGCTGGCTTCAACACTACCAGTTTCATTATTATTAATGAGAATAATAACCATAGTAATTCAAAAAGAAAACCAAGGCTTTTCAATTCTTTCTAGGTTCAGTAATAACTGTTAATGCTGGACTTGGTATTATACCCTTATAGGATGGGCAACGATAAACCATACCATTTGCAAATGTGAGCTGACACTAAAATCTGATGAAGAAAAGGGCTCTGCTCTCATCAAAAGTACTTTTCATTTAAGTTACTTTCTTGTTTATTAAAAGAAGAAAAATCAAGTGTTGTCACATTTTTGTAGTCATGATGATCAACTTCATTAAAAGCACTTGAGAGTCTTTTAAAACTTAAAACTTCACTGCAAGAGCAGACACAGGAAAAAAAAAAAAAGTAAGAAGTACAATAAACTGCATCACAAATTATCCTGCTGGTGAGGCTTCCTGGCAAAATATGTTCTTATCTCATCCTCTGCATTCTGTTGTAAAAACTGTCCTGTGAGTTAGACACAGGAAAACCTCTTTGGTTAATGGGTTCACATCTATTTCTCTTAAGTTGTGCTTGAAAGGATATCTCTGCTGTCTGATACAATCTCCCTGAAATTTTATCTGATGAGCTGTGGCTCTCAACGACACACAATTGACAATTTCTTGCCAACTGTCCTCAAAGAACATTATGGGAAACTAAAAGGGACTTGTAACTCACTTAGGTACAATTTATATACAGACACGAGCTCAGCTTTGTTTGCACTGGAAGGATGCCATTAATTTTAGTGGTTGCTTCCAATATAAACTAGTTTAATCAAAGCTGTCAAGGCCAGCAGTCAAATCTACTCTGCCAGAGGAAGCGTAGCCTATTACTAGGTATAAAACTCTCCTGGGTTTCTTGGCTACAAGAAGACCCCACTTTTTCTAGCCTTCTCACCAATTTTAAGGTCTGAGTTGCGCCGTACAATATTTGTATCTGGCATCCAGATCCATTGGCTACTTCGGGTTGAAAGACTGATGAGTAGGCACTGGATTCTATTCTACAATCTTTGCATTTTGTTACTGCTTGTATCTCTCACAAGTCCTTATTTTGCCTTCTGCTTTTACTGTGTTTCAGTGTTCCGTAAGCAGATTGTGTGGAGCAAAACTAACCTGATGCTGCATCTTTTGCATTACAGCCTTAGAACTTCTCAGATTAGGTAGCAGTATCTAATGGCAGCAGACTTTTAAGATACTTGTATGGACAAAATGAAGATTTTGGGAGGACTTCATTTAATTTGACAGGTACAAATAGAAGTAAAATGCCTCATCTATCTAGCAGCAGAGGCAGAAACACTATTAAACGTGAAATTTAGTCTAGCTCTGTGCATATCAATCAAATTAAGCAATGTATCTTGGCACAGAAATGAGTAAACTATGCTTGCCTTTGACTAAACAACTCACTAGGGAGATATTTGCAATGCCTGTGTATTAAGCAATAACTAAGAAGTTACATGCAAAAAGCCAATGACTCAAGACTCTCTCTCCAGAGCCCCTGCATTGTTTAAATCATTTTCCCGTCTGCACTACAGACATCCAGCAGATACATGAGCTAACGCCACTGGAGAGGAGTGGGCTAACAGCAGCCTCCACACCAGCTGAGAGGTTAGTACAGGCTCTTCTAAACACGTATGCACAACTGTCTCCAAGATTACCTACATCCTACCCACTGGAAGATAAAACTAGTGGAGAACGTGCCTGTACCTCATGATTTTCAGGCCTGCAGCTGTGTCTGTGCCCGCTGAGGGAAAGGGCCGGCGGGCTGTCCCCTCGCACCCAGTCGTACAGAGGGCAACCCCACCTGAGCCCCTAATGTCTGCACCAGCGCTGAGCCCGAGGCATGAACTACAGAAGTCTGGGTTCAGACTTCTTCCAAATGAGAAGGGCTTGATCCAGTGCACCAACCTGGCTCTACCTATTGCTGACAAAGTCCAGGTCTCAACTACTCACAGCACATCACAAGGTAATGCATTCCCTATGTGCTGATTATTAATTATAAATGAACATAATTTCCTGCCTTGCAGCTTGTTCCTGTATTCTTGGACTTTATATGTAATTAAATTTAAGTATCTTCAATAATAGAAATAAAACGTGCTAATATAAGGGATGAATATATATATTCACATAACATATAATCCATTCACATAACATTCATTTTCACTCAAGGAGGCCATTTAAACAAACATCTTTAAGCATATATTTTAATCCTAACTCACGTCTACATCTCCTTTTCACACAGTTGCCTCCTTCAGACTCAAGCTGTCAAACAAAGGAGTCTGAACAGGAACTACATCTGGCGTGTAACGTTCTTCACACATATGAAACCACAATGAAGTCACCAAGGACTCTGACGTAAAAAGCTGTTGCTGTGGAAAGGACTTGAGGTAAAGAGATACCATTTGCTGAGCTACCAAACCTGCTGAAGACAGGAAAAAACAGAATTCTTCTAAAATATTTAAACCGGTAATTTACAAAAATAATTCTGTTGAAGATTAGTTATCAGATAACAGCAAGCCTCACCAAAACCAGCTGGAGTTGTAACAGGCTGTACCAACTATACTCAAATCATAAAGCTTCTTCTAAAGCTGATTTCCTGCAAGTATCTCTCTAAGCTTACAGGTCCATTATGTGAGTTGTTCTCCCACCCTATACTGTACTTACTTGTAAAGCAGGAGTCCTTGCATGGCCACAGATAAACAGATTTACAACTCCACATTCCCCCTCCCTGAGAAAACAGTATCTTTTTGCTTACGGTTAGGGATCCTACTTCATTGCCACTTACCACCATAATATGAAAACATTTTCCCAGAATGAGATGACAGGAGGCTGCACAGAATACAAAAGCTATTCACAACATGCAAAAATTATAGAAGTGAGTCAAAGTTTGTAGGAAGACCTAGTATAACCAAGACCTAGTAAAACAAGAGGAACTACAGACTGCAGGCCTGAGAGGCAGGAAGACAGGTTGTATCCTCATCACTTGTCAGAGAAGGGCAGGTGATGAGCAAATTCCCAAGAAAAGATGAGCAAGACAGGGTTGGCCACATTAGGCTTGACCTTAAGTGGAGGCATCCTAGAAGATGCACCCAAGGGAGACGGGGTGATATCTAACCCTGAGAGCAGAGCAGGAAAGGAGAAGCTATGTGAGCCCTAAGTGTAGAGATGGCAGATGAAGAACCTTCCCAAGATGCCCCACACGTACCAGCCAAGAACACTGCCAGAGGGGATAACTGTCTTCTATCTAGGCCAAATGCCAGAATTAGCATTTATCTACTATTTTGAAACAAATTCTGTTCTTGGGATGGTGTTGCTTGTATCACTGATGGCTTTTGCAATGCTCTGTTAAGACTTTCAATCATCATGAACTTTGATGCAACAACCACACGTGTGGGTACATACAACAGCAAAGCTGCAGGTGACGCACAGCCCTCCTGGCTCTGACCATAAAAAAGCAGGGACATTGGAGCAGTCTGCTCAGTTTTATTCCAGGATTTTTCCACAAGATCTCCTTTATGCTCATCCTTTTGCAGTTCAGGGTACGTGCATGGTTACACCTTCCATGTACCAGCAGCATTCCCCTACAACCACGCAGCAGCATCCAGAGGGTGACCTCTGCACACATCAGCAACTACTCTGTGGAGCACGCTGCGCTGCTGTGCAAAGGACAGTTATTTAGGTTTGAGGCTATTGAGAAAGTTTCTGTTAAAACTATCTGGTGACCAAGTTGTTCAAAATGGCAAAAATGATGTTCAGATCCTGCGAGTAACACAGGGACTGAGGCTAGAAGATCAGTCTAATTTCAGCTGAATGAGAAAAAACAAGAAATAGTGTCACTCAAGAACTATTGCTTTGCCAGCTTCTCTCCCTCAAAAATAAAGTAAGTTTTCTTTAACTGACCACTTTTTAACACTGATATAACAGGCAAGTTTTTTCCAGCTCTGTGGCAGATGCAGTATTTCTGAAACTACTGGTTTTGTTTTTCTAATGTATATATGGACTTCTCCTTGGTTTGTCACAATGCAAAAAGTGATGCTGAAAGTTTCCTTCATGATTTCCATCATTATGTTCAGGTCATGTTTAGGGAGAGAGGAGACATAACTCCTTTTGAGTCAAAGCTCTTTGTTCAGCAAGAAGCATGACAAAACTTTATACTTAAATTTTGGTGATAAGGTCTGCTACAATTCTGAGACTCATTTCTTTATCTGCTCTACCCTATATGCTTCAAGGTGTCCAGTAAATCATGTTCAAAATACTATTACCTTACAAACCAGGTTTTAAAATTAGTAAGAAGCAGTTAGAAGAATTAATTTAATACATTATAAACCCACTATAGCACCCAGCATGCCTTAAAAGACCATTGTGTAACTGCAGGTTCAATGTGCATTCTAACATCCTCACCTGGTTTCACTGAACCCTTGTCTTACCAAGGCTAAACCGATATGATTAAATAAGCATGTAAATATACATCCCGTGACAAAGTGATGACCTGGACATCTCAGCAGCATTTCCATATTTATCTTCACGATCCAGGACACTTTAAAATCAGGCAGAAAAATGCTCTCAATGTACCAGTACGTTGTACACACAATCAAAGTCGAATAGAGCCCAGCAAGCTCTTCGGTTCAAACAGCTAAAAGCATTCATTGTCAAATAGTGGTAGCGCTGGATATGAAAGAGAACAGTCACAGCTGGATCACATCAGGTTTTACACATAAATTAAAGGGCTTTTCCATGTAAATAAGTAGTAGTTTTAGGGATCTAACAGAACGTAACAAGCTCTTCCTGTTTAAACAACGGTGTAAAATACATACAGATTTACACTCAGCACTTGCCAGGGCACTGAAGAGTTTTTACCAATATTCAAACAAGCCTGAAAAATCAACCCATTTCCAGTGAGAAGCCAGGAAAAACGGTTGATCATTGCTTTGGGAAGCCAGGAAATAGCAACGCCAGAGCTGAAGGGCGCAGGATGGGCTTTAAAGAAGTCCAATAGGGGGGACCTGAGGCTGAGACCCCCCCACCCCGAGTTCAGCACAGGTAGAGGGGGCAGACGGGTGGCGGGACTGCGAGCGCAGCCCCCAAACGATGCCCGCTCGCCAGCACCGCGCCGGGCCAGCCCAGGCCGTCACACCCCGCACGGCACCCGGTGCCCGGCCGCTCGGTAACCGCTCCGACCGCGCAAGGCGGCGGGCAGCCCCCACCTCCCCCCAGGGGCTCCCCGCACTCACCCCGCCGCCCGCGGCCCGGAGGAGCGCGGCCAGCAGCGCCCAGCGCGGCCCCATCCCGCCGCCGAGTGAGGCTCCGCCGGGCCGGGCGGGGCGGGGCGGGGTTGCCTCCACCCCAGCCCCAGCCCCGGCCCCGGGCCCCGGGTCACCGCCCCGAGCGGGGTGGGAGCGCGGCGCTGCGCGCTGTGGCGGCCCGGGCACGGATCCCTGCTCAGAGCCCGGTGCCGGCCGCTGCCCGGGCATGAGAGTTACTTCGGTATCTCAGCGGGGACTCTCGGCCCGCGCGAAGGGGCGCTTTAGGCCCGTTTGTGCCCCGTTGTGCTCCCGGGAGGGCGGGAGACACTGGCACAGGTTGCCCAGAGAAGCTGTGGCTGCCCCCACCCTGGAAGGGTTCAAGGCCAGGTTGGACGGGGCTTTGGGCAACCTGGGCTAGTGGAAGGTGTCGCTGCCCGGGGCAGGAGGGTTGGAACTGGATGATCTCTAAGGTCCCTTCCACCCCAAACCATCCTGTGATCGATGATTGATTGAAAAGATGAACTTACCTTTTGCAGCATTCTAGCATTCATTAATACCCACCGCTGCACCACGTTCACTCATGTCTCATGCACACTGCTGGGATGGTATAGAGAGACCTTAATGTAAATTCAGACCTGCTCTGCTCTTGAGGAAAAACTCCAGTCGACTAATAGCTTCGTAAGATTTGAATGGCTCTCTTGCAAAAATATTTTTTCTGCAACTGATACATGCACTGAAATTACCAACAATGAAATATTTACATATCAGACAAGAAAAGTGTGGCCAAAATCCATGCAAGTTTTAATTCAAAGATTACCAGCATTATTAAACTAACCAACTATAATGTATCTAGCAGGTTGCAATGCATATGATTCATTTAGAAAGCTGTTCCAGTAAAAAAGATTAATTTATATACAGAACTGAAATATACAATTAGCTGTCATTACAGAACATCCTTTAACAATCCCAGCCAGGTGAACATGGTTATTCACAGTTTGTGGATACACAAATTGGTGCTCTCTAAAACAAAACAGAAGTTCCTGAATTTGTCTACAATGAAGTGTATGCACTGGAAAACAATGAACTACCCTGACTGGAAGTGAGGAATGGGTGACCACTATTTGTCCTACACAGCTTTTTCGTCTTCCTTGCATTGCTGTTTTATGTCAGTACTTGGTGACTTGACCTTCTGTTGCACAACAAGCACTTAAACCAAAAAATGTTTATCCTGTTTCCTTCTTCACCTCATGTAACAGCCACTGACATGGCAATACTGACAGTCAAATTTCAATCGGAGCATTAGGAGCAGCTTATCTTCTGAATGAAACAAAACAAGTACAAACACAGAAGTACACAGAAAGGATTCACTAATCGCCTCTCTTGCAAGGCTCAGTAGACAAACATACAGCGGCAACAGTTGTTTTTAGAAAGTATTTTTTGTTCTTGCAAAGAAGAGTGGAATTGAAGAAGTAAATACTGGAACTAACACTTGAAGTTACAACCAGTTGTCAAACGTACTACAGGTAGATTATCCACTGATGAAAGTCAGTGACTAGATCCCATAATGCTGAGATTCTCCCACTTCATCTCTGGGGCTGTGGTTCCAGAAATGTATGAATTTCTCTGGATTAATTTCTTCAGTCACAAAATCTTGATAACATACCTTCCCTTATATTGTGAGGCTTAATGGATAAACAAGATCCAGTGGACCTACTACATGGGGATTTTCAAAAAGCCCTTGATGAGGTTCCACACCTAAGGTGGTAGAAAAATGAAGTTGTCACAGGATTGGAGGAAAGGTCATTTTATGGATTTGCTAAAAGGTTACAGGATACAAAAGTTACAGCTGTTTAAAAGGCGGGAAGGAAAGAGCACAGCATAAAGGTAATTTTTCAGAATAGAGAACAGTTATCAAGGGGGATTGGTGGGGCCAGTTCTATTCAATATCTTCATCAATGATCTGGGTAAAAGAGTGCCCACACAGTGAGGGCAATACTAAACTTCTCCAGGTAGCTACATGACATATAGAAGGCACATAAAGCCAGAAGCAGCTCACAAAAAGGTGGCAAATAAGCTTCTACATAGATAAGGCAATCCATTCGGGGGAAAAATAATCTGAACCAGGTGTACGTGGTGCTGAATTCACATCTAGCAGCTATCACCTGGGAAAGCAATCTTGGAGTCATGCTTGATGCTTCTCTGAAATCATCTGCTTAGTGTGCAGGGGCAGCCAAAAAAGCAACCAAATGGTACGCATCATCTAGTGAGGTATTGAGAACAAAACAGAAAATACGATTTTGCCACTATTCAGAGCCTTGGCCCACCCCTCTTCTTCAGTTCAGTGCACGGTTCTGGCCTCCAGACGTCCAGAAGAATGTAGTGAAGTTAGAGATGATGTGGAAGAGGTCACCTAAAACGATCAGGGCAGTGGAGCATCTAACTTACCTGAGAAATATAAAAAGATGGGAACTCAGCTTGGAGGCTGAGGAGGATACAGTCAGGTATTTTAAAAGCCACTCAGTATTGCACTAAATTCTGTAATACCAGAACTAGTGGCACTCACTGAAATAAGTAAGAGGTCACTTTAAAAGTGATAGAAGTACTTCTTTACACTGTGAATGGTAACTATCTGTAATCTGTTGCCACAGCACTTATGGAGGCAGATTGTACCAGGAAATTCAAAAGAGAGAAGAAAAATTAATGGCAATATGAATGAATACGAAAGGCTGGGACAAATTCTTTTAGCATCCTTAATCCTATTACAGCTGTTGCTGCCGAACTATGAAGAATGCAAACAGCAGATATTATGTGCTCTTCCTAAGTAACATCTCTTACTGCAAATGTCAGAGAGGAAATGTTGGGGTTGTAGTCTGGCCCAAGAAGGTGTTTTTTATGCCCTTATGTTCCTTTTGTGTGTTCTAAGACAAAAGATGCTGATGTTGCACAGCTGTTATTACAGTATTCTGTCCAGGGTAAAACTACAAAGCAAGTAATTGTTTTTGTGGTTCCTTTTTTTGACTATTAAGGCACACTTTGTCATCTTGCTCATTTTCCATTGTTCTGTGCAAAATTATAGTCAGCGCTATTACTTTTACAGTTATCAAACAAACAGCATGAAAGACTGAGAAATAGCACAACACAAGATAGGTTGACCACAAACCAGATTCTTTTTAAAGGATATGCAAATCAGTGTCAATATGATGATTATGAGCAATTCTAAAACAAGCAGATATTAACAATGTTATATGAAATAACTGATGTGCCTGGTTTTTAGTCCTTCGTTATTATAGAAAACTAATTTTCTTCTTTTCCCCTTTTACAGACTCCACACTGGACTAAACCCACAGTTCGTCCAATATCCAAGTGTTCAGCCGGTTTGGCTTCCATCACAAGAGGCCATTTTGTACACTTACTGATGATTTGAAGTAGTCAAAAAACCATGAATCAGACTTCAAAACTTAGAAAGAATGGTCTAAAGTAGAGTGGACTTCAATTATTTTTGTTTGCCTTCTGTTTTCTGAGCCTGTGTGGCATCTTTTGATCCTATTTCCTCAAGAAAGACGAAGTCCACAAACTTAAGAGTTCTGTTTGTGTTAAGGAAAACTGAAATTGTCATTGCTTTCAGTCAAGAGTTGAGGCCTTAAGAAAAATACCAGATGTTGTAAAATATGGCAAAATTGGAAGTACTGGTAATATTGGAATAGAAATAATGTATGAAACATAGCTGAGTCTCAAGCTTAACTTGGAATTCTGGCCAGAATTTTCATAACTAACAAGTAATCAAACCTAGTTTTCGATTCATTCCTTCATGCAGAGAAAGCAAGCTGTGAAACTTGAGCTTCAGACATCCTCTGAATTTTGTAGCTTTGATTCAAATTTGTTTCCAGCATGATACTGGGAGAGAGGGAAAGAGAAATATTTGACATCAGCTATGAAGGCCAACAGTTTGGATGATCCTCTCATTTGTTAGATGAAATAGGTTCTAGCACTCCTTGTTTGTATGTGTTTCAGTGATTTTTCATGAGTTTTCAGATAATCTAAGGCACTATGTGTTTACTTCCCCTGTCATAGATTCAGGCTTAGTGTCACACTGGATGCTTCTGTAGCTTCACACATCTTCCCAGTGGGTTATCACTTTTCAGTGGCAGTAGTGGGGTGATGAAATTCCTTTCCCTCCTCTTCCACGGGAACCATTACATCATTCCCTGGAAAAGACTCTGTTTCCTGCTCTGGATAGTGCATTGCCAGTTCCTCTTCCATGTTTTCCTGGGCATCAACATTACTTTCACATCCTCTAGCAGCACAGTTCTTGCCACTAGGCACTTCTGAAATGGACCCCACAATAACAGTGTCGGCTTTCATGATGTATATTTTTTCTGAGGAAGGAAAAAAAATAGTGCTGAGCGTAATTAACAATCACAGCTGACACTAGAGGTGGTTCCTTTTCATGCAAAATCTTTATTCAGTACTCAGGTGGGGTTTTTTTCCCCTGTTCTTTTTTTAACCAGAGGCATGCAGATCAAGCCCATCACTGTAAAAACACAGAATTCAATAACTCACTAAAGCTTTTGGAATTCACATATTTTAAGTTGTCTATTCCATTGTTTATTTATAAAGTGCTTTATTTTGAAAACAAAGCACTGAACATACCAAGTGATAAAGAAGGCCTGCACCTTTCGTACTACACTGTCTGGTTTTGGAACACTGTCAATGGAACTCTGGGCATTTTAGATCGAGTAGATCTAGCTCCCATGTGATGAAGTCACTGCACTGTAGCTAGGACTACAGGAGAAAGACAAGTTAGAAAAGTCAGTAAGATATTCACAAAAGTCTGTTAGAAGCAGCAATTAATCGGGATCTAGGGAAGATAGATATGGAGAATCCAAGGCTTATGCTCCTGCTGTTTCGAGATGCAACAATACCTGCGTTAAAAGGAGCCTTTGGGCAAGGATCAGCACTGTACAGAAATTCTGGGTAGTTATCTGGGGTCTTAGGACCAGCAAAGAAATTAATTTCTTTCCAGCAGAGAATCAGCTGGGGTAGGCTTGAACCTTGTGTCCAACTTGTTGACCCTACTCCTTTACCAAATGTAAATAAGGCCTTTACTATGTCTTGGACCACTACATTTTATTCAGAAGGATGCTGCAGATCGGACACTGTAGGTTATTGGTCACAATTGCTTGGAGATATTTGGTATGTTAAGTCAAATCACCAGATTCATCCCAAGTCCATCACTCACAGAAAAAAACAGAAAGGGCATTTAGTAAGGAAAGGTCAGCTCTAGTAATACCAAAAAACCCCCTTCAAATAATATCTCAAAATTGAGTTTGGAAACACTGTCAGAATGTCTCCTGTAGAGTGTGTCTCAGGTAACAGTTCTCCCCCTGGGAGCAGGCTTCCTTGCCTGACTTTATCTCCTACCCTGTGTCATGGTCAAAGACTTTATGGAACATACAGGAGAAACATTTCAAGCTATTACTATGAAACCAAGAGAAGAAAATGATAGCTTCAGACATGTGAAGTAAAACTGTCATTAAGTGTTACAGCATCATTGTCCAGCTGACATATTTTGGATTTCAAATTTCTTCTGCAAATATACATCTTCTGGAATGAAAAAGAGGAAAAGCAGGATTTTTCTGTCAGGTTCAGAAGAGAGTAAGGTAAATGTGAAAGTAAGAAAGCATTATATTCAAATGAACAGATATACCAGAATTTGTGTGTCATAGGTTCCAACCTTTGTTAGAAGCTTTGGACACTTTGCAGTTTACTAATAATCTCAGAATGACATTATGTGACCATGGTTGAAAAATTGAAGAGGCAAGAGGGGAAAAAAAAAAAAAGCAAGACTCACCAATTCGATTATTTGTGTGGTCTCTCACTCGAGAATCGATAGGACAATCTGGGGCATTCCCATTGCTCTGTGTCACGTCAGTCAGACTCAGATCAGGACTATGTGCTTTGTCTGTGCTGGAGACCAAGTTATTGTTGGTTTCCAAAGGGAGGGTTCTGTCGATTAACTCCTTCTCTTCTGGCCCACTGTCAGTACTCAGTATGATCTTCTGCCAATACAAAGAGGAAAGTAGAAGTGGGGTGAATGTAAAAACAACACTGTGAAGATTGCAGTAGGTCTACAGACTACTCCCGTGGCAGTCAGAACAACATCAGGTACTTCAGCACCACTGTCACAGGGAGTAAAAAATTCCAAAGTGTCTGACTGATATAGGAACTTAAGATTCTTTGAATTAGGTTCCTGCATCACTTAAGGCCATATTTGAAAATATAATTTCTAAACTAAATTCACAGATTTTTGATGACGTTTGCAAGAATGTACCTCACTTCCACTGAAATCCAGTTTCTTGGGCCTGCTTGGATGCTTTGGTAAATTCCACTGCCTTGTCCGCAATTTAGGTGCCGATGAGCTTTTGTAAATCCACCTATCTGTCGTTTTGACTTTTTGCCACAAGTCTTATACTGTATGCTCTGCTGCAGAGTCTGCTATCCTGTAATATAGTAGCAGCTGCATTCTGGGGGCTGAAGTTCAGTAGCACCTTTCAGCAAAGGGTATAACATCAGTAAGATAGATAGATGCTGGAGGTAAGAATTTTAAGGGATTTGCTCAGAAAGAACTTTAACAAGATATTTTTCATATTTAGGTGTGAGATAGGTATCAGAGGACAAACCTGTACAGATGTGTAGTCATACAGCGAGTCAAACAGTCAAAACCGAAAATGTATGGTTTAACTTCCTCTTAGATTTTGCAAAGACCTACCATGCTTCTATGGAACAACAAAACCAACCAGAGGTTGAACTGGTTGAACTTCAAAATGGAATTGCCTCAGCAGAACGTCAGGTAGGAGAAACAAGCTCAGACTATTATGTGAAGAGTTAATTACAAACAGTCCTTTAAAAGAGGAGCCAGAACCTGAGAGAGGCTCCGGGTCCTGCATCACAAATTTCTGATTGTTCCTAGCTCTGTTTCCACAAGGTTGGAAAAGAAAAATAAAAACATAGTAAGACTCTGAAATGTGCAGTTTAAAACTCTTGCTCATCTCTGACTCATTATACAAGCAAGAGTGGAAGCTCCCCATAATTCAGGAATGAGCAATGATACACTGAAATTATGATAGCTGATTGCAATCAGATTTATTAAAATAAGTAGTATCTTGTATGTGTGCAGATGTACAACACTGAAAACAAAACTGATTTTTAAAAAAAGGGAAGAGTCTAAAGAGTGTTTTAGGAGATATAGACATCTAAAGATAACAAGCCTAATAAACTGAGAAGACTCAGAGGATGAAAGTTGCTGTAGTTTCACTGAAAGTGGGGGAACCAAACAGAGCTGCAATGATTTCAGCAGCTGAGGAACTGCTTTCTGTTGTGACCATATTGACTGATGTTTGTCTTGTTCATCTGCAAACTACACTGTTAAACCAGAAGCTGGTCTTGCTGGAGAGTCTTCCAGACAAACAACACCCACTGTGTACCCATATTACAGTCATGCTAAATCCTACAAAGAGGGAAGGTGACATGGAGGGAGACAGAAGAAGAGTACAAATCCCGCTTGTGTGACTGGAGCAGTAAGGTAAAATGGGACTGACAAAGCTCTCCCAGAAGGTAGAAAAGGCATGTTCATCCTGTGATTTTGGATCTTGTCCCATAGAATGCAACATGAATGGCATAAGACCAAACCAAATACTCCCTTCACAAGCAAGATTGGCAGCATCACATTATTTAATGCCACATTAAACATAGCCCAAGACATGAAAGTAGCAAGTTCTAGTACATCTCATTGCTGCACCTAGAGGCTCACATGTTGTAGAGGCAAGTCCAAACAAAAAGGCTGGCACTCTTTAACAGGACATTTAAAAATATCATTATTTACATTGGAATGCAAAGTGATCTGGTTTGGATTATTGTTCACACTTACTGCACATTTGTTCACTAGATCAGAACCTGCAATAGAAAGAGGAAAAATTGTCAGAAGAAACTTCACAGCAACAACAAGAATGTTAATACTTGCTCTGAAAGATCACCTAGCCATGTGTCCTAAACTACTCTACTGCCCAACCCTCCTGCATGCTTTCTTTACCACGGAGGGCACACTTACATGACGTGGCTGAGGTGAACCAGCAACATGTTGCTGCCAAAACTGTGAGATCCTGCTCTCCCCAGAGCCCTTTGTGGCCATCCCTATCGCTCTCCCCACACCACAACTGGTATTAATCTAATGAAACGATGAACTGATTAAACTTTCTAGATAAGCAGAAGCCAGGCTTATTAAAAAAAAAAAAAAAGTTAATAACTTTGTACTGGATTAACAAGTTGGATCAATTCATCGTGTGGTCAGGTGAATATTAAGGGGATGGGATTTTATGCAAGAATAGAGGAAGGGAACACTGGGGAAAGAAGAGAGGTGAGAACGAGGGAGTGTACAGCATCCTTCTGTAGTACCATGAAGCTAGACAGACTCAGGCCCACCATCTAATCTCACCCTGACATGCAGCCACCTTTATTTACAATGCATCAGCTCTGCAATGCTGCACAGTAACAGTTTCTATTGTGTAAGGCAAGTGAGGAAGTAAAAATTCCATTTGGAGAAAACTAAGCTGCACACAAGAGCTTTTAAACCATATTCCTAAATAAATGAGTATAAAAAGCTCTAATGTGTGGTGATTAGGAGAATCTAACATAACAGAAGAGAATAGATCAGTCAATGGAAATGGACGTGCTGAGAGGGGATTAGTTAATTGGGCAAAATGTGTGTACTCTAGGGGATCTGCACGGGTTGCTATGGCTAACACCCACTTTTTTTGGAACACGTCTCCCACACTTGAGTGCCCAGAAATGAACTGGGCGCTTTTCCAGCAAAGCCTCCCTGCACTGACAGATCGTCCAGGCATACAGGTGCCATGGGAAGAACGTGCCATCTAGTGGCTTGTCACAGCCAGGTGTCACCTGCCTGCGCAGGACAGCCAGGACTGCCCTTCAGCATCTCAGCAGAGACGTACATTTGACATGAAAAAGTTCCATGTTTTAAATTAAAATTCCATATAATAAAGTTCCATATTTAAACTATCCACTTATTCTTTAGACGCATGGATTACAACTCCTGGCCATCAGTCACTCACCTTGAGATTTGAGTCCGGATTTGTGCGAAGTGACAGAATGCAGATGTGCTGATAAAAGAAACCATTCATTTAGCAAAACTCATCATGGAGCGTGCAGGCTCTAACAGCTTTACCACACCCACAGATTTACAACCAACCTACAAAGTGCTCATCCTGCTTTCTATAAAAGACGGAATGTGGTTCCACAGACACACCCCATGTATAACTCTATTGAGAGTCACTACCAGTAAAAATCACTCTTCCTCTCATGCTCAAAGTCCAACCCCATTCCTGGAACAAACAAATACTCACAAAACACTTCAGGTATCATTTAATATTAGTGTCTGTGCTGAGAAAAGAAACCACTGGTTACCCTTTCCCCACCCAGCCTGTAGCATCTTCCTCCATAAGTTCTCAGCTGCTTCAATCTTTCTCTCATGTTCTCCAACATGCTGCATCAACAGTTTGCCTAGAACCCTTATTTGCCTTCACCAGGCAGTAGTGAACATTCTCTACCCCAATGACCTCCAAAAATTTTGGGATATTTGAGTTCCCAGTTGGCATATACTTGGAGATCGAACAGCATGCTATGTATTATAGCTTTAAAAACTCACGCTTTCCTTTGAGGATGAGGATCCGCTTCTTGCAAACCTTCCATTTCCAAAATAACAGCATGCCCACAAGTAGCACTATCACAGAGAGAACCACTCCCCAAAGAACTACACCTATAGCACAGAAAGGGAAAGGGAGTACAGGAAAGGCCAAGAAAAGGCAGAGGGGAAACTTTTAGTAGATCTATGTGTTTGGACATAGATCCATGGACATCATTTCACAAGTTGTAGGGGATTTGCAGGAAGATCCCACATAAAAATTGCATTTACCCAAGATATATCCAAATAAAACATGCTAGACAGAGTAAATGCTTTATCTTTGTTACCTCCCGTTGTCATCTCCCCCTTGGCCGAGGTGGGAAAAGTGCCAGTCAGAGCTTTCTCCTCAGGAGTGGAACTGGGGTTTTCAGTTGTTGTGGCACTTAAGAGGATACTAGCAATGGTCACGAGGTTCTCGTGAAACCTCCTTGAGTCCGAGTTGTTTGTTTCACTGCTGAATCTCATGGACAAAGTGCTTGGGCTGAGGTAGGTGGGCAACTGGTCCAGGCAAACCTGATCATGTGTGGCATTTCCTTCACTTAGTGCCACTTTGTTTAACTTGGCACAGCTGGGGAATGAAAGAGAACAGTGTATCAGGGCTACAGGAAACTGCCATGGTACATGGTAGGAGTATTTTTCATGTGACAAACATCCCTTTGGTCATTTTTGTACCACTTGCATTTATTGCTTTCAGTGAAAAAGTCTAAACTTCTTCTCACCCCTGTGGCGTTAATTCTTGACCTGGATGCAAACCTGATACTCAGACGTGTGTACAATTTGGTAAAATAAAACTAAAACTGAGGCAAGAGGGATTCCTTCCTTCCTTCCTTCCTCCAGTACAGAGCTGTGCCACAGGTACAGAGGCCTTCTAAACTCTGCATGGAGGCTCAAAGTTATCCCATTGCCTCTAAGATAAATTTGTATACCCTGTACCAGAAATGACAGGAGTCCCTTTTCATTATTAACTTTAATTAATTAGTTAGTCACTTTAAAGAACTATGGACTTACTTTGTGTGGGGCTTGCAGATGTCAGTGCTGGAGTTTTGATCAGAGAAGGTCCCAGAAGGGCACTCTTCACAAGTAACATCATTTGTTGAGGTGCCTGAATAAAAATAATGACTGAGGACCAACCAAACAAAATGCATCAGGTCCAGGCCTATGGCCACGATCAGGAAAGGTAAACTAGACAGGTAGGAATTCCTACCTCTGACTTTGACTCCAAAACCAGGTTTGCAAACAGTGTGCTGCTGGCATCGCATGCAGGTGTTCAGAACAGGGGTTTGACAGAACAGGCCTGGCCGGCACTCACACACGCGGCTAGAATTGAAGGAGCAGGGCTCCTTCTCCACAAGGTCGGATTCTGTGGGGAAGAAACAGATGTGGTAACAAAGGATCACCCTGCAAGGAAAACGTAAAGCAGGGGCCAGAGCTGAGCAACATCAGTTCAAAGGCTCAGGAAACAGAACAAGCTGCTGGCACTCTTCATGATGGCAACTTAAGTCATGAATAATTGGAGAAGCCTGTAGGCAATGGCTTGTAATATAAGACAGAAACAGAAATCAGACTTGGGCAGCACTGGATGAGAGAAGTTTTTGGTAGTCCCAGGTCACACAGGAAGTGATACTAATTATGTGCAAGGTAGCATTCTGTTCTCTAAATCAGTAACCAAGGATGGATAATTTTGCTGCTGGAAATTCTAAACGAATAAAATATAAATAAAGCGTAAAGAGAGAATATAACTGAGAGGTAAGTGTGAGGGCAAGCAAACCTTTTGCACATGATACACAAGCATCACATTGTGGCTTTTGGAATGCTTCATTCACATATTGTTCAGGTCCACATCTCATACAGTCTTCATCTGGGTCCCTAGGACACGCTTTCTTTTTAACATAGCCTGGAGAAAGAAACACAAAATATGCAGATACCTGTCTCACAGGAGACAACCATCCTGAAGTATTCTTGTATGCTCTTTTACCTGTTAGACACACTACCACAGTCTTCTCTTTGTACCTGTCATTTGTGTCTCTAGCATAAATTTTTGTCTTTCCCTTTCAAGTGTGAAGGGATCACAGCTGTCCTGTTACAACACCACCATGCATGGCATCACAGTCAGTTGGGATTGCTGCAGAATGGGCACACGGGCACAATAGGCATTTGCTGACAGTTAGAAAGAAAAGACTGCCAAGTCTGCAACGAGGGCAATATTGTCCTGCCATTACTAAGTTCGCAGGCAATTGTTTTTCATTTTCTTCTTGACTATAGCAACTGAGTCTTGATATTTTGCTACCTAAGGCATAGCTTTTCCTTTCAAAAGCTGCAAGAATTGCCTAGGTGCACATGGATTCATGCAGGGATGACCCCATCTCCCATGTTCACAATGGGAGGTTACGAGATGGTACTTCTTGAGCTGTGTCTTATATATCCCTAACAGGTTTGCAGTAGGGTGCTTTCTGAGCAGTCCTACTAGTTTTACAGTTGCCTTGACGGTTATGGTTTAATGGTTTCATTTTTCAATTGTTTTCCTTTAAACAAATCAGATTACCCATGTATGTCTTTCTGATGCTGGATGTATATGCAATACACTTGCTCTGCTCAACACTTCCAACTCCCCTGGACTCCGTGCTCCCAGTTTGCAAGCACACTACCCTGGACCTCACAGACCTTCTGTGTATATGCATCATGTATGAAGTTGAGCAGCTGGCTGAATTAGAAGACCTCTGCAGGTCTTTGTCAAACTTAAACTATTCCGTGACTCTATATTTATGTCTGGTAATCATTTCCTAGTGACTAGTTTTTAAAAGCATCCATCTCGTAAGCCAGGTACAATAACCAGCTAGGAGTATGGGAAAGGCTGGGACAGAAGCATTCCTAATGTTTCAGCTCCTGAAGCAACAGATGAGGTATTCTACCACTGGCCATAGTGCCAAAGATATTAGAAGGCACAGTGGTCAGCTGTGACATTGTGGCCTTGCCAAAAGGTGGAAATAACTACCAGAAGGCAGTTGCAGAAGCAAAAGGGAAAGCTAAAGCAGCGACATAAAGATTGGAAGAGTTGAATGTTTCACAGATGGAAAATAGGAGAGAAACGAATCCCAGTTTCAACATCCAGCCTGCAATACCCAGTCAGAAAGAGTTAATCACAGGGAGGGGGAAGCTGGCAGGGAAATAACTCACCTACTATGCATTTTGCCAAGCATGATGTAGGAGTGCAGGTAAAAACAGCTGTGCTATATTTGGCCCACTAAATACCACCAGACAAGCCTGAACCACATCACTCCCACCTCCTCAAAACTACTCATCTGAGACTATTCTTTTCAAGGTGAGGGCTGACTGCTGAATCTCAGCACTCAAGCTACACGCACGTGTACCCGCACATGTGTGTCATTTTGCCCTTCCTCCCCCAAGGACCCAAAAGCTTTAACTTCAGTTGAGATTTCCTGTACACATGGGTCCCTCCCTTGGGGGATGTGTGCCCCAGGTGCAGTAGCTTTGAAGCTTGCCTAACAGTGTCTTCTGGTGCTGTTCTCCACTGATTGTGTTCATAGCTCAACAACCAGATAAAAGCCTGAGCAGTAGGAATACCAGCTGCAACCACCTGTACAGAAAAATGTGCTGAAAGTAAGTAGATTAAATAAGTGGTTTAAGTGTATTATTTTATACGTGCATTCATTCACTCCTGAGGATTTGCTGTTAACGGTGGGTGAGAAATTATCTTGAGCATTGACTGCAGCACTATCTTGTGGAGTGGGATATCTGATTTAGAGTCTAAAACAAACAAAAAAACCAAACCAAAACAAAAACCCACCCAAACAAAGAAGGTAAAAACCAAACAGAATAAACAGAAATGAAGCGGAATACCAACTTCTGCATAACATGAGCTGTTCTAGCACATACCATTATTTTCCGCGAAACTCTGTGCCTCCCCTTGACAGGAGGGAAATATTTTGTTCTGTGATGACAGAAAGAAAATATTCTTCTAGTATCCCAGGTATGAAGTCTCATTTTACCTTGCACAAGAATTAAGTACATGAGAAGAGATGGGGAAACTGTAGAACTTGATAGAATGATCTTTGGAGGTTTAGTTTGAAGTCTATCTTGAAATTGAACTCGAAAATAACTGAAAGAGAGGATGACTTGCATGTGGGTCAGTGTGCTCAGACTGAAAGCTGTACATCTGTGGGCTGAAACGCTAAGGAATGTAAAGTCAGGCTGCATCAAGGGTTTGAGATGCTCCACTTTGATTAAGTAGAATTTTAGAAAAGCTTCTCTTTCTTTGCAGTGAGCAGTTGAGTTAGTAGCAGATATGAACAGGTTATCGCTTGAAGGAGTAGTGGAAGATTAAAATGAAAAAGGATTCTTACAAGTTTCTGTTGCAAAGGAGGCCCTGGAGGATGTGAAGAGATGTCCAACGTGGCAACAAAATGAGTTTCAGAAATAAGCAGAGGTGAAATGATTGAAGCTGGTGGCTCATTTCAGCCAGATATAAATCAGATCTTTGCTTTTCACAAGACCTCACTACGACATCTGTCATTATGGGAGCTTTTGCAAAGTATGGTTTTGAAAGAGAGAAGAACTTTTCTTGGGGCTGTCTCAGAGTCAGATCCCCACCCCTTTTCTTTTACAGGAGCAGTTTCTCCATCCCTTGGTCTTGTTTACTTATACAACCTCTGAATGATTCTAGTGGTGTGGCCAGCAGTACAAGACGTCCCAGCAGGAACCCTGATGTAACTGCATGCAAATTCTAGCAATCAGGTGTTAAACCCCTCTTTATTATTAGAGCACAAATGAATGTCAAAAATTTCCTTTCAAAAAAAAAAAAAAAAAAAGAAAACATTTCTATAAGAAGAGATTGATGACAGTGAAGTACCATGAAATGCCCCACCCACCACGGGGCTTTTTGGCCAACAGGGGGAGTTTGAGACATTTCCAGAAGTCTTGTCTCACCAAGGTGTTTCCTGCTTCTGACCTCATGTGCCTCTGAGTCACAACTAGCTTTGTGCAAAGCCCACTGTGTCCCCTGACAAGGGGCTGTTCCCTTTCTCATGTGAGACGCTTTCTAAACTCTTTTGACTATGAGGATAATGACAGATTTTCCACACCTTCGTTTTATATTTTTTCTTTCTAATCAGAAACTTATTTAGCCTAATTTCACTGTGCTATTTCACACTCCGAGGCAAGTTGAAATGAATTCTTAGACCTGCCTACTTGCTACTTTGAAGTGTCAAGTCAACTGATAAAAAACACATAAAAAAGTCTAGCAAGTTACCTTGTTTGTAAGTTACAGATTGTTTGCATGCTGACTGAACAGAGGCAGGGCAGTGGGGAACAAGTTCACATCTGGATCCACTCTAGACAGCGATTCATGAAACTGTACTTTTCTCCAGGGACAAAATGCAATTCTGCAGGTATACCTGGTTCCCACCTATCTCTGCGAGAAAGGCTCCATGTTAATTTGACTGAATTACAAACATACTGACCTGAGGGACACTGGTAACAGCAGCTTCGTGAAGTTTCATCATAAAACCAATTCTCAAGTGTATCACAGAATTGAGATGGGGTTAATGATGTCTAGAAATTGAAACAGAAAAAAGACACAATTAGAAAACGATTAGTTCTGTATTAGAGCAGATCCCAGTATCTGTCTCAAGTGATGGTAGTTGCAGATGGTAAGGAAAAGCCTACAGCTTTTTGAAAGTTCAAGTATCCTCAAAGCAACTAAACAACTGTTGCCCATATGCTTAAGCAAAGATTGCAATAATCAGTGTATTTAGCAACAATTCAGTATATATCTTCACTCAGCAGGCTCTTTTATCTGAAAGTCATTTAAACCTAGGAATGGAAGACCGTAGCCCAACCTGTGTATCAAGCATTTCAGCGCTCAGAAACTAACTCCTTGTTTCATACAATAAAAAGGGTAGTGGCATTGCTCTACAAAAATGTTTTTCAGCCAATGCTCCAAACACCCTTTGAAACCTAGCTGCAGGATCACTAAGAAATTAGTCTCTATCTCCTTTAGAAATCTTGTAGCAGTTAGCAAGTAAAACCAAAAGGCTAAAAATCACTGTCCTGAAATGATGCCATGTTAATTTGAGATAAGGATTTTTTAGAAAATAAAATAAAAATCCCTAACATCTGTAACAGATTTCCAGCTCTGTGTGCACTGGAATAAGAGGGGGTGTCATAGACAGCATCATCTAAATCTAGCTAGATTGGCTGTAATCGACAAATATAATTGTTTGCAGCAAATAAGTTATTTATGCAGTCATAATGCTTGAATTTAGTGACCTAAAGATGTGTTTATTAAAACCCAATAAATTGTTTCACTTATCAGCAACAAATCCTACACTGACAGCAAGAGGTTTTTGCCTTGAAAAGAATACTACAAATATTCATACAATGAAGCCCTTATTCAAATAACTAATCCCATTTCAGTTGTGAGTGAAGGTTTCCAGGACCAACCTTTGGTTTGACCACATAACTGATACTTGTTTAGCTAAAAAAACCCCACACAATAGTTCTAATATTAGCTTAGTAAATGAGACTCAGCTGTGAACTGTATCAAGAAGCATATAATAAGACTTCATTTTTATATGGCAGGGCCACTACATGCTCTGGGAAATTACACTGCTACAAGTTTTCTGATGAGAAAATCTAATTTAAAAAATTTGGCATCTCCCTTAATAATCCCCTAAAAATATTGTTATCTGAATTTCATTTTCAGTATTTGCTAGAAGGTATAAATGGCTTTTTTTTGTAAAGACTCAATCAGCAGATTCCCCAGAGATTTTCCCACATGATACTGGTAGAGCAATTAAACATTTCAGAAAGCTTACATCTCACTTTCTGCGGATGAATTTCCCATTGCCTTCGAAATAATACCTACTGTCTCCTACCGCCTTTGTATGCAGTGCAGAATCTTACTACCTAATTCCACAGCTGTATTCTCCTGTTTAATACACTGTTCTTTTCACCACAGGAGCATAAAACACAGAAGTTATTTAACTTGCCCCAGGTTACATCAGAAAACGGGAACTTTCAGTCAAGCAGGAAATTAACAAAAGGACAAGAAATAGAAACATATTGAAAGCATTAAATTTCATCGAGCTCCAGTAATAGAACTGAGAAATCCTGCCTGACACATTTCTGCACTAACCACTGGGCTACACAGCCTCCCTATAGAGCATTTTTTCTAGTTTACTCTATAGACAAAATAGCAGATATGTGCTTGCTCAGCCTGACTCAAATCAAATTTACAAATGTGCACCCTGTATTTTTCTTTTCTGAACAGGAAGCCCTAGCCTGTAGGAAAAGGAAGTGGAATCTCCTTGCATCTGTGTGGAGAAGCACCCTGGTTAGCCAGCCACTCTAAGACTAAATTGAATAACAGGAAATGACACGAGACCAGTCACCAGACAAAGGGTCATTCAGGAGTCACTTCAGTGATATGAAGCGAATTAACTAGTTTTATAAAGAAAATTTAAGAAACAACAGCATCCTGGCTAATTAACTAAAATCCAGAAAAACTGCATCAGTTTCTCCGTAAGAGCTATGGGAAGTCACCACAAAAGCCTGATCTTCTCCTCCTGGTTCTCCTGGGCAACCAACTCTGGCTGCAAATGATGTTGAATTTTAAATTGGGATGGGAACAAAATTCTTGAGTGATTTATGCAGCACATAAGCTTACAGCTTAATTAAATGTCCCATTTCGGATTTAAATAAAGGAATAGCATCTGTGTAAAAGTGTGAGGGAAGGGCTGCTTTTTAAAAAGTTACCTTGTCTAAAATACTGAAATCAGGAGTTTAAGATTAGATTCTGCTCTTAGTTACTGCAATGCAAATTCTGATTATGAATTTGACCTGATACTAGTGCTGTGATAAATTACTGCATGAACTATGCATACATACTATACAAATTATGAAAATATACATACAAAAGAGAGTACTCAACCCTTTTTTTTTTTTTCCTTTCCACGAGAGGGCAGCTATATACTACAACCACCTACGTAATACATGACACCCACAGCTTCACAACAAATGCTGCTTTCAAGTATCCAGTTATGCACAGCTTTGTAGCCACGTTTACTGTTTACTGAGCCAAGTCCAAGGTGCTCTGATGTAAAAAGAAGTCATTTTAACAAATCATGATGAATTTCTATGGCTGAGAAACCACCTTCTGAAGACCCCACCACTTCTAATTGGTAGCTATCTGCAAACTGTCTTTAAGAGTTGTCATCTGCTCAGTAGAGGTGTTTCATAAGTATGAAAGTTATTATAGATCGTTCTAGTGATAAATAATGTACATATCAATGCCCAGCATCAGTCGTCATCTCCCCATTCTTGTCATTTTTTCCCCTCTAAATCCTAAAGCTGTTTGATTTCTGATGTGACCTGTAACAGCAATGCAATGATGCAAAGTTCTGCTCTTAAACCAAGCAGAAAGGTTGGCCCTTTGTAGACAGCATACTTTAAGGTATGGACCTGGGTATAAACCAAGCCCCCATATCTCTAGCACTTCAGGGTTAAAAGCCCAAAATAAATTACATAAGCAAAACTGGCAGCGTGGAAAGGCAAGTGTCACTAAAAGTTATATAGGCTCTGCTTCTAACTTATGCAAGGTGTTTTGTAAGCTAAATTTCAAGTTTTTATGCATCTGGAATAAAAAAATCTTGCACTAAGAACCCACCAAAACTTCCATAAATTCTTGGGGGAGTGAAACTAATTGGTGCCTGAACGCAAAAAGAACATGCCTTGAAGAAATGGCAGAGGTGAAGGTCTCAAAATGTTTTAAGTCCTCCATTAAATTATGGTGCAAACTCATCTTCTGCAGAGGTTTGATTAGGCCACTTATGGGAAAAGGGTGAAGGAAAGTCAGTCATACAAGGATAACGTAATTTTCATTTTTCTGTCTCTGTGTAATGAATATCAGGGTAATAAATTAACTAAAACAAAAGATACCCAGACAAAAATATGAAGTGAAAAGGGAACAAAACCATGCATTATTAGTGGGTAGCAATAGGCCTGAACTGAGGTAACTTACCCACTCAATGACTGAACATGTGAATTACCTCAGTTTCACCACCTGTAACTACTCTTCCCACATGTAAAATACCACCTCTGACATCTCATGTACAATTAGAGAAATTAGGGTGCAAGTTTGCAATAAAATATTGGCTTGTTTGATCTTTCATTTTGATGAGCTCAGTGTTTCTAATTAGGAAGAGATCACTGAAAACAATTCATCAAGAAACACAGCAAATTCTAGATTTCATATTTTCTAGTCCCACTCCCTTCATGACTCTGCGTTTATGGAAAGATACCTTATGCATTTTCTGGATTTGACCATCATCTTAGGTCTCTGTGTGCAAGAAGACTCCAAGTAATATGATTGATATGTTTGGGGTTTTTGTTCCTCAGCTGTTGTCTAGATTTCTGCTGTTAAAAAGGAGTAGCCATCAGCCATCAAATCCATTCAACTTTGGTGGTAGCACCAGGGAACCCCAGATAGGCTCTGTAAGGGCATGCAGGACATATTGTCACTCCCGTCCCACTGGGTCCTCAACTTTAGATTTGCTTGCTTTTACCAAATCTCGTCCAAACTGTTCCCAATGGTGCTGTAAACACTTCTTATCCTGCCAACACTTGCAGCTCAATTGCTAAGGGAAGGACAACTGCTACCAGGACAGGTCAGTTTGCTACAGCGGAACTTACAGTTTACGTTCTCTCTAGCTTTTCCAGTGAAACATAAAAGCATCTTCCCACTCAAAAACTTGGATAAGCAGTTTGCTCAGAACATCACATGCTGTTTGTAATCAAAACAGAGATGGGAAAAGCTAGTCGTCTTCTAACACTGTGGCTACAAAGGAATCTGATGAGAGCACAGAATGATTCTGTTTAGATGAGGGAAATTCTGAGAAAAATTCCCACCAACAGTAGCAGCATTGATCTCCCCAGCACAGAAACACACTGTTCTGAGCTCCATAGACCTGTTTTGAGCTGCGTTACCAACGGCTGCAACTGTGGAAGCCTGCTATGTACCGGGTTTGCGGTATTGCGACTGAGATGATGGTAGCCAACAGTGGAAGTTTCAAAGAAAATGTCCCTCTTGTCAAGCCTTAATCAGAACAAGGATCACCCATAAGAAGAGAGGGAATCACAAGGGCAGTGAAAGAAAAAGGAAAAATTAATGTAAAAAGGGATAATTTATCATATGAGGGCTCAAGAATACAGCAGAATGGAAAAGCATATGTGCTCTTACTGCTCTCATTGCCAACAAAAACCTCAGTGTTAAGACATTTCTAATATATTTCTGGTTGTGAGTGCTTGGACAAAACCAAGCATCATAAAATACTAAATAAGACACATAAGATTTAACTACAAAATAGTGAAAGTCTTCTGCCTTAGACTTTTATCCCATTTGTTAGTATGAGCTTAAGTCAAAGTGTAATATTTTAATACGTTCTAGGATGACAGTGGAAATGTAACCCTGTCTCAGAAAAAAATATGAACTTAATTACTTTGACTCAGGATTGTGTGAATAATAAAACTAATTTTTCCAGAGCAAAACCAGTTTATTTAAATTAAGACTCTTTGTTAGGCAGAAGCTGAAGGTTAAGGTTTGACTTAGCAGGTCCTAGTTGCTCATAAATAGCTCTTGAAATGAAAGGAAGATAGAGCAAAGGAGACAGAAAAAAGTTTCAGCCTCACATTTCAAAACCTCAACACTATCACCTTCTTACAAAAAAACACCAGCTGTGAGTGGTGGGGTGGGGTGGGGGGGTTCACCTTCTTCATTCCATGGTGCCTGTGTGTAGAGGCCTACAAAAAAGAAAGGGCTAAGAAATTCTTCACTTACAGTGTTGGCCATTTCTCCTGGCTCCAGTATGCTTACAGAGATTGTCAATTAGCCAGTGAGAGAAGATTCACTTCATCATTTTTGTCCCTTTGTCCCTTACTACTACTTTTTTAGGGAAGGATTTGTGTGTAAGAACTTGCACTTCTGCCCCATTCCCTCCTTTTCTTCCTAGAATGCCTAGAAACACTGAAGACTGTGGTATAATCCATACTCAGCAGCAACTAGAATGTGGCTTTGCTTCATCAAGGAAATCACCAATAAGTTTTACAGAACAAACTCATCATCTCTGCAAGGCGCAGAATGAAATGCGGTAACCTCAAAATCCTGTTTAATTAACATTCGGAGTATTTTTCATCTTTTGACTGTCCCTCCTCCTTATCCAGTGTTGTCTGAATCTCAAGACAGACAGAAACAGAACTCAGGTTCTGCCAGGGAAATTAAAATTTCTAGTACAATTTCACTTTTTAAGGCATCATTTCCCAGTATTTCCTGAAGAGAAGGAGATGTACATTTCCCTGTCCCCTCTCCAAAAGATAATCCAGTCTCAATGAAGAAATATCAATTTTATGCCAAGGACATATAGTCCATTAGTACTTAGAGTTCTGTTCATTAATATGTATTATAAAAAAACCTTTAAAATTCAAGGAAGATCACAGAAGTATTGGTGAGTAGGGGCGAGGAATCCAACTGTGGAGGACAGTAGGTCTTTGTCTTTCTCTCTGCTTCTGAGGAAACTCTGAAAGGATGGGGCTGTACTAATAATGGATTAGCGAAGAGGGAATATGTCTCTTACAGCTGTGCTAATCCTGTGGCTCTTTGCCATCCAAGGGTGCAATCCCACTTCCCCTCTCTTGCCTGTACCCACATTTTCCTTCCCATCTAACTCCTTGATTATTTAAGACAGAGTAATTGTGTTTCCAGAGGATGACTCAGTTCTAGGAGTTCATTTGACTGAAAACTCTGCTTTCTGAATTTGTGAAGTTGGTTTTCAGGGGGTCAGTGCACTGAAACAACTCACCCTGTGGCTGGACAGTCCCTTGCACTAAATTCAGTGCAAGAAAGTTGGTGGCACTGTGTAGCCAGGAGCAGGGCCCCCTCTTTGTGGGACAGGTCTCTGCTGACGGGCACAGCTGTAATGGGAAACCTCACAGACATTATTTCTGCATCTGTATACCTTATCAGAATTGAGTTGATCTGGACTGGGCATGAGACACGATGCACAGTTGATACTGCTTTATGCCAGCTGTAGAGGAACAGATAAGTATTTGAACTATTTCTTTTTTCAAAGCATTGGAGATCAAGGCACAATTAAATAAAGCAAACATATTTGATACAAAGCATTGGGGTTTTTCAGTGCTTGCTTTTGAGAATTTGTTTTAGAAAATAGGCTTTTTGTAGCTCTTCTCACTTTCTGCACATTTGCTATTTCAATTTAAATAATTGCAGTTGTAAAGATGTTGCTGAATTCAGTGGGCTACTCTGCAATTCAGTCAGTACAAGGTTTGACTCATTTAATTATGGTCTTTTGAGCTCAGAGAGAAAATGTGATGGTGAGGCAGAGTAAGAAATCAGCTTGCTACAAATGAGCTGTAAGTCAGGAAGAAACCATATTACGGTAAAAAAAAAAATCTTCTACCAGCATTGGCTATTCTAGAACTGACTAATAGTGTAGCAAAACAGTTGACTCCCTTTCAAGCTTCTATCCAAATTCTGACAGTACAAATAAAGATGATAATCTAAGACTTCAAGTAGTCAAGCTTCAACTGCTTGATAGTAAAGACAGTATTAACAAATGAGAGTTAGCTGAATATTAAAACAAACAAACCCCAAATTGTGAACCCAAGTGAGGTAGAATATGGTTTAAAATATGACTGATAATTGTGACTTGCTCACATTAAACAGTACCACTTGTACTCCAGTGGCAGGAAAAGCAAAGGTTGATGTGATAGAGGCAATACAGAAAGACAGTGAAAACCCAGTTGCTTATCCCAGCAAGACCTACATATTTATTCTGGGTAACTGATGATTTTTCAGTGAGTCTGAATGTTGACAATAAGTATCAGAAAAACAAATTTTCTCTCTGCGCCTTTCATTCTGTGAACAAATCACCAAAAGTGATGTCAAATAGCAAAAATACCATCTTTTTTTCTACTGCCTTTCTCCTAAAGCAGTTTGCATTCAGCAGACTGGGCAAGCTTACCTGAATGCCCTCCTAAGCATTCAGGTGGGTAAGGACTACAGACTCCAGTCCTATAGAAGAACAGTGATCTTTCTATGTTTCAGGAAGGAGACAGTGGCAGGACAGATAACCATAGCAAACAGAGCAAACTTGCAATGTGGGAGGGGAATTTACAGCTAAAGACACAAGGGCAAACTCCTACTCTTGTACCAAAAGAGCCAGGAGGATCTTTTTCAAATATCTATGAAGAGGATGCAGGAGTTGGTTATTTTCAAAGATCTAATCAGAGTCAGTTACTTGTAAAAAATTTCCTGAGAGCCCAAGTGATGTGCTATATCATTCAGTTGCAATGTATAGACAGGTGTCTTGGGCTAATCCATGCTCGTATTTCCACTGCAAGGGAAAATGGCCAGTTTCAGGATCCAACACAACGTGCAGTTATTCACCTACTTGAATTTACCTATGCAAAGAGCCTCTGCAAGTGACCTTTTTTTTTTTTTTTTTAATGTGCGTGCATAAGTGTCAGCCAGGGAAATCACCTGGATTTATGCCAGGTGCTGAGGGCTCGTTGCCACGTGATCCACTAGGGAGAGGAGTGAGTGGCAGGGGAGGCGGGGAGCAAACCCACAAGAGGCAATACAATGTGAGCAGGGACCTAGCTTGCATCTACAGCATCAACTGAGTGCAACTAGAGGGCTATGTCTATTTTAAGTCAACTTGACACAGAAATAATAGCCTATTCATGAGAAAGTCAGTGTCAGAGGGGTGGGTGGTTATGAAGAGGAAGGTATTTTATTGTTTTGTTTGCCTTTACATCTTTCAGTTTTCCAGCCCTGACTCACTTGAGCAGAGTGAGCAGAAGCCCTCTGGACCAAGCTCCACAATGAATACACCTGTCACAGAGCACCTGGCCATCCAGGTGAAAATAAAAGCCACTCACACAAACAAATGAGAATGTCCCCCCACCCCTATCAAATCTTTCCTCATTCCCTAGCTGTGATGTGCCTGGGGGTGCAGCAACACTAGCCATGCCAACAAAAAGATGCAGATCATAATTTGTATTCCCTGCCCCTACCTGCAAAGTTCCCAGAGAGGGCAAACTCTCCTGGCTGCTCTGCTTTATAGCTTTATCTCCTGACAGTTCTGCTTTATACCTTTATCACACTGTGTTGCACAAAGCTTGTTTCTGTGGACGCCCACTACCCAGCACCCAGCCTGTGGGCAGGATAGCCCTGCAGCCTGGGGTGCCCCCAGACCTCTCCAGGCTCCTGCATCCTGAGGGGCTGCAGGATCCTGGTGCCACCCTGCCTTACCTGCGGGGCTGTCTGGATATCCTGGAGAAGCAGCAGCAGCCACAGTCCTTGTGCCAGGCTGCAGGCAGCCATCTGCAGTGGTGTTAAATCTCCCTAGCTCCCAGCATCGCAGGTTAGACAGCCAGGTTGCTCCTCCTGGAGGCTGAGATCTGCCCAGGGTCCAGCCCAGTCTTGCTTCGTGTCTGTTCATTCAGTCCAGAGCCATTCCAGCTGTTCAAGACAAGCAGGAGACAGGCTTTGAGACTCCAGCAAGCTGAGAAAACAATTTAGAAGGAAGGGGGGGGGGGGCTGTTCAAAAAAGAAAAGTAAAAAAAGAACAAAACAAAACCACGTCAATCACTAGTCCCGGAGCTGTCGGGTTTCTGTGAGTCGGTTGCATGCATCAAGGTTGTCACCCGAAGTACACAGTTGGCTGTGCAGAAACGCAGGCTCCTGAGTCATCTAGGCTGCCCTCAGAGAGCACTTCGCTACCTCAAAGCTTCAGCCAGGCATGAGTCCAAGCCCTGCCCCGTCCATCTGCCACACTCTCAAGAGCTGCAACCAAGCCTCAAGAGAGTTCCCAGTAAGAAACACTCATTTTTTCACTACAGTCATTTTACTCCTGTTTGAATGAGTGTGTGAAAACTCACAACCAAGCAGGGTGACTTCACAAAGGTTTAGGCTTTACACATTAACATTTAAACACCAACAGACTATCCTCTTGAGAATCCTTTTCTTTCCTCCAATCCCACTTGAAATCAATTCCTGTTCTGACCATCATGTCTTGGACTGCTACTTGTCATTTCACCCACTTTCATTTGTTACTCTGGATAATGTTTTTTGGGTCTGGTATCGGGAAAGATTTCAGCTGGTTTAAGGTGTCATGAAGCTTTCTTATCTGCCCTAAAAGTTTTGTCAAAAGTAAAAGTTAGCCACTTCAAAAAAGGGCAGACTGCCTTGAAAACCTCTCTGAGGTGCTCAGGAAAGTAATGAGAATCTGAATTCTCACACCCATGGTTTTTTGCTTCTCACCCTTATCAGCAAAAAGAAAAACAGAAGAAATGAGAAAAGATTGTGAGTCAGATAATTGATTATTTTATTAAAGACCCACAGATACAGCACTGCCAACATGACAGAGTATCAAAGATGAGAGCATTCCACAGGGAACCTGGGATGATGTAAATACCTTCTTTAACTCACAGCTGTAACTGTTTTCTTTTTAACTAACTGCCCCCATCTCTTTCTCCTGAACAACATCTTATAAAAACCAGGCATTTTCAGAACATTGCATACTGTGTATTTGACAAATAAATCTAACTTCCTTTCTTCACCCTGTCAGGTTACTTCTCAGTTTCTAAGCTCTCTTAGCTATAAGAAAGCTGACTGTGGTAGGTATGCCATTAAGGTCTAGAGACAACTAAGTATCTGAATAGCCAAATATTACATTCTTGGGTTTCCTAATTAAATAATGGGCTAGAAAATGTCTTAATCTTGTGTAATAATATGCTATTAGGCAATTCTCCCAAATGATGAGTTTGATTTCATATGACACAGAAGTCAAGGCAATTAGTGATGCTATGTTTGATCTGTTTTCTTTTTTTTTTTTTTTTCCTGATCAGCTCCTGTCTAAGGTTTTCTAGCACGACAGGAACCAACGTGAGACACAGCCTGGAAAGTTTTAGCCTCTGTAAGTTATACTGCTGAGGTCAATGTATCTGATACAAAAACTAAGCATCTGAGTACAAAAAATTGTGTGTGGAAGACCTTTCCCAGGACTGGGAACACGGAAAGTTTTCTGGCCTGTTTTTCCAGAAAAAAAAAGACTGAAATGAGCATACTGAGCATTTTGTATATATACGTATGTGAGTTCCTTTTTAATCAATGGTGTCGATAATTTTTTAACCCATTGGATAACTTCAGTCAAATTTGGCTGAGAATGCAATGCCATCAAGTTCTACAAAGTTTCATAGAAGGAGATGACTTGGATAAAGAGGAAAGATTCTAGTTAACACCCTCACTGAGGGAAAGGCTATGGTGGGAGACCACTGTTCCTCAGAAGAAAGAATCTGTCTCACACGTCCAAAGTGTAACCAGGCTTCCCAGCTGCCACCCTTCTTAGAACTTCTTATTCTTAAATTAATTCTTAATTGAACTAGACATTTAAAAGGATGGGAAGTGGAAAGTGCTTATCGTTGCTGCTGGCTTTTTGGAAAGGCAATTACATCACACAATGCTGTTACAAGTCTGTAAGAAAAGCAACAGCAATGAAAAGAAGAGATTGTGTTTAATAGGAAAGTTCTAATCTGCATGCATTTTTAACTGAACGCATTAATTTCAGACTGTGTGTTTTGATTTCAAATACAATGAAAGGGGCTTTCCAAAAGAAGCCCTTATCAGTAACTGGAAGAAGCACCTCCATTTTATAACAAACCCACGCTACTGTTCTCTAAATGTTGCCTATATTTCCTAGAAAATAATCCTCTATGTTAATATGAAAAAAAAAAAAAAAAGCAGAACAATAAAAGCAAGCAAACAACCCCTATTTCTCTGTTCTTCCATCGGAGGACAATGTCTACCAGAAAAAAAGGGGAAAGCCCCTGTGAGCATGCTATTATTATTTAGAATGTTTATTTGATTACATCTGTCTCTAACATCTGAATCTTCTTTTGGTTTAGGTGTTAAAGGTAGCAATGCCCAAAGACAAGGTTGCTTGGCATTTTCTATTCTAATTAATTTAGTTAACGCCGAGCTCAGCTAATGCTCCGGTAATTCTTACACCAGGTATCTGATCTGTGCTGATCATCTGTGTGTGCAGCGTGGAGTTGAGGTGGAGGGGAGCAGAGAAGGTTCTGTAAATCAGGGGTTATTCAAAAGTCACTTGATACCTGGAGCAAAAGAATGCAGAGACCCAGCTAAGCCATGAGGGAAAATCTCTTTAACACGCGCCCAAGACATTTCTTCAGCACTGTTTACTCATTGTGCTGCTAACAGCAACAGCCTAGGAAAAAAAGTAGTAATAGAATATTGTAGAAGTAGCATTGTTGCACACACACTCTAGCAAAAGTACTCATGACATTTTCTAATTTTAAGTGGCCTATTTTAGTATCATTTTGCATTTTTAGCACGGGTATGTTCAGTTAATATATATCTGGTATCGGTGGAAAAAAAAACACTGAGAAAAGTGTCATCTCTAAACATTTGTCAAACAGATAAGGGAGACCATGAAATTTAAAAGGATACATATTAGAATAACCTTGTCTAAAATCTGAATTTCAGTGTCTGTCAGTGTTGCTATTTAGAGCATTGCAGTATGCTGATGAAAAATCACTAAACTCTTGCTACTTTGCTAGATGAAACACCAGACCCTTCACTCGGGTCTCAGTAAAGTAAAACTTCACTATGAGTCTCAGTAGTACCAAAGGCAGTGCTTGCTGGGATACATACTACATACTATCAGGGGTACAAATAAAAGGTGGAATTCTTAACAAATTTAAAAAGAAAAGAAAAATGAAGGCATTTACTGTAATAAAACCCAAAGAATCTCATGGTTAAAGGAAGGAAAGCAAGCAGTCACCAAGAATGACTTTCTTGACACTTCTCTTGATCTATTTATTCATTTTAGCCATCAGAGAGCTCTCTTCCTGGGGATCTTGGAAAGTGACACTCTGGTAACAACACACAGGGAGAGCATTCAGGATCCCAATGATTTTAGGTATTGTAAGTGAAGCCAATATACTGAACTTCTCTGGAAATCTTTCAGTAGCCCAAAAAGGACAGACAGGAGGGAGGGCAACACTGCTGCAATGTGATCTCACTGAGAAACATCACTTAGCGAGCAAGCAGTCGGAGCTTGAACTAGCTGTACCTGACAAAGTATTTGAATTTGTCTGAACATGAAAAAAGGAATAAAATCTCATTTATGCCCAGTATGCCACAGATTGGCAAAATTCTGTCCCTCTATGCCACTCTGGTACTGTTACTTATTTTCTGGTACATACGCTTCTCTTAGTATTAAATATTTGTCAAACCATTTAATTATGGCCCATCCATCAAACCACTCTGCAATGTTAAATACATTGCAGGTGCTCTTGATAACATGATCTGCAGAGCTATACTGATTTAGCAATTTACCTTGGTATATTTGCCACTGTGATCAACAAGGAAGATGGTATGAAGCTCTTGTTGCAGCCTTGTTGAAACATAGCAATGGCTTAAAACAGGAATTCCCAGCAGGAAAAAAACTGCTTATAATGAGCTGGGGTCATAATAAAATCCCAATACAGAGGAGAAATCCCAGTCATTTCAGTAACTGTAGTTTCAGTAGATGGACATTCTCACAGGATGTTTCTGTTCTCTAGCAAAAATAATAAAAAAAGAGATCAGTTTCCTTGCTTTATATGAAGTTTCATGCATATGCAAACCAGAAATCTAAAATAAAAGAACATAGTTCTTGTTTGTTTGCAATTCAGTACTTTTGACTCAATCAGCTGTGCTCTTCCCGAGCACAGAAAATTTCTTGGCAATTAATGAACAACCAAAGGAAGGAAATGCATCCTGGTCTGTTCCCAAGCAATGATAAAGTTACTTTTTTTTTGTAATTATAGAATATAACATCAAAAAGTACTTATGTGAAACAGACAACTCCTGACTGTGGGAAGCTCAGAAATGCTGTCAACAGTAATTGTTTTTGTGGGAAGCTCAGAAATGTTGCCAACAGGAATTGTTTTTGCTGACTCTGAGCCACAACATAGCTGTTGGAAGAGCTCTCCAGATAGCACAGAACCTAGGCGTACTGGGAAGACAAGAATCTTCTCAGCTGATGTTAGTCTCATTGCAAGAAGTCTTGCTTCAGTTGAGATCTATACATCCCCCCCACAAAGCCCAGTGACTCCATTCATGTTCCCTAGTTTTCATTCCAATTACTTCCATCCAAACATATCCTCAGTTTAAATCGTACAATATATGGCAGTGCTACACTCTGGCCTTCCAGAAGCAGCAAAGTCACTCTTAGTATTGTTATACATAAAAAGTTAAATTTTCTGGAAGTGTAACCATGCATTTCTGCTACCAGAGATCTGGATTCAGTGTTTATATGCAAAACAAGATATGATGATGTGTCTGTCATTTTCTTAACTTTCTGATTGCGTTAAGTCATTCAGAACTTTGAAACAAAAATTTAAGCAGCTAAAAATGTGTCAGACTAATCAAGTTAATAATAATGATAACTTAGATAAATAGATAAATAATAATCACTTAGATTTCTTTTACGGATGTCATTTATGTAAAGTTGATGTGGATAACAAAATCTTATAACTATTTTTGTTTTCTCAACTAATACTACTACTTTATATAGAGTGATAAAATAACTAATGTAACAAAAAATCAACCATATAAAAGGTCTTTCTCTGGTGCATAGTAGCTTCAAAACTAAAGTGCATTTTGAGTCAGACTGAAAAATGAGAAGAGCTGACAGAGAACTCTGTGCTCTCAGGAAAGACTTGGCTTCCATGAAAGAAACCAAAACCAGATCACACAATTACTATGCCCACAGGCTGGCTGAGAGAGAGAGAACCTTAAAAGAAAGATCACATCATGTCTGTACTTTCAGTAATTCTGACTACAGCTTCTGGAAGAGTGGTAAATTTACATGTTGTCATTCTCCATAGAAAAAGCTCTTGACAAAGATGTTATTATTTGAGTGTCATTTGTATTATGCCCTTCCTCCCATACCTTGCTAGAAATGGAGAGGCTCCAAGGTGAATCTTCCACAGTCCAGACAGGATAGCCTCTTGATTGTTACAGCTGTAAAGAAAGAGGTGGGTAATAAAGCTTGGGCAGGTAATATCATGTGAAGGCCAAGGCATTTTAAAGATCCTTCATGCCCTTTCTTCACACCTCCCTAGCACTGGTTTAATTTAAAGCAAAAGTCTTCTCTGCTGCTCGTTTGCTGGAGTAATCAATACTGTAAATCTAAATGACCCACAACAGCATTATTTATTTTGGGCCCCCTCCCCATCTTTTGCACTGTTACAAATTAATCCATGAGCACCAGCTTTGACTTTAGCTCAGTCTTACCTCATGTCAAAGTCTTTGTCTGGAGTTCCATAAAGCTCGTGGTTTCTCCTACCACATCAGAAAGTGCAGGAATGCTTCTATAAAGCCGTCGGGTAGACGAAAGGACTGGTAAAAGGCATGAAACTAAGTACATACTTGCCTTTACCTAGCAAGGTTCTAAACATATGGTATGTCCACACAGAGAGCTAATAAGCAGCAGTCAGTTTTCAGTAAATTCACATCTTTTTATTTCACAGTAATTCCCCCCATTTAGAAAGTCTACTTGAAATAGTTAAGTTATAGTTAAAGAAGCATGTTCAAGGTTTACATTACTTTCGACTGCACAGTTACTCTTCATGAGTCTGGTGTTGAGCTTTATCTAGCACTAAATGATCTTGTTTTTCAGCTACTCACAAGCCAGTCAAACTCTCAAGTGTTAGAGTAGAACACTGTCAACGCAGACGTCTGCCTCAGTCTGAATTCTTGAATTCCCCTACTACAAGGTAACTCTTATATCAAGAATGTGTCTTTTGAGAAGCCAAAAACTGACCAGCCTAAAGCCTCATAAAAATCCAAACCTTGCACAAACTTCATGGTGAATGCATTTGATTTTCAGTGGGGAGATCTCTAATAAATTCATTCTCTCTAAGCACTCTCAAGCCGCTCACAGCTCCCGAAGTTGCCTGTTGTGCAGTATCTTCACACGATTGAATTCCCACATGGAGTTTCAGAAGCAAAACCAGACTTTCTCTATAGCAACTTCTCCTCATCAGCATATGACCAGGAACTGGAATTGAGAAGAGGAAGACTATCTCCTTTGCTTTCAAGGAGACCTTCAAAGTGGAAGTTTTGGAAAGAAAGTGCCATATAATTCATACAGAGGACAAAGACAGAATCAACTGAAGGGACAAAAAAGCTTAGGCTAGAAGAAACTCATGACCAGGACTGGAGAGGAAGGAGATCAGCTCACTAGGGAGGAAGAAAACTGGTGAGGGAAGCTTGGACTGATTGGATACTGTAAATAAAAACCGTGTTAGAAGGAATAGGCATATGCAAAGAAATTTTAATGCTAGCATTTCTTAATTTTGAGTATCAGACTGAGTATTTTAAAGGTGTTCTTGTACTCCAGTCTAGGTGTTAATTATTTGAGTTTCATTAAAACTAAAATCTAACTCATCAGATCCAGTTTTCACCTACAGTTTTTGGAAGATGCTATTCAGCTGTGAACAGAATCAAACCAGAAAGTATATTCAGGTACTCAAGAATTCCCATCTGTACACTCTTGGCAGAAGATGCTAAAGAAAACTTCAATGAAAAGTACTATGAAGTGAGAGATTCAAGCATAGGACAGAATCAAAGTGAGAGGTAAAAGAAGCTTTTGCAGAACTTCTGTCATTTCACAAAAGATCTACTTTCAGACACTTTGTTTGTGTGAAGTGCCAGACCGGTCTTTTGTAGCCAGGTTTAGTTATTTCAGCAAAACATTTAACCTGTCAAGTTCATCTGTAAGTCAATAAGCAGTTCCCAAGTAAACCAGCTGTTTCAGGATGAAACACTACTCTCACATTTACTGGAAATCACTTATGATCTTGCTGTACTCCCTATATTTACTTTTTTTTTTTTTTTTTTTTACTTTGGGAATAAATACACCCTTTTAGAAGATTACTGGAATTATGAGTATTTCAATTCCTTTTAATAACAAGAAATTCTGCTCACATTTACTCAAATATAAATCCAAACAAACTCTAGTGAATTCAACAAAGTAACTCTAGATCTCTATTGGTGGAACTGCAAAGAATCCTACTGAGTTCAAAATAATGAGATATGCCTGAGTTTTCCTTGTTAACTACCTTTTGTGCAAATATTTTACATTTGTTCACTCTTACGCAATTGTTAATGCTATTGTTGCAATTGAAATATGCTCTATGTATATGCCTGGGAAGTAAAACAAGGAAACTGAAAAAGCACCAAGAGTTCCAATTCTATACATTTTAAATCAAAATCAAAAATAAAAATGTTTGGGGAAGACTGGCCATGTGGTTAAAACACAGGAGTGGGAGTCATTAGTTCCCAGTACCATCACAGACTTTTTGGGTAACTCATATCCTTTCTTAGTACTGTGGTTCTCCTCATCTAAAGGCTGAGAGTTATAAAGCTTATCTATTAACAGAAGCAAGATAAGCTTTCCTTTGCTGACATAAACAAAACAAAGTTGGGAAATATTAACTAATTTTTGTGAAAGAAACAAATGGGAAGATTTTCAGGGCACAGTTTTTTCAAAGGCTAAAACTTTTTTTCTATGACTGTAGCTGAGCATCTCAACTCTGACAATTTAGGGTCTTATTTTCCTCTTCCTAGCAGCATGTTTTTGCTCTGCAGAAACCAATGGAACACATCAGCTGAAACAGAAAACCAAGTCCTTATGTTTGGTCTGCTGTTACCCAGGAAACTGGTGAAATTGAGGTTTTTAACTCTGAAGAGAAGAAGGGGCAGATTCTCTCTTGTGTTTTCAGATTTGACACACTCTGAAAACAAATTCTTCTGTGCTTTGAAAATGCAAGTTCCAAAGAGATGAAAGCCTCAAAAATCAAAGTTTGCAAATCATTCAAAAAGCAGATGTTTCACCTGAGGGTTCCGGAGACAGTCATTCCTTGACATGCTGATAACTAAACAGAATGAATAAGTCAGCACCATATTCATTCAAGACTCTTTGTATTATTTCTTACAATGTACTGACAGTAAGAAACACCTGATCCTGAGACATCACCAAAACTATCTTACAATAATCCTAGAGGAAGCAAATAGACAAAACACTAACTGGAGTTGAACATCGTTACTGAGAAGCAGACGGAACTATGTTTTAAAGGCTGAACTACACTTCTCTTAAAACCAATCACAAATGCATTATTAACCATGTCTAATTTGTTTAATTAAGTAAAGCTGGAGTTCCCAACTTATGAATCACACAGTACAGTCAGAAAGGGGAACTAAATCACCAGCTTTACCATCAAAGCATCCAGCAGTCATCACTTACGCCAAAAGAGAACACAAATGGGCACACACACTGGGGCCAGCCATTAGCCGAAGACCCAGCTGCACTAAGACAGCATGTTCCCGAGCACTATGAACGGAAAAAGAAAAATCCAGGTCAAGTCAAGAATGTTGGGCTTCACTTTGGCTATTCCAGCTTCTGGTGGCAACAAAGTGTGAGCAACACAGTAGCTTCCAATTTTGCCAAATATATACATTATTCTCCCAGTAAAGTCTTCCACTGTAATCACACATCAGTCACACATCAGAGTGAAGGATCCCTGCCTCTCCCTGAGGGATTTTATGGCCCACTGCAGAAGATGGTTGGGAATAGGCTGCCACCCCTCTATGAGCACATTCGAGTTCTCTCTTCCCACCCCAAGACGAAAAAAATTTCATCTTAAAACCATTGCAACAAACATCTCCTAGTCTCTAATGTAAAAACAATGAAGTCAGGCTTAGGCAGATCCCTCCTCAGCAACTGTTGTAGAAAATTCTTTCTCCATAGGGATTACTGTGCATTTTAGGCATTAGGGGGACATATCTCCCTAAATCTTGGCCACAGGCCGTGCAGCAGCATGACTGCCTCCAGGAACCAGAGACAAATAATCCCAGAGCCCTGTGCCTGCACAACAAAGTTCAGTATTTGTATTATTTTGTTGCTAAGGTCATAGACCTGGAGATACTGCTACACTATTGGGAACTCTTCCTTACCACACCATTCTGAATCCCAGGTCAGCACAGGTCTCCCCCCACCCACCTCTTACATTCCTGCCTTCCCACTCCAGCCCTGCTCTCTACAGTCCCAGTATTTCATGCCCCCTGCTTCCTCCCAACATACCTCTCACCACTTCCTACTATACACTCCCACAGTCTCACCACAGTTTAGCCTCCTCTCCAGAAATCCCCGGCCTCAAAATGTTCCCGTTTTGCTCATCCACAATCTCGACATCCCACACACGCTACCCCCACCCTCGGTTCTCCCCTGGAAGTGCAGATTCCAGCACTGGCTCCACCACAGCTCAGGTTGCTGCAGAGTCCACAGTCCAAGCACAGAAGACCTGGATGAAACGCAATTTTTCAACCAGTGAATAGATGTAATTCCTTTACAATGTACTCCCAGGTGAAATCTTGGTCACCCTTCTACATGAAAGGGTCTATTATCTTGGATTGCGTAACACTTATTGCAGGATAAAGCCACCGTGCAGAACCTTGTTACTGCACTGTATCCAGTTCATGTATCCACACCCAACCTACTCCTCACGCACATGGTTCAAAGGCCTGTTACTTATCATTACTCTAGGCTCGATAAAACTTCTTTTGCCCATCTCTGGCATTGAGATTTCGCCTCATGCTCAGTACCAAAAGTAAAAAATCTGTTTCTCATAAAGCATGACCTCACTTTCTAGAAATGACTTTTCTGTTGTTATTCCTTACATTACTGATGTTCAAATTAAACTATCCAGGATTTGTAACTTTGGCATCTTGACTACAACGAGCAGCCACAGTGCTCGGCACATAGCCTTACAGACCTCAGCAGAGTGGCAATGAGAAAACAGATGAAAGGGGTACACACGTTTGCTTCAGCTGCGGGTCACGTGAAATTAGAGCAAGAATTTTTTTGGTAACTCTACCCTGAAATGAGATTATGATCAGAAGCTTGACAATATGCGAATCACCTCCTTACCAGAAGACAAGGCCTCCATGCACATCCATGGCCAGGTGTCCTAATTAAAAAAATACAGTTTTACTCACTTTCAGACCTCCTGTCTCTCTTCCAGAGAAACAGTGCAGCTAGAAACAAAGGGTTCTAGATCAAATTCTGGATCACATATCAACTATTAACCAAGCTCCAATTGCAAAACCTTTGATAATTTCAATTATGAATGGAAAGAGAAGACCAAGTTGGCCCAGCAGACAAATCTGTTTCTGTGTATTATCAACTACAAACTGACCTGGGCTCTACTCAGAGTGGAAATTTCAAAACATACAGTCTGCTTAACTGCTGCTGGAAAACCTGAGTACACTGGTTAGATTCCTTATGCAAAAAGGATCACGATATAAGCTTGATCTGCACTGATATAGAGACATAATTATAAAAACAACATAGAATGATCAGGTCATTCTCTTAAGTTAATAAGCAAATCAGATTTTCTGCTCTGAAAGAGTAAATAAAAAGCAAAGGAAACAATTCCTTATACCAGTGCAGACAAGAAAGTGAACTAATGTGCCAATACTTTAACATGGAAATTGAAATCAGTTCTCCTAATGTGATTTCTTTTTTTTTAATTATCAAAAAAGGGCACATGGGATGACTCAGATAATTAAAAAAGAGTATTTTGGGACTGAGCATTTGTGAGAAGCTACAGCTGAAAGGGGATGCGAGAACACAAGAGGAGGATACGAAGGGAGAGTTAAAGCTAGCTTGGGGAAAAGAATCTTTTCTAAAGCTCTGCTACTCTGACCAAGATCTGGCATTGTAAATTTTAACCATGCAGTGGAGAGATATGGAGGGAGATGAAGAAGAAAAAAAAAGGAAAAAAAAAGAGGTTCCATAAACAGGTACCATTTTCAGTCTGTTTCAGCTTGTAAATGAGGGTGGCATAAAACAGGCCAGAACCAACATAAAAAGAGACAAATTGAGGTTAACTTGGGTAAGCAGGTGCATGTCACTGACTTCTTTCACCTGTTTCTAGTGGAGGAAGAGTCATAATCACACTTTCAATACTTTCACAAGTGTAAAATATTGAAAGTATTCCTAGCTATCAGGAGACATTTTGACTTCAACATTGGTTCTGTCCTGCATTCACCAGACACATCTCACGTAAGTTACCTGATCTCACAGTGCTTCATTTTCTCTATTTTTAAAGTGGAGCAGGCTTGCTGTAATTTATTTCTGGATAAAGTAAGAAGATGTTTATGACTTCTAATGTTTTGGGTTTGAAGGCAAGGTAGTAAAAATCTTGAATTTGCACTATTTAGTATAACATTTGGCAGTTAGTATTTTATAGTCACTGGATTAACTTCTTTTAAAATCAGTATTTTCAATAATGGAAATAATGTGACCACTTCCATTCACTTTACCCTACACGTGCACAGCCCAAAGCTAAACTGCTCAGTCATGCTTTTCATTTTCCATTCTAAGTCTTACATTAAGATTTCATAAACTTGCACTATTCCTTTCCTTGCTTAAAAAAAGTCTATTCATACATTTGATTTAATAAATAATGTATTTGATATATAAATAACAGTGAATGCCAAGAAGCTGCAAATATCATTGGTGTAAACCCAATTCCTTCTGTCAAGCTAGTTCCCAGAAATAAATCTGAAGCAGAAATTGCTGTTTCTGGCTTATTCAAGGTAAAATAAAACATCAGTTTTATTGGTTTTAGGCAAGGAAAGTAAGGTCAGTCTATAAAGTTCAAACAAATCACACTATGTATTTTGCTTTGGTACAATTTTAAAGCTCCAAAATGTTTTTTGATTTATCTCCAAAAGACTTGGAAAAGCAGAGGGGAGCATAATTTGCAAACATTTTAAGCCATTATCTAGCTTTTCGCTGAATAAAATCTCATTTTAACATTCTTTTTCACATTCATAATTATTCTGATGTAATGCACCCTATAGCTACAGACACTGCACTGACAATAAACTGGACTTTAACTGAATTATTGAGTAACTCAAGTTTAAGGCACTAGCAAATTATGTGTTGTTTCAAACATCTGGAAATTAATGTATTTGTATGCATTCCACTGAACCAGGCCATTCACAGGCCAATTCCTCACCCTGGCATTCAGAGTTGACATTACACTTCTCGTTTATTTAGTTGAGGTGGCAGATGAACTCTGTTGCTACAGCTGTCCTAGTGGTAACAGTACTAGTTAGTCATCCTGTACACATCACATCACAGCCCTAGGTGGGAAAGCTCATGCATCTGCTTAGAAGTAGCTACAAAAAGCAAAAAAGAAAAGTGAAAAAACATAGTTGAATGTACAAACTCTCACATGTGTATTGAATGCTCATGTATGCGCACAACTATGAAAACTAGGAAAAATCTGTTCAAATATTTATTTTTATCCAAATAAGACTTGTTTCCACACCCTGCGCCCATCCCTTCCCCAAGAGCAATCAAGTCAATGGTTCACAGAGTTGAGGCAGTCAGATTTAAATTTGGAGCTGCTCTGTAGTGTCCAGGTCTGGTTTGCTCCCTCTGCTGAGAAGCACTGCTAAATCTGAAGCGTGTCAAGTGGGTCAGGTTCAGAAGCTGGTCAGTTCCGGTTCCTCCTGACACTCTGGACACCGAGTTCTGGAATCCAAAAGAAGAGGATATTAATCAAAGAATGCCAAAGTGACTTTTCCCGTTTTGATGAAGATTGGTGAGCTGAACAGGCTTTTGCCTGTTATCCAGCTCCATTTCCTTTTTTGTGTCTGTGCACACTAGTTTACACAGCAGCGGAAGGAAAATGTTTCCCTGTGGAGATAAGGAGATAATCTTCCAGGCGCTTTCGTTTGCTCAGCCATCGATGATTATCATACCCTCTAGTGAGAGAGGATCGAGATTCCCATCTGTGCATTTCACAGCACCTCCAGGGACTCTTACCAGGCGAGGATGGTGAGACGGCTTCTCTTCCAGTGAAGCTCGCAGATCCAAACTGCTGAGCGTGGGGTTGCTGGAAGGGATGGTATTTTCCCAGCCGGCCAGGCAATGCTGTGAAAAGAGATGGGCTTGTTAGTTATAAATAGTAACTTCTACACAAGGAGGTTTTATCGGGTAATTAATTAATTTTTGTAGAGTTTTATATGACTAACAGGAAAGAGAAGAAATCTCTAACAAAGCAAAACTGCATAGCTATCCCCTCTTCCACCCTTCACCAGCTAATTATTTCTGAACCAATCTTCTGCTTTGTGAACTCAAGCACCTGACCTCTCTGAACCCACCTCAACTGACTCATCCAGTTCTCTAGACCACAGAACCAGGTTTCTTCCTACCTCTTCCTGGAAAATCTCTAGGCCAGGGCTAGGTCTGATTAGTAATAATCCCTGCAGCATAGCCTAGTGGCTGGAATACAGGACCAACTCTACAAAACCAGTTTTAAATCCCATCTTGTCACTATTGATTTTGCCTGGCTCCCATACACTGTGAACACTTCACAGAACCTTGTCTTTTAGACTCCCTAACATCTGTGGAAAGAAACACGGGCGCTCTTAGGTATGGTTCATCATGTTGAAAGTTCAATACCTGAAATAAGGCAGCTGAATTATGCCCCAGAAGTATACAGCTCCATATGGCACTTTCTTTTTCTCAGTGTAAAGCATGTGGAGATATGTCATATACTTTATGCCAGTTACACCAAGGTATGAACTCAGAAGCACACACCAGTGGTTTTTCTTGCTACCTCAGTGACGTAAATCAGAAATTTTAGTGGAAACCCTGCCAGGGGCATGAGTCCCAGTTTCTCTTTCCTTCTTGTGCTGTGAAACAACGCCCAGCCTGGGCTGTGCCCTCAGTATCAGCAAGAAAACAGCAACTTACTGAAGGTAATGCCAGGTCATCTGCTGGTTCGAAGCTCTTCCTGCGATGGGCTTTGTATTTGTAGGCAGGCATAAGAGTAGACCTGGGAACGCTGACCCTGCAACCACACAACAGAAGTAATCACCTACACCTTCGACAAGGCAGCGGAAATTTGCATGTCTTCCCACTCAGAATCCAAGGGCCTAATCCCAAAGTGAGCCAAGCGAAACAGTTTTGGATTAGGGCGTTAGACTTACCATGTACATTCAGATTCTGGGCCAAATTCAGATAAAACATGCATTTCTCACTGACTTCAAAACTGGTTTTGCTTACAGAAAAGATCAGTAGGGAGTTTTTAAGCAAGAGGTATCTCTTCCCTAAGAACAGCAACCTTCTACAGAGCTATTCTGATGCTGTTTTCTCCCTCATATGATCAGCTTTTTCTTCCCTACTGTTTCCTTGAGTTCTGCAATATTACAAAGCAATAACTCTTATCTACCTGACATAGGCTGGCTCTTCCAGTATCTCTGGGGGCTGGTGAGTACGTGGGATCTTACACATGAGGCAGACAGATTCTGAATCCAGAGGGACAGTGAAGAGGCGCTGGTTTAATCGGTAACAGTAAACACCTGTCACAGAGTAGCAAATCATCATGGTATTTCTAGTTTGTCAGAAGGTTCCTCAACTCAGTCAACAAAGCTGTGTTCTACCACAGTACCACACACGCATTCTATAGAAAGAGCTGCTTTTCCTGAAGTATCTTTCACATTTCCTGTCCCCAAATAAGTTCCTAAAAAGCAAAACCAAAACTTCAACCTCCTCAACTTATAAAGAGAACATTAGCCAATTACAAGAAACCCTGACAAAGTAAGATGACACTGATTGACAGAGGATTCCTAGAAGACTCAAGTATCTTTGGAGTAGGAAGTTAAATCTGGTTTAGAAGCTGCAGCTAAAAACAACACATTCTTCCTTGTCTGGCTCTCTCAGAACGACAGCCAAAGACTGCTCAGTTGTTTGTTCACAGGAATTGGATTAAGAAGAAATCTGATCTTACACTTATGGGAACTGTTTATCAAATCTGGTTCTTGTTCAGGAACTATGTAATCCAGAGCCTTGGGCCTAAACAAACATGCAAACAAATCAGTTAGTGACAGGGGCGCAGACCCTCTGAACAGCTTTTCCAAGCATACATTTGTGATTGGGAGGTAAATAAAGGCCTACAAAGCCACCCTTACAATTTCCCCACTCCAATCAGACTAAACTTCTCATTACTCTAAAGGGATACATTGCTGCTTCAGCTCTTCCCCCATATCCACTTACTCCAGGTGCTGCTCATCAATACACGCTTCTTTATTGGCCTGTCGGAACTCATGCAGCTCAGCAAAGTATTGGTCAGATTTTTCTGCTACTGAAGATTTTGTATCCAGGAGCCCTGAGAACACCAAGGAAAGAGAAAAGTTCGAGGATTTACCAAATTCAGGAAAGCACCAAGCAAGCCTCACGCAGAACAGTCAAACCAACCAAAGTTCTGAAGCACCAAAATGGATAATGACAAGAGCATGCCGTCACATCAAGTCAGAGATTTACTGTGTGGTTTAGCCCCCTTATTGCATTTATTCATTTTGGTTACTTGGTATCCCCCTCTGACCCCACTCAGCTTTGCCACTTGCTGCCTGGCTTCCCACACCGCTGCCACTTCATCATTCCAGGGAAGCAGAGGTCACCTCTGGCCCGGACAGGGAACAGTTTCTGACAAAACTGCAGCTCCTCTGCTGAGACCTGCTACGGGGGCTCTAGGTCTGCAGTTCTGTCACACCTCAATTTAAAGGGGTGGTAAATTGTGTTTTGACTCTTCATATTACCACTTCATGCCGAGGGCTGTGCTTCAGGTTTAGGATTCACCTGCAATCCAGTCATAGCCCAGAAAAGGACGCACGGCCCAGCTGCTCACAGGTATGGTACATTCTTCAGGGTCAGACTGAAACGCCACATGACCAGCTTGCTTCTGGGAAGAAAACAATTCATAAAGACTTCTTATACATCTAGCAGGACATTCAAAGGTACAGCTGAGGAAACAACTGGCAGCTGTTCAAATGGGACAGCTGTGGGTTAGCTGAGGCTGGATTCTACCTATGCCTCTACCAGCAATTTGCTCACCAACCCTTCGACTTCTCAATTCATAAAACAGTAAGAGGAGGCAGGGGATGTGCCCAGGCTAAGGTGGTATTTTTCAGGGACTTAAAGAAAATGCTGACTTCCCTGCGTCACACAACCCCAAGCATCAGGCCAGCTGTGCTGTCCTGGAAGATGATCACGGCAATAGCCTGCCCTTCATGCTTAAGGAAACAAGCTATGCAGCAGCAGCACTGCACCGGGCTGTTGAATATTTCTCCCCGAGCGTATGAATCACACAGGCAAATGACAAGGAATCTTACAGTGAAGTGCTACAGTTTTCTGGTCTTTGGTTCAAGGGCTAAGGAACGCAGGGCCTGAAGAAACTGCCAACAGCCCCTGGCTGCTAGGGCTGGGAACAGTTCTGAGCTCAACCTCCAATTTACATAGTGGGAACAGGGCAAGTAATGTTTTCCTGACGCCTTCTCCCCATCCTTCTATTGACTTATGAAAATAAGCAAAGCATTGGTTTCACCATTTACCTTCAACTCTTTGGATGGAGATGTCAGCAAGACTGATTTATGGATTATGGGCTCTCTAATGACGACATGCTGCTTGCTGGTCTGTTTGCTTTGTATTCTGCTCAGTGATGGCTCCAGATGACCCTTAAGCTGTTTTTTCTCATGGAAACCATGTAGCAGAGTGGACTGTGCTCTGTTCTCTCCATGTCCCAGGAGGAAGGATTCCTTCTCTGGACTTCCTCGAGCACAGCCATCCCTATCCACTCTGGAGGATTCTCTGCCACACATAATGACTGCAGACACTGGCATAACATTCTTCTCTTTTCCAGGAAAGCTGGAATCCAAACCTACTGCTTCCTGCATCTTCGCTTGTTGTTGCTGTACTCCTCTGTCATTGCTGGTGTGTTTAAGAGATGAACAGAGGGCTGCCCTGGCTGCGTAAGCTCTAGGTTCCAGAGACACCAACGTTGCAGGATCAGCTGTAGACTTCACAGCATCGACCTGATTTTCCTTCTGTAAAGACACAGACTCTCATATCACACAGCAGCATTCAGATTACAGATACCTTTCGTTAGGACATTTCACTCAGTAAGAGAAAATCAACCTCTCATTCCAGTCTGCTCACCCCTTTAAATTCCTGTGGGGAAAAAAGCAAAATCCTTGTATCATTCATGAGATATTATTAATGTTGGGAGAAGATAAGAAAGGGATCCACTTCCAGCTAAATGCAGCTTTTCCCAAGTTGAGGAACTGCTAAACTTTCAGCCTTTGTTCTTAGAAGAAATAAAAGGACTGTGTTCCACAATGTTCATTCATCTCTTAAATGAAGAAACCTAAATGTCTTCACCTGGAACTGATCTCTGAACCCTTTGCAAGGAGAACGTATTGGAGACCACAGGATAAACAATAAACAAAGACTAGCTACTTTTCTAACAGACTCCATATTTCACATTTCACTTTCTACCAGCTCCTCTACGTCCATGCATCTCCTTTACCTCACCCTTCCATAGGCAGAGCTGCTGCCTATCAGGCAATGTCCGTTTGCTTGCCAGCACTTCTAGCACAGACACAACACATACCCCTCTCTTGGGCAAGGGGACAGATCTCTCAATAGCTGTTCTATTACGAAGAGATGCTGGAAAGAGCGGCTTCCTGGGAAGTCTTTTTCTGATCTCTTCCTGCTTCATTTGGAGCCTTTGTAGAAGGTCCTGGTTGGCCTGACGCAGCCTCTTCAGGTGCTCTAACTCCATCCTATGAAAACATTTTCCTGTGAAGCCAGAGGAAAGGTGAACTACATAAATGGAAGCATTAAGCAAAGAAGCAAACTCGAGAGAAACGACTTTCAGAGGACTTTTCATAAAAACCACTTACAGCTGTTGGAACATTGAGGAGTGTCGCTCATAGCTCTTGAGAAATCAGCCAGTCTCAAAACTCTTTACGCTAAGAATGAGCACCACTGCACACTTCTCTCCCCTCAGATGTACTGTCAAGTATTTTGCACCCAGAAACTGGCAGCTGACTGAATAGAGACAAGACACTCTTACAGAGGAAACAGTAAACACGAAAAAAGTCACATCAAAAAGCCACATAAGAGACATTTGATTCAGAGGCTGATATTTAGGACAACCTTATGTAATTCTGCTTTAATGTTATTTTTAAGCATCAAAATTTATATTGTGGTAGGTAATACCAGGATGCTCATAAGTTCAAAATATGAATAATGAATATGAATGTATTGACTACATCCAAAAGAAATACAGAGTCAAGACCATCCTCCACGTTCCCCGGGCAGGAAGACTCCAAAAGGCTCAATTATGACTAAGGCTCTGACAATTCCAATCACTAAGCCCTTTTATTAGAAGAGGGGAAAAAAATGAGTTTATAAATAAATAAATAAAAAAAATAAAGCTTAGTTAGATAAATAAATAAAGCTTAGTTTGACAGGAACACTGCTCAACATGTTTATAACGTCAAAATTGCCTCTAAATTTGCAGGAAGTGTTTTTTTTTTAAATAAAACAAAGAAAACCCCTAAACCCAAATTCCCATATTGCTTTTGGCTAGAGTGATCGTGTTCTCAAGAAAACGCTGTGCTTCCCTAAGACCTTTTGTTCCAAAGGATCCCTAAACCCTGCTCCAAAGCTCATCTGATTTGCTTTTGTCTCTGCTACCTTGGCAACTGGACGTGAGGAATCACATGCATATGCTGCACAACAGCACTGGGATGAGCAAAGCACAGTGCTACCAATAGAAAAACTACAAGAAATAAGCCAGAGGTGCACTACTGGGCATAAAATAGAAATGTCAGTCTTGAGGCACTAAATTTGAGATCATTTGAATAAAACAGAAGTTCTCACACTATGCACACGACAAAACTACCAGCATCCTCTCATCATTGCTCATCAGAAAACAAATACTCTGAAAATAACATTAGTCAAGGGACTTTCTGGAAGGGTTTTACCAGATGAGGTCCACTCTTAGCATAATCTTCAATAAGCTGTTAGTCCTTCGTGCTCAACCCCAGGGGTTCAAGCTTATGAAATTATTTTAGCCCCAATCCTTTGCGAAAAGGAGCTTGGCTTCTGGCAGTTAAAAATAAATAATGGTTGTCTCACGAGATACTAAGAACTTTCCTCTCTGCAAGAAAGTTGTCCAACACCTATGCGCAGCTTCCCAGAGCTGTTTCTGCGCAGACGCGCTGGCTCGGCTCTCCCATGCCCATGAGACAGGGGAGACGGCCCCGAGCGTTGTAAAATTCCCCTTTCCTCTTCCAGAGGCCAGTCTGGCAGGCGGCAGACGAGTGGGAAGCCCCGCCTCCCTCCAGAGTACGGCGTGGGGAGCTGCGAGCCTCACCAGGCCCGGCGGCTCCACGGCCGCGGGCGCCCCAACTGCCCGCGCCGACTCCGCGCTTTCAGGCCCACCTGCTCCGCGCCGCTCCGCTCCCGCGGCCGGGGCACCCCCGCCCTCGCTCCAGTCGCCACCGGGATTCCCCAGGAAGGCCCCGGGCCAGCCGTTCTCGCATCGGCGCGGTTGGGCCCGCCCCGCCTCTACCCGGCATGCGCGGGGCCCGGAGCACCGCCCGGCGGCGGCGGGAGGAGCCCCGGAGCCCCGCGGAGCCGCCGCCGAGCCCCCGCCCGGAGCGCAGGCCGAGGGCAGGGAGGGGCAGGACCCGGGCCTAAAGTTCCTCCTTTTGGGCTCGTTCAACCGCCGCAGCTGATTGTCTGAAGGGAGCACGTACCCCCAACACCCCCGGGAGCTAAAAGGGAGCCGCTCTCAAAGGTCACCACTGAAAATCTGCCTCTTGTAGCACACCCGCTGTAATCTCCCGGGAGAAGAGCGATTCACCGCCCTCAGCCTCCGAACGCAGTATCTGCTGACCATTAACACTTCCTACAACGTGCTCAAGAAATCACTGATTCAACACTGACATTTTTAGTGTAACTTAAGAAGGAATCTCTTAAACTTTCTATCAGATAGTTCAGTATCATTGGTCTTGTTAATTTTCATAGGAACACAGATAAAAGGTCACTATTGTCAAACATGCTATTTACTACAACAGAGTGGCATATCATCGTCTGAATATATGATACTTACACTTGAAGATTTTGTATCATGACATGCAGAACACAGCAGGAGAAATATTTTTCCAATTCATTTTTATTGTGGTTTCCATTGTTTACAGCATTGATACAGGAATAATTCATGCAAATTTATCACCTTAAATACAGCAGAGAGAAAACTCACTGGTAAGAGTATTTTGAAGAGCTCCATCAACATAACACAATGAGAAAAGTAGCAGCAATAAGATAAAGTGCATTTAGCTGACCTTCTTTAATAAGAGTTTGGAGATTGGTTTTGGAATTACCTGTTCTAAGGATTAGTTTACTATTCTTTAGGAAAATCAGAACAGCCTCCTTGCCACTAGTGTTCATTCCTCCACCACTCTGAATTAAAGAAGTGCAGCTGTATTTTGTTTAAGAGGAATCCAGATCATAGGCCTTTCTTTTAACAGCTTGATTCTTGATCACTTGGGCTTCTAGGGACAAGGGTTAGAGACACACTTAAAAACTCTTCCCTCCCATGTTAGCAGTTTTGCTTCTTAAAAAATTCACACGGTTCTTTCCCCCGTTCTATAGGTTAGGTTTCAGCACTACAGCGAGAATGCCTACATCACCAAAATCTGAACAGTTGTAGAAACACACACTGGCAAGACACCAGATTCTAAGAACACATCAGTCTCTTTTCCCGTCACAGATCAGACATTGGCTTAAAGATCAGCTCATTTATCAGATTTCCCCTAAAGGCCCGCTGAGGAGATGCTAACACCGCACACACGTCTTCAAAAGCAAGGTCAGCATTTCAGGTAACCTAGAGCTGCTGAGCAGTGGTACAGCATCATCTCCCTCCACCTGGAACTGACAATTTCCTGGTGTATTAGGGATGTGATTAATGTTTTAACTCAATAGCACAGCACATAGCCTATTATAAACGTGTATGTGACAGCTTGAGAGCCTAGAGATGCAAATTTATTCACCTAATACCTGCAGCAGAGTAACAGTGGATGATTCCACTTACTCACCACAAGCCCTAGAGAACACACTTCCAGAGGCAAGGACTCAAATTCCTTTCTTATTCATTCTCAGATCTGATCTAAGCCATATTTATGGCCTGGTGGTTGCCTGAGGAACCCAACCAAGCCCTCTGATGAAAGACACTTCAGTTTGGTTTGGATTCAAAGCTAATGGAAGCAAAAGGTTTGTTTGCTTCCTGCATTCCAGGGACATAACAAAAGTCTTACTGCCAGCTCCTATGATCAAGATACTTAAAGTCTTACTGCAAATTTTAGAACAGCCTAAAGTACATACTGACATATCACTATTTTTACTCCCTCAAGAATCAGGCAGCTTCTTCCTTCTGGAACTTCCATGACACACAAAACAGGAGACTTGTCACAGGCACATATATTCACACCTGAGCATGAACGAGAAATCCTAAGGCCAGCTGATACCATTTCCAAGAAAAAATTCTCATTGCCAGTAAGAAGGAAAAAAAAAAAAAATCCATGCTTAGTAGTTCTGAATTCAGCTGGGACCTGCTCAAAGATAGCCCATATTTTCTCAAGTTTGATGCTGAACAGATTTAGGTTGTCACTAACCTCAGAATTACAGGATCTGATTCCAGATTCCTCAGACATTTTATGGGGAACAGAAAGGTTATACCCAACACAAGGCAAAACACTGACCCACTAAGTGGAAAACAAACTTTGCAACGTAGGAACCTAATCCTGGTACTACTGTAATCAGTGGGAATTTCTCCTCTATCTTTTCCAAAAGGAAGAGACTCAAAGTCTCTACAGTTCTCAAATCTTATACTCCAGAAGTGCTCCAGGGCAAAACTCAACAATTAATTTCATCTATTTGCAAATAAAGAATGTTTTTTAAAAAAATGAATTGCCTTAACCCATTCTTGCCCTGGCATGAAATACAAGGGGGACATCTCCTGTCCGCCCCAGAGAAGCTGCACTTGCCAGCTCATTCTCATACTTTTAACAGAAGAGAAATAACATCAAATCATATTACTGCATGGACTTTAACATCCTATGGGAACTCTGCATAAAGCAAAATCTCTTACAGCTTGTAATCTGCATGCTGTTCTTGTGGCCAAATTGTGGTAATGGAATTCCAAAGGCCTGCTTCCAGAAACACAGCTGTGCATTTCCAAAAAAACCCCACAATCATCAATTTATCTCATAAGGCAGTTTGTTACATTCTGTCAACCAGCTTTTCTTTCTTATTTTTCTTCCTCAGCAAGCTGCCAAATTATCAGCACTACCTCCTTCAGAGGAGCCAGTCACATCTTTGCAAACTACTTGTCTATGACGTGAAATGGGCCAGACTGCATTACTAAAGAGCTCTTAAGAGGAAGAAACTAACTCCAAAGACAATAAGCTTACCAAAGCAAAATCTCTGTCTTGCTTTGGAAGTGAACTGGGTTTTGTTCATAGGTTTAAACATACTGACAGTAATAAACCTTCCTATGAAGGGACACGGTGACTCTGTCATGTTCTGTAATAACGGAATATTGACCTAGGAGATAGGCCTGCACGGGCTATAAATGCACTGTGAAACCATCATTACAGCTGTGTGCATGGGGCCTGTGTTTAGACAAACAGCTGCTTGTCACATACATCAACTTGGGGCTTGGAAATCAAAAGTTCTATCGTCATGTAGTAAAGTCAGAATAATTTTTAACCTAATAAACACTTGTTTGTTTTAAAGTTGTTACTGTACTTGATTTTGCTTTAAAAAGCCCCCTGTAAATGTATGAAGCACACATTCCTTCTGAAGTAGCCTGGTCTTACAAGAAGGAAAAAAAAGAGTTATAAACAGCTAGTGTTTAGAGGTGGGACACAAAACGGGGAAGCAGAATCCTACTGTTCACACAGCAACTGGAAACAGCAACAGGCTTTTGCTCATTCCCTTTAGGGAATTCCATCACCCACCATGTTCTCTGCAGTAATTAAGAGAGCACTGAAGGAAGAGCGTTGATCGTCTCTTCTTCACACACTATCTGCTTTGCTGAAGGTACTGATGTGTGAACATGTTGAGTTCACTGTCAAGCCAACCCGCTTTATTCCTGCAAAGACAGGAAATCTTCATTAGGTGAGTAAAACAGCTTTTCTCAGGCCAATCTGAAAGAAGCATGACTAAAACGAGTAAACAGCAAGGCCTGGAGAGGAATGCCAGAGGTCCATTCCAAAATGCTGCTACTCTTCCTTGCCCTGCCTCAGGTCAGGAGCACTTGCCTGCTAACAGTCCCTAGGCTTTGAGCTTCAAACCGAGATCTCGGTCACAGCTTCACACTGATCTTACTGTGTTGGTAAGGAAGGTTTGAAAAATTCTTCCCAACAGCCTTTGCAGGGTGAAGAAAAACATCAAACTGTGTACAAAGGCAAAGGTGAGACTTTTTGCATAATTTTATAATAGCCTGAAGGAGTTTGAAGGAGTAGGGGACTGTACATTTTGATAAATGAAAAGGAACTGTAATTCCAAACAAACCAAAAACAAGAGCGAAAAGGTGTTTTGTGAGACAGAATATTTAAATGACTGTCAGCTGTACATGGGAAAGTACACAGTGAAAGGGAACACAACTTGGTAGGGAAAGATGCTGATGTCTGCACATCAAATGCTGTGACGGAGGAAGGACTGCACTCAAAGATACACCCTAATCTGAACATCTTAGGGCAATCACATGAAAAACAATTGTATGCAAATGTCTGTGTATACGGGATGGTAAAAACCTCACCTGAGCAGTTTTGCTTTACTCTGCAGTGAATCCAAAACTTCGATTTTTTTATTCATGACAGAAATTTCCTGCTCAAGATTCTCCCGTGTGACATCCACTTGCTGACACAAATGAGCAAACGTTCCAGCAAGCTCTCTATGAAACAAGAAGAATAGCTGGATATGACAACTAAGATCAAGCAACAAATTCAAGGAATAAATCCCTTTGCTGTATGGTGATACTGACTCAGATGTTCATCTTTTCACTTCCACACAAGAATATGTTAACAGCATCAAGAGCAACTCGATTTGAAGAATGGAAATACATTAAGACTAATGCTTAACAGTACCCAAATACTACATCGGTGACTCAAAAATAAATGTAATATTCTTTTAAAACACACGTATCATTACACATTCTAAAATCTGGAATTCAGTATGCAGACCTATCTTGTTTTAACAAGGAATATCATTTAACCCCAAACAACAGAATTCAGAGAAGGTTTTAGCTGAATATAGGCAACTCACTGTTGGACTTGGTGGCTGCAATTAGAACCTGTATAACTGACGATGAGCTGCAACTTCTCACCAGCGTACTCTACAAACTGCCGTTTGAAAGCTCTCTCCTTTGCTTTTGTGGTCCAGGTGAGGCGCTCATATACATAAAGGAGCCCATAAAGGCCAAAAGAGAGAGCAATCAGTCTCCAACCCACAGCCTTCCAGACCTAAAAAAAGCACAAGGAGAAGCCAATAACAGGATCATCATCTAGGAACAATGCTAACTCCTAACAACGGTGCAGGCAGCATTGTGCTTATCTTCTAGGTGCAGGCAGCATTGTGCTTATCTTCTAGGCACATGAAAATGAGCCAGAGAGATAACCCTGAGGTCAGACAGCTCACTACTGATGCCCAGTCTACAAAATAAAAATACAAAACTCCAATAGTTTAGGTTAGGTATAGGTTAATCTTTCCAACACATTTAAATTACACCTGCAAGTGCAAGCAAACTTCGTCTGGTTCACAAAATCCCTGTTTCTGAAGTAAAAGATATTTTTAAGCAACCATCTCCCCTTTGAGAAATCATCCACTGCTAGACACTGTGACACCAGAATAGCATGTAGGTATAGAACTGGCGCTACAGAAACTCAGATTCTTCCCACAGCAGGAACTAGTTATCATGCAACTTGAGTTAGATCTCTTACGCCTCTGCATTTTGGGGAGATTTGAGATTCAAAACATCCATTACTTTCAAAAGACAGAAAAGCAGGAAGTGCTGATTTTTTCCAAAATAAATTAGGCATAGTATCTAAAATTAAGTGCTCTCCTCCCCTTCCAGGAAGGAAGATACACATCATCAGAGGCTCTTTGTAGATCTATCTGTCCTGATTCCTCTACAAATGGGAAAAGTAACTAGTTTTCTCACAGAAAAAAGAAAAAAAAAAAAAAAAAAAATCAGACACTATTTAATGCTTTTGTAACATATTTTGAAGGGTTCTCTTTGCAACAAACCTGGCTCCAGGCCTAATTATTATGCAAAATAAGCTCAGTATTTATACTCAAATGGGAGATCAAAGGAGAAAGTATTTCACTATCTGTGAACAGCAACTATCTCCAGTATCCGGCAGTGGAAGCACTTTTCAAGTCTGTGCTCCAACTTTATTTATATAAATGCTGCTCAGACTGCCAACGCACCACGCCACCAACCACGATGATCCCCATGGAAGTTCGGGAAGTTAACGAGGCCAGTCCAGTCACCATCGACACCATGAGCTCTTCCTGGGTCATAGAGCCCTGAGGCAAAGGAGGCAGACTGGGATTTGCTGGTGTTAAAGGGCGTTGAACCTAATTAGAAAAGCAGTGACAAAACAAAACAAAAACAAAGTACATAATAAGAGAAGACAAGCCACTGCCCTTCCCACCAAAAAGACTTCAACAGCTACCAAAGTGATGAATATCACATCTACCCTGATCACTCGACAAGGTATCTCACCTGGTCATTATAGCCCATCAAGGCCCGACGACCATTCTTTGGTCCCAAAAACCTGTTCACCAGCATCGTCCATCCAAGAGAGAAATGGAATTCTATGTCCTCTTGGAAGTCGGCACAAAGCTTGTCACAGTTCAGATCATAGCTGAGTGTGAAGCACTGTCGGGGAACTAACATGTCTATCTGGCCCCGCAAAGAGACTGGGAGAAGGGGTTTTAAACCATCTGCACAGAAAATAAAAACATCAAAAAAAGACTACTGAGTTCACAAGAACTAACTGAACTTGTATTCTGTAATCAGGGTGGTTATGGGTTGTTCCATCGTCCGCAGTTATTTTTCTTAGTACCTTAAACTTCCTAAAGCCAAGCATGTTGCAAAGCGAGAGATACATCACAAATTACTATTCGATTCTTAGTTCTTCAGATCAACACAGGAGGAAATCTTTCCATGGATGCTCCTTAATCACTACAGGTAGCTGGTAAAATTTACAGTTTAGCCATAGCTTGCAGAACAAAATCTGAAAGCCAGTTCTAAGACTGTTCAGGCACCATACTCCTAATTAAAGCTTATATTCAGACAGGCACCTAGTTACAAGTTACTCACATTTCATTAGAATTTTGGTCTGAGAATCTCTCAAGTTTCTGAAGTCACAGTTCCTCTCTGTCCTGAGAATTAAGCTGATTTTATATATTCATCAGCAAATCACCGCACAAGCTCAGAGAGTGGAAAAAGCAGGAGGAACTAGTCCTCCACACAACAGCATTACTAATCAAGATGTAAAGTAAGATGATGCCAACTGCATATCAGCCATCAGATTAAAAGAGAAAGCCAGTTATTTTGCATTACAGTTAAAGGAAAGATAAAGGGAAATATTGCCTGCTGAACTGACCTATCATTTCTTGCTGCATTGTCTGCAGGGAAGCTGTGATTGCATTGGAGCAACGATCTGACATGTTACGGCCCAGGCCTTCTTCAATGTGTTTATGCAGCTCCTGACAAACAAAGGAAGAATTATTAAACTTAAAATAAACATAGGTGAGACGCAGGCTACAGGTGCTAGAGCTCACAAGTTAAAAAAACCCTCCCAGAACAGAGGCATGCTTTCTGTCTGCCCACAGTTCTATCATTAATTTCATTTCTCCCCCCTGCTGCATTCCTCAGTGAAGGAGAGGAAAAAGCAAATAAAAAAAAAAAATCTCACATGTACTCTGTAGTCTAGGAAGAGTTCTGTCTGATCTATACAATGTGATACATCACACGCGTACCAATTTATCACTGAGATTACTAAAAGAATAATCAATTTCTTCCTTTTTTTTTTTCAGATGTTCACTTTTTACAGAAGCTATCCAAATGCAAGAGACATTCTAACAAAAGATTTTTCAGTGTATGAAAAGCTTAGCTCATATTACTGAGCTCACAGCAAAAAAAGGCCTCTTTAAATTGCTTAAGCAATCTGTATGAAGTAAACATCACTTACACTCTTGTAAACTTTAAGAACTACTTGAGATGGATGGAAGTCTGCTTGGTATTCATCTACCAGCACTGAAAGCCGTCTGATTTCTTCTGCCATTGCATTTGACACCTAGAGAAACAGCACAGGACAGAGTTTCTATATATCCTGTCCTAGGGAGAGACAGAAAACCACCACTGAAGACATGCATTTCTTAGTGAGCAGTACTGAACACCAGGCACTATGACTGTGCAGCACCATGCAGCCATTGTGCACCAACTGCAAAATGCAATACTGGTGACTTGCAAACAAAGAAGATGGCCGAGAAGTATATAGATCTATGCTCTGTATAACAATGCAGACAGAAAAAGACTGAGGCAATATAAGACTTGCGAAAAATGTACAGGCCTTTTCTGTATATTCATACTAGTAAAAATGGCATGTTATTATTGATAGTAAGACAACTGACGTTATTATGAATAAGGAAACTTAAATATTTTTAGTATTTTAGGAAACATTTAAGACTGAAATATAGTAGCAATAATAATTCAAACATTAATCAAAATCTCATTGTTTTTTTTAAATCATCTTATATAAGTCTCTCTGAAAGGCACCCCCAAGTATTCTACTTTTCATTTTATTACTTAAAAAAAAAAGACTTCTTCTGAAAGCATTTCATGTCTTCCCATCTGTAACTCCCCCATTTCTAGTACTTCAAACCTTTGTCAGCGCTTTGCATTTTTCCCACCATGCCAGTAGTGTTTCAGACAATCTATTTTTCTGCAGCCACTCCTCCTTACCTGCCTCTCCACTTCTTCTGTGATCTGTTTTATTTTCCGCTTGTAGTCTTGAGTAAGGAGCTCCAGCTGTTTGTCAATAAAACCTAAACGTTCCTGTCGTTCCTCTCGCATTTCCAGACAGTAAACTCTGGTGAAAACAAAGTACTCATCAAAAAGCCAGATAAATGCATTTCTGATCTACAATTATCATTTGAACTCCAGAAACAAGACAGATTCTCTTGCCCAAGAACAAAATGTGTCAGTATCTACAACACACTACATCCGCATGGCACAGGACAAAGAAAAGGTTCTTTTCCCAATACTCTCAGAATTCACTAGAAGCAAGACTACTGGTACGCGTCCATCCCACTCCCAAACACGCTGTATTCTGCTCTGCGTTTTAAATGCTCATATTCCCTTAAATTTCTCCCAGAAGACAAGCTTCAGTTATGCAAGCACCAAGCCCTCCTCACCGCTGTTCCTGGGCAGCAATATGCACAGAATCCATGATGAGACGAACATCTTCCGCAATCTGCTTTGCTCTCACCGTATGCTGCTCAAATTTTGTTTTTACTGCTGACTGCGAGATACATTCCTGCATATAAAAGGCAGCCCAAGATCAGCAGCAGGCAGAAGCACACTAACACAACTTCTCCTTCCCATATAATCTAGTTTCAAAACATGGTCCCGCTCCATGTTTATAAACTCCAGTCCCCAGCCCTTCAGGAGTAAAATCTAAACAGGTTAGTACACATAACACTCACCTCAAATCTTCTCTCGAAGTTCTGAAACTCAAACATTCTTACTTGAAAACCATCTGCCAATGCTCCACCTGAGAGAAGGAAAGTACGAAACAACCACTTAAGTTTTGAGAAAGCAATCAGATGTTGGACGTCAGGAAATGCTCCTGCTTTACCTTGAAGCCAGTGCAAAAGTGCTGCTAAGTCACCTCTTTGCTTTTGACTGTTCTATTAATAATCTGACCCACCCCAATTTTATCCATTTTTTGGAACAAGATATTCTCTATTTTCTTCTCTCTAAGAAAATGGAAAGTTTCTGTTAGCTTTCCTCACCTCCTTCTGGCATCCCCTGAGCCCTCTGAATCCTGGCATTGAGCACTTCTTTCGCTGACACAAAGAAAATTCGATCCCCTGCCTGGGCTCGATCCACCACACCCAGCTCATCTACCAGGAAACTGGTACACCGCTCCATGTGCTGTCGACGGACCTGAGGGATAAACAGGATAAACCCCACATGCAGTTAAACCCACTTTATGCTCCATCTCTTAAAGGTTACACCAGGCACCCAGATGCCCTCTGCTGGTCTAAGCTCCCAATACAAAATTAAAAAAAAAAAAATTAAAAAAAATTGCTGTTTTATGGAATCTTCCAGAGGTGATCTAAGTGATCTAACTTCAAAAGGCCCCAGTAAAACTCTTTATTTCCAGCTCAGAAATTTCAAGTCATGTTTTGATCACTAATCTATACGCACTCTAGTCTCCACACTATGGTAATAAAAATCCAAACTGTAAAACAATCACATACACGACTTTGATTCTACCTGCAAGGCCCAGAGTCAAAATGAACTCTCTAATATCCATGCAAAGAGAAGGAATTTAAACACATCACAAACCTCTTCCATGTACTCTGGTTCAGACGCAGATGCATCCCAACGGTTATTTAAAATAAATATATTGGGTCGAGACAGACGTTCATTCACCTTGTGAAAGAACTGTTTCTCCTAAGCAAAACAGAACGAAACCTCTTAAGATTAACATGTCAAAGTCTTTCAACTTTTAGCCAAATTCACTGAACAAGTGGACTTGAACATACAGTTTGCATCAACGTTGATTCAGAATTTGCCACCAGGACAAACACATCAGCATCTAGACAGAATTTGTCAATCCAACTGTCCAGCTCAGTGGTTACATCAATGCCAGGGCTAGCAATAAAAAGAGAAGAGACATTACGATGCTATGGAAACAGCAAAAACGGAATTTAAAAAGTTAATAAGAAATGTGTTTCAGCTTTTCAGGGCATCAATTTCCCATGTCTGAGCTACAGTGTCCTGAGGCGACACAGAGTACAGACTAAAAGGAAGTACCAATAAAGAGAAACTCTGACCGCCAACCACAGCAAAGGACTTTAGTTGCTGTCATAGATTAGAACAGGGTCAATTTCCTTGATGTTTGTTAAATTTGTATTATAAGACATTTCTGTAATTAATCTGTGATAAGCAGGAAAGGAAAGAAAGGTATTTCTCACCTGTCCATCAGCACCAGGTCATCCTTTAAGAGAGGACATTTGGAATTGGGCCACATCACGCTGACTAGGCTGCCAGCATTCAGAAGTTCATCTTGATGAAGGGCATGAGCCAACTGGTTCACTGTCTATTAAAGACAGATAATTTATAGCATTTCCTGTATGCTAAGACCCATTAACACAATTATCTCCCCTTCAGGGCTGTTCACAGTTTAAGATAAAACCCAAGTCCAAATCACCTTCTCACCGGGAGGTTTTCCACATAAAACTTTCTTGAGTCTCCTAGTCAAAAGACAACTAGTTTATGAGAGATTTTCTTGTCAAGAAAGGCCACTGAGGAATTATCAGGAAGTCTGTGCCTTCTGTCAGTCCTACAGAGCTCAGGCATCATTTTGGTTCCCTGCTATCACTAACAAATACAACATACCGTCTTTTTCATAAAATGAACAAGTTCCATCCTGTAACTTGCTCCATTCCTCCCTTCCTACATCTATCAAAAACGTGTTCTCCATCTCTATTCCTTTAGTGATTAAAATCCTTAACTGTGAAATTGATTTATAGTGCTTTAATTTTCTTGTTCCTTCCCTTTTCTGGAACTTTGGAAGAGCTCTTCTCCTTTTACCTTATGCTTAAGGAAACTGTACCTTAACACTCTTCTTTTCCTCTGAGCCTTCAGTAAGCAGGAAAGCTTCATGTCCATCTGTCCCTTCTACACGCAGGAAACAATTCGTGGTGTGTCCAATTCCTGAAGGAAGGACTTTGTCCCACAGCATGGCATTTATCACAGTGCTTTTCCCATTGCTCGTCCTGAAGGCAGATTAAAGAACGGGACAGCTAGGCTTCTGAGAGTCAGGTATACTCATTTTCATATTACAGAAAGCAAGTTCTCTAAACTCAAGCAGCATCAGAAGCATTAATAATTTAAGTGCCATAGGCAATTTACAAAAAGACTTTTCTATTTTCTTATTTTAAGAATTCTTCCAAATCAAAGAATTACGTGCTACAGTATTTGTTTCCAATTTACAAGAGGATTAATATGAGGGACATGCACATTACAGGCAAAAGCTGGAGCACTAGTGTTTCTATAAATATATTTTACTGGCTACAATCCTAAAGCAGCCAGTTGCTTTACTAAGTGGAGAGCACAGGCAACATAAGCACGTGACTCACCTTCCAAAAAAAGCAACTTTCATGTGTCGCCTTGCCAACACTTCACTAATGCCACTGACTTTTGACAGGTATCCTTTGACTTCCAGCACCTGCTCTTCTGTGGTGACAGGATCAAGCTCTATATTCTTGTGTGTTTCTAAAATCAAAATACATCATGTCTCTGAATTCCAGAAGTCATCTCTCTCAGCACTGGGTGAAACATCTCCTTCACGACGCAACACACATAACTCAGTGTTTATCTGCGTCCCAAAGTCCGTGTGGGTAATCTTGACACAGGCAATTACACCCTGAGGTGATTTTGCATTAGCATTTATCAGCTGGTCTCTTTTGTGTGTCTAATAACCATTCTCATCCTTAGGACTGCCTTAAACAGAATGCAGCCAACACTTCAAACACTCCAACATCCTTAAAAAAAGATAAATCTTCTATCTGTGTTTTAAGCTGTTAAAGCCAATTATTGGCATATGCTATATGTCACCAGCAATGACTCCTCTAGGCAAGAATATTTAAAGAATTATAGGCAAAAAACATAAAGGGTCTTGTATAGTTTATTAAAAAACTCCCAAACATAAAACCCCACGCATAGCTCACTAACCAGCTCAGTTTCCTAACACGTGTGAACTTGTCAACTTTAAAATATGAACCCTGAACTCCACCCAAATTCAATAAAATAATTTTCTGTTCTTTTAAATACTGATATATAAACAGACATGCACGTATAAATAAGCACAGGTCTATGAGAGCCATTTAACCAAATGAGGTTTTTTTCGTGTGTGTTTGAGGGAACTGTATGTGGGCAAAGCACTGTTACACACTCGTAGTTCAAGAATTCAGCTTACCTTCCAGGAATGAGGAGCTCTCATTGATGTATGCAGCCAATTGTTCAAAGATACCATTGATTTTCTTCTTTGCAGTGACAAAATGTTTAAGTGGAGAAGCATTTACCTCAGCCATGTGTCTTTTATCCTTCTTCACTGCAACTATTGACTTGGAACGTGTAAACAACAGGGACATTGCGCTACAGGGAAAAATCCAGTAAATGAAGGTGGCTCACCAAGTGCCAACGGCTATCCAGCTAAGCATCCTACCAAAAACTAGGTAAGTACACATTTTAAAAACATTTTTTCTTTCACAAAGAAGTTGTTCCACTTTCTACAATTGGAAATTACTCCTACATCAGAAATAAAAAAATTCCTCTGTCCTCCGTTCCAATAAACAGGCCCCCAGCGATCACTTCTGCCCTCCCTCCGCTTACTTTCAGGATGAGTTACGTTTTCACAAGTCAGGCATGGTCAGCTCGAGGCCCTCCTGAACACGAACGACCGCAGTTTTCCTGCCCTCTCCTTCACCCTGGCCAGGCTCCGTCCCGCAGCTCTTTCAGCGACGCCGACTTCAGCCTGTCCCCGTCTCTGCGGCAGAGGGACCGGCGGATGAGGGACACAGGCAGCCGAGCTCCCTGCTGGGCCAGGCTCTGCTCCCCCGCCATCCCAGTGCCCGGGGGGATGCACTGGGCAGATGCGCCAGGCGGCCGCCATCGCCTTCCCCTCAGAGCTGCGGGGGCAGGCGGGCGCGCGCGAGGTAAGGGGCGGGAAGCGCCCCTGGCCCGCTCCCACAGGGCGGCGCGCGCCTCGGCGGGGCGGCAGGACCCTGCCCCGGCGGGCCCGGCCCGGCCCTCCCCTCTCCCTGCCCCTGCCGCCGGGGAGGCGACACCCCCTTCCCCGAGAGACCGGCCCGGCCTCGGGCGGCTCCCACCTCCCCTACGGCCAGGCACCACCCCGCCGCTCACCTTCACCGCCGCTCCCGCAAGGCCGCCATGTTACCCGCGCGTCATCGCCCCGCGCGGGGCGGGCCCGCTCCCGGGGCACCATGGGCGCGGTAGTCTGAGGGCGCCGGCGCGGGGAGGGGCGGGGGGGGGGGGGGGGGGGGTGGGGGCGGCGGCCGCCGGTACCCGCCCCAGGAATGAAACCAGCGAGAGCGGCACCGGGGGGGGTAAGGGTTTAATGCGAGTTCCCCTGGTTGAAACTGTACATCCCGTGAGACAGACTCGTCATTAATTCCAATCACCGTACTGGGCAGAGGAAAGTCGCAACAAAATAAGTGAAAAAACCCACAAAACCTGCTGAATAAATACATACACCTTTTCGACATCTTCTCAACGATTGGCCTATCAAGTCCCTTCATTTGGTAACGGATAGTTCTGGATTTCACATAACAAGATTTATTATTTTACTTTTCAAACTGATTGTCCCTGCCTGGATTTTTCTCCCTTGGGCACGCCTGAGTGTGTAGCCTTGAAATAAGACCTAAAAAGCGTGTGGAAAGCATCAGAAAAAGATCTATGTCACCTTCCCCAGGTCCATTCAAATTGCATAAAGTCCCCTGCCAGAATTTACACGTCTAAAGCTATTCTGCCTGCATTAATGTGACCCATCCTAGATGAAGGGGCTCTAGACCTGACAATTAGTAGAAGCTGGAGACACTGAGAGCTAAGAGGAAGATTTTTTTTTTTTTTTGCAAGGACAGTCATGATGTGAATTTACTGCTCGTGAAACATACGGGTCTGGCAGAACCAGAGCATAATGGTGTCTGATAAGCAGAGCAGGTATCTCACAGGCAACGGCAAAAAAAGGTTTCTCCCCTTCCCTCTCTAACCATGGGCCTAGTCTAGACAGATTTTTATACTATCAGCTCATCACAATCTCTCAGCACTTTCCAACCACACATTTCTATCAGCTTCAACCCCACTGGAGAAGTGTCTGCAGTGGAGTGTTTTGGTTTGAAATCTCAAATAATAGAAACACTGACTAAGGATTTCCTCTAAGTACCAGAGAACAGCTCTTTGATGGCCCATTCAAATTAGATGCAAAGAAAATTATCAAAACAATCTCTGAGAACTGGAATGAGGCCACCAAAGACCACTGGGGCTTCTGGGTTGTTATCCAGAGACTGATTAGAGCTTTTGACAATTTTAACATGGGATACAACAGAGACAATTCAGCAGTGGAGCCCTCCTGACTGATCTATTTGTTCTCAGCCTTCCCTGTCTTAGATTTTATCTACGCATACCAACATGGTCTGAATTTGTCTGGGTATGCATACTCCTTTTAGTTGCAGTAATAGAAGACAGGGAAGCTATCTTTTATCTCTTCAGCCTAATCCCAGAGGTAAAGTACCATTAGCGGACCTTCCTTTGGCTAAGTGGAAGCACCTAGATTGCCACTGCTGCTGCTTTGAACTTTGTGATATGCTTCCAAGGACTGCAAAGAGGTAAGGAATCAGATGATCTTCAGAGCTGCATATGGTATGACATTTAACTGTTATGACTTGTGGAGTCAGCTCCCTGATTGGTTTATATTTGGAATAGTATCCAGGAATCATTGTCTAATGTCCAGTCCTGTATATGCTGAATGATGAAAATGGGCTTCCAGCTACTTGGAGAGACAGCTTGTGACTTGCCTCCAAAAAGCTGGATTTCCAGTCCAAGAAAGCATTTTTGTAAAGCCAACCAACCAGTGAAGGTTCAAGTAAATCGCATTTCCAAGAAACAGCGGATGACGAGCAGAATCAAAAATGAAGGCACAAAATCTCCTTCCAAATTCTACAGCAATATTCCTAGATATTACCTGCAGTATCAGAGAGGGAGATCTTCCAGTAGTGGAGTCTTAAAATATTGTTAAAAACCAATATTCAAAGAGCTTTGATCAATGCCTTAGAAACTGTCAGCAGCATTCCCTGTTTCCACTCAAAGTCAGCAGTGAGCAGGGCCAGGGAAAGGTCTTTCCTGTGAACCATGGCTCTAGGGGTCAAGAAAGGACACTGCGATATAACGGGTTCCTTTGGTGGTTGGAAGACCTTCGTGATAATGAGTCAGGCGTCCTGGATGCATCAGGGTCCACCCTTTCCTTGGAGCTCGAATGGAGCAATTGTAGCGCAGGAACCGGCAGCCTCCTCCCTGATGGAGACAAACCAGACACATCAGCTTGGTAAAAACACCTCAGGGAAAGGGTCTCTGCCTTCTCCTGGCAGCCTTTCTGAAAGCGTGAGAAGGTGTTTGAGAGATCTCCTACGTTCTGATGCATTTAAAAATCTTCTTTTTACCCTAGCCCAGTCATTCATTGCAATCCTTAGTGTGAAGAAGCCAGATATGGATAAAGAAAGGGTTTTCATCTGCCTGGACTGCTCAAGGGGCTGTACTGCATTCTTGACACACTGGCAAACACTTACCTCATAGTCTATTCCAACTCGGTTCAAAGCAATGTTAATGGTAAAGGTGGAAGCGTCATGATGGGGCATTAAAGAGGGCTGCTCGTCAGGTTTGTAGCGAACCACAAAGGCTAGCTCAAACTGAGTCTGCAGGAGAGAAGAACAAAGTGCACATCTGTTACAGGGCTATAGTAGTCCACGGCTACTGAGCTGCAGAGCAGGGCATAATATTTAAATTGCATCCCACTGCTAAGAGAGAAAGGCAACAATAAGACAGGAGAATGTCACTGGGAAATTGCATATTTCCTGATGTGTATACTTATGTCATACTCCGGGGTCAGTATGCATATTGCTAGAGGATTCTAGCAGGCTTTTCACAGAGTTGAAACTGGAGGAGGTGTTGAACTGACCACAAGTTGTGATGCTAAGGTATACATACCTTGGTATAGTATCCAGGGTACAGTTTCTCTGTGATGGGTGCAATATAGTCCAGAAGAAACTTATACCATTCTCTTTCAAAGCCAATTTGGTTCATGTGTATGTCAATAGTTGGGACGTTCTCATATCCTCCTTGTATTCTGCTGTCCTGAAATAGCATCATGAAAATACCCATAAGGATGGGAACCCTGCACTTGTTGGTTCTGGTAACTACAATTAAATATGACGTTTATTTATCAGAATTTCCAGGATGGAAAACTCATTTCAAACAATAATTAAAACCTAAGGTAAACAATATTACCATCAGAAGGGCTGAACACTGTAGCTTCAGGGGACACTAAAGTGGACTCAGAAAAACTAGTCAGATTTAAGAACACGTGCAAAATCACAGAGTTAATCAGGAACAAAAGTATTGCCTCCAGTTTTCTGGTTTAACTGTGAGACCTAATGCCTTCCTACAGGAGGCACTGCTGCCACCAAACATGCATGGGTAAAGTTATGACACAGAAATCAAAGAGCTCCTGCTTTTTCTTACCGTGTTGTCACCTGTGGACCACTGGCCATAATGTTCCATTTCTTCCACCAACTCATCACAGGCAGTGTCAGTGAATATGGGGAACCAGTACACATCTGGGCAGGGCTGCAGGAAATAGACAGGTGAGAACAGCAGAAACAAGGACAGGTGCTCGAGGCAAAAGGAGTAAGACTAAACTGATTGTAGATCAAGTCAGTTTAAGTGGAAAGTAACTAAAATGTTGATAGAAATTTGTCTTGTGATTTATGTGCCCCACTTCCACTTAAGAGAGCTGGAGATGTACTTCTAGAAGAATGATTTGGCTCTAAAAATACTTTCAAGGTCATGTTTCCTCTGGTTTTCAAAGACTATGAGGTCGTGCTGAACTGCTTATTCCTGAGAATGTCCACTGTGATGATACAAGCATTGTCCTGATGCTAATCTCCTATTCTGATGGATAAGAGTGATGTTTTCTTACCATTTCTACCAATTTCCCTTTCAGAGCTGCTGTGTAGTTTTCATGGATGTACTTTTCTCTCCAGTCCTGCAGTTAAAAGATAAGCAAACCAGTCATTTCTGTGGGGCCTGGTTAAAGAGGCAATGAAAGGCCAGGCACTTGTGCAGCAGTATTTCACAGGCTTTGAAGATGCAGATGTTATGAAACACATAAACATCCTCTTTTCAAATTCTGTGACTACATTCCTCATCCCACCTGAGACATGTCGTTATTACAAAGCCTGGACCTTCCCTATTGGTGAAGCTAGTCATCAAGTCTTCACATGCCACATTGCTAAGCCTGCTGAGCATGCAGGTTCTCTCACCTCAGGATTGCTGAATATTTGCCAGAGGTCATTGTGGAGGTGAGTTGTCTGATAATTCTCCAGGGATAGTATGTGTCCAAACTGATGCCGATTTGTCAGGTACATAAAGACTCCCTGCAGGACAGGGGGAAACAATCAAGCTTTGTTTCCAGGCCTCACATTTCTGTGAGCCACTAAGAAATACAAGCACTGGACAGTTCCTCATGGATGATGGCTCTGCCGAAGCTGTTCAGTTACTCATTCGTTCTCCTGTGGGCCTTCAGTTTAATTCCCACCCTGGGTATGAGGAACTTTGAGAGGTTATAGCCAGAGCCAGTAATTCTGTACCTCTTGTCAGACAGGGTTGGAAGCAGAGCAGAGCAGCTGCTGTGTGATTAGGTTCTTCCTTCTTACCCTGTCAACCCCATTTAGAACACCCCTGAATAGGCCCAAGAACGAAAATGTTATCCACATTTAGTGGTCGCTGGCTCTGTGTGGTTTCACAGCAAAAGAGAAATCCCACACTGGTCCAAGCCTGCACAGTACTGAATAACACCAGTTCATCCTGTCCCATGCCCCAGCAAAGCTGAATGCCTTGAAACTACTTAATCTTGTCACCTCCACCCTGGCACGCAGCTCTCCCCTGCCAGCCTCTCTCTCGACTGACCTGATTTCGAACGTTGTGGCAGAAAGCCATGTCAGCATCCAGCTTGCCACTGTGGAAGAGATCTCCCTGGTCAAGCTCCGACCGCAGAGCCTTGGCTTTAACCATGTAAACACTGCTGATGTAGGGAACGTTCCAAAGCCCGCTGAAACACAGGGGTAGGAGGGTAAGACTTGAAATACCACTAAGACAGAAACTGCTGGAGTTGACGGGATGGCAGGCAGCACTGCAGCTTCAGCCAGGCTTGCCTAAATGAGCCAACTCAGAACAGTAGGGAGAAATCATACCAATAGGGATTGTCATTCCAGGAAAAATCACTTATATTGCCCAGAGCTTTTAAGCTGCACAAATGCTAGTCCACTGTGAAAGTAATTAATTGCTACCGTGTGTTTTTGCAAGGGACATAATGGCTTGAATCTCTTCCCAGAGAGATCAACTTTTTTTTTTCAGTGATTTAAAAAAACTGAACCAGCCAAAATTGCATAAGCTGATTTCCAGCATTTATTGCACATATAATGGCCTAAAAAAAAGAGGGCCCCTCAAGAATATGAACGAACCAACAACTGTATTTTGTTAATCTTCCATTCAAGGATCACCTGGTATTTTATGAAGATTAACTGACAAAGATTAAACAGCACTTCGCAGGATTTTAAGGATCACACTAACTATAATCCACAGGTGGGAAAACATGACATGAATAGGATGAAGTGATTTCAGCAGAGTCAGGACTCTCAAACCCTATAGGAAAATCTGCCCAAAGTATGTATCATCTCTGCTCAGGGGAGAACATAGAGCAGCTTCCAAATGGGAGCACAGACTTCTTTTCCTTTTCTATACACAAAGGCAGTGCTCCACTGTGCTCTCTAGTTCTTTGGCATTAGCTAGTTTGATGATAATGTGCTGCAGCAAGCTTTACATTTGAGGGATTATATCAGTAAGAAGCTTTCTCTGCATACTCACACCCTCCGCCTTTGAACAATATCCACATAATCTTCTGAGCGGGCATAGTATCCATCAGGGCTTAGCGCTCCCCAGAAATTCGACCACAGCTTCTCATGACGGCTTACCAGTGGGGCAATCACCAGCCTGTGAGCACAAAAGGAAAAGGAATTGCAGGACAGGATGTTACCACAGCAAGAAAAGGAAAAGATTTACAAACCACAGACTCTCTCTCATTTCCAGGGTTGCTGCTTCTGTTAACTGTGTTGGAATAAAATTCCACATAAGAAAGGGCAAATATGGTCACAATCTCCTCTCCAACTGCACCCTGCAGCAGGTCTCTTAAAATCCGATTTGTTCTAGTGAATATATAAAGACAAAAACTAGGGATGATTTATATCCACTGCCTAAAATCCAGAGATTACAACTACAGTTAAAAAACACTAAATAAGAGGTGTTTGTCTAACGTTCTACCTCTGACACAATTCTCCTAGGGCCTTACACATCTCGGTGAGGAAAGAGCTCACTGTATTCTTCATGTGAAAGACGAGCAGTAAGGATTGCTCAGACCAAAGAACTCACTTGTTCTGTTCGATCAGGATCCTTAGAGTCTCTGTGTTCTTCAGAACTATCTCAGCATCCAGGCTAAAGTAATAGTCACAGTCAGGATCCTTTCTGCACAAATCCCTATAGCCAGAGAACAAGAAAAGTCACACCAAAATCCTCCTAAAACAGAGCAAGACAAGGGACAGAACACCAAGAATTCCTTCACCTTGTAGTCTAAAGGTTTTCTTCTGGATGCTCATAAAAGTTCAGTTTAATGTAATAATCCAGAGGCCTAGCATAATATAAGCACATCAGATTCAGTATCCAATAGCAGGCACTGAGACACAGCCAAAATCACATTTAGCAAACTGTTTCCTCAGCTCAGAATGAAGAGGTTCCCATTTATCCAGACTTGAGCTCAAATTCACACCTCCAGATCACAGAGAGGAGGATACCCTGCCACTAGCTCTTAGTTTTACTACTACACCCCTCCTTTTCAGAGATACAGGTGCATATTCTTTGTGATTTACAACTGGGCATACAGAATGCTTGATGAGGGCAGGGCTATCCTTCTAACAGAGCAAAGGACCAGGGGGAACTTCATTTCTGAAACTGGAGAAAGGGAGCTGGTATTGAAGATGATTTTTTTCCCAATATATAATGGGCACGGGGAGTTAATGCTAGGAAAATTGAAAGAAAAGGGTGACTGAAAGAAGAGAAGCATCCACTTGACAGTGATGATCCTCAGAAAAAACAGACTGCCTTAGCTCGGACACAGGCTGACTCTGCCAGCCACCATGTATGGGCCTCTTCACTTACATGCCCAAGTTACGCGCCTCAGCATTCTCCACCTCATCATCTGGTCCAATCACTTTGATGGCGAGATATTCTTTGCCATGGTCTTTAACAAAAGAGTCCACCTGCATCACGTGATGTTGCTCCTATGCCAAAGGAAAAATAAGGAAGAACAGATAAGATGGGCTCATCCCAGGCTGCTCAGCCTCCTGTTGTTGAAAATGACAAGCCAGATGAACAACATCTCTCCCCACTTTCACATCTGTACAGCTGCATGGAGCTATTTTATAGGCGCCATCGCAGATAAGCGCTGGGATTACAGAGCCTGGAAGTCCAGTCAAAGGTTGCAAAGGTGCCTGGAGTACAGGAGGAAGTATACATTTTCCCCGCATTTGCTAAAACCATCACAGGACAACTTTACTTACATGGTTGTGAATGAAGAGCTGGATTCGTTGCTTTGGGTAATGAAGGTTACGAAGCCGCAAGAAAAACTGGGAGAGGAATGGGGTGGGCTGCTCGATGAAAATGCCTATCAGAATCATTGGCAATGCCTCATCCTACATTCAGTGAGAAGAGGAGAGAAGTGGTGTCTCATGTACCACGTCACACACATAAAATCCTATTGTAAGACTTGAAAGCATTGGACATCAGCCTTACCTTAAACCCTGTGAGGCTTCGCAGACCTTCATCACACACAGTGCAGCCAGTCTCAAATGTCCATATTTGAGGAATGTAGTTTCCCAGGTAGTTCAGCTGCAGCTGCAAAAGGCAAAAGGCAATTTGCCACGTTACGCATTAAAGGGCAGGGGAGTTTCTTTGCATTCACCCCCAGTGTAAGATCATATTTCATCAGAACTTCATTTACCTTCTTCTTGGACTAAAGAATCTGAAAAGTGTGACTGCCTGAGGGTTCAATTACACGTTCAACTTTGAACCAGACACATCTTGCTGCTATGGACGTGGACCACTTACTGTTTCTCAAATATAAATGCACACAGGGAAAGTCAATATATAGGAAGACAGTAACCCGATACACTGGAGCCTCAAGGGTCACTTTGCAACAAATACATAACAAATTTTTCTCTCAGGATGCCCACTTACCTTGGTGGGTCCATTTCCATGAATCACCACAGGCAGAGTGTCATACAACAAGTTTCTTGCTCTCACTCGTGAGTTTTCAAACTTCAGAACTACCTCATCTGGAAATGACAATGCCATCATGTTATCAGGGGAAGGCTTTTATTGATAATTAGCAGCACAATGCCTCAATTCTAGTGAACAACTGCTGAAAGATGAAAGCATGAATGTGGATAACCATGCACAAGTAGTTTAAGAGCTACAGACCACATCCAGAGAGGAGAAAAAAATGTTCAAAATGATCCTGTGAGGTAGCAGGAGGATGGCTGGGCTGGCAAATACACCTTCTACTGGGAACTGGCAGAAGCCACACTGAAACAGTCTTTCAAATCTGGCACTGACAAACTGTGCAGTGAGGAAGGCTATCAATGGCCAGGGAGGACTCAAGCCCTTCTCACCTAAGCATCCTAGGTACCTGCTGTCTCTCTTTTTCACCCCTGACAAAAGTCCACCCTGCTGGCACAGATATCCAAGATGTCTCAACACAACCACACAAAATCCTTTGGAAAACAGACTAGGACAGACCCAAGCTCCAGTCTATCACTGTTATAATGAGCACAGAAGTCAAAACTACACTGTTGTTATAATCTTTTACCTGGCTGGAATAAAGACAGAGTGGTGCAAGACTATAAACTGAAAATATTAGGCAGTAGTGTCAGGAGAGTAAGTGAATTACTTTTGCCAGGACTAGCAATATCAATCAATCAGTGGGTCAGGTCAGAAGCCTGGTACGGTCAGTGAGTGCTCACAGGCAATATCTGGCTGCATCTCACCTTCTGTGGCATTCCAGACAGTTCTGAAGCGGAAAGACAGGCAAGCCCTAGGCACCTTGTGTGTTGTTACTTGCACTGAAAGTCCCTCCCAGTTTCAATCCCCAAGGCTAATGCAATCCGACATGCTTGGAGATCAAAGTGGTAAGGAGGTGTAAGATGGAAAACCTGACCTGCATTCCCCCCTGGTGAAGAGGGAATTGCAAGGGAAACCTAGTTGGTTGCAGTGGAAATGCAAATAAATTCCAGAAGCGTGGCAGAGACTTTTTAGTGAAGCTTATTCTGCAGGGACAGGAATTTCTGAAATTTAATCCCTTCAGCCACAACTTTATTTCTGGTGTCAACATGCAGTTGCATTCTAAGGAGAAATGAGCTTCCTTCTTCCATCTCACCTAATGCTCCATTTAGGTTTTGGAAGATCCGGCTTCTTTGGTCTAGACTGATGTTGACACTTTCCTTTAAAAGAATGAGATAAATAACCTTAATTAGAATACAAGTGGGCATCCATTCTTTACATGTGAGAGACCCTATGCTGAGCGAAGATATATTACATTCCTATAATAATTTCCATACTCTCCAAGCTCTGAAGCCTAAAACACTCCCAGCTAATCCTCATTTTCACTTGATCTGGGTCAATTTGTCATTTTCTAAAACAATTTAAAGATATTATATTAGGCAAAACCATGCAAATAAACATTTTAAAGCTGCTGTGTGTGTGCCAATAATAATACGCAGCATATTAATGAAGCACACTTGCAGCAGTGTCATATAAAACCCATGTATAATATGCAGGAGTGCCAAACATCTGCAAACACATCTAACAAAACATCTAGCAAAAACATCTGCTGTGAAGAGTTTCTTGCCATCTATCCACAGGGCAAGCGTTACCCCAAGTGTTGCCCCAGGTACCGGTGTCAAACCAGAACACAGTAAGGGCACAAGGCCAGCTTGTGCAATCTTTGTTTTTATCCCCTGCTGCAAGTGACACTCTGAATGGATTTTTGTCAGACTAAAACCCAGCTCTGATTTAACAGAGTTCAGTGTCCCTCCAGGCATCCGTTAAGATTGATTACTGGAAAGGACAGCAGGGTGCTAACATCCGCTGTCTAAACGCCAACTCAGTGGAATTACTCAGCCTTTGTGGGGCACAGGGCCAGAACTGCAGATGAGAACATTAAAGGAACTGTTCACGCTAAAATATCATGGGCCATATTCAGATTCAGGGAAGTAAAAAAGTGCAGCTGTTCTGAATTTTTTACCAGCCCTGCTGGTGAAAAAGTGCAACTCCTTCTCTAATCAGCCTGAAAGCAGTTTGTGCTTGACTTTACTGTTACAGTTTGACTTCTTAGTTCTGCTGCATCTGTGGTGTCCCTCAGGGACAGAGTGCACTGCGTAATGCAGAACTGGGCAGGGACAACGGAAGTGGAATCACCCCGTGGGCTGGATGATTCGGCCAGCACACCACATGGTGCTGGAATCACAATGACGCTTCCAGGGTCCTTTCCAGGCTTCTGTATGATGTTACGTGGCACGCTACATAGGCTGACGCACATTTTGTCGGCCAGGATCTGGAGGTGTTTGCTGAAGGCAGTGGGAGCCCCTTTGTTCTAGCAGAGCTACCCACTGTGATGCCCACGGTCCCTGTCCTGTGGCACAAAGCAACTAAAAGGCTGTGAACCTTGGTCCCTTTCATCACCTCAAATCTGCTCAGGCGTCATCTGCCCCTTTACCAAAAACATGCTTTAGTGCCAAGTTGGACATCTCTAAGTCAGCACTGCACTCTGCAGGGAAGATACAGACTTAAAGTCTGGGTTTCACATCCCCTGGGAGGAGGCTGCTTAGTTCTGCCACACTCAGTAGCTTTAAACATCAGCACATACAGATACTGGTATGAGTTTCCAGTAAGACTTGTTTTAAGACATCTATCTTCCCAGCCACATTTTAAGCTTAAAGATAAAAATGGCTAATAACAGAACAAAGGGGTAGTGACCGAAACACAAATTTTCAGAAGGGAAATGGGTAACTAGACATACTACTGGCCTTTTCTGTCTAAGGATGCCAGAGCAGTAATTAAGCATCGATACATCTGTGATTAGCTTCTTTACTGTCAACAGGGATACTGCACAGAGGATTAACAGCAATGTTTCTCTTCCTAATAAAAAAAATCTAGCTCCACCTACTCTTTTTTCTGGATCCAAGAAGACATTCGTATAGAAGAGCTGGTCACTGTCATCATCCTGTCCTTTCCAATCCTCCACAAGCTTCTTCAGGTTTGGAGCATAACCTATGAATCCTGTGGGAATAAGTACAAAGAGATGTTTCAACCCAGACAATCAAAAAAGGGAAGTACTCCTGTATACAAATACTCTCATTCCTTTCACACAAAGTCTCACTCCACCCTGTGTGCTGCAGAGATACACCAGCTTTCAGCAAAGGCAGTTCCTGACATGGAATGACACCAGGATCAAACCTGTCATCTTCAGCATCAGAAAAGCTCAGATACCCACACCCTGAATGACAAGTCTCACTGAAAAGGGAGAAGGGATAGGGAACAGGTTCCTATCCTCTACAGGCAATCCATAGCTATGTCCCCTCCTGCAGGTAAAAGACAGGAGCATTGTTAGTCTTTCCATTATAGCCAGTTATGCCCAGGACTTCAGTTTGCACCATCTTCTTGAAAGAAGCTTTCCACACCTGGTCGCTTGTTACTTCTGAGAGGTTCTCAGTTGAAAGAAGATTCTGTGTCTTACCTCCAGAACCCAGGAAGCGCTTTCCATCTCGCACCTGAGGGTACTTGGCTTCCAGCTTTCTGTCAGGATAGATGTAGTTCTCTGCTGAGAAGACCACCTTGCTCTTGGCCTGTTTGAACTTCTTCAGCAATTCTGTGGGGCCCGAAGCAAAAAGTACATCATAGCTAAAGACAGACAAGAAAGGGACAGAAAGGAATGGAGTCAGAAAAACATGTCAGCGTGAAAAGTTTCTAGAAACAGCTAATTCTTTAGGAATCCCTTTCATTTAGTTCTGCTTCACAGTATGACATTTTTTGTCACAATTATAGCTAATTAAAGTGCAATCTTATTCATAGAGTGGAAGGTGTCACTTTTCACTGCAGAAGATTCCACACTGGCTTGGGGCAACTTACACTTGTTCTTAGTTTTACAAAGTTTTAACTGATGATAAAAACAAATCTTCCAAGCTGCAAAACATGCTGATCTCTTCTTGCTTTTCCCCCATTTGGAACTGTGAAGCCCTGGTGTCCTCACTATTTGTAACAACTCTATACTTATTGGAGGAAGAATTACTCTGCCATTCCTTTCTAGATTAAACAAACCCACAGGTCATGCTTTTTACATCTTTTGGCATCCTGCCACTCTCCACTGAGCTCTCTGCAAATCTTCAGGAGGAACCTATATTGGACACCAGTCACTGGATGCTGCACTCCAGCCACTATCTCTTCAGTAGTGGGTAGAACTGACTAATTCCCAGCTAACACTCCCAGAATGAGACCTGCATTTTCTGCAAGAGGATTTGCATACTTCAGACTCATTCTGGTGAGTGAAAAAGTCACTCATTCCAAAGATTAATCATTCCCAACTTCTCTAAACACACGTAGACACTCAGAGCTGCAAAAGATGATCTCCCTGCCATGGGAGCTAGAGGCAGATAACAGGGATCCCAGCCTTGCCTGTTGCTGGGCATATGAAAAGACACTGAGACTCCAAACTATCCTTTCCCTCTTCACATTTCTCTGGCAGACTAATTCTTGGCTCTCAGGATTGTGTTGCAGGCTGCCTCACCTTATAAAACAAATAATTCTGGTAAGAAAGGCCTGCCTAGATCCACAGAAATTGTCTGCTCATTCTCTGCAGATCGGGGCAGCCAAATTCCACTCTGGCAGAAACAGGTATAATGCTATCAACTTTATGCAAAAGTTGGAATCAGCCTATTCTGATCAGACCTTTCCAGCTGCCACGCATGCAGCTTAGGCAACTGCAGAGAATTCAGGGATTAAAAAACAGAGGAGGTCTGGACACACCTTCCAAAAATAATTTCTTAATTCATTTCAGTTAATTTCTTCTTAGTAAGAACCTGTTCAATCAGCCTTATGATTCAGTTCACGGCAAATACTTTCCAACCCATTACCTTTCTACAAAAAGGATGATCAAGTCTTCCTTATCCGCATACTGCTTCAAAGCTGATTTCAAGAGACGGACCTTCTGCCCACCTCCCGCTGGCTTCTTGTCATCTCCACCCTTCCATTCCTCATCCAGCCCCAGCACCTAAACAACGACAGGCACAGGGTCTACTGAACATGTGACTTTCCCAGCAAGACTCACAGGAAAGGACCAGAACCCACAACTTTACTGGTCCCGATAATTCCCTGTGCAAATCACAACAAAAAAAACCAGCATCAGGACAATTGGATTAGGTAGATAAGCCAGCCTTTGAACCATTCTCTGGGATGGACAGTCAGAGCAACATGTCGCACAGTAACAAAGCACTCTCAGCAACAGGGACAGGAGCACACTCTGCACTGTGTGTTTTGGCACTGCAATGGAAAAGTGCCATGGGGCTCTCCTGAGCAGGAGTTGTGGTTTTCATCTCAAGCCAACACTCAGGATGGAATAAAAGACTGCTGCAGAAATGCCCCAGTCACAGTATTTTTCAGCCAGCTGAGTAGGTGCGTCCTCTCTTGAACTTTTATTTAATCACTCTGAGGACAGGTCTTATTCATTTCACACTTCAAAATTCCCTTTGACCAACCACCACTGAGGCTGCTAGCCATCACCTGGACTTTGTAGTTGAAGAATCGAGCTGATCTTCTAAAGCGCTGGAATCCCTCAGTCTGCTTGGTGGCAACAGTAAGGACCAGCAGGTTTTCTGCATATAGGAGAAAGCAGAGACACAGTCAACTTGCGTTGTTTACACAACCAGCCGTCCCATACCTAACGAAGAGGCTTTACTATCAGATACTGAGTCAAGGTAGGGATCAATAGTCTTAAAGGCACTTGACAGATTTGACAAAGGGAAGTCAAAATCCAACCACTGAGAAGCAGAGTGACTTTCCCCAGTACATTCTTTAAGTTGATCATGAATCCAGCAACAGAATCCAGGAGTCCCAACTTTTGCACAGTCAGTCACTGCTGTTCATGGACACAGGTTACATCTGTTCTATGTGCCACTGACACATGTCCAGGTTCATTTTAAATCAGGCAAGAGAGATAGTCTACCTGTGGAGCTACCATATCCTGCTGAGAACAAAACAGCTTGCTTACACCTCTCTACACTCTACAATGTTAAGCAATATAGGCGTTCTCACTGCCCACAAAGCTTCAACCTCAAGAAGAAAACCTGTTTCAAATGCTACTTATTTGCTGCCTGCATTTTCTTGGCACCAACTCATCAAAGATTCGTAGACAGAAAAAAAGAAAGTGTGGATGTAGCCAGTGTTTTACTGGAGGAACTAACTATCACAGGGGACAGAACATGGCAAAGGTGCTCTCAAATTTCAGTGTTTGATTGAAGAACGCAAAACTAATTGCACCACAAGCAAGACTGTTCCTTTGCAACAGAGATTAGAACTTGGTCCTGGGTATAAAATGAGAGATTATGTAAAGATACAATTTAATTGCCTGAGTTATGAGCTCGAAAAAGAAAATATAACATATTAAGTGTTTTTTTGCCCTGCCTATTGAAAGCTACATTTCTCTTCTCTCAGAGTATGAAGGAAATTAAACTTGAAGATAAAAAATAGAACTACTACAAAATGCCCATTTGGAAGTCATCCATTTAGCGCAATTAGCTTCCTGTTCCCCACAGAGTTGCCTTTTTGTTACTCAGCATTGACTGGGTATAGGGAAGACCAAAATTAGGCTGAATGTTATTATTCGCTCTTCATGGCTGCTCCAATTTTCTACTGCATTCCTGAGGTGTCTTCCAGATTTTTTCATACATACACAATGTGAATTTAATTCTGACATAACTTTCGTTTACATTCTCCTTCCAAACTTCCTTTTCATTTCCAATCCCTTAAAAATGACAAAGCTAAATCCTGAAGCTCTCTTTCAGAAGTTCCTCTGTAGTACCACTAGAATAGGATTTTTATATAAAAGCTCTGGATTCTTCATTGTAATGATTAAATGCTATACTTCATCTTACACTTTTGCTTAAGTAGGAATTTGTATAGGCTCTGGCAACAGTGTCTAAATATGAATACTGGTCATCTGATTTGAACATCAGAAAATACCAGGAAAAACTGAAAGCACATTTTCTTGGCTTGAACAGGCTTCTTTTGGAATAATGATTTTTTTCAATGGATGTACCAGATGCACCTTCCTAGTGTACCCAAACCGATATTCTGTCTGATCTTAGAGAGGACAGATCTAGGAGCCAGAGTCCTAAATAGACCCAACAAAGGCAGCAGAAGTGAAAAATAAGTGTAAGACTCCAACTTAGGAAGAAAGAGGATGTTCCCAAGGAAATTCCTAAAATCCTTTACCTGCATCAGAATAAAAAGAGAGATTGAGAACAGTCAATAGAAGGTCAGTTCTAATTGTATTTTGTTAGACATTCAGACAAAGGGAGTGATAAATACAAGAACACAAATGCTGCATTTGTGCAGTTTTTAAAGGCAGATTTTTAGATGTATGAAGTGCATTCCTAATCCAGCCCCTCCAGCACACTCCAGTTCCTTGTGTCCTGTCCAGTCAAAGGGTGCAAATAAAGAGTAAAATATGTATCTCCTCAGGGAATATGTTAAAGCCATATGTTAAAGTTTCTAGCCACACAATGGCATGCAGAAAACCATGGTGGCTTTATTATATAGCTCTAAGCTCATGGTTTCTGAGAAGGTGAGGATCATACTGTCAGAGAAGAGGAGGGCAAATGTGGCCTTGCCAGAGAGGAATGTAAAGACAAACATCAAATTCTAGTACCTGAAAGCATATGATAATGATAAGAGAAGGAAAGAAAGAAATGAGCCTGACTGCTCTGCAATTATTTCAGCCTGAATTCTCAGACATCTCACATTAAATAGACCACCGATTCATTCTCATGCCACCACCCAAAGAATGCAACAAACTGTTTATGATACGACTGCCAGAAGTTTGCTGGACAAGATGCGAGAGCTAAAGGCTCACAGGGGTGAACAGGAAGCGGTGTCCTATTTCTAAGACAGAAAAGGTTTCACTGTGCAGCGTGTGAACGCACTGGAGCATGGAAAAGCCAGCACAGAGACAATTAATCTCCCCAGCAGAATTTCAAGTTAGAGATTTCCTTCTCATTACTGGTCTGTGGGGGTAGGACTCTAAGAGGCATTAAGCTCAGTTTTTGTTCTGAGAAGTCTCTGCAGTAGCGAGAGCTTTCCATCCCAAGAGACATTCCTTCAGTCCAGTACTAGAGGCTTGTTCTGAGCTATGCTGCCTCTGCTCCTTCTCCTTTAACCCTTTTTTCTCTTTCTCGAAGATTTTGCTGAACACTGGTGCAGCTGATGCTAGGTATTTCTAGAGACAGAGCAGTAAACCCTTTTACTTTCAGTATCACATGCAGGCATTTTAAAACCTCCAGAAGCAGATTTATGCTTCCCTATTTTCCATGTCACAGTTACTCTCCATAGGCACAAATGGTAGCCTATTCTGTTAAGCTGGGCCTCCTGGACCCAGAGACTCCTTGGGCCATGCTGACAATTAGGCATCGTATAAATACATTTGATGATGGTATGGGTGCAAAATATGAACACTGTGGTTAACGAAGAAAGCACTGGACTAGGAACGAGGAGACCTGGACCATACTGCTAGCTCTGCTATGGAGCAAGGAGTCAATCCTCCTCTGTTTTTCCATCTGTAGAATGGTAATAGAGGACATTCACCACTTTTGTGACGGTTTTGGAGCACTACAGATGAAAAGGATCCTGTAGGGACAAAGCACTGGAACAGGGACTCTGATATCAATATCACAGTGAAATGACCGGGCAGACTTCTGAGTTTTTACAAAGAGTAAAAATCAGTGACAAGATGAGTTCAGTAACAAAAAATTTATTTACTTCTGCTCTGACTCTACAGGGAAAGCACAGCTGCAGCTGCATTTCAGGACAAGGAATTAATTTATCCCTAGGCTGTGCTTTGGGAAATCTTACTGTGCCACTTCCTGTCAAGATAGCGTGCAAGAGAATACCATTAATACAGGGATCAAATAGAAAAAAATCAGTGCAGGGTAACACAATCTCTGTATTAAATTTACATTTATGAAAGTTTTCTTTTAAAGTTTCAATTAACTACAAATAACTATGCTTAGAGCTTTTGCACAGATCTAGAAGAACACAGAAGAGAGAAGATAGGTATCGTTATTCTCGTATTACTCTGTGGGAGCTGAGGCACAGAAAAGGTAAGGCATTTTTTCTTTGAGCCATGCCAGAAGTGACGAGTTCAGAAAGCAGTTAATTCCAAATCCCCCTTCCTAACCAACACACCTCATTCCTTTTTCCCAGCAGTCAATTTTATATCTCTAGTGAGCTCTAAAACCTTACCAAAAACACGGAAAATTGGAGTGTGTAAGGAAGGCAGGAGAGTGCAGAGAGATTATTTTCTTACTTATATTTGCCTGTTATCCTAAATGCTGAAACTAATTTGCTTTAGTTATGCCACTACGGCTAAAGAACTCCCCTTCTAACACTCCCATGGATAAACATTAACTCTATTATTATTAAGTAATATATATAGTAAAGGTAATTATACCAGAATCACGTATTGTGAAGGGAAAGATTCTAGGTAACAAGATGAAATCTCCTCTTAATTGCCACTTCTCTAATGAAGACAATTATTCAAACTTCTTGGCAGAGTGACAGTGTGAGAATCTCTTTGTCAGCCTGCAGTCGTTCTGTAGCTGCCCCAATCCTCTACTGTTCTACCAACTACTCCTCAGAGCATCTACCAACCGTGTATGTGGGGATAGAGCGATGTTATTTTAGGAGCATCCTGGCTCTCAGGTCACTGCGTGGCCAGTCTGGGATCAATCGCTCCCTGTCACCTAACTCTTGAACTGTGCAAATTCAGAAGCAGGAAGGGCTGACCCAGGTGGGGCGCAACCCAAGGGAGTGCGAGGACTCCACTGGGATGAAATGGTGTCCGAGGCTCGCCTCGCACAACTCGGAGCTGCCTGTGCGGAGCTGAGGCGGCGCTGAGGAAGCATGTGCCGAGGATCCCCCGCCAGCGCGGGAGCCGGCAGCAGGCTCCCGATGCCGCCCAGGGGCTCAGGTCGGGCGCTGCCTCCGAGCGCTCAGGACAGCGGTGGCAGCCCGGGCGGGTGCGCCCGCCCCCCAGCCTGGCCGCCAGCTCCCCGAGCTGCCGCTCCCCGCCCGCCGCCCCGCAGCGGACACCCCCCCACCCCCCTCCCCGTTACCTTCCTGCGCGGAGGCTCCGCCGCCCTCCGCCCCGAGCAGCGCCAGCACCGCCCAGGGCAGCAGCACCGCCGGAGGCACCATGGAGGCGACTTCCCCGCCTGGATCCCGGCCCGGGAGCCGATAGCGACGGGCGGCGCAGCCTGCGGGACCCACCCGGGAGCCGCTCCGCAGGGACCCGGCGCCTCCAGAAAGCTCCGGGGGCTGCCGGAGCCTGTGCCACGCACCAGACCCGCCCGGCGGGGACGGGCGGAGGAAGCGGGGAGGCGGCGGCTCCTCCTCCCGAGCCGCCCCGGCCCCCGCGAGAGGCGGGGAGGCAGCTGGGGCCGGGCTGGGAGGGGGAGCAGGAAGCTGGGCGGGGGGGCCGGAGCGTGTGCGGAGCCGGGTAACATCTGCCTTGTGCGGGGACGCGACCTGCGGCAACTTCACCTGGGGCGCGGGGTCCCGCACGCCTCGGGCCGGGTTCACCGGGCCAGGGATCCGCAGGGGAGAGACACGCGTTCAGCAGGCGTGAGCCTGGCGAGGAGGAGGGGGCCCGCTCTCTGGCCAGCTGCAGTTCTGGCTGACACAGTCATGAAGCGTGAAAAAAGCAAACCAGGAATGGATTATGCACGGCTCTGGAAACTGGAAGCCCTTATCGAATACCTTCTTTCCACCTGTCACCTCACCACATGCTTTTTCCTGGCAAACACAAAACCTGCTGCTGTCCTGTCGCCTATACAAACTGTTTTTCTCTGGCTATACATACTTCTTGAAGTCTTACATTTATCTTTGTCCTTGTGCTGGGTTTTCTTGCTCTAGCCCCAATGACTAACCTACGCATCTTTTTCTAGTTTATCCTGCCTAACTTCAAGAAGAGGCAAAATAAACCTGTCTTACAAAATTACTTTTTTTAAAAATAGTGTTTAGGGTCATTTTTATAGTGCAGTGAATTAGATGCAGGGAAACCCTTTTGAGCCTGCAGGACAGCAGAGGAGGAGCTACCACTGACCATACATGAGGCCTTGAGCAGCACATTTCTACTGAAGCAAATACCTAGAAGCAACACTGCCATTTTCTTAGGCACTGTGTATAAATAAACCCAACTTAGCTTCCATTACTGAAAGCAACATTAAGAGATCACTTACTTTCTCTCTCCTAAGGTGTGAACAGTAGTATTTATTCATCTGCAAAGAACTCACAGAACGACAGAGGCTGTATAAATATTAGGTGCTGTTCTGCAAGACATTAAGTAGATGGGAAGCAACATTGCTGCGTACTACTGAGAGAGGCACTGAGTCCTGAGTCAGATCTGAGCTTGGCCCATGGAGCACATGTTACAGTGGGAAGGCAAGGTGTTGGGGAGAAAAAAGCAGTACTGGGTGGTTTAGCAGAGGCATAAAAAGCGAAGGATGCGTGCTGAGCAATGGTGTGGCCTGTGCACTGAGATAACAAAGAAACCCAACGCCTCAAAGCAGTATGTATTGCTTAGCTGGACTGGGGCTATGGAATACACGGCTGGAAACACACAGTGTCATAAAAGCACTGGGATAATACAGAAGCCTCCCTCATTGCAGAGTTTTATTAAAAGTTTAATTAAAAAACTGGCTGTGTAAAATTCTGAGGCCCAAGTCTGCTGTTTTCTGCCAGTAAACCACCTCTTTAAATTAACAGAAATCACCAGTACTGTAGGATTCAGATTTTCAAAATAAAAACAAGAAGGTATGATCTTAGAGGATAAAAAATTAAGCATGTTAGAAAGGCCACATTGTAGATAACTAATATTCTCCATGCTTCATAATAGCATCCTCTCAAAGAACTACTATTACTGTTTGGTTCACTGAGAATATTCTTGAGTGTGTTCAAAGCACTTTTGTTTCCATTCCCTCTCCCCAAAGCAGGAATTCCCTCATAATTACCAGGCAAACCGAATAGTCCTCATGCTCAAACTATGTACTACAGGCAACAATCCAAGGAAATACTAGTTTTCCCTAAGATGGTGATTTCAGGAAGCCTCCTTTTATAAAGCTAACAGTTTCACTAAAAAAAAAAGAAAACCTCAAAACCAAACCAGACTTTCACTTTAGATTTCTTCGGTACTTTGCAGGCCTGGACAAAGCCCCTGATAAATCTTTAGCAGCCTCAACACTCTAAGCCAGCAGCCACAGCGAAGGTGTTCAGCCCCTCACCTTCAAACCTCACACTGAGACCCATGACTCAATCCAGAATTTTTCAAATTGCAAGTTTCTCATTCTAATGAAGTTAAATATGTCCATTCTAAAATGAAAGGGGGCTTGCACACTAGAAATCATGAATGCATCATTGTTTATACTGCTGTGCTCAGACTGTCCCTGTTTGACAGCTCTGTTTGCATTCTGCAGCTATGCCAACCCAGCAAGCATATTTTTTTTTCCTGTTTCTATGTTTGAACTGCTTTGTGCGCCCTGGCTGGAGTCGGCTGCCTGTCTTTTTAAACAGAGGCAGCTGCCAATGCAGATGTTCCAACGAGTACGTGCAACACGTGCTCCAAGCAAAGCAGCAACTTCCTAAAAACTGAAAGGATCTGAGCTGTGCTTTTAAAGCAGCCTCAAAACACACCAGACCTGAGAAAACGCCAGCCCCACTGAAACGTGCAAGGGACAGGGTCTCACCCACTGTTTTTACAGATTCCAGTGCCCACCCTCCCCCCCATCAAACACCTCATTTGAAGGAAGAAGAAAGTGTCTTGCCTGCTGCCCCTCACTAGGCTGGTTCACGGGCTCTATCTGGTCAGGAATTCCACATTTCATTTTAACTCACAATGTTTCTGTAAGGCTTGCTACTGTTTTTCGAGAGCTGCACTGGAGTACGAAGCTTTCCCTGGCTTGGTGTGCACGTCAAAGTCATATCATAAACTTTGTTCCTATATTTACTACACAGTGAAATAAAGTTTGGTAGACTGTAACTTGCTTTCTCACACTAGGCTCTGCTGTCACAACAGGAGTAAATTGCCACTGGAATTACGGAAAACGCCTCCAGGCCCGCTCCGCGTTTTTTCCATCGGTGCAGCCACCCGGGCGGGAGAGACGAAACCTCAGCCGTGGGCCGAAGTAAGGCCGGAGCTGCTGGCGGACACCCGCGGCTACGGCGGCGGGGGCGGCCCGCCCCTCCCTCTGCCGGCAGCGCCGGGCGGGAGCCGGGGGGCCGGGCCGAGTCCGGTGGGGGGCCCAAGCCGGGGTGGGAGGGCCCGGAGCCAGGGCGGGGTCCGGCTGCGCGGCGCGGGCCGGGGCTCCCCGCCAAGCGCCTCCTCAGGGAGGGGGGCGGTGCGACGGGGCTGTCGCAAAGCGCCGCAAAGCGCGCCGGGGCTGCCGCACGGCGCGGCGCTTCCGGGCGGCGGCGATGGCGGCGTGAGGGTCGCTGCGCTGCGGCGGGGGTCGGGGCCGGGGAGCGGCGGCGGGACGCGCCGAGGCCGCGGGACGGGACGGGGCGGGACGGGACTCCCGCGCCGCCGCCCATGTGGCTGCAGCAGCGGCTGAAGGGGCTGCCGGGGCTGCTCTCCAGCAGCTGGGCGCGGCGGCTGCTGCTGCTGTTGGCGCTCCTGCTCGTCGCCTACTGGTACCTGGGGGCGGTGCGGGCGCGGCGGGGCGCGGGGCGGGGGGCCGAGCCCCGCGGCGCCGCCGCCCTCTGCCTGCAGGCGGCCACGGGCGCCTGGCGGGCGCAGGCCGAGCGCGGCGATGCGCTGCCGCTGCCGGAGGAGGCGGCGGCGGCCGGGGGCGGCGGGCCGGGGCCGGGCCTGGCGCTGGCGGGTAACGGCTTCCTGCTGTTGGACGTGGCCGCCGGCCGCCTCTGGGTGTCGGCGGCGGGATCCGGCGGCGGCCCGGCGCTGGCCACCGAGTACCCGGCGCTGGTGCGGTTGAGGGCGCTGGGCGGGCGCGGCGAGGCGCGGGCGGCGCTGGCGGCGCTGCGGGACGGCGCCGTGCGGCGGGTGCGGTGCGTCCAGACCGGGTCCGGGACGGGCGCGGGGGACTGCGTGACGGTGCGGGAGGAGGTGGTGGCCCACCGGAGCCGGCCGCATCTCTACCTGCAGCGCATCCGCATTGCCAACCCCACCGAGCGGGTGGCCGCCTTCGAGGCCTCGGCCCCAGCTTCCGCGCCCTCGCTGGGCGGCCGCTTCGCCACCAGCCTGGAGAAGGTGGAGGAGCGGCAGTTCCTGCTCTCCTCCGGTCGCCTGCTGCTGGCCGGGAGCCCCAAGGTGGTGCTAATGGTGGTGGCCGCCAAGAAACTCGTGAGCCGGGTGCAGGTGGCACCCAAATCCCACTTTGACGAAACCGTGCTCTCCGTGGTGTACACCTCGGAGCCTATCGAGGTCTCCAGGCTGGAGGAGACATTCAGCAAGCTGAGGGAGTCGGCCAAGAAGGAGATGCTGGAGGTGATGCAGATGGGGGTGGAAGATCTTTTCCAAGAGCACCAACAGACCTGGTCTGACCTGTTCATTTCAGGTAAGGAAAGCGATGCTCCACTTCCAGAGGGTTGCTTTAGAGGGTGGCTAAAAGCTCAGTGACCTGGCTGCTGTAAGGTCTCCAGAGGCTCCGCTTCTCCTGACGGGTTTCTCTCAGGGGCCAGAAGGCATGTTGTGGGATAATAACTGGTATTGCCTGGTTTGGAACCCAGCACACTTTCCAGAAGGGGAGTATTCCTTACTGCTTAACAGAAATGATAGAAGAACATTTCTAATAGTAACTCTGGATGTGCTGGCTTTCACCTCTTCAGGAACTTTACTGATTTGCCCAGCACGTCAGCTCTAAGTTGGAAATAGAGTTGACCTCTAGTGACAGTATAAAGGACAGATTTTTTCATGGAAGTTAAGGACTGTCCTACAAGGATGCTTTTTCCTAACATTTTAATGGCCTTACGTAAAAGAGTAGCTGCACAAGTGGTATAGAACTTGCTATTTTATAGCCAGTGAAAAGGTAGATGTTTCTTTGACAGATCATTCTTGCAGAGTCATGGTGACAGCTCCGTACAGCATCATCCAGAAGGTATATCAAACGAGCTTTGGCTTTAGTGGGAGCTTGGCTTTCAAACTCCCAAGTAGCAGAGTGGCTAAGAAAATACAAGGAAACATTTCACTTCAGTGTTTGTAGGCATAGGTTTATTAGATGTTATAAAGAATGCCTGTGTGTTGAACGACGACGTGCACATTTGACCTTTTTCTCCTGGTTGATGTCATATTCATGTGTGATCCTCTGACTCTTGGTTGTTTTCTTTTATTACAGGGGTTGAAATGAGAAAGATCACAGATTTGCATACACCATCCAGTGAGACTGTTAACATGACCCTCTACTATGTGCTGTCAAGCATGCCAGCTCCTCTGCTAGATCCACGCATTAGTGGTGAGGACAGAGAAAAAATGGAAGCCAGCTTGAACTATGCTGACCACTGCTTCAGTGGCCACGCGACCATGCATGCAGAGAACCTGTGGCCAGCAAAGCTGACCAGTGTCACCCAGATCTTGCAACTCTCAGACCTGTGGAAGCTAACTCTCCAGAAACGGGGATGCAAGGGTCTTGTGGCAGCTGGAGTCCATGGACTTATGCAGGGAATGGTGCTTAGTTTTGGGGGGCTGCAGTTCACGGAAAACCATCTTCAGTTTCAGGCTGACCCTGACGTACTTCATAACAGCTATTCCTTACGTGGGATCCATTACAACAAGGACTTGATTAATCTAGCTGTTCTGCTGGATGCTGAAGGAAAGCCCTTCTTGCATGTGTCTGTGAAATTCCAAGACAAGCCAGTTAGACTCTACGCATGTGAGGCAGGCTGTATGAATGAGCCTGTGGAGCTGACCTCAGAGGCACGAGGTCATACGTTCCCTGTCATGGTGACTCAACCCATCACACCACTGCTTTATATATCGACAGATTTGATCCACTTGCAGGACCTGAGACACACGCTCCATCTAAAAGCTATTCTGGCTCATGAGGAACACATGGCCAAGCAATACCCAGGCTTGCCATTCCTTTTCTGGTTCAGCGTGGCCTCCTTAATCACATTGTTTCACTTGTTTCTGTTCAAACTCATCTACAACGAATATTGCGGGCCAGGAGCCAAGCCGCTCTTCAGGAGTAAGGTATAAGGCTGCTGCTTTTGGCTGCTGTCCACTGAGTGTTGTCAACCTGGTTTTCTGTCAGCTGTGCCTAGGGAGGTTCCATCTTGGACTGTGAGGATTTTCAATCTCTCTTGCAACAAGTGATCTGTGACCTCTTCTTGCAAGCAGTAGGATTAGGGCAGGGATTGGAGCGGTAGGGCTCACAAACATTAGAAAAGAAATCCGTTGTCTGTCCTTAAACATTTGTAAGGCTGGAGATCAAGGCAGACACAGCTTTTCTGTCCTTTTTCCACTCACTGGTGTAGGACATTGCTTGTTTTTAAGCCAACAGTTGCAGCTGTGTCACGAGATGATGTTTCTTGTTACGCAGTACCTGAATGCTTGTGAGAGAGCTGCTGTACTTGTCTTTACTACTGTGTGGGAGATGTGCACACTTGTCTGCCTGGTTTGAACGTGTGATGTGTCATACAAGAACACACAAATGCAAGCTAGTGTTCTTAGGTGAAGGTGGTGACTTGCTGGGACTACTGGGAAATGTTCACAGATTTACAGACACTGTGCAGTCCTCCATCAAACTACATTTACCACCATCATTTTGGGAAGGTGCTGAGTTAGTGTTTCTCCCATTCGGATAAAACACGTAGCTGTGTTAAGTACTGAGTGCTTTTTACTGTGAGTTGGAGGTTCTGACTTCAAGCTCTACTGCATCTCACTTTGGTGTAAAGAATTTGAAATTCTTGTTTCGAGTTGGCTTAGAAAACTTAGTTGCTCGTAAAAACTTGGCACAGAATAGACAATAGACGGCGATTTCTACTCCTAGTACTGGTACTTTCTGGTTGTGTGTTGATATGGAGTGGAGATGAAAGACAAGACTGGATTTGCTGTGTGAGCTAGCCATATTGTTCAGAGGCACCCCTCCTTAGGGTTGAACAGAGTTAAATGTAGCTTGCGGGTTGATTTTTTTTTTTTTTTTTTTAAAAAAAAATCATCCTTAAATAGAGCTGTCAGAGGAAAAAGTTCTAGCTTTAGATTGCCCTGTTTTTCCAAATTATAAAAGCAAATTCAATTTTGGATAGCTAAGGCTGGACAGAAGGTGCTGGACTAAACTTGACAGTTAGTACGTAAGGGATGTTTAAAGTGAGTTGGCAGTTTTCCTCCCAGCTCACTGGCTTTGTAATGTTGAGCACTGGAGATCAGGCCTGATCCCAAGCAGGTCTGAATACCTGTCATCCATTGAAAGTATGGGAGTGGAAGGTGCTTGTGGCTAGACTAACTTAGGAAGAGGTAGGTTAGATATGTGTATCAAAGACAACTGCAGTTATAAGCCTATGATCATTATCAAACCCCCTTAGTGCAAAAGGAGGAAGCGGTCAGGAAGTAATTTCAATTATTGGGTAAACAGCTGCGCCCTGACATGCATCCTGAAATGTGTCCTTGAAATGATAAAATTATGTCCTTTTTTCACTGCTGTCTATCTGGTTGCCTTTGTCATCTACAAGACTTGCCTTCTGCCTTTTACAAAATGACTTGTTAACCATTACTGCAGGTAACTGTCCCTGACACTAGTCTCTGAAATGCCGAGAAGCTTCACAGCTACACCCCAGGGCTGACGTAACACCTCTTCCTTCTTGATATTGCAAAAAGCCTTGCAGTGTACAGCAGACAAGTCTGTTGCCGCGTCTTGATTGGACCTACTTAAAATGAAGATGATGCAGAACTTGATTCCAGAAACAGGGATGAAGTGGAAGCCAGCTGAAGCTCAACATCTCTGTAGCAGTAAGCAAGATTAATGGGGTTGAAGTAACACTCTGTTTCGTTAATTGAATGGGAACATCCCAGTGTTCAAGTGAACTTAGTCCTGCTTTCAGCCTCCATTTGCACAAGACATCTGACAATTTTGCAGCTGAGAACAAGGACCTTTTGAAAGCAACAATCCTTTTGTGCCTTGTTAAGAGAGGAATCTGAGACTTGGAAGGTGTGGTTATTCAAGAGTTTATCCCAGAAGCTTGTGTAACAGATGTTTCTTTTTCTTTGTAAGCTGTTCTGTTCCCTACGAGTAATCCGTTTGGTGAAAATACTTGAAGATATACAAAGTCCTTTGATATTTTGATTTGTTTTTTAATTTTACAGGAAAATAAAGAATGATGATTCCCTTCAGAGAGTTAACTTAACTAGAAAACTTTAGTGTAACTTCCTTTCTGGTATACATTTTCTAATTTATTGCTTGGGGGGGAGGGAGAGGATGTTAATAATTTTGCCTCCACTTCAGCAACAAATCAGTCAGCAGAACTGTAGATATCTAAGTGCTGGTAACAGGTTTTTCAGCCTTTATGATTGTAGAGTGCAAAACCATTTTAATGAAATTGTCTTCTGGATTTACACTTGGAAATGCTGATCTGCAGGTTTCCTATTCTAAGCATATTGAGACTTTGTGCATTGATTTGTTTTGGCTATGGGGGAGACATCCCACTTTCTAGTGATTTAAAGGTCATTTGGTTTTAAAATACCAAAGCTGTTGTTTCTAAATAAATATCTTTCAGTCTAATCTGATCACTGAAGTGTGGTTGGTTGTTTTTTGTTTCTTGGTTTGTTTTGTGGTTGGTTGGTTTTTTTTAGTTTCTGTTCTCTCTTCCCCTTGCTCCCCACCCAGTTGAAACAAGCAGAGCCTTATGTTACATCTGTGGCCAGTTTTGACTACAAAAGTACTTGGATTAAAAGGAAATACAGTGTGGAAAATAATACATAAATGGGTCTAAGCTAGGAACAGGCAATTTGGAAGGCACAATGAGACAGAAACACACAGGGTGGTGCTAATCTCCATTTCCTTGGCTCTGTATAACCTTGTTCTATCTTGAGGCATGCAGGCCAGGCTTTAGTTTTAGGAACAGAGAAATGAACCTCGGGAACAATCAAGTAGCAGATTTAATGGTCATTCAGCAAGTAATGAATTTGGCACATTTGGTGCTCCCAGTGTAAAGCTAAGGTGGGATTTAACTTTGATTTTTTAAATGGGTTACTGTCTAGTTTGATGAAAGACCTCCCTCTGAAAAGTAGATTTCAGTGTCTGTTACTTAGCTGCAGACCATTCCACCTACTACTTGGGCTAGCATAGTGACTACCCTACAAGGGAATAGACTAGACACAGGGAGGCCATGGAGTACATTATAAATTGTACACTAAGTACATTGTGTATTGAAAGATATTTGTTATTGTGCTTTAAGAGAACATACCATAAGTTCCCGTTCTTTCTTACTGAAGTTCCATGAGCTGCTTAGTTTCTGTGAAACATCTGGCACGAAGATGATAAGAGCTTCCAGGGTGCTGTTGCCAAGCCACCAGGGTATCGGCTGGAGGCTGCGCCTTTTGATGTTCACTTGCAGAACTGCCAACAGTATGATGCCTACTGAGTCCAAGAAAGATACTTCAGCCTGTTTAGACTAGACCTGGAAAAGATGGATAAGCAGTCGTTACATAAAGCAGGAATGGAACAAAAAAAAAAAAAAAAGCTTTGAGAGTGTTTTACATTAAAAATAATTGTGATTCTTATGAGCATTCCCCCATATAATAAAAGAACTTTCAGAATTCCTTTACAAAGGAGAAAGGGAAAAAGAAAGAATAGGGTTTTTCTGTTTACAACATGCAGGTTATATTATATTATATTATATTATATTATATTATATTATATTATATTATATTATATTATATTATATTATATTATAGCAGGTTATATTTGTGAAATTGCAGAAATGCTTAAAAAAACTAAACAAAATTCCAAGTTTACAGACACACCCATAAAACAGGAAAGTTGCAATAGTAACTGAGCATTAAAATTTCTACTTGATTTTTAGTTGGCATTCAATGAAAATGATAGTGTCGTGGAAGTTAAAGTTAAAAGCATAGTATGTTGTTCAGCTTGTAAATTCAGACATTAAGAGAGGCGATTCATGAAAAAAATTTTTAGAAACTCAATTCTGCACGCAGTTAATCCTGATTTATGCTTTTGTCAGATAATAAATACAAGATGCCAGAACAGAGTTTGGTTGATTCCATTTGAAATTCAGAATGCAGCTTTCTCAAGTGCTATTGTTTGGGTAGGATAATACATTCTGGAGAAGCAGACAAAACAACAAAACATTATATATTTCTGCCTTCCACATGTGTGCTCCAGGCATCTTTCATCTAAATCAGTACCTACTGCTGAATGGAAGCTATGAAAATCAGGGATTTTGCTGCTTGTTAATACTGACATTAAACAATAGATTTATTTCAGCTTTTTTGAAACCTCTAGTTTGGTCTGTATGTACAATGCAACTCTGGTTACAAAACAGGCATTATGATATTTGTTTCCATTCTACTAAGTTTGCTCCCTATGCGTGACCTGGCTTATGGGATAGAGATGTTTGTTTTTTAAATAACCAGTAACAGTTTTTCAGGTGAAGGGTAGGCAGATGGAAACATGACAGAGGATGGAAAATTCTTATAGTAGAAGAAAAAAAGGAAGAAAGAGACATAATATCAAGTCATTGATGTCAAATACCCATTCGTGAATTAGGACACTTTCTTCTGTGGCAGCAGCTCTGTGGTAGTCTAAATGCCTGCTCTTGCCTTGTTTGTTCTGTTATTGAAAATGGTTTACCCTTTTTCATTAACAAGCTCACACTGCATTATACAACAGGTCAGCATGCTGATCTGGGGTGTAAAAATGCTCATTTGCAATGCCACAGGAACCCTGTTCTCTTTCGGGAATGTGCTACCAATCTAACAAGTAAAGTTAAATAGGAAAGAATTGAAGTCTGGCTCACCACGCTGCGCCAGTGTTTCTCCATCATCATGGACAGCTGGTTCTTCGTATTGCTTGAAACATCTTCCACTTCAAAGCGATTACAGTTTGTTTTATTGAAGAAGTCTGGCATGCTAAAACACACGCAACTTGATCTGGAAAAGAAGATGCAGGTTTTCAGTCAGTACAAAGTGGCAGTTGCCATTCAGGCACAAAACAAACAAGAACAAAATGAAATTTCAAGCAGTCATAGAATCGTACAATAATTAAGGTTGGAAGAGGGCCTCCAGAGATTGTCTAATCCAACCCCACTGACGTGGCTGAATCTACCACTGTCTGAATATATCAGACACTGTTACTGCTGACATACCACCAAGTGTTAGAATAATTCATTTAACATTTTCCTTCTGAAAACACCTTTGTGATGAATTCTCAAGGCAATGGGAAAGCAAACAGCTGCTACAGATAATGTGCAACTTGGAATTTTTTTTAACCGAGTTGCTTATATAGCCTGGATCCAAGGTCCATTTAAACTGGCTTTTTTTAGGCACTTGTGCATACAGAAAATTATCCCACAATTACACAATTTTTCTATTGGTATCAGAATAGCACTACATTTTGAGTCACATGTCGCAGAGATAAACAATAACATATCAAATGGTTTGCAGAGTACCACCAGCTAACCACCAGCACGCTTGGAGTCCTCTTTCCTGTGTTGACTTTGGCAGCTACAGGTATGTATTCAATTTCAGCATTAGTTTTAAAGGAAAAACGAGTTAAAAATCTAAGAGCAACTTTCCTTTTTTAGGGAAATTAGACATTCTGCAACAAAGCAGAGAAATACAGCATAGGCAGTTAATTAAAAAGTTTTCTCAAGTAACTAGGTGCTGTGCTGTTCTGTTCTTATTATAGGGGCTTGATTGCATTATTGCTCTCAGCCTTTAGCACATTCAGAGTTATTTTACTTAGCTTGAATACATTGAAATACAGTTAATCCACATCAAATTGTTGCATTGGCTAAGAGCTGCGTCTCAGCTGACACATAATCAAATCACGTTGACTTAACCAAATTCTTGTCTGTCAGGAAAATTAAACCATTCAAACAGGTTTTATATAACACTGGTCAGTTTTGATGGCTGTATCTTCAGTTGTATCACAGCCTGCATTTGTACCTTGCAGTGTTCTGTATAAACACAGTCTATATGTCAAAAAAACCCTCTCTCGTAACACTAAATTGTAGAAAATACCATAATATGAAATAAGGATTGGCTGCATGGTATTATTATGAATCCTACATATTATGTCTATCACACAGTTGTTTATCAGTGAAGCTGCTTATTGACATCAAAAAAGCAGTCCAAATTGTTTACTTCATTGAAGAATACAAGCTAAATCCTGCAAAGATTGAAGGCAGCTTGAGTTTGTTAATGAAGCCTTAAGCAGAAGTTGACAGGAAGGCTTGGAGATGGAATGATTATTAAGCCAAGCACACAATGTCCTTAGCAAATCAGTCAGACATTGGCTCAGCTCCAGACAAATCGTGCATCTGATGTGAGATTACAGTCTTAAGGATATTCCTACTGAATATCTCAGGTGGCAAAGATGCAGATGTCTAAGCAGCAAGCCAGCAGCTGCATAACTGTTAGTCCTTTTCTTTCCCAGTTCTTCTAGGAAGTATTGAGTATTTATTGGAAAACACAACCTAGCAGCTGTGGAAGAAGGATCAAGTGCACTTCCTCCAGAAAAAAAATCATTGTCAGTGAGAACTGGGATCCACAGAATATTCCAAATGAGTAAATTGGTGGCAAGTATTTTTTTAGCCATTAGATGCAGGGCAAAAAATCAAACTGCCTGAATCCCACCCACCCTGAGTGGTGGCAGCCAAATGCATAAATGTTTAGAGCCTCCTGTTACAGTTTACAGTGGTACTTCTAAATGTTTGCTCATAGATGAGAGTTGAGTCTCCAGTTTGTACCTTTCCCCCTCCAGAAGACAAAGAACTTTCAATGTTAATTGCTTATTGATTGTGTTTTCAGATGCCATTTTGCATGTTCATGCTTGGGTGGGAAGCTGTTCTATGCATTGATTTTTCATACAGTGGAAGGGAATTAATTAATTTAGACAACACTCTATGAACTCTCAGCCCTCCCACAAACAGCATAAACACAGAGTATTATTGATCAATGGCATTAATAACTTTGTTGCTGAAGGACTCCCATGTCCTGCTGCAGGCTAAGCGCATTAGCAAAGAAATCACCACAGTTTCCAGGTCCTTGGCGTAGTCCTAACACACAATAATGCTCAGGATCCCCTCAACCTCAGTGTAGCGAGGTAGTTTATCAGGCCCCACTTCAGACAGTACGGTTTTTCCCTGCCTTTCAAGTTTATTTTGCTTGTAATGGGGTTAGTAATACACTAGAGGGCCCTGTTTAAGCTTTTAGAAGCTATTGTAACACAAATGTTAACAGTGTGCAGACTGGTGAATTTGCTAATCCTAACATACCCCACTGAAAAACTGATATACATACATATATATACACACTTTGATTTAAAATACCTTGTAGTAAGATAGTGTGCATCTTGTCATTCTTGAATCTGTAATTAAGTCGCTATTTTAATCCTATGTTACTAAATCACTTTGTTAATCTTTAAATTGGTCAACCGTTAAATGCTGCTAAAATTTAACCTTTCATCTACCTGACACCACAAATAAATCCTAATTTGCTATTAAATCATAACCGTGTGAACTATTTTCATCTGTGACACCCCCTTCCTCCCAGGGGGACTCTGGTGACCCACTGAACTGCCAAGGTGCTGATGGCAGGCGGAAAGCACATGATATTCTCAGCTTTGGCTCTGCTCTTGGCTGCAAATATTACTGCAAGCCTTCTGTCTTCGCTTGGGTCTCTGCTTACAATAGCTGGATCCAGCAGGTGAGGTTCTCAGTATTGCTGCTAGGGAATAGAGACGCTGAGCTATTTCTGAGGTCCTCACTGACTGAGATTTCTGCTTCACTTTTGATTCAAATGCTACTTTACGTACAAGTAACCTCTGCAGACAAGCCCTTACCAGTGCAAAAGCAGTCTCTGCAGCAAAAATAAAGTATCCTCCTCTTAAATAGTTGTCCAAATCATTATCACTTTTAAATAAGTCTCGATGTTTAGGAAGGCATTCTCCCTTTATACTGGAGCTATATTTATAGTCATAAAGATTTTACTGGTATCACTTCAAAATTGATTACTCAAAGTTTATTCATTAATAACATTGTTGCAATTGCATCCTAGAAAGCAGCACAAGCTGCTCAAGTCTGAACATCAATTATTTTTTAATTTAATATAAATTTTAAAAAGTGACTGAGAAGCAAAAATCTTATTTCAGTTATTTAAATCCTGCATCTTGGATGCAACATATACTATTCACAAATTCCTGGGCCTCGTGATCTGATTTTTCATTTGTTTTACATGTTTGTAGGTTAGGGCAACCAACTAATCCAAAGAGAACTCGTTGATAGATGCCAAGAAGGAAAACAGTTTGAATAAAGTCATAATCATGACACCTTTGATCACAAAGAGCTAGGAAATGATGTTTTTAACAACACAAGTATTCTATCTAACCATACTGCAATAAACACTATTTTTTGCAAGATGAAAGAAAAACATGTATCCCTGTCACCTGTGTATTGTCAAGACCAGAGTCTGTATTTAGTGTTAACGCTGGAGACCTTTTACAGCCTTTCCTCTGCCTTGGGCTGGAGCTTGCTACCCTCACCTGGGGGAAGATGTGAGGCGGCTGTGGAGAGGCTGGGCAGGAGGAAGAGTTAGAGCCACAGAAACGACTCGGCAGGGTAGGGGGTGAGAAAGCGAGGCACTGGCAGGGCTGAAGGCAGCAGGCAGGAGCTGTCGGGGCCCCTGAGCCTGCGAGCAGGACTCACCAGAGCAAGCGGTGGCAATGCCCAGCGGGAAGAGAGCACGGGTGCAAGCAGATCCACGCAGGTGAGTGTGGGAGCGCTGCAAAATGCTTTTACGAAGAGGTTTTTAACACCCTGTGATCTTGGGACCTAGCAAGGGGAAGGGTAAAAACCCAGCAGCGAGTGCCGGCAGCATCTCTGCAGACCTAATGTCCCTATTGCTTGTTTTTAAGTCATTCAGATGCCAGGTGAAGACCTCTGAACTGTCACTGTTGGCTGACACACAGACACAAATGGGGATTTTTTTGCAAAGCACAAGCAGAATCACCACCTTTTAGCCTGGTACTAAATTAAAGCCCCTATTTATATTTCTTTCATTGTAATAAAAGGTAGGCAGTATAAAATCCAGGTGGATTTTTTTTGTGTTTTTCTTCTCCCTCCTGGCACGTATTTAGGTGGATTCAAGAGTAAAACGATTGATTAAAAATGGAGGACAAGCGACACAAAGGTAAGGAGTAGATAGAGTAAGGAAAAGATTGGAAGTTCATTGTGAGAACAGAAATGCATCTGGGTTCAGAGATAATTTTTTCCAGGCTTGCGGTTCCTTTCAGTCAGACATTTTGCAGTTGTTACCTTGGAACTGAAAATAAATATATATATATATTTTTTATTAAACATAAATTGTATTAAATAAATAAGAGAAAATATGGCTGTTTATCATCTTTGGGGACTGTACTTTTATTACTTTTCTTCTAGTTTACAACCATTGACCACCATTCTGCTGCAAAGAGCCCATCAGGAACTTGCTTTGCCTAATCTCAGCCTCGCTGAGAAACAGCAGTCTTTATTGGGGTTTTATTTACCTTATTAAAAATGTAGTTTCACCTATCTGAAAGAGCAGAGGATTTGAGGAAGGCTTTTTTCAATCACATCTACTATGCAAAGGAAAAAAAAAAAAAAAAGGACTGAGGTGAATGGACTGATGATCAACCCAGTCCCCTGGTTTGTTCTTTATCAGTGGAAACAAGGGTTGCCCAGTTATTCAGGAGTCACCAGCTTCAGATTAACATCATGAGTTGTTTCATGAGTATCATTAACATAAGGTTGTAAATGATTGATTAGTAGTTCTGAAAATGAAAATTGTTAGAGGTTGCTTTGCTGTACGGAGCATGGATGTCAATTATGTACAGCACGAAAGAGAAGGACAGAAAAGGTAACCATGAAGCTCAAACAGTAAAAATTGGATATGTATATGCTTTTGTAAAAACTGAAACAAAACTGAAATTTGAACCATCTTCCTTTTGAAATATTTAGACAATATTGTGGAAATGTCTGAGCTCATTTGAACATATCAACACAAATTATTAATTACCTGCAAATTCCTATTAAGAACAAATTCTAAAAGTTTGATTAAAAAAATTCAACAGTTCCAGTTTGTGATCACTGGAATAAGTAACCCATCTTTTCATGGGCTTCTTTAAGATTTGGATAGAAGTACCACAGAGAATAAAACCTACAGCAAGGTTTTACTCTACAGCAAGGGTTTTTTTCTGTGAGTCTTAGTACTCACAGAAAAACCGTATTATTTCATTCATGTGTTTTTGCAGCTCTGAGCCTGTCATGGAAACAGTCTCTACTACACCTTTTCTTTTAAAATAAAATGTCAGGTGGAACAAAATATAAAACAATATGTCTTTCAATAACATTCAGCTAATGCACATTCCCTGTGCTTTGTTTCAGAATGTATGTGAATTGTTAAATATCACTACTATCTACAGTTATGTTTTCAGGAGTTGCAAGAAACACCCCAGGGATCAGACATCCCACTCTTTTTTCTTTCTTTTTTTCTTTTTTTTTTTTTTTTTAATTTTTTTAGATGTTCTTCCCCTTCCAATGCTGGTGGTAGAAAAACAGTTCAAAGGATTTTGACAGCATGCATGGTCTCCCTCTGCAGCCTCCTTGGAGCCATTTCTTTTGATTTGAGCAACAGCTTGGAACTATGGAGAAACACAGGGAAAGCCCTTCAGGAACTTGCCTCCTGTGAAAACCTTTGGGCTGTTCACCTCATCTATCTCCTGCAGGAAGAAAGGCACAGCTGGCTGTTCCCAGCAGCAGACAAGAGGAATAGATCATTTCATGCTCAGCTACTGGGGAATTTAAACTCCCTCTGTAAGGCAAGTGAATCGGAACTGTATTGTGAGAATTGCCAATGCAAGGAGGAGAAAATCTCTTTTTGTAGATTCTACATCATTGACATGAGACAAAAATTAAATAGCACAGGGGATACTGAAGCCAGGCAGGTGTTATCCAGAGTGATCTCTGAACTGCTGGAGCGTTTTAGTAGTCCCCATGAAGGCCTCAAAGCTATGAGATACAATCCTGACTGGGCAGATATAGTAGCTTTTAAACTCATCCTTCAAATAAGAGAAGCCATCCTTAAAGCTCATTTAATGCCAGCATCTACAAGCTTTCAAACAATATTGCATCAATTTTTTGTCATTCTGAACTATGCTATCTTCTCATCAGAGAGTGTACGTAAGTGCTGGATGGATAATGTCAATCTATCACTTCATTTCACCCACTATGAAGGAATCTCTTTTTTCATCCCATTCCTGGGCTCAAATGAATTTGTGTCCATTGAAGCCTTGGTAAAGGGACTGCATTACACACAGAGCTGCCTCCTGCAGAAGGGACAGGAAAAGCTCATCAAGAAATCTAAAGAAATCCTGTGCACAATGAGCCTTAAGATCAGTCTGGTAGTGATAGCCTGCCTCATTTACCCCATAATCCTGATGTCCTTCAAGCAAATGACAGATTGGATACACAATTATGCCAGGAACCTCAAGAAAAAGACAGAAGACTTGAAAAGGGAAAGGCGGCTAGCTGAGGACCTCTTACACCAGATGTTGCCAAAATCTGTGGCCAAGCAGCTAAGGAAATGCCAAAAAGTTGAGGCAGAAAACTATGATCAGGTTAGCAAATGGAAAGGATGCTGTCACCAAGGATATAAAAATATTCACCTAAAAAAGCACCTACCTTGCTACCATTTTGAGGACCCTGGTTTTGCACCCATAGTTGAACGTGGATGGAAATCCAAATATTCACGACGAGTTTTGGAAAAAGCTGTGCAATGTGCAATGAAGCACTTAGGCTGATGGGAAAGGAGGAAGAGCTGAAATTTCCAGAAGTGTAGCTTTAGATGTCAGAGATCGTACATTGGCAAGTTGTCTTCTTTGGGTTTAAGAGCCTACTCATGAGAGCCAGCCAGCATCATTACATTACAAGTACACAGCAGCAAGAAATTCATTTCCTCCTTGTAAAATGGGAAGAATACCCCCCAAAATAGGACAAACCCTGTCCGTACTTGTCAGTATGATTCCATAGACATAACTGAAAGGAGAGCATGGGGCTTAGAGAAGGATGAGAGGGATGGACGATCTTGTAGCCTCAAGTGTGTAACTGTAATGAAGCCTGTCGACAGAAAAACAAGGGCAGGGTTTAGTCAGGCACCCATTTATCTGCAGCTCTGCCTCACCGCATGCATGCTGCTGTCAGTGCTGAATTTAGCAGCTGTGCTGCATAGCCCACAGCCAAAATCCTCACGCTACACTAATTGCAATTCTATTCACTCTTTTTCCCCCGGATGCTCCGCTACTTTCAGCTGTGAAACACAATAATAAATGTTTGCATTTAATTTGTAGGTGTCATTATCACAACAGCAACCTGTAATTGCACAATTAATTATAATTCACAGTAGTCATGACTTCAAAAGTAGCTGGAACCAAGGCAGGGAGTGAAAAGGTGGCTCCTCTGGGACGAATAAAAGGACAAATAAAAGAATGAATAAAACAACAATTTTAGTTTAAACGCTGACACAGTTCAGGCAACACAGAGAAGAAACACTTAATTGTTTGCCAACAGCTATAACACACATTTCCCTTCCTTGATTCAGTTATTATGATTTCTGTTGTTCTTTCTTTTGTAAGTTTGATTTTTTTAAAAGTTAATTTCTCCATAAGTTACTTGATCATAACAAAGATAGACATAATTTGAAAAGAAACAAAATCCAGTTAATATTTTCTGATTCAACAAGAGCAGAGACAACAGTTGAGTTTTTATTTCCCAGTTTGTTCAGATACCTAGTTTTGATCTCTATCACAGTTTAAATCACTTTGAAAGAAAAATCAAGCCCTTCTATAAGACGTCTGTTGATCTCGGCTCACAAGATTCAAAGTATCTGACTTTCAGTCTCCCATCTAGCACAAGGTATTCAGAGAAGTGCAGATGATAAACTTTAGAGATAAGCATAATTTTATCTGTCAAGTATATAAGAACAATTTAGAGCCAGAGCTTGTTAATTTAGGGTTATATCTATTCAGTTCTGCAACACTGGTCCTACGTGCAACCTGTGTCTTAGGTTGTTCTGCTCAGAATTTCACAAATACCCAAACTCTTGAAAGGCTCCACCACTGTTGGCCTGGAGCCCTTAGCTTCACACTGTCCTTCTCCCTGTAACAGGTGACTATCTTTTTCTCGGACATCGTGGGGTTCACAAGCATTGCTGCCTCCTGTACTCCCTTGCAAGTTGTCGAGATGCTCAACAACCTATATGTTTGCTTTGACAGCAGAATTGAGTCTTATGATGTTTACAAGGTGAGTACAAACCTGCAGGCAAGGAATCTGGAATTTTCTGAAATCTTTCTTTGTTCTGTAGCGAATACCAAATACACCACACCAGCTGGCCAAAAGCCATGAAATCCAAGACCCACCATCACATAGGGACTACACCACAGCTTGGCAAGTGGTGGACAGCTGAGATAAATTTTATTCTGATCTGCTTTTGAAAGAAAAGCTCGGTGCCTGCCACTTAGTGACACATGCCCCTTCCCATCAGGTGGAAACCATTGGTGATGCCTACATGGTAGTGAGCGGCCTGCCAGAGAGGAATGGCACCAAACATGCTGACGAGATTGCTAAAATGTCTCTGGATCTGGTGGCAGCGGTTCGTCAGGTTGTGATCCCTCATATGCCAACGGGCAGGCTGCAGCTGCGGGCTGGGATACACACAGGTAGGTGGGCTGAGGCAAGGGCATGAGAAAAATAGAATAGAACACAGTCTCACTGTGTGAGGATAAAATAATTCTGCGTTTCTGTATGAGTCATTGACTCTCTGCAGGATCTTGGGATGAGTATTTCTCCTGGTTCCAGCAGTAACTGGGGTGAAATGACTTGTGTTTGCATCAGTGTGAAAAGGGCTGTGAAACAATTTAGTTTTGGAAAGTGCATCTTCCCCTGATATCAGCACCAATTAGCTACAGCTAATCAAATTGTGACTTCTCTCCTTAAGTAAACACTGTGCAGCCAGGCCCTAGATGCACTGAGTATTCCCAATTCCCGTTGCTCTCTGAGGATCCAGAGTGACTACAGCAAAGGTGTCTGCATTTAGCATCTCCCTGCACTTTCTTCACTTGTTTCTTATTAGGGTCTCTCTGCCTTGTATTTTCTCAGGACCCTGTGTAGCTGGAGTTGTGGGGTACAAAATGCCTCGTTATTGCCTTTTTGGGGACACTGTAAACACAGCCTCCCGCATGGAGTCCACCAGCTTGCGTAAGTGACTCGGGCACAATCTGTGCGTTCCTTACGTGCCAGTCAGGCTCACAGCCACGCTCTACGTCTCTTAGGTACTGCAGTGACGGGAAAACCCCTGACACCCCCTCACGATGGGCATGGCCAAGTGTGAAATAAGGTTTGTACAGGAGAAGGAGCATTCTCTGGAGCATATCCCAGGCTAGAGAACTAATTGCCATAGATCCAAAGAACCAGCACGTGCATGACCTGCAGTCCCCACTATCCCTGTACATACACTAGTCATCAAATAAGCAAGAGAAACTCTTGTGTATTCACATGAGCAAGTAGAGTCACATCCCTCACGCCATTTCTGGAAGACGATCAAAAATAAGTGGAGAAAGAGGATGACAAAAGCCAAATAGCACAAGGTAAGCTGAATTTGATTTTAAGGACTTTAACACAAAGGCATTAGGTAGAAACACCATGGCTACATAGAAGAGGGCAGTGCAAGTTTTCTTGGTCCAGCCTTTTCTGCTGCCTTTGCTACCCATACCACCTGTTTTTCCTGCTGTCACAGTCACGTCACCAGGTCAGTTAACCTGCTGAACTGCTCCTATGTTTTAGCTGACATCTCTGTACAGTGTCACAGAGTCCTCAACCAATGTTTAAGGCATCTTCCCCTTCTTTATGCTTCTTCCTCAACCTGACATTTTCCAAAGAGGAGGTGGAAACACTGGGCTGATAAATGCAGGAGGGTATGGTGTATGGTCTCTGGGAATAGGGGAATCATTAATTTCTAGTGCTCTGTTCCGAATCCTAGCGCAGAAGATCCATATCAGTTCTGCTACATATGATGCCCTTCTCACAGATGATGCATATGAAATTGAACTGAGAGGAGAAATTGAAGTCAAGGTAACAGCTTTTCTGTAACTTCGCAACACTAAAGGCATTTAATGAGATAGGAAAGAGATATGATAGATTTGGTCATTGTTCTTCTGTGAATTGCAAGTCAATTTTTAACCATGGCCCCAAGGTTCTATTGCTAATTCAGTTGGAAGTGGTTATAAATTACTCCTAATCGACAAAAAAGTGTTATTGTGTGCTTTGAAATACAGCTGCTGTGTCTGCACCTGCATGGAACCACATGAATATGGGTGAAAGTGTTAGGGTTCTGTTGCAAAGACACATGGGTGTAAGGCTGATTTTAAGCCCATAGCAACACTGCCAGTGACCAGCAAGTCCTTTCTCTGGACTGAAAGGATTATTAGCACCCAAACTGCATATAAATTACAATCTTTCCCCAAACAGCAGCCACTTATGCGAGGAGGAGACAGAACAAATACAATACAGGTAGTAGCACTGGCCATAGTGATTCTCTGCTCTGCTTCATATCCCATGAGAAGAGCTGTTTCTGCTCTCTCCTTTCCTTGCCCCAGGGCAAAGGGAAAATGAAAACCTACTGGCTTCTTGGTAACAAGAACTACAGTGTCCAAAACGACAGCCTGGTGTGTCACTGGAATCCAGCAATCTCCAAGAAAAAGAAGACGGAAAGTAGCCAGGGATCTGTCCAACAAGTAAGGAGGTGAACGCTTGACAGGGTGAGACTACCTAGATAATGAGCTATTCCCTAAGGGCTAAGACCTGTAGAACTTTGCATCTTTGTCCTGCAAGTAGAAGGCTCTGCTGTGGACAAATACAAGCTCTAACGCTGTTCCTCTCTGTCAATAGTGTAGTGCAGGTGCTGGGGGAGTGGCACTGGCTGAGCAGAGCTCTGCAATGCCCTGGGATGAACTGCACCCTGACAGTCACACTCAAGAGAGTTCCAGACCAGCCTGGACCCCTGAGAGTGCCACCCATGGCATCAGCCAGCAGCAGAGGAATGGCTTTCATCAGAGCTCCAACCAGAGCCTCCGGGAGAACCTCACTTCATTGGGCTCACCTGCTTTGGGGAAAGGTGCCAGTTTAGAACACAGGGCACAGTTTCGAGACCATGGTATTAAAGCAATGTGGAAAAATGAGTTTCTCCCAGGTTTTGTAGATGAGATGTGACAGGATAAGAAATGACTGTACTGCTCCAGGCACACACATGTCTTTTAAATAACATTCTCTTTTCATTCTTAGCCATAATTCACATTTTTAACTAGTAAGTTTACCTGGGAACGTAAAACACCAACAGAATTTTAGGAAGGGGTCTCTATAAACAAGTAGAAGCCACAAAAGTGCAGGTAGAGTTCCATCAGGAGCAAGAATGGTAGATAAAAGATGTACAGCAGTGTGACTCCTGTCACTCCAGTAAAGCTATTCTAGATTTATATTTGTAGGTGAAACAGAATTTAACCATCAAAGTCCAGACATAGCGAGGACACTTTCAGAACCTGAGCCAGCTTATTTCAAGCTAGCCCGTACATCTCTCCAGTAAACTATCGCTTGCAAGGCATGTATAACTGTAGATAGTAGGAGATGGAGTACTAAGACCCTGATGGAGAAGAGGACAGGTAAATAACTTTTTGATCATTGTTTCAGAAATACAAATGAAGTGGGAACAATATTAAATTACTTCTATTAAGTGTCTGCAGCACTATGTCTTTCCAGCTCTTCTCCACTACAGAGGAATCTCCTCTCCAAACACATAGTTTTTCCCTTATCCAATCACCAAGGGGGTTGATGGTGAGACAAAGATGCAGTCTAGCCATATTGAAGATAGCAGAAGGACAAGTTATTTCTCTCATCAAATTGTAAGTTGCTTTTCTTTCCTTGTTGGAGGAAAAGACGCCTCTGCAGTGATGAGCAGAGCATAGTAAATTCCTCTTCACTGTATGACTGGGAGAAATCAAAGCAAACTTAATTACTTCCTGACATTGACAATTAGTAACTCTACATGGAGCTCAATTAATTTGTAAGTAAGTGGGCTACATGAATTTGTTGGCATTAACCCTATCCTGGTAGGTGCCGCCTTTGAGCAATTCCAGAGTGAGGGAACCATTCTTCCGGAAACAGAAGCACAAGTGTGGGGTAGAGGGTTTGGCTTGTCTGCTCTCCCACTTGACAGGTTCATGTAAAACATTACTAGAGCATAAGAGAAAGATTTTAGCAGATTAAAGTTCTTTTTAAGGAAGGCAAGGCAGTGCTTAATGGTTGCAAAAGGCAACAAAAATAAAGGTATGTCTTTAAGAGGAAGTCAAGTTTGGAAAGCTGCAAGTGGTCTTTGTTTTTAATTTTTTTTTTCTAAAATAAAAGTAGGTTTATGAACTTCAAAAGGAAGCTAGTTGAGGTATCTCTTTGTCATTCACTTGGCTAATAAGAAAAACTGAAAAACCTCATATAAGTTGTCTCCTTACAGAATGAAAGCCAAGAGCTGCTCCCCTTTCAGTCAGCGCAGAGGAAGTCACTGTGTAAAGCAAGCTTAGTCTGAGGTGATGAGGTTAACTTGTTGTGAGGGGCTGGGGATCTCGGAAGGTCAGCTAAAGAACTATTCGGTCTTGCAGATAAGTAAGCCAAAACTGAAGGCTGAAATATTCACAATAAATGTAATATGCATGTTTCTACATGAAAAATAATTAATTACAGAACTAACTCTATCACTAATGTCTTATGAATCAAGATCAGGTGTTCTAAAAATATATTCACCCGTTCAAGCAAGAATTATTTCAAGCAAATTCAGTGGTTTAACTCATGCAGAATTCTGCTTTAATCATCAGAACGGTCACTCCGGTCTCACAGTTTATAAAAACCTAAAAAGATACTGTGCTCATCTCAAGCACAACTCCCCTTCCCACCTCCCCAAATCTCAGAACTTGTCTACATAGAATATTTACATGGGTGCAAATAGAATTTCATTTCTGTTAAAAGATATCTGCAGGCATGTGGTTAAGATTTTCCCATTAAAGTAGCTGGTAAGTTGCTCCAATACTTTCACATCAAACAAAACAAATGTAAATCATATTACAGCAAGCTGCATCACAGAAAGCCATGAGGAATACAAATCAAACACTTCAAAAATAAAAACCCAACACACCACCCTCTCTTTTTAAAGTCAGCCTCTTGAATCCAAGGGGATGGTGGTGTGTTGGTTTTTTAAGTGCTGGATGATGATATTACTGGAGATGTATGGAAGCTGCACAGGCATGTTCGTACAGTGTTAAACAAACACAAAATCAGATGTACTCAAAACCACATAGATAAGTCTAGGTTGATGCTCAGTACAGATACTGAAAGGCTGGAATCCTTTCATCTGGTTCCTGTCAGCACTCAGCAAGTGGGATCAAATGCGAAAAAAAAAAAAACAAACCAACAAAAAAAAACAGGAAAGAGGGGACAGACATAGATGTTGTTGAAGAGCCATGACTTTCAAGTCAGCGAAGGAAAATGCCTCAGGTGCACATATGCCCTCACAAGCAGGCATGAAAGGAACACCACTGGGGAGAGGGAGAGGGCCAGCTGGGTACCGCAGGGCAGCTCAGAGCCACAGGAGCCCCACGCTGTCTCTAATTGTTATGAAAATCCTGGGTCAAGATCAGAGGCAAATTATTTGCATGGAGAATTGAGCCTGTTCTGATCTTCATCTCTTCAGAGGCTTCAGTGTGGATTTTTAATTTAGAATATAGTAGAAAGTAGCCCTGTGTGCTTGATGATAGACAGCAATTAGTGTTTATTAACGAAACATGCTTTGGTTCAACTCTGAACAATCTCTCTCCAGAGAGGAAGGAGGAAGTGATAAGCTGCTTTCTATGCATATGGCTGATGCTTTGATATGGTGGTTTGGTTTCCAAAGATTTTTGGGTTGTCTATGCCTAACATACATCAAGGCTTGAAGTGGATGAAGGCTGAGGCTGTACCAGGTTGGCTCGCCTAACTCTGAGACTGACTTTTGGTAAGATGAAACCTTTTCTGGACTGAAAAACCTGCATCTGGATCAAACTAATACAAATTCTCAAGTTTACTCTATGATGGGGCAGTGGATTTCAACCTAGTCAAAGGCACAGAGATATACCTTCAACTAGACAAATCCTATAGGGATAAAACCGGTTTCCATTTTTGAGTTTAACATACAAAGTCAGTTTCTCCATAGCCTTCGCCGAGTATCACTCAAAAGTTACACCTCATTTCCATACAGACCATACAGATTATTTTAGTCATCCTGCACTCTCCCGCTGCTGTTACATGGGTTACACAGTCTGGATAATAAGCTGCCCTGGTCCTCTCAGCAGATCTCGAAACAAGAATCACTGCTTCCCCCTTCAGCTAGCCTGTTCACATTTGAATTCTCACAAGACCGGGGCAGGGCAGCACAATAATCAGCATTTTCCTAGACTGAACACCAGGTGTCATTACAGGCCTGCCTAATAAACGGTGCATTCACAGTCCTTTAAGCATTCTTTTGTGCTGTCAAGAGAAGACTGGACTCCAGGCCCGCACACTTTGTCACAAGCAGTGAAAGGAGAAAAAGGGAATGTCATTGAGTTGCCACAGCATTTTCCTCTTGAGATGGAGAAGGATAGAGAAGCTGGAAGGGCAAAACAAGTCTTTTAAGACATTAAATGGGAACATGCCCTTGAAACCAGAGAGCAGGTAAAAAGGGAGGCAGATTAGTAAAATGAAATAGAAAAGAGCACATATCCTGGAGTATTTGTCAGCTTCTAGCTGGTCCTGATTCCCAAACTGACTCTGGCTGTGACCGTTCCCTAATCTCACATATTCCAGGACAGTTGGGATGATCTCTATTGGCCTAGATGCAGAAATGGAAGCCAAAAAAAAAAAAAAAAAAAAAAAAAAATCGAGGCTGAGCACTCAACTCTGCTAACAACTTGTTCAATAAGTTACCTAATCTGTGGGCTCTGCACTGCTTTCCCGGGTGTTAAGTAGTTTGTTATTATAGAGAAGTGTCAAAATGAGGGGGGTGGGGGGGGGTGGGGGTGGGAGGCTGGAAACAAAAATAGTCCATTGAAATTAATCAGTTTGACAAAATTCTTGCCAGTGACATTTCAAAGATCCTGGATGATACTCCTAGAGAAAGAGAGCAAAACCTATCCCAGACCATGCAGTAGTTGGGGTAATTCAGGTGCTCACCCAGAATGGAGGAGTCCTGTCCCCCAAGTCCCTTCTATCCTTCCATTAATGTGCTGGCATACTCCCAGCTCCTGCTGGGATGCTCAGCACATGAAGCCCTACTGCTGCTTTTGTTCTCATGCATTAAAGCCCAGCTGGAGCCAGGTGTTTGACCTTTAAAGTATTCAGTAACACCAGCCACTTTGCACTCATCTTATGTGAGCCAACGGTATTTTTAGTCCTCAGCTGAATGATGGCAAGCTGGGAAGCTCCCCTGGGTAATAGTCTCACACCCTGCAGAGGCCAGGCCATATATCCAATGACCCTGGCAAACCCCAGGGTAACAACCTCAGGGGCTATTGTATTTTGTCTCATGTTCCTGCTTTCAGTACTGCTCAGAAAAGGCCCCATGGACAAGTCAGTCCAGGATCCAGTTGGATGCCCAAGGGCTTTTTTGCCTTTTCCTATTCATCCTTCAGGACATGGTGCATTGGAGACTGCAGGGAGTCCATTAGCTGATCAACTGACCTGCAAATACAAGGAGCTGCTTAATTAGCAGGTCTATATGAACATAAGAGAGGGGGGGGGTGTCACTCCCAAGAGAGCAACATAAAGACAACAGCTGTCTGAAAACATTTTTTTCCTTTCCTATTTAGAGAGTTCTTTAAAGACATGGCTTTCTACTCTCTGCTAATTAAAACCAGCAGTTCAGGCCTGCATTGATCATTCGGTACAAGAGCTTGCATATTCAAGCTCCTGGAAACAGCAAAAGGCAGCAGCATAAAAGCCCAGTGATTCCACGGAGTTTGTGCTCCTTGTCCTCATCTCACAGTAATTCCTAATTCTTTTATAAGTGCTTTTTACTTGTTCTCAAAGCAGGTCACGACTGTGCATGTCCTTCACAGACAGCATAGGCAGACACGAACTGACTTTGCTATGGGATCAGAACCACAGTTTATTGACTCCTAGGCCAGTGCTCATCTAGTTAGGCCCCAAAAGGAAAGGATGGCAATTAGAGGAATTGTCCTAGGCAAACCACAGAGGACACTGAGTAAGTCCATTCGCTATACTTCTAAATGTCATATCTGGCTGCAGCCAGTCCAGAAAACAAATTCTTTCTTTTGCAAAGTCCTTGAAATACAGAACAATTCATCCAGATTGGACCAGATGCATACAACTTTGTGACGTGCAATCACCTGAGTTTCTGCCTCTCTGGAACATTTCTGTCCTCGCTCTGCTCAGTATGGATCTAACAGTGACAGCAGTTTCCCCACTGCACTTGCTCAGTATTTCTTACTGCCCAAATTTAGGCTGACAGAGGCCTTAGCTATGGACCCCAAGGACTAGGGATTTTGTTTTTAAACTCTCAAGAACATGCACAAGGCAGGAGAGAGTCAGAATCTATTTCAGGAAGGTGTTTGTGGCAGTCAGGCTAAAATTAGACCATTTGTTCCTAAAAAGACAGTGTAGAACGACAGGGATTTGGCAAGAGGCTCTTCAGTTGGGAATGTGACACAGGAAGCGTCTACATGGCTGTTGGCAGTGATGTCACCTGGCTGCCCAAGGGTGCTGTGCTGCGGGGTCCTGGGAAGCTCCGAGAGAGAGCACTGGAACTTGTTCAAGCCACTCTGTATCTGCAGGTGGCTGAGTGCAGAGCAGGGCGCGAGGCAGAAGTGCCGACAGGCTCCACCGCTTAACGCTCCCAGATAAGGGAATCTGTAGCCATGACAGAGAACTGTTATTCTTGCACTATTTGTGATGGGCTCTTCAGCGAAGTATCAGTCTCCTCTTCCTGTCATGCCCCCCTCTTCTTACTGCTCCAGGAATTCCTGCCTTCTGAACTTTCTGCCTTCCACACATGGCTCACCAACACTTGTACTTAGCAGCCTCAAGCTGGCAGGATCATTAGGGAACAAATTGGTGGGCACTGGGCCTAGAAGCTCAGCCTGGAGGGACAGGACATTTTGTTGTCTCAATGAAAGTACTTGCTCTGAAGCTAAGTTAAGGGGTACCAAATCAAGCTCTCAGACCTGTACAAGTAGGGATCTGTTCTGAGGTTTAAAGTACAGTAGTATAATGATTAGGGATGTGCAAAAAATAGCTCTGGAAAGCACACAGTGTTACAGTTAGGAGGTATAGAAGTTTTAAATGCAGCCACTCTCCTCCAGTAGAAGCTTTCTGGTCAGTCAGGTAATTACTGAGTATCTGCAAAAGTTCTCATTCATTCTTGCTTCTACAATCGCAAAGCTGCACAGACAACCACCTAGTTTCATAACACCCACATGAGACAGGGGAGCATCGTACACACTTTGTGCAGGGGGGAAATACAGGACAAACAGTTGCTTGGACTGCAGACAAGATCATGAGAGTGATGCACATTTCCACTTCTCAAAGCAATACTTTAATCACTGGCCAATCCCGTCACCCATACAATTACAGAATAAAAGCCCTAAAAGCAGCTAAATCTTAGTTTAAATCATCCTGCTTTTAACACTTGACACAAGGAAACAAGGAGAGAGAACTACAGAGCGAGAAATGTGCTCTAGCAATTTAGAGAGCAGATTGTTTACAAAACCAGCAGCAAGACAGCATGAGATCTGTCTGTGAGTCAGGTCTGTTTGGACTTCAATGAAGGCCTCCTGTGCTGTGGGCAAAATGAGACTGATGTGACCCACCCCAAAGGTTTTTGTCTTGGTTCTGACTTCAGTGATAAGCCCCACAGCTGTTGGAACCTTGGACCAAAACAAACCCTCAGCTTTGTAACCCACTGAGCAAGACCTCAGAGATAATTTACGTTACAAACCTCCCCCCATTTTTTTTTTTTAAACTGACTAATCCTCTTCTGGTTTACATCAGTTCAAAAATAGCTGAAACTATTCAGTTTATGAACAATACTTATAATGATTTCTTTTTGCTAAAACCATTACATTTTCTAGAAAATGTTGTTTGCTGTTTTTCTTCTATTACCACCTTCCTTCCCTTCTACACACCCCACCCCCCCCCCAAAACCAGCCATAGCCATTAATATAAATATGTGTGTGTATGTGTGTGTGTCTTTCCTCACTGGTAGTTTTGATGTATCTGGAAGGAATTATTGTTCTAGCCGTGGTTAGAGATTGGGATCCAGAATTCATTTTAAGCCTCCTAAAGTTAAAGAAAGGTCGGATTTGGAGCAGTCTAGCTGTTCAGGCCCATATCCCCTTTACTCCTTACTAGCGGCAGCTCTGATTTATTAGCATGTCATCTAGTGGATTTGTACCCTAGTTCACCTCTACGTCTCACAAGCCATCTCTCTGCACTAAAATATCATCATGTGCTAAAGTGTGAAAGATCTCCTGGTCCTATTACACTTGTCAGGGGCATCTGACATATCTAGGCTAAAGAATGTTGCTGCACCATATCCCCTCTCTCCTCCATTCATTCTTCCCGTAGCCAATATTTTAGACCTTCTTGGTCATTTCCTGATCTGCTCTGGCCTGAGATATGATGTCATAGCTCACAATGATCTTCACACTTCAACACAAGTCAAAAAATGTGCTGTTATCCTCAGGGAGGTGACATGGTAAAACAAATCCTCTTGGTCAAACAATGCAGAAGTTATGTGAAGAATCTCCAGTGGGCAAGGGACACTAAAAGCATTCTCTGCCTCCAAAGTTTTGTGGCATCTATCAGCTGTGCGAAGAGGAGCCATACTAGTGTGTTGGTTTTAACTAAACACAGCTAAGGGTTTACAGCACAGACACCTGTTCACAAGATGAGTTCTTTCAAAGATGGGCTTTGAATGAAGACCCTTTGGAGGGTTCTTCCACATTTCAGAAAGCACGAAAGCACTATGTCCTGTAAAAAGGACTAGTAACGTGTCCAACCCAGACAGATCGTGTGGTTGTATTCTTACCCTATCTGTTTGTTACTGCTTACTACTGCATGGCTTTTCCATCCAGCTGGCAAAGCAGGGCAGACAGAGACCAGTCTTGGGGGAGAGAGTGAGTGGATACACAGAAGAAATTGCTCCCAGATCAGGAAGTTCAGATAGACATGGATCAACCTTACTCTTGGACACCCTACTCACTGCAGTGGGGCACAGCAGTGTAACCAGGGTGTTAAAGTTCAGGCTTAAAGGGCCCCCTTCTAACAGGCCACAGAGCTAAATCACTGGCAGGAAAGGGAGTCCAACATTTCCTATAAGCCTATCAGGCATGTGCAGACATACTGCACAACGCCTCCATGTGCAGCTGCTACTCAAGCCTGAGTACAAGCAAACTGTAAAAATGCTATTTGCTGACTTACACACATGAAGCTGTCTGTGCACACATGGAGCTGTAAGCCATTTTTTTAATTTGTGCAAATGGCCAAAACTTTCCCTACATCAACAGAGCTGTGTCATTTATGAGAGTAAAGAATTTATCCCCATATAGGTTGAAAATCCTTCAAGGTCTGGACTGAAACACCTAAAGGGAGAGAGAACTGAAGCTGTATCCACCCAGCCAATCAACAGTGACCAGTCTCATGGATTCTCAATCTGGTTGACAGTTATATTAACTGAAGTAGTAACCTTAACTCTCCAATAAGTGAACAGAGGACCTCTTCAGCTTGGTGAAAAAATCCCATTCATTTCTCCATCCATATAAGCCCACTGGAAGTGTGGGTATGATTCAACTTGCCTTTACAAGGAGCACTTTTTTGTGAGCTGAAGCTGACACATTACATGTAGGAAGAAACCTTTGAACTCCACACTGTCCTCATCCTGAAGTTAGGTTTAAATTCTGGTTTTACAGTAATTAAACTATTTTGGTTAGAGGAATGATTCTTTTACCCATTGGCACAGCTCCAAGGGTTTCAGCTTTCTAGCAGCATTCAGTTGCTTAACACAACCATCTTTTGTCCCTGTAAATTAAGTAAATGAAATCCTGTAATTCCAGAATACCTCGGTCCAGCCCATGGCCATAAACATTTGACTCAAAATTAACTTTTACAGAGCGGGGGCACACACACTATAAGTAACTTGGAGTGAAATCATTGCTTTCCTCAGCATCCACAGGCAGATTTAACCGCCTTCCCCAAATCTCTGCCATTTCAGACAGCGTATTTGGCGTCTGCATTCACACGAGGAAGCAGCCCCTAACTCACCACCGTGAGCCCTGACATATAGCTAGTCCACCCACTTCTCTTTTGGCCAGACAGCGATGGCTAGACAGTGCATCCCAAGGGGAAGTGGCTGAGTCCAAAGTTCAGGGTGACAATCCTCGGTGGCAAATCTAGCCCAACCCACAGTATTTTCTCTAGCCACCTCAATGTCACCACAAGGGCACATGGAGCAACGCAGCCCCTAGGGACTCTGTAGACAAAGGCACAGGGCCTGATACTCCTTTGCTGAGGCTTTGTAGCAAGTGACTAGTGGGAAAGGCAGGACCACGGGGTGCCTAACGTGACAGGGGAGGTGTGAATGTGGCACTGACAGTGGAGTTTATCTCAAGCATGAACACAGGCTCCAGCCCTGTAGCCTGAGCACCTTATCATAGCTTTAGAAGTGTTAGTTTTTGAAACGCTACTCGCCCATCTCACTGTGCTGACAAGCAACAGCTAAAATATCCTGCCCCTCTGGCCCATGGCCATGCCATCATCCACCACAAAAGGATGTAACTATTTTCAGAAGCTTGGCAAACACAGTGAGTATTTTCTGGGAAAACAAAGAAGGGTTGTCAAATCAAGAACAGTGGGTGATAAGAGTCACCATAGCTACAGTGAGTTACTAAGCAAGAACAGCTCGGCTAAGCTCTGGATGGTGGATTCCTCCCACTGCACTCACCCACCCAAGGCAGAAAGAAGCTCTTTTTCTCTTCACACATAGCCTAATGCGTATCCACTGCAGACTTCCAGGATGGTCTCCCTGGCACAACAAACTGATTGCAGTGCTGTGACATGAAGGATTTGCCTTCTAATCCTAGTGAGCAAGTGTGGGCACATGCAAGTATCCAGTTGTGCCTGAACTGATGAGAAGCATTGATGTAGAGGGCTGGAAATGTTAGCAGGAGGAAGAATAATACACAGATGAATTCTCTGCCAAACAAAAATTGGGACCGTTTACCTCCCTGTTCCCAAAAAGCAGGGACCTACCTACATAACTCTCTAGTCAAGGAAAGTCCACAGGTCTGAGATGTGTCAAAACTAATAGACAATCGGAATCCTGCTCCAGGAATGCAAAACTGAGGTTATGCACAGCACCACTGTCACAGGCTGAAGAAAATCTACAGAGTGTTTAGAGGAGGTCAGGCTTTATGTAATGGCTACATTTTTAGCTGGCCAAGTTATTCTTAGGTTCATCACCAGCCCATTAGAGGACGGAGAGGGGAAGTAAACAACCACAGGAACTTCTAGGACAGATGCCATTTCATTCCTGTAGCTGTTTAGCCATTTCTAGAAATGGCTTCTCCTTCTGCAGGCTCTATACTGACAAATGGCATGCAGCAATAAATAGCACAATGGGATAGTGTGACCTCTTGCCCCTTTATTTGGCTTCTTGGCTAGCAAACATTCTAGATCAATGGACGCTCTTGACACTGCTCCGAGCTGTTCCAGGATGTGCTAGTTTGCAAAGAAAAACCTGGCAAATGTTACCCCAGACAAAATGCTTAAGATATGTCCTCCCCACTCCCATCTCTTCTTACAGAAACTCACATTCTGCAAAACCCATTATAAGAGTCCAGATCAACACATCTAGTGGTGGATCTAAACTTAGCCACCCACAGAACATCTGACACTCTGCTGTACACACAAACTTTTAAATATCATGCACACGCATTCATGTATCATACTCATACCATGTGCCTTCCCAAGACAGAACCACTGACACATACTTACACGGCTACCAGAGTCTAAACCCTGCAAAACAGCCACTCAGCTCATTCTCGCACTGTACTTACCATGTTCTTGAATCAAAGATTGAAGTGGTCCGTTTTATCAAAACCTCCCACAGTGTCCGATCTGTTTTCTGGATATTTAAACCAGAATTTGTTCTAACCGAACTTGGAGGCATATTCTCTATTCTCCAGAAGAGGTCACCACACACCTCAGTAACGACAACGGCAGCCAACCTCAAGTAAAGAGGCTAGGTGGGATCTCACAGGAATGACTTTGTTTTGCTGGGGAAATCTCCCTCAGCCCAAAACAACTGGGGATATGTAATCTCAATGCTGCCCAGGAATGGTTCTCTTTCCTCATCCTGTCAGAGGTTATGAGTTCATAGATGCAGATATGCCGACTAACATAGCAGCCTTTCTGCTTTCAGCTGCTAATTAGCTGTATGCTTCGCTATACAAACAATTTTATAAACTGAGGCCTGACCTAGCTCCCACTGAAAGTCCAATCTTTCTATAATAAGGTAATGATATGTAGACCAATTAAACTTCAGTTCAAATACCAAAGGTATCCAATAGAACACAAAATGAAAGACTTGGATTCTGAACAGCTTAGCGCAAGATCAGCCTAAGAATTTCTGAGGACCAACGTAAAGACTGGGGGGGAAGCAAGACTGGCTGCGACAGGACTAAAAAGACCTACATGGTTTAAAACCATGCAAAGCTAATCCATGTTTTCAGTTGCAGTGTGAATACCTATAACTTACCTGTGTAGACATTCCTGCCTTTCCAAAACAGCTGAACAACAAGATGCTGTTTGTCTTGCTAGAGATGAAGCTTAGCCAAAAATAGAATTTCAGGTGAAGATTTATGGAACAGAGTACTTCTTTAAGCCTCTACCTCTCACCAGGCACCAACCAGAAGTCTTGTGCTATTGCTCCGAACACCTCAGCTTGTTTCCTATTTGTTTCAGGATCCATTTTACTAGGGTCTTCAAGTGTCTCAATTTTGTTTCAGCTGATCCTACAATGTTTGCCTAGCATTCATTCCCTGCTTGCTTCTCACACTTGTCTAATACAAAGTCCCTTCTTTCTTCCCATCATCCTGCCATGATTAATCTGAGAATCTTCTCCAGTACTACAGCCTGTAAAAGGCATCTGTGTTTTACATACCAGCTCTCCAGCAGTTTTCACATTTCCTCTGCTTTACCCTGCTCTGCAACTATTATTTACATCTATAACTTGATCCATTCCCTCTCCACTTTTTCCTTTGAGAGCTGAGGATACCATTTGCTGGAGTGGTGAACCCCAGGCAGTGGGACTCTGTGCTTAAGGTACCTTGGGAAAAGCAGCTTGCCTCTAAACGTCAAAAAAAATTACAGGAATATTGTTATTGTAGCAAGACTAGCGCAAAGTCAGGGATCTTTAGCATCAAACCACACAGCACTAACCTAAAAATGCCCTCATGCATGAAGAAAAAGCTCCTTTGGGAGATGAATCATTGAAAGGGCACCAGAACACCCACCAATGAACCAGTGGATCTTGTGTTTTTCTCCCTAATGCCATCCAAGTGCCAGCACCGGGGGATAATGAGAGAAGTCACACTGATCATGGCTGCTACAGGCCAGATACAGAAGTCCCATGTGGCTTCTTTGTTTCCACCCCTGCTGCAGCAGAGATCAGAATTGGGCTCAACTCCTCTTCCAGCAAACAGCAGTGAGCCACAGAGCATACTGAGACAGCCATTTGACTAGGACTGAGCACAATTTCCAGCTATTTCATCCCCTCCCTCACTGCTGCTTCCCTGCTGGGCTTCATTAGCGTCAGCAGAATGTGATAAATGTGCCTAACAAACCTAATATTAAAATTTTGCCATCAAAATCCAATGCTCCAGAACCACCTACGACCTGCTACTAAATGTCAGCCTGCTGCCCTCCTTGTCCTCAGGTGGCCTAGGCCCCTTCTTGTCCCAAAGGGCTACAGAGGAAAATATCACCTCTTCACCCCTATTAAAGAGGTCATTGAGCATTAGTGAGAGCAGAACAGATCAGGCAAAGGCAAAATGCATTCTTGGGACCCCAGAGAAGAGTGGCAACAGCACTGAATCTATCCTCTTAGAGGCCTTTACAGTCCCACAGAAGGTGGTGTTGGACAGGAAGAGGAGCCCACAGTGGGATGACCAGCCCACAAGAAAAGCTCCTTCTGCATCACCGATAGCAAAGGTTGGGTTTATTCCCCACAGGTGGGCTGTCACTGACACTAGGAGATCACAGCTCCTCCCAGTACATAGTCCCAGCTAGCCCTGAGGTAGGGACTAAATTCTCCTCTGGACATGCAGATCCAGCAGACAGACGTCAGCTTTACAGCAGGTAAGTGAGCTTAACAGTCTCTGTGCCAAGTCCCTTTTCTGCAGAGAGAACTGCTGCTGCAGATCCCTCTGCACCCCCTCCTGCAACAGGGCCTTGCTGTCAGCACATAACTTAAGGTGAAGGCAAAGAAGTGCCAGAAAAGCAAGCAGAGCACCTGCAGCTGGGTAATTACCAGCCAAGCCTGGGCTCATGATGATGCTGTGCACTGAACCCTGCCTCAGCTCAGCCGCTAGATCACTTGGGAGAGGGCAAGGGAGGGGGACAACCAGGAAAACGCTTGGATACCGCAGCTAAATGTTAATGTCTCATAATGAGGGGCCTCTGGTGCCAGCTTCCATCAAGGACTTGGTGATCTCACTTTGACAAAAGCGTCACTGCCCTTTCAGCCAGCTGCAGCGAGCCAGGAAATGCTGGCCTGAGCAACTGGGAAAGAGAGGGAGGCTGAAAGGGGTCACTGAGCTAGGAAGGAGGAGGATAATGAGTTACTGCAGCACTGCTCTAATGGTACCTATCTAGGCATGCCACATGCTATCAACTTCAGAGCTCGGCTTCCTCACAGCAGCCTGTAGAGATGAGGCAGATATATCCCCAGAGGAACAGTATGCCCTAACCCTACTCTTTTAGCAAGAAATAAGATCTCTGCTGGTACAGGATAAATCTCTCAGTAAGCTAGGAAACAATTTACTGTTGGAGATGAGCAACACATGCCAACCTGCTGCCTTCTTGATACTTCCTTCCACCCCATATGGAGGATTTGCCATACAACAGAACACTCAAATCACTTCAGAAATGGGAACAAAGCCATTTCTTGTCTCCCAAATATTTTCTACTGTCCTCAGGAGTTCCTTCCTTCTGATAGACTGAAGTTTGTTGTTGAAGTCTCTATCTTAACTGCACCACCCCAATGGCAATTTCCAAAACTGCCGTGACTGTTCAGACACTTGAGTTTCGATGCTACTCCTACCCCTGGGAAGATCCAGAACGTAAAGTAGAGACTTTTGCTGGATGGCTTTCTGTTTCTGCCTACTTCTTTCCACTGCACTAAATCTAATTTGAAGCCAGCTGTTCACTAGACAGTCTGAAGCTGTCCTCGCTGTCTAGGTTAGGCAGCACTCTGAAATGCACTCACATTGAGTGTCATTGTTCTGGGAGATGGAACATCCTTTTGTTCTGCTTATGGATAGCATCCAGCTGCAATGCAAGTTGAAACAAGGAAAATTCCAACTAGATACTAGGAAATCATTGTTTCTTGAAGATTTTCAAAACTCCACTTGACAAGGCACTGAGTAATGTGATCTAAGTTCGTTCTGCTTTTAACACGAGATTGTACCACAGACCTCCAGAAAGTCCTTTCCAACCTTAATTATTCTGATTTTACCAACATTGTCATAACGACTGTGCTAGTGAATATATTTCCAACAGTTACCAGAGAGACAACACAGAAGTCCTCCAAAACAAGTTCAGATATCTTGAGGTCAAGAAGATTTATCATCCGTGTATATGCAGACTTGTGACAAGCCAATCAAACCAACAAAACAACCCTAGACTTTTTCAGAGAAGAGATGAGCCTGAAACTGCCCCGATCTTCTCTTACTGTCTTGTTACACTGCAAAGTACACACCTCAAACCTCTGAAATGATAATTTCATTTTCTAATAAGATTCAGATCACGTGTGGTTTTAATCAACATTAACAAAAAAAAAACCCCAACAATATAGTAACATCAGACCTCCCTTTCTGTCATAGATGGACGTTTATAAGCGGCCTCCCCAGAATACCCATTTCTAGAGACTCATAACAGTCATGTCTTAAACTGATCTGCAGATTAAAAAAACCACTGAAAATGTTAAACCTGCTGGCACATCACAGAATTATTTTTTCCAAGCTTTCAGTACCAAGACCTCAAAGACCAGATGAAAAGTGTCAGATGGTCCTTCATTTCCATTTCCTCCATATAGATCCAGCTTAATGGCCTTTAACTTTCTGCATGACATGTGTGAAAAAATGCAGTGAAAGATCAAGATGTATTAATGCATACTCAAGAACATTTCCATTTTTCAGTGGGGCCAAATTTCAAGCCCCTACAAAACACACAACAGATTTTATTGCTGCTCTTCCCCACTGGCCCCAAAACAGAAAAAGGGTCATTTCTTGGTATGGAACCTAGTAAAAAAATCCTCAGAACAGATGGGGGGTTTGGAGAATCAGTTATCTACATACATCTTCATCAGGGCACCCACACATTTTCCAGGTGCTTTTACAGTAGAGGGAGGTTTGGCCAACAGCAGTGATTTAAATACCCTCAAGACCCTGGTTAAGAACTGATACAGTTTCTTCTGCTCCCCCTAACATTTCTCAGAATTAATTTTGTTTGAAGCCAGTGCTTCAATTCATTAAAAAAACCCCACACAGCCAAAAAACCCACCAGACACACATTCCGATCTTGCAGCTTTTTAATGTCCCTGTAACTCTACATCTGGTAAGAAAGATGTTGGAGCTGCACTTCCTTTCAGACTAATTTCAGTTTTAATACAAATTGTGTATGATAAACTGAGAAAGAACACATAGAGGAAGTGTTTTAAGCTGGATCCGGGGAAAAAGAGGAATTTCTTCCTCAACTTAAGCTATGTAGAAGCTTTCTGTGCATGTCAGCCTGGGTTCAGCCACAGTCCCTGTCACTCAGGCCAGTAATTAATGCAACTTGTCAGATTTTTAGGACTTGGATTTCCCGTCTCCAAATCACACTCTTTTGTCTCATAGGTTACTAATGCCATATTATTGTGTTAGGTCATAACACTGTGTTCTTAGCTTGTTTTATGAGACAGCTGTTCCTCTGATTTTGTACTTCACGGTGACAAAGGATGACAGATGAATGTGCAGTGGATACAATTTGCTTCCTGCCTCACTTTATACTTTTCTCACAATTATTTTTCTTTGGATGGAAAGGAAAGGTTGAGCATTCAACCCAAGGAACACTGAGCTAAGCAAACTGACATATGTAAGTGGCACCAAGACAGCAGGCTGCAGAGACCTTCAGAGTCACAGCAACAGAATGATGCTGCATTGCCTAAGTGTAAAATGCTCCTTCTATTCACCATCAGAAAAGAGAACTATTTCCTCCCTCCTCCTCCTGGGAGAATGAAAACAGATCAGAACCTCAAACCAATCCTTGCACTGGCAGGAACTCTAAAGGTAGACTTGGGAGGGGTTGGAGGAAGATATAAAGGCTGGTAGCTGGAGACACAGAGCAACACTGAACTGGAGAGACTCAAGGGAAGGAGGAATCAGAGACAACAAAACATGAAGATGAACCTGAAACTTCTTTTCTGCCCTGGATTCCTTCTGCTGCTTATTGTCAGTCAAAACCAGGCAAGGGCCAGGCCCATTTCCAGCTTACAGGTAAGTGACTGGCTGCTCGACAGAACTGAAGGAAGCTGATGCTTCTTTAGGACTTAGACACTTCCATTCTCTCCGTTTCTTCCAACCCCAGCTAAAGCAATAGGAGACACTTAAACAGATCATGACAGCAGGAACCATGAGGTGGGCAGACACAGAGTTATTAAATGGAGGGAAACTAAAGTAATTGATTACTGGATTTAAATTTCTGATCACATGAGGCAATTGAAAGGAGAACGTTTCCTCCTGTGGGGTCAATTTGGGGATTGCAGATTTAGGGTCATCCTGTGACTGAGTGAGGCAATAAACTTTTGGAGTAAAAGGAATTTTTCTGGAAGGATTTCAAACTAGAGCCCTAGAGCAGTCGCCTGCATGCTCCTCCCTGAAGCCCCTGGTTTAAGCTGAAAAGGGAATTAATGGGCTGAACCTGCACGATCTCCTCCTCAGCTCAGCAGTGCAGTAATGCAGTCCCTGCTTGCAAGTCCCAGAGGTAGAACACGAGAAAGAGAAAGTGCGCGTATGTGTATTTGTGTCTGTGTATATGTGTGTGTATTTGTGTGTGCAGGAATTCCAAGTCACTAGGAAAACACATTTCAGCTACCTGACTAGGGATCTGGTATTCCCAAATATGAAGTAACCTCCTCCCAATCTGTAAAGAAATATATAATCCTTCTAGCACCAATTTCAGCACGTGTCTTGTCATTGCATCACTTCTCTTATTATTCCAAGGTATCAACCATTTTTTCTTATTCCTTGTTCACTCTTGACATAGTCTTCCACAATTTATCCCATACCCCAGATCCAGGAAAGATTTAAGTAGCAGTTTGTCAGCTCAGAACTATAGAATACAGTAACAACACAGAGCCTTAGGGCATTTTGAGAGAGCATACAGCGTTAGCTCAGAGCAGCTTGGTGAGCCACAAGAAACTAAGGATAACCATCATCAGCTTCAGAAATCAGTTCAGTACTTTCATCTTTTGATAAAGGTTCAAAATAAGTTTCTCCAAACTTAGCACTGAGCATGGCTTATACAAAAATAATGACAGAGTTCCTAGAACCCCTCCTTTTCCTCTCTTTTCCTCACTCTCCACCTTTCCCTTTTTCAGAGTCTGTCCAAACTGTTAGATGAGGACCTGGAACATCCCCTGGTCTCAGAAGAGAGGGCCCATGAGCAAGACAACATGATCCCAACAGGTGCCTTTGATCAGCAAGACGCTGAATTCCAGTGGACCGGAAACAACAGGGACCAGCCTGAGGGCATGTCCATGGATGACAGTGCTGTCCAGAGGTTCTTCAGTGACCTCCTAAGTTTACCCCGTAGATACCGAGCCAGAAGCAAAAAGGGCCTCTCCAGGGGCTGTTTTGGTGTCAAGCTGGACCGAATTGGGTCACTGAGTGGACTGGGATGCTAACTGCTTACTATGGTAAGAGAAAGCCAGAGGAAGGTGGTCTGTGTGTTTGTGTATAATTTGCATAAATATGCAGAAGAGCAGATTTAATTCAGCTTTAAGAAAATGGTGCCTTAAAGTAACTTTCACCCTCCTATCGCAAACATGTTTTACTAATTTTACCCTCCTCAGAATTCACTGTTATCAGATATGCACTTAAAACCTGTGAATGCCACATCTCTGCTTTACCTGCTTTCAGTCCTTCCTCCAAGTCAGCTGTAAGCATTTCATCTTGTCACAGAAGCCAGGTCAGAGAGGTTTTCACCAGTCCCCCAGGAACGCTTGTATCAATCCAAAGAAACTCTGAATAGAACAGTGGAGCTGAACCTGGCCCTAGAACAGTAAGAAATCAGTTAATTTCCATGCATGAAATCCTGTCCACTTCTCTTTTTTTATTTCTCTGCTTTCTTGACAGGACTGACTTTGAGGTGTCAAAGGACCTGTTGCCTTTCAGCAAGATATTCAGCCCTTATTCACATTGGCTCCACCAATCCATCTACTACATGACGTACTGAGCAAATTGCACCCCACCTCTCCCCTGAATTACTGGGCTAGTGAAATACACCATTGCTGTACTGCCTATTTGTATCGGAGTAATAGTTTGTGAACATCTATCTGAAATTTACTTACAAAAAACCATTTGTATTGTTTGTGTACTAAATGTATAAATAAACAAGTCTCATTATGTCACAGATAATAAACTGTTTTTCATAATTTGGTGAATTTGCTTCAAGCCTTTGTTGTGATTCTTTCATGTATCATTCCTGAAACTAAAACAGTGCCTCAGTTTGCAGGTAGACACAATCCACTAGAATTCAGAAGCATTTCAGAGGGTTGCTTTCTGATAAAAAGGACTTTTTAGCTGCTCTTAAAAAGGAAAAAAACCAAAACAAACACACAATCAAACAAGCCCTTCTTTTTACCAAAAGAACATAAATATAACAGGATCAAGACTGACATAGCCATCTTCATAGAAGAGCTATCAGAAACCAGGACACCAAGCCCCAAGTCTTTGCCCATCACAACCTGAACTAAAAGGGAAGCTGTCTTAGCTGACATCAGTAGAAAGCTGTTACTCTGCATTTGGATCTGCCACTGACAGAGGAAAACAACTGTTTCTTAATAGTATATCTCACCTTGTCCAAAAAAGGTAGCATTTTTTTTTATCTGAAGAAAGTTCAAGGGCGCCCTACTCTTCCATAGGCAGATCCAGATATTGCAAAGCATTTTTTGAACAAAAAAAAGTCAGTCAAGATTATACAAGAAATGTATCTGACCATTCTATTTTTTAAGCAAAGTATTCACTGAATCTAACTATGAATAAATCAGAGAATAGTTACTTGGCAAACATCCTGAGCCAAAGGAATTCTGTATGAAGGCTGGTTTGCCAAGATCATGACTGTGCTATCCTGATGCTAATGAGAGCTGAACTCTGCAAGCAGCTGCATGGAAATCAGTGAGGCTGCTCACACCAACGTCCACAGTGACAGTCACAAATGAAGGCACAGCTGTTCACTTCCAGCCTTTTGCTTGGATTGGACAGATGGGCTACCCAGTTGTACTCCTCCCATTTTCTTGCCCACAAGAGAGATGCTCCTAGAAGAAAGTATTCTGGTAATAAGCCTATTCCTAACAGGACCCTTTGATGTAAACTGCAACATGGAGCACAAATATGTATGCAAAGCAAGTTCATCAGCAACCCTCTAGCTGCACGTGCTCTGAATCTCTGGCAGTTCAGTTCTCACTGAGAAAGCCTGTTTGCACAGAGCAGCTAGAAGTCCAGTTTCTGGGCCTGCCTCACTCACTTAAACTTTATGATTTGGTTCTGCTCCTTCTAACCCCAATTCCCCTAGAATGAAGGTGATCCAGGACCCATTGCAGAGCTATTCAGAGCCAAACTAGAGAAAGCTTTGTTCTTCTCTCATGCTATTTTCAATATGTAGCTTCCACCCTGATGCCACAGACTTGCTCTAGGAAGGACATCAGTACAACAAGCTCATAAACTTATATTTCAATACTTAAGAGCAGACTATCAGAGACCAGAAAGCACAGAATGTTTTGTTAATGGAGATACTATCCCCGAGCACAAACTACCAACAGCTTCTCTGTTTTCTGCACAGTAATTCATGGGCAAATTCTCCTGGAGGTCTGGAGTCTTATCAGGCAAAACAGATACACTCTCCCTTGCTGTAGCTCCCATCATACAAAGACCTCTGCTCAAACATGAGCAAAGAGATTTCTAATTCATAATTCTAACTTAACACATCTTCATACAGTCAGAAAGAGATTTTTCACTTCTTTTCCCCCAGTACACAACTTACACTAAGAAGCAGACATGCTTACTTGTGGAAACTTGATAGGAAGCATCCAGCTTTCTTAAATAGAGTCCCTCCTCAGGTATACTAGCCCCAGGGCTGGCCCAGGTGCAACCTATATGGTGGAAAGGTTAATTCCCACAGCCCGTGGACATTAGGGTGTCAAACAATGAAGAGCTGGTGTTTTGTGACAGTTGGTGCTAATGGGAAGGTTATAGCCTCCTTCCTAGTAATCCTGGGTCTGATAGCTTGCTCCCAGCTCTCAGTAACCCTAGGAGCAGGCACATTCTCATAGGCATAAAAACTTCCTGATGTTGAAATTTCACTGAAAATCCAATGAAGGGTAAATGCTACTGGAATTTGTTTCCTGAACATCCTTAGCCTTCTTCCAAACTCAGCTACACTAACATAAACTGTGGGTCATTGAAATTATTTGCAGATCAAATAACAGAGGTCAGAGGAGGTTGAAGACTGAGTTGTGAGCACTTGTGAACAGAATCCTAAGAAGATGAATAAGAAACAAATAAGAGCTCCAATTCCAATGAGGCTGAGCTGGTAAGGTGCTATCCCATCACCTGGCATTTTGTGTGAACATTTTAAAAAGCCACTTTTCAGAAAGGAAGCACAATTTATTTCACATAAAAGGCTCCATAATTAGATCCTGAGGACTGAAACCAGGTGTGTTTGTACTTTAGATAATTTGCTGAGTTCTATTAGCATTTAAATAATCAAAGCTAACCTTTGAAGTTAGCATGCCAGTCAGATGGGGGAAGCTCATCTCTAGCTGTGTCATTTCCATCTCCACTAAGTAGCAGTGCATGAATTTACAGACTAGGATTACAGAAGTTGCCAAGGAGAAGAGCCTGCAATAAAACTACTCCTACAGAGAAAGAAACACACAGATATATTTCTCAAATGTGTCTGCTTTTGGGGTACCTGTTTATAAGTGATGTTGGGCAGCAGTCAAGATTTAGTCTCATCCAAGACTCAAGTCTGCCTAGTTTAGTATTAGAGGGATAAATTGTATTTACTTCCTTTTGACATCACACAGCTCCTACACACCCTCACTACTTTATCCCTTTCCACTCCTGTCTGTCTTTACTACACACAAAATTGAGGATGATGCACATCCTCACCTTAGCTATCTGCTCTTATTCTGAATCAACATAACACTCCCACCTGAATCGAGCTTCCTTCATTCATATATCATACTTTCAAAACACACACCTCATTTCTCTGTCAGACTCTTCTTTGCTCTGATGCTTTAAACAAAGCCACCTGCCAACTGTTAGGACTGCTGGATGCAGAGATCATTGTCCCACACCAGCTGATGTTGCTAGTTTGGTTCCAATCTAAGATAAATTATGTCAGTTGTAGGTAGATTTGTGGAACAGAAGCACAATAAAATGGGGGAAGGAGATGTAGAAACATGTTGTTGCTTGTTCGTACAGCACCCAGCAGTGGTAAGTCTACAACAGCTTGGTTTAAAACCCTCTGAACTCAGAGGAAAGGTTTTCTTTGGCTTTGCTGAGCTTTGGGACAATCTCCGAAATAAGGGCCCAAGCAGAAATCACTGCATATCAAGTGAAATCAGAGAGATTTATGAGTGTACTGGCTAAGCAAATGAGGAAGGCAGAAGGCAGAGACTTAGTGTAATTGCTTTAATATTACCCAGGTGGTGACTGAAAGGACCCTGTCTGCTGCTCTACCCACTGGATATTATGGGTTCTACCTCTCATTCTGTAAGGATCTAACAGCATCCTCTTGATTTGCACCCTGGGATCAGTGGAAATTGTATTGATGTATACTCACATAGGAGAGATGCTGACAGTTTTACTGCAAGTTAATAAGAAACTGCTGTAAAGCTCTGAGAATTGGTAATTCAGAAACTTTTATCTGGGGACCATAAATCCAAAGATCTACAAAATCTCTTTAGTTGGGCAAGGCCCCTGGGCTTTCTGGAAAGCACATTTGTGCCATAGGAATTTGTCACTCCAACCCAAGTTGTGGGGGACAGAACACACCATCATTTATGGGAAAGATGGTGGGATGTGAGGAGGGGGTGGTGAGTGATTCCCTGCTGTAGTCAAGGCATGCCTGGAGAGCAAGTAACGTTTATAGCAAAGTGGTCAGCTATACCATTGCTCGAGGCAGACTTAGGCTGCTAAAAGGTTAGTGCCTCTTGCTATAGAGGGAAGGGTTTGCAGACAGTGCTGGAGGAAGTCAAGAACCATCATCACATAAAATTGCAAGGAAGGAAAAACTCCTAAACCTGAATCTCAGGACATGATCTATTCACATAGCACAAAAAGAAAAAGCTGTTGGGAGCTGCTGCAACAGAGGAAAATTTCTGATTCCCCCCACTTCTCTCCCCCATAGAGGAGAAATGATCCATCCCTCATCCCCTTGGATGGGAAATCAACCCCCTGCTTGGGCCAGCTCACAGCTCCTGTGTGTCTGCAGATGTGAGGCAGAGCAAACAGGCAGAAAGGGCAAGGTCCTTTCACTGCATCAACTCCTACCTAACAGTGATGGAGAGTGGAGGGGGGGGAAATCACTGGGAAAATGAGTGCTGCCGGGAGGGGAGGATATGACTCTGGAGGAGTTGCTGCACTCAGGGGACCCCCCTCTCCTGGAGGGTCACCTGTAGGGCCAGTTGTAACCAGTTCCCTTATCAAAGCCGGGGGGCAGAGTGTGGCACTCTGGCTCCTGCGGGGATCTGGAAGGAGGCAGCTGAGCTCCCTCCAGGCACAGAGTGGGGATATAAGGAGAGGTATCCATGAGAGGCAAAGCAGCATCACGGTGCCGAGCTGGGTTAGGATAGGATAGGATAGGATAGGATAGGATAGGATAGGATAGGATAGGATAGGATAGGATAGGATAGGATAGGATAGGATAGGATAGGATAGGATGCAGCTCCCGGTTCTCTGCTGCGGGGCCTCGCTGCTGCTGCTCGTCCTGCCGTGGGCAGGAGCGCAGCCGGCCGGCGGCGAGCACGGTGCGGAGCTGCGGTCCCTGCAGGTATTGGGGCTCCCGGGGCGGCCACCCGCACCCGTCCCGCCGGGGCGAAGCGGGCAGGAGCGGAGCTCCCTGTCCCCCCCGCCCCTCCTCCCCTCTCCTTTCCTCTCCAGGACCTCCTGGAGGCGCTGGGACAGCTGCGGGAGGAGGAAGGGGAACCGGGCCCGGAGGACGAGCTGGTGGCCGGGGCTGAGGACGGCGGCTCCGAGTGGGACCTCCCGGGGGCGGAGAGCGGCCCGGCGGGGGCCCCGCTGCCGGCGCCCAGCCCTCCCCAGCCGGCGGAGGGGCAGAGCCAGTGGAGGAGCCTCCTCTCCGCCTACAGACGGAGGCACTTCTCCGGCTGCTTTGGGATGAGGATGGAGAGGATCGGCGCGCAGACGGGGCTGGGATGCAACCAGTACAAAGCCCGTAGGTCCCGGGTCAGAGCCCGGGGCACCCCGCGGCGCAGGGACGCGGAGGAGGCCGAGGCAGCCGCTGAGAGCGGCCGCTGTCCCCGGTGGAAAGCCCCGGAGCGGCTCCCCCAGCAGTTCTCTGCCCTTTTCTCCCAGGTTTCTGGAGGAGAGGGAGAAGCTGAAGCCGGGACCGGCCCCCAAGCGCTTCCCGAACCTCCCGGCCGGCGGCCAGCAGCCAGCCAGCCAGACTGCCCCCGGAGCCCCCGCGGGGGTGGGGTATGGAGCAATAAACTTTAGTACAAAGCCTGCATTGCCTTTTGTGGGTGTTTTTTCGGTCACGGCGTAGCACACGTCAGAAGACACAGAAACCCCCTCCAGAGAGCTCTTCTCCCTCTGCCGTAAGGGCTCGGTCCCGGTCCCGACCAGGGCATCCCGCCCGGTGTGGACAAGCCTTTGCCGGAGGGTCGCAGCAGAAGGATGGTGGTTACATCCTTCCAGGATAATGATCATTGACCCTCCAGGCTGCATTGAAGAGGCTCTGTCCGGCACCGGGGCCAGCTCTGGGACCGTGGCAGCGAGCTGGGATGCCTTTCCCGACAGCTTCACCGCCACTAGCTGGGAATCCTCCCAGGAGGTGGGCTCTGGGCTTGGGGTTAGATCCAGGTAGTCCCACACGCGCCCTTGTCCCCTGGGCTAAGCCGCTGGGTCAGTGCCAGGGTTGGCACGGGGTGCCACTAAGGACAGAGCGGCTACATCGCTTTAAAAATACACTTGACCGCGGCTGCTGAACGGCTGCCGGGGCGGGCGAGGGGCCGAGACGCGTTCAGGACCCGGGACAGACGCCAGTCGCCCCGCTAGTCCCGTCGGGCTCCCCCCGCGTCCCCCCGCCTGCCCGGGGCTCGGCATCCCCCTCCCCGGGCCCGCAGTGCAGCCAAGCCCGGCTCCCCCGCCCCAGCGCAGCTCGCAGCACTGCTCCGCCCCGAGCTCATGTCACTCGGCTTCAGCAAAGCCCCCTCGCTCCTCTGCCCGGGGGTCACGCAAAGCCCCTCCGGCCTCTCAAGGCAGGGCTGTGAAGCACAGGCAGCCCCAAGCAGGCAGAAAGGCTCAAGGCGCTGCCAAACACCCCGCTCCGAAGGAACCGAGAGAGGCAGGGCCCCTCCTGCCCGCACTGAGCCTGGAGAGTCCAGCACGGGAAGGGGCAACCACACCACAGGGAGAATATACCCCCATCAGCGGGAGAAACAATCCATGTTTGGGGTGAAAATAAGTTTCCTCCCCCATGGAAAAAGTGAGGCACCAATTAACTATCTTAATTGCAGAGTGGCCTGTCCTGTGATCTTGGTGCTGCATGTCCTGCACCGGACACTGTTACATTTCCCTTTTGCTTCCTGCACTGATCGCCTTGTCTCTTCATTTCCTTCTTAATCTAATGAATTTGTGAGGCAGGGAAAGAGCTCGGGTGGGGTACGGCGTAGTCTTGACAAAGGGTTTAGTCACTGGGAGATGAAAGGAATCCAAATCCAGCCTCTTCCTCAGAACAGGACTACCGAGGCTCTTTACAATCAGCTCACACTTGTCACGTCCCACTCAGCTGAGGGAGACAAGTGACTTAGATTCATAAATCCCCAGCGGAGCGGACAATGGTGAGACAAGTCTCTCACTCCACTCCAGCACTCTCCAGCTGCAAACCAGCAATAGGAGAATGGAGATGACTGGAAGGATGTGCAGCAGGCAGGGGCATCGGTTAGGACAGATGCAACAGCAGAAGGCATCCCCACGACATCAGCCCCTAGGCTTGCAGTCCTTACGGGGCTGAAAAACAAGGACATCTCACCATCCTGCTGGGGAAGGAGCAGTGTCGCCCTCAGCTGAGCAAAGTCCATGTACCATCCTCCTCCTCGCAGGGATCCACACACAGGGGTGCCAGCAGAACCCTTGGAGTTCTCCCTCTCTGCTCTGAGCAACCGGTGCTGCTTTCTAATGCAGCCTCACGTCCCCACACCTCCCATCCCGTACCCTGGGATGCTGGGGAAATGGGCCAACTTCCCAACCCTAAAACTGGTCACAGTATGCTTTTTGTAAGAACCTGCTGTCCTGTTAAGGCTCCCAACAGGGGTTTTACTGGCCAAATGGTCAGCTGAGCATGGGCAATGTCTGGGTCTTGACTATCCATTGCTGGGTTATAAAGCCTCAAGTTCATATTAATCTTGCCAGGGTGATGATACTGAGACACCCCGAGCAAACAAACAAGCGAGCTTTATAGCTTCAAAAACAGTGAGCTGAGTTCTGACATTTCACACTGCATTTGCTTTGGCAGGACTGTGAAATGGATAATAGAGAGCAAAATTTGGCTTTGAAAATACAATACCTACTGTGACAGCCATTTTATCCTATCTATGTACATGAAACAGTGCACAGAAATCTCTCTGTCTTAGAAAGTGTTGTCAAGACTGAAGTCAGGCCCCTGAATCTCATTTATCTGCTGTGAAATACAGAAGATGGAAATGGAACAAACCAGTAAAAGAAAGGAGTATCTCTGGGTCTAGGTTATTGAATACAATCCTGGATTAGATTGTTTCACAGGGACAGGTCACTCAAAGCTAAATACTTCACAGCTGTGACTGATACTGTGTTGTTCGGTTTCTTGCTGCTGGGTTTGTGCCCCAGGGGTTGCTTTACAGATGTGCTGAGCTCAGGTAAAACTCAGATCAAGCGACAGAATGTTTTTGCACAGAGACAGCACTTAGTGGGTGGGGGAGTGTGTGAAAGGAAAGAAACAAAAAAAACCCCAATAACAGATCCTAGTTATCTTAAATTGAACACTCAATACTAATGAATAATTCTGGTTTATCTTCTCACACTTTGTAGGTTTACAAAATGAAGTTATCCCCTGGCACAAACACACACATACACACCCAAGAGCAGCAGTAAGAGAATACTTGTAATTAATTACTGAATTATACAGACACTGCAGTATGGAGTGTTAAATAAATTTAAAAAAAGCTATCAGGATCTTAGTTCTTTCTTAATAGCACAAAATAAGAATGCATTGGGACACACAATAATACAAAAAACAAGTATTGCCTCCACGTACTGAAAAAAGAAAGCATTGGGGAATAAGAGGGAGTGCTCTTATAAGAAAAGGCTTCATCAGAATGAATGCAGAGTTGGGCTGACTTGGGACTATATTAGGAAAAAGTAGCATTTGAGCTTGACTTCACAACCTTGAGAATGTCCTTTCTAGTATAATTTTGGTAGCTGATCATGTGAACAGTGTGTGCACATGTTTGTACACAAACACCGTGTTAAGACATTTAAGAATTGAGAAATATTTTATTGCTGTATTATTATTTAGAAACTGTACTCAGGAGATTCTTTCAAGATCTACATTTGTATTCAAAGTCAACAAATTATTACTAGACTGACAACTTGTTCATATATTCATTCTTCTTTCAATTTAGAATAACAAGAAATGTTAGGAAAATGAGGGATAAGCAATATGCTTCATGATTTAGAACTCTCCTGCAGTTCTGTAAAAAAGATCAATTTTTAGTTGCACTATATGCACAAAGACAGTGCTGGAAGAGGAATTGGCAGCGAATCTACAGTTTTGTAATTTCTCAAGCATAGGCAGTTTTTAGTTAAACTTGAAAACTTCAGCTCTCAAAGAAACTTTTTTAAAAAGAAGAAAGAAAATTTATTTTTAAAAAATAAATACTTCTTGTTTTTAATATATTAAACTAAATATTTCATTTTAACCCTTCCCAAAACACACATATACACAAATACATTCATTCTTCCTTGGGGCCCGATTCTGATACTTCTGCTGAATAACACCGAAAGCCATCTATCTAAAGTCCTCATCAAGCAAGTTGTTTTCTTGTATGACGGTACAAGATTATTCCTGAATCTGACCATCTCTTCTTTAAATTTTATTGACGGAGGATCAAGCCTTACCATCGATGTTTAAAGAAATCCCATTGATTTAAACACTTAGCTGTTAATAAAAACTAGCATTTTTCAATGGTGCCGAATTCAGTTGTCGTGGGGGGCTGGAGGTACTCGCCGTCCCTGCAGAGTCACGTCTAGAAGTTATTATCCATATTGAGGTGCAGATCGGGGCGCCTCTGTTGTTGGCAGCATACAGATACAAAGTCTCAATGGTGATATCACCTCAACAGCAATGGGAAAAGAGAAGTGGCCCAAACCTGGGATTTTCAGCACACTCCATGGTATGCAGTGGCTGTGCATATTCCATATATAGAAGGAAAGTGTGCACGATGCTCTAGGTGTCCTAAAAGTAGATTTATCTTCAGCCTTTACTCTCCACCAAATACTCATCCGAAAAGCCTACTGTCTTCCCTATAAAACTTAATTTCCCCATGGAAAGCTTCTAACTGAGTGGAGTTTAGAGCAGTTTCAGGGTTGTTTCCCATCTCTGTAAATCTGACCATAGGGGTCTCTTGAAAGAAAATTGCTAAGAATTTCCAACTGGACTATGTAATCACAGCGCCTGGTATCAAGAGGAGGGGGAGTGACATGAAATCACTGACTTGTGACATACATTCCTCAGCAACAGCAGCTGCTGCCTAATGACAGCTAATAAAGGGAATCTTCCCTTGATGGAGCTGCGTGCCTGCAGTGGGACTGGAATGTGCCCCAGATAATTCCACTGATAACCTAGGAAGCAGAGATCACACCCAAAGAGTATAAAAGACAAACTTTGGAAGAGAGAGGATAGGACAAGGAAGAGAGAGACCTGAAGAGACATCTCAGGAGAAACAGCTTGAACTTCCCTACTCCCAACGAACCCAGCGCCATGGACACTAAAGGCTCATTTTCCTGTGGCTTCCTCCTGCTGCTGCTCATCCAACTCCAGTCCAGCAGAGCCAACCCCATCTACAACCTCAGCCCTGCCAAAGAACTGGCCAGCATGGAGGTGAGGACTCTCTCCTTTTGCAAGGTTAAATTTTTGGGGTGCTTAGCAGAGTGTAAGGTGGTGTTTTTGCCTTTCTTCTGCATGATCAGATAGCCACATTGGTGATCACATGCTGGGGAACAATGTCTCAGTTCTTCACAGGGGTTCAGAGAAGCTCTATAGAGCAATATCCCCCCATGCTGGGTTCACTTGAGCTTCTAGGTAGCAGTGGGAATCAAAATTCTGATGTTGTGGGATGTCCACGTTGGGTTTTCAGTTCTTTTTCTCTTAGAGATCCACCTTCTTGGGAGCAGAGTCCCAGAAAGGGAAAAAATCATCAAAGTAGCTCTATAAGAACAAACAGAAAACTTTCAGGTGGGCCCCTGTTTATCCCACTAAATGGCAGGAACAGGGAAGCAGGACAGCCATACGGCTCTAGCTTTGTGGATTTAAGAGAACTGGCTGAATGTGGATGGGAGATGAGGAGGTAAAGTGGAGCACCCAAAGTCAAACTTTTAGAAAAGCTGATGGAGGAATAGTATGATCAGTTAGTGTGACTCATCCAAAAAAGATTCTACAGCTATGAAATTACCAGATGCAAATTTTAATGAATGATAGAGAACATCCATTGTTGCAGCACAATACAAGCTTAAGACTCAGTCTTGCAAGATGAAGTCTGAAAGCTCAAACCTTTCCTTGGACTGGTACCAGTGACCAGCTTCTCACAGGAAAAGACCCTGAGAACAAACTCCCTAAGATGATTAGGACAGTGTGAGCCAAAGCTAAAACTGCCCCATGTGTCTGGGCTGTTTCCAGCAGTTAGCTGAGAAGAGTGGCTTCCAAATGCATTCACTGTTAAGCAAGCCATAAGGCTCACTCCACTCTACTTCTTGAGATGGACAATTAGATTCCTCTAATTGGTTGAGTGGCCCTTGAGGAGGTTATCTGATCCCTGTCACACAAAGCTTTAAAAATTATAGAGAATGGTACCCAGGAATAAGTCACATAGCAGACATAAATTTAGCATACAGGTATGTTCAGGGAGATATATGTTACTTTAAGGAGCAGCAATCCTGTAACTCCTGGGGCAGAGATTAGTGAAAGCTTCTCCAAGGGATGTCCACTGAAATAGCCAGGGGGGACAAGCAAGCAGATGGTCTGAGACAAAAAAAAAGAAAAGCCAACTGCTGGCAAGCAGCATTGCAGGCAACTTCTGAGAACATGGGAGTGGACTAAGGATTCAGAGGTACTTTGAGATTGTGTACTATTGGTGGGGTGAGTAGTATCTCCCTGTGCAACTCAGACCTTGCTTTTTTTCTCTGCCAAGAGCTCTTCTAACCTTGTCAGTAAGACGCACTTTGGTGGCGAGCAGCTTCATTCAGCTCTTATCTAGAGCTACCCATAGGGGGAATTCAGGTGAACAGGGATTTACTGCAGAGGACAGAGCTCAAGCACCACCAGCAACCATGGGATCCAACCTGAGAGTCTCCCTAGGGCTGGCTATGGGACCATTGATGAATGCAGAACTGGGTGACTGGAAGAGCTAGCAAATGACCACAAAACTAGGAGTTTCATGAAAACAATTCTTCTCTTGTAGGCTCTGCTAGAGAGACTGGAGGATAAATTTGCAATGATTGAAGCCCTGGAGTCCAATCCTGACCTGCAAGAACCCAAAACCCAGGAGGAAATCCCACCAGAACTCATAGATGACAATGATGACCAGAAGGCTGAACCCAGGCTAGCACCCAGCACTCCTCTGTCCTACAGGGACCCCTTCCTCAAGAGACTGAGGGGGCTGCAGATGCCCAGGATGATGAGAGATTCTGGTTGCTTCGGGAGGAGAATTGATAGAATCGGCTCCCTGAGTGGAATGGGTTGCAATGGTGAGTCCCACCTAAGCCATTTTGCTGAATTGTGTCATGTGACGAGGAGTAGGTTCTCATTTCAGTCTTTAATAAAACACAGTTTGAGAAAGGAATTCATTTTAGCCTAATATTTAAACTAGCGTTGGTCTTTCAAAAGAAACCCTGTGTCTATTTATTTGGTAGGTAAAAGCATTGCTGACAATGGTGGCCTATACTGAGAGAGAAACAGATTCTCATAACATTTATTTCATGTTTGGCTTGCAGGTTCCAGGAAGAATTAGGACAACATCCCTATACCCTACTCTGAAGAATGCTTTACAGTACCCGTTCCTCCCAAGATGAAAGCCAGATGCTTTCTAAGCTCTTCAACAGAAAGTTATTCCTATTTTTATTTATTTATTTATTTATTTATTTGATGTTTTTTAAAGAACATTTCTTACTCTAGCACCAAGAGACCATCTTTAAATAAAACTAACACATTAGACATCTATGCTGGACCTCTCTCCTGTCTGTTGCAATAAAATTTCTTGCATTTTCCTGAAGTCAAAAGCCTATGTTTTATTGGTACTCTGGTACCCACAAGGCTGGATCTAACTTACACAAGATGGAGAAAGTATGAACTTGGTAGAAACAAAAATGAGTTTTTCACTAGAGTTTTTTCCTCTGCACTAAGGAATTATAACAGATTAGCAGGAAAAAAAGCTTGCTCAACATAGAAAGACCAACATGAGTCCTCCTATAGACAGGGTTTCAGTAACAAGAGAGTCCTTTTGCTGGTATAGATTATTCAGTCAAGGGAACTGCCACAAATCCCTCACATAAGCAAGTTTTACATGAAAAGAAATAAGAAAAATTGTAACACTCCACAAGTTTCAAGATAACCAGAGGGAGGAAAGGGAATTCATTGTATATGCTTTCTAGCACTGAGCAAATAAAGGTTATGAGCATCAACAGAAAGATACATCATTAACTGTGTCTTGTCTCACTGTGCATGTGGCTGAGGTGCTGATCCCCAGTGTTCCCTGATGGATCCTCGGTGGGCTTGAATCCTACCATGGTATTTCTCATGTGAGGGCAGATGGGATCACTCCAATTACAAAGCAGCTTGTACAAAACATTTATCACTTTCTGGAAATGGCCCCTCATAAAGTTGTTCTAAACATGGTTAACGGGAACACTGCAAGTCTGATAAAGGTTTCATTTAAGCCTTTGTAGCGAGATTTCACACCTTTGATCTGAATTTGGCCCAAAACACATTCTCCCCCTCTCCAAATAGAGTTATATTGCCAAGACCACATACAGTTAGCACTCCAGGGACCAAATAGCTTGGATTCCCATCAGCCACAGCAATGGCATTGAGTCCAGGCTCAACACAACTGTCCTGTGATTGCACGTACCGCTAGAAACTGCGTTATTTTGAGCATCTAATTTTGGGTCTCGTTCCTAGCATCCATTACTTGAGCACCCCGACAAGCTCGGTCAGGGCCTAAGAACACATCGGCACCAGGATACACTCAGCTGCAGAAGTCTAATTCTGACTTTGCTTATACATATGTGCCCACAGAGAGGAACAATACTTGGTCAAGATAGGCTACGGGGAGGCAGATGTGCCAGAGCTGTGACAGTTGCTGACAACAGCTCTCAGGAACCATAGCTACTGTGAAACTGTAAGTCTGAGTGCTGAATGGCACAGCACTCCTGCACATGCCTGTTCACAGCTAGGGCTGCTGTGCCACTGTAACAGGGTTTATGTCACACATCACATTTCTGACAAGCTGCCCTCCCAGTCACTCCCTACACTGCTGACACTGAGAGGCACCTGCATGTCCCTGCCACGCTGGGCCTTGTGATTCTTCCCCAGGGAAGAAGAGCAGAAGCCTACTCTGAGGCAATCATTTTGCTCCACTTCAAGGGGAAACAACACCTAGTGTGATACAAATCACATGTCAGAGCCTCTCCTTCCAGCAGCACCAGCCAAAGTTAAAATACTCTGTGCAATAGTGCCCATGTAGGTTTCCCTGGCAGGAGAACCGATTCCCAGGTCAAGACTCCCAGCCGCTACCACGAGACATCTCTGCAGCAAAAAGCTACAGTGACTTTGCATTTACTCAGAGACGGTTTCACAAATTGAGGTGGCATTAAGTCATCCTCTGGGGAGCCTTTGTGGGGACAACGTGGCTTTGTCTTCTCAAACAGGCTTTCCAAACACACCCCTGCAGTCAGCAGTTCCCTGCTGCAGCAAGACAGGAATGCTCAGGTGGATCCCTCCACAGTAGGATGGACAACAGCCTGACTTCCCATGTGCTGCTATAAAGGAAAGTAAAAACAATCCTCGTACTCTAGCAATAACAGCCCTTGCTGGAGCTGAATTTTACCCAGTCAAGCAAAACTTGCATAGACACTGTAAATTGTCCCTCCCTGTCAGCCCCTCAAGGCACAAAACACTAATGAGTTCAGTGGAACGTGCTAAAAATGGCAAGAAGAGTTGGTGCTGCCTGGCCCAAAGCCAGGTGGGTCCAGTATTAACAGCAAGCCAGTTCCTGGTGGAACAAGTCTGTATTGGCTTGCAGACAGTATTTTAATAGACCCTGCGGTCTGGGAGAACCTAATTGAGAGTAAGCAATCTAGGAAAAAAGCATCTCTGTGGCTTGGCTGGATTTTTACTGCTATTCCCATAAACACACTGAGCTGTAAAGCTCCCCCAGGGAAATCTCACAGTCAGGTCAGAATAGGACTGCACACAGAAATGAGCACTTGGAAAAGCTGAATGAGAGAAACTTAGCACTGATCGGCTCTAGAGGCAAAGAGTATCACCTCCAAGGACAAGCAAAGCTACCACTGGTCCTGTGTGAGCTGGATCAGAGAGAGCAGGGAACTGTCTTGGGAGCAGCCAGTCCCAAATAAGCACTCACACAAAAGCAACCCACTGTTTATGGAGACAGCAAGGACATCTGAAAGCTAAATGTCTCTCCAGAGCTGTACTGATTGCCTTCTGAAGAGGGTACAGAAAGACTGTGACCAAGAGGGTGAATACAGAAAACATAAAAGGCTCCACCAGGAACTTGCTTTAAGGGAAGCCAGGAATTTCAGCCTGTAGGTGCAGAAATGAAGGATCCTGGAGCAAGCTAGCAAGTGAATTAATTTATCATCTGTTTCACAGAACAGCCATATACCCTGTGACCCAGCAGTACCAATGGCAAGTGCCACAGTTCTTTTCTTCACCAAAGGTCAGCAGGGGAAGAAAAGGCAGTTACCACAGCATGGGATGGATTACACATTCGTGCTCTACCTTACTTTGCAGCAACTTGGACTTGTGTTCATGGCTCAGAGATTCAAAGGACAGTCCTGTTGTCCCATATACACATCCGGTGCTAACCTGACAGCCTTTTATTTCTTCTGCTTCTGCTGTCACTGCAGTGGATTTGCACAGTTGCACATTACCCACGGAAGGATACAGGTATTTCTTTTAACTAGGCCCTGCTCTCTTCCAGCAGTAGCCAGTTCTGCACAGACCCATGTCTAAATGAAGGTGGAAGGATCCACCTTCGATGCCTGTAAATTTTGAAAACTAATCCTAGGAGGACGTTTTGGAGGAAAATATGGGATTGGACAGGAGAAGAAAGAAGTAGTACCAGACTCTTGTGAGGGCCATGAACTGAAGATATATTAATCTTCAGTTCTATATTAATTCCTACTAAGTCTTCACACCTATCCAAGATACATCTCAAGTCTTCTAGAGAAAATTCCCCTAGGGGAAGGTAAGGTTGGTGACGTGTCAGTAATAGTGCAGGAAAAAGGCCATGCTACAGAACAAGCACTTTAGAATTTTGCTTTAGGAACTGTGCTGAGTTAGCCGCAAGACAGGGAATCAGTGTAGCTTGTAATTGTAAACAATTCAGAAACCGTCTAAGCACAGGATGCCTTTGGGAGAAAGCTATCACTGCAAAGCAAGAGCTAATGTCAAAAGCAGCTAATGCAGGTTTGGTTCCAAGCACTGAGCATGAGGCAGGGCCCTGAAATCCTGCCCTCCTCCACCCTGTCAGGCATCAGAGGGCTTTATAAACCATAATCAAACCCCCACAACACAGCACCTAGGATGCATCCAAGTGCTATCATGCTCATTGTGCAAAGGAAGAAATAGCCCAGTGGGATCAGAGAAGGAGCAGGCTAACACCCACCACCCAGCTCTAATGACATTTGCCACCTCCTGCAATGCCAGACTTCATACTCATTTCCTAATAGCTTCTGGCAGTAACCCTCACTGGCAGTGCATAATTCCTTCCTTTGAACTTGGAAATACAGTAATCACACTAGCATGCTTCATGCACACTGTAAGGCACGAGCCTCGCTTGGAAAAGTGACCTGGATGGCGTGGGGTTTTTTTTGCAAATTAGATTTGAGGGTTTCTTTCCCCCTCAGATGCTGCACTATCCCCTTCCAGCTTCCCACTAAATGAAATGTTTCACTGAAATCCCAGTGTGCAGGTAAGAATGCCAAGAGGAGCTGTCACCACTGCTTTGTTTCTCTAAGAAATCATATGTGAAGTATAGGGCACACATCCTCCACTGCTGCAGGGAAGTGTGGAGCTGTGCCAATCTGCATAACAATCTGGCCATATCCAGCTTGTTTGATTTACTTTCACTGAAGCTTGGCCCCCAAAGGCCTTTCCTGATTGACATCTGCTTGATAAGTGTGTCCCAGTCATCCTAGGCAGCAACTCTTTATAGACAACAGTATGCTGGCACCATGCCCAGAGCCAGAGGCTACCAGCAGTATGGTCATACAGTTCAGAATTTAACAGAAAGCCTGTTGACAGCTCTGCCGTGTTGAGAACAGCCTCTCCTCCAGTCTCTCACAAGCTTACCCAGAGGTACAGCTCCCATTAGACAGTTGGCACCCAGTTGTCCAACACTCATCTCAATTTTCACACCGAAGAAGGAAGAGTCCAGAGACATGCTGACAGATAAAGGAAGGGGGATCTTTTCTGGTGCTTTTCTCACACCTTTGAGGTGTGAAATGTCTTGAAACAAATCAAGAACATTTCTTGCAGCAGATGTCCCTGTTCTGTCATTCCCTGCTGGAGCTGAACCATTACCACTCCAGTGACAGCTGCTATGGACAAATAACTTTAAAAGGGAATCTTCTGCTGGCTCCAATCCCCAGTCCTTTATGAGAGCAAGTGATAGAATGCAGTGGGCTTTGTTCTTTGAGTCTTATTCCTGCCATCATTGCAAGTATAAAGGGAAGAGGTGTCAAGATCAGTCTCACGGTGAGGAGAAATAAAACACCAGAGTGAAACAAAAAGGCAGGAAGAAATTTCAAGGCCATAGGATGGGTTCTTGTACCTCACTGCTGGCAGCCAGAAACCACTGCTGCCTTTGGCCTTTTTCATTGACTGCTTGTAACAGTTTCTGAGGCCAGCTTTCCCATCATCCTATCTGAACAAACCAAAAGGAATTAGTACAACTGGGGTTCCTAGTTCAAAGAATCCTGAGCACATCAGTTCCTCTCTCAACGGTACAACTCACCCTTTGTAAACAGAAGGTTATACCATGCCTGTATTTTGTTTTCCTATCAGGAGATTCTATCCCTGACTGATATACTTCCACAAAAAAAAAAGACAAAAAAAGGGCTTACAGTTGTAATCACAGTTTGGGGTCTTTTATGTGGAAAGGAAGGAGGATTTGTAAGACCTTCCCCCTACCTTCCCATCTCCTGAATGCTCTCTTGTAAAAACCAGCGGAATACTGTATAGATAAAGAAGCAGAGTTGGGAGGTGGCAAAGTTTTAAGAAAACAGAAGGTAGTGAGAAGGCAGCTAGGGTCAGGCCTGCTATGCTGGGAGTTGGGAAGAAGCAAAAGAAAGATAAAATCGATGTGTAAAGCTGGGCATCCCACAGAGATATTCTCTCGTATAAGCATCAAGGAGCTGCTGGGGCAGTCAGCAGGGTCTCAGGGTTGTCCTGTCTTTTCTGTTAAGAGTTATGAGTTCTTCAGCACAGTACTGTTTTCTGTGTTCATTTATTCAAATTGGTGTATATGGGTTCCAGTCTCCTGCTCCTAAATGCTTAAGAATCACCAAAATGTGTGTCAAATCATACATGGCCCATACAGAGACTTGTGCTTTTATTTCTGCAGTTTTGTAGCAGCCTGGAGAAAGGGACATCGTGATTACTTTTAAACAGTGATCTCAACCTCTAAACCTCACAAACTGATACCCTGCACTTCCCAGATGGTGGTGGAACTCACTTGCCATCTCATTTCAGCTGTGAACAAGCTTTTTCAGACACTGTATCTGAAAAGCTACAGTGGATGCTGAAGAGGCTGAGTGTAACCCACTGCGGCTGAAAAGTGCTTCAGCACCCTGGACAAGAAGAGCAGCTTCATTCTCTCATCTTACACACAAGTGCAGCCAAAGCTCCGGGCAGCCATCCTCTGTTTCTTCCTGTGGGTGCTGCATGATATGTGTGTGCACACATGCTAAAGTAGGCAGCTTGTATCCTGCCAGCAAAGCAAAAATTAAAAAAAAAAAAAAAATCTCAATGAACACCACTAAATTCTTCTGCTAGATACACAGTTTACGGGTATGGGGATCATGACACATGGTTGGATTTAATGAGTCTATAAACTTTGGTGGAACAGGATTTTAATCTAAACATGAAGTTGGTTGCTTTAAGCATAAATAAGCATAAATTACACAGCTTTTCTAGTAACCACCTTTGTCACCCATGATAAAGTACAAGACAAACCACTTGTAACTGGTTTTGATCCCTCCTTCTTCAGGTTTTTATTCTCTGCAATAGGAATCACCTTGCATATAATCTTGACACCCAAAGCAGCCCTAAAGCTCTAACCAAGCGCCTGGTATCTGCATCAGTCCAGCTGGCTGCTTTAGTACATTAGGCTGCAAGGAAGTTGCCATTACACCAAACTGTCAAGCTGTGTCTGTAAGTGTGGACAGACACACCTCTCCCATCCCTTTTTTTCAGGGGCAGGAGGTGAGAAAGTAGACAAAAGACATAGCCTGTTTCCTCCTTTACTGTTATGCTAAAGTGGCAGTTGATGTACCTCAATTTTAGGAAGGAAATGCTTCTCTCGTTCTCTCCTACATTACTGCATTTATGACTGAAGGTAGTAGCAGATCCCCCTGCTCTTTCCTCCTGATGACTCTCTTCTACCCTGATTCCTTGCTAGGAACACAGCTTAATTAAGACCACCGTGGCACTTCTTATTTCGCTCCCAAACACAGATTTTCCACCATCCCTGCTGAACAGGTGCTTTTATCTATTTCAGGCTCTCCTTGTCATTACATACACACCAAGCGAGAGACTGAGGGCAGGAGCCAGACGAGCTGCTGGGTAACTTTGTATTAAAGTGCATCAGAAAGCTGCTACGTGCATCCTGTACAACACAGCTACCTGATCCAGAAAAGCAGCACAACCATGGAGCTTTTGGGTCTGATATTTCTACAGTGCTCAAAGACTGTACTTCCTCACATTTTTGGCCTGTAAGCACGTGACAAAAGATCAAAAATTGTCACAAGTTCTTTTCTGAAGGTAAATAGCAGGATAAAGCAGGAAAGATAGCCACAAACTAAATAAAAGCTGAAGATGAAATTAAGATTTTTCATATCCTGGAGAAGCTACCCGTAAAACAAGAGATACAACACTGCACTCTAAATGGGAGGAAGGTAGAAAGCAAGAGTTCTCGGGTAAGAAAAGCAGCAGTCGCCTCTAGCACAATGTGCATAATTCAGCTCCTTATTACCATCTGGTAATTTGGTAATTCCCTCCTTTTAAAGAGCTGTTGGAAGAGAACATGGGACTAGAGTGGTCACAACCCAAAGGATTATACTAATTCCTATCTTCGCCCAGCCGCAGAGCACCTTCTGCACAAACTGTTAGATCCAGACAGCTCACAAATAGCAACCACTCATCTACCTCAAACCATGTTCTTGGATATTGCCAGGTTCTACTAGTTTTATTGTAGTAAAGGGCAAAAATAGGACAACACTAGAAACATCAAAAGGCCTTGAAAGTGCTGAAGGAGACACACAAACATTTTACTCTCAGACATGTTATGGTTACATGAATACTTCCCAAGTGCCATAGTTCAAATAAAAATATATTCATACAAATTTAAAAAAAATACAATTTATATACACTGTGGAATTAGCTTACATCATTTTGTAACAAAAAACAGTGCAAAAAAACAAACGGAAAGGTAAGTTGCTACCATTGGAATGGCTCACAGTAAGTTAACAATTCAAAACCACAAAATTAACACCGCACAGGAAACCTGCAGGGGAGAATGTCCCATACTACCCCCTAACTTTTGCCATCAGTACTAATCCAGTTCTTGGTTACTATTCCTTTAGTGTTGCTCTGAGTAAAAGGTTACAGGCACCTATGTTAGAAGTACATTTCTTGGTAAATCACTAAGCAACCAGAGCCCGAGTAGAAGCAGTTAGTGTGTTGTAAGAGAGGAATTAAGTGACCAAAGTGTGAGAACAAGACTGACTCAACCCAAGCCCCTTTGCATCAGTCCTTAGCAGAAGAGAAATTCTGCATCTCCAAGTCAGATGAACTTGCAATTCCCTTTCTGCAGGCTACATAACAGTGACTGCACACTGAGACTTCCCTTTAAAGCAGCTGACAGGGTCACCCACCATCCTCATTTAAAACTTCTTTACTGAAGGAGTGAAATGGGTGTGTTTTCCATCTGAAACGTTTGAATAAGATAGATGCACAGGCAGAGCAGACAGTGCTGACAGCAGGCTGAAGGCAAGCGACCTTCTCATGGGGAAGCACAGCTGGTGCTCAGACAAACCTTGACAACATTTTTCAGCCGGTTGTCTTGTCTGAATTGCCTAACTCCAGGCCTCAGTAGCGATGACATCCTGCAGCAAAATATACTGCTGCAGTTTGTGTACAGAAATAAAACAGAACATGACGAGCTCAAGGCAAACAACCTATGTGCAGGAAGAGAAGGAACCTTTCACACACAATCACTCAACATCAGCAGGAGGAAAAAGATTTGTCACGGAGAGACATAGGGCATTCTTGACAGGTGTTCTGACAGTATGGGATTGCTAATTCCACGTTAGAGTCATTTGAAATCCCATCAAAACAGGATTCCTGTGATTTGTAACTGCCCACAAGCACAAATCCTTTGAATGAAAGGTAGGTTAACAGAAGCACATTTCAAACCTACAGTCCAGCTTCAGGGAGTGCAAAAGGGTGCTGCAAGTTTCTTGGGATAGCTCAGCACAAAACCAGAGCTCAGGGAACACAGGCATTTTAGAAATCATCTACAGAGACTATCCTGAGAGAACAAACATCCTTACTCTACTTATAGGGAAAGAACTTGCAAGTCAAGACCAGCAGCTGATGCCAACTCATACGCTCTAAGGAACATGCCACACCCCCAGCTAAGGAGTCCAGGCTGAAGGCACAAGATGGATACTGGCTGTAGGAAAACACCTTCGCTTTACTCTTGGAAGTTTAACAGCTTGCATGCCTTATCTAAAATGGAGCTAGGATATTCAGAAGCCAGCAAAACTATTTTAGCAGAGGAGACAAGAGCTGTTGCTGCAAGTTCCACAGTAATTAAGGAAAAAGAACTGATGTATTCCCTGCTCTTTAGATAGGTCACTTCCCAGGTAGCTCTGGAGAGTGGCCATAGTTAACAAAGGGTCCTGGGACACACAGAGCTTCCTTTGCAACAACTGCCATTGCACATACCACAGCCCACTCTTTCCTCTGTGGAAATGATACAAATCCATTCCTGAAAACAAAGATCTCTTAATAAAGCAGCAGGTGGGAAAGAACACGAAGTGAAAAAAAGGCCTCCAGAGTCAATGGAGAGGAATAAAAATTAAAGTCTAAGTGCTTACAAACAGCTTTGCTAAAACCAAACTTTCCAGCTGAGCCATGCCATGTACTGTAGGACAAGGACAAATTCTACCCTAAAACATGGCTCAGGAACCACTTGTAAGACCAAGTTTTCTCTCATCCGTGGGACAAAATTCAAGTCTCCCATGACTCAGCTGTCCTTATTACAAGCACAGCCAGAGAATACATCTGTCTACCAACTATCTGGACTGCAAAGACACCATGAACATCTAAGAGTTGCAGTGACTTAAAGAGCCTTACATCAAGACCATGGTTGGTGACCTGGGCACAAAACCTCCTCCTAACCCTAACTGTAGTAGGGCTCAGCAGCCAGCAGTTTGCAGAGCAGCGCCCTGGAACAATCAGCTTCTACAAAGTCAGTCAAATAGGCTGTTTTAACAGATTTAGTGTTTTGACACATGTAAGGAAAGTGCACAAATTCTTCAGGCTTAGTCAGAAAAATCTTCAGCACAGATGAGTTCCTGAAATCAAAACATACAATAATGTCTGACTTCCTTCTGCCACAACTCTCATCTAGCTAGCTCCTTACGGCAGACAACAGGTTAACTGCAGCGCTCAGAGGCTTTGTAGAAGCTTTTCTGAGATACATTCCCCATGTTATTTGGCCCAGTCTCTTGGCTGAGAGAATGCTCTGTGCTTTATCAAGCCAATCAGCTCTGCAGCCCCTGGAGGCACAATGCTGGCTTCCCACTGAGGGTTATCTGTATGTAAAACTCAGGAGGGCAGGTGCCTGCTGGAACAATACAGGTGCTGGCCAGGATGGTACCTGCTAAGGCAGTAAACTGGCTGCAACTGGCTTCCAAGTGCTGATTTTACCCTTACAGATATTCGGCTGTTGCAGTTGCAAACATTATCCCAAGCATTTTTAGGGCACAGACAGTCCCACTTATCACCCTGCAGCAGATCCTGCCTGTTAGGCACCAGCACCAAGTATCCCTCCTGTACGGCAGCCTGAAGTTACATCAGCTCCTCTCGTGACACAGAGATAATTCAACTAAGCCCAGAGAGAGGACATCAGTTCTATCTGCCTCAAGAAAGCAACATTTCACCGTCCTCTGAGGACGTGGGGTTCTCTGGTCTCTAACCCTAGCTGGAAAGGTGTCCTAGGCTCTCACTGTTGGATCAGTACAAGGACAAAGTGCCTACAAATGCCAAGAAATGCAGGAGTGTCAGGGTAGTGACAAAGTGGAGTGCCACAAAGTGCCTCAGAATAGTCTCTTACAGGGAAATAATAACAACAGCTACCAGGGAAAAGAAATCTCCCTTCTCTGAGATGCTCTACAAGCGTATTAAATATTTATAATCCCAAGCAATAACTGGAGTTGAACTGTTTTGAACTCCTCATTTAATGAGCTGCTCTCAAAAACATCGCAGCAGGGATGCTTCCTCATGAAAGTAGAAGAGAAATTAGGAACAAATGAAGCCAGAGTGGAAAAACATGGGCAACTGGGAGTACCCGCAAAAAGAGGTGTATTTCCAAAGAGTTGGGTTTTTTAATACTGCTTTTGAGAAAAGCCATCTTCCAGAGCAGCTATTTGGTAACTGCAAACTTCAGTATCGCCTCTCAGCCTTGACAGCGACCCCCTTCTCACACAAGTAAGGCAACAGTTGCAGGAACAAGGGAGGAAGAGGAAAAGGGAGACATACAGGAGGACAGGGAAAAGGTGCCGCAGTTCTCTGCACAGGACACAGTGGAGCTAGATGGTTCTTTTTTTCCAACCCTTAAAAAAAACCCAAACCAAAACAAAATAGCAGAACATACAGTGTCAGGACAACATCTGATGAAAGGAGATAACTGGGGCACAGGAAAAGAAAAAACCTGGATCAAGAGTGGTCAAACCAAGTGCCTGAGACCAATCAACAGCTCTGGGCTCAGGCAGCTCCTCTAATTCTCTGGCTAGCAAGATGTTTTCCAACTCCCCAGGCTTGATATGCATGTGAGAAGCCAAACGGCAAGTCTTGGGCCTTGTGGGGTCCAAGCAGAATGCGAGCGCGTGTGCAGGCTTGGAAGAGGGAGGTAGCCACACCAAGAGTGGGGCAGGGTGGGCAGGGGCATCAAATGGTTTGATAGTGTTGTCTCAGTCTTGCCTGCAGAAATTCGTGGGTCAGGTTGTGCCGAGTGATTATCCCAACAATCTTAAAGAGGAAGAAAAGAGGAAAAAAGATACAAGTCAGTATCACAGATGTGCCACTAAGAGACGTGCATGGTAGAGCTGTTGTTCTTTCCACCCCGCCCAAAAAAAGAGGGAACCTGCAAGCAGTTCTTGTCCAATGCTGAATTAGAGGGGGTTCAAGTTGAAATCTCGCCAAAACAATGCCCCTCCCTCTCCCAGCACTTTTCTACAGGCAAGACACTGCTTTAACTACACCCAAACAGACAGCTTAGTTGTTGCTCTTGTGTCTGGACACAGCAGTGGTTACCCCTGCCTAGGAAGGGAAATCCTGTTCATGTTAGACAGCATACAGATGTAACTAAATCCTTTAGAAAGTGAAAACTGTAATTGGAAATCATAAAGCTGTCTCTTATGGCTTCATTAGAGACACTTCTGGTACGCCAGATGACATGACTGCAGATAGCTTGTATCAGATACGTTCTAGGAAGCTCTGAAGACCAAAACAGAGAAACGGTAAAGGCTAGTTAAGTGGCGACTGCATATTGGCCATCACTAGCTGGCGGATCACAAAAGGGAACCTCTCCCAGCCTGCTGGGAAAACAGTCAAATCACACATTTCAGCTGATGAAACACCTCAGTGATTTTATACATTGAGTTTAGAACTAGGCTGCTCTCCAGCACTGCAAGAGCATCTTGTACTAAACATGGAATGAGTCAACATCTCGTTTTCAACCAACAAGCTCTGCAAAGTAGCTATTAGGAACCCCAGGAGGCAGAAAAATCACTGCTGTCTCACAGGGACAGACCAGTTCAGGCTTAAGGGAAACAGTTTCTCACTGTGTTTATAGGAAGTTACTGACACCTACTGACTATTCCTGAGCATTATAGATGGCAAAGAGACAAGTACAGCGAATCAAGCACGAACCATTGAGACTCCTTTATTTTATATATTATGCTCCTCATAGGAACAGCAACAGAACGCAAGTTCCCTTCCAGGAGAAAAACCTCCTGTTCCAACACACAGGAAATTCTGCTCTTGGCTTTGATTATAGCTGTGAAAGAGGAAGTCAAATTAGTGGCCTCTGATGAGCTAAAGGCTCTCAACAGGTACAAGACAGTAAGAGCTTCCACATGCTGCCAACCTGAGACAGGAAAGAAACTGCATGTCCTGCCCCTTGCAGGGAAAGCAGGAAGCAGGCTTGGACACAGAAGATGGTAACAAAGTCACAGTAATCAACAATGCTTCAGGGCCTTAAGAAGATCACATTCTGATCTCTTTAAAGCATTTCTGTTTGATGTTAGAGATCTTAATTCTCCTGAAGGTGGAAAACATTGCAAAAAACACAGTGGCTTCCTTGCTCAGCCAATACAAAACAGAGATAAGCACTCACCTCTCCAACTGCATTCACAACCGGTAAATGTCTGAGTCCCATTGTCCTAAACAGGTTGAAGACTTGTGACACATGAGTATTTGGAGAGACAGCAAAGGGTGATGGGTTCATGTATGGGGTGACATCCTAAGCAAGAAAAACAATTATATTGTTTACAAGAGGCATTTTCACTACATCTGGGAATCACTAACAAGCAATTCATACAAGTCCTCCAAAGCACTGATCTCTGGACAGGGTACTGGACTGTGGGCATCTTCTATTTATCCACAAATATGAAATTATTTCAGGAACCTGAATTTGCCACAGTTTGTTTGAACACTGTAACCCATGATTTTAAGAGCCCAATGCTGCAGAAAGCCTCTGAGCAGAACAAATGCAGGTCCATGAAAATAAGAATGTACATTTAAAAAGCACTTTGGCCTACACAGCAACCTTCCTGTCACAATGACAGGTCTGCCACTGACTGAGCTGCCAGCACAGAGTTCCAAACAGGTACCAGCAGTTTGCCTGTCTCACTAAGGCAGGAGTCTAATCTAGAAGGAAGTTAAAGTAGACAGGCAATGCCTTATTCTGAAAGTAAAGCACCTGTGTGCGACGTTACCTCATAGCAGGAATGAGGATTGATTTCCACATGCAGACAAGGCTGACTGAATGCATGAGAAGTACATTATGTTGGTCACTGCACCCGAGGGTGGACTTAAACATGCTCTCAGCCTTTTTTTTAAAGGCTTGGGACAGTCCTAAACATATCAGGAAACACTGTCATACTGCAGTGCATCTCTTACCACTATCATGCGAGGGTTCAGCAATGTGAGGTCCAGGTCATGGATATCTGGATAGCGGGGGTAATCCTCTGACATCTCTGCATGGGACAGACGAGGCTGACTTGCACTCTGCAATTAAAACAAATCCCACTGAACCGATGTGTCACCATCCCAGACAGTACACAGGCTGCAAGCAACACAGCAAACAATGCCTCCCAATTGCTCACCCAGATCTCCTTCTCCCCCCATGCCCACACATACAACTCCTGCCGAGGTACTCCTAGCAGCTCATCTCAGAATGCAGCAGTGCAAGCCCAAACCTATACAGGTGTTTAGCTGACAGAGCATCGGATCTGCTCTCCAACCTCTGACAGATCTACACTCAACACCTGAGGGCAGCAACAAATCAGCCTTGTGGAAGACAGGCCTCAAACACAAACGCTCATACTGATCTCACTCCTCTGGCAAGACCTTAGCACACAGCAGTGAAAACACACAGTATACACTGCTGCTTGCTCTACTTGTGTTTAATATCTGCCCTCCATTCTCCAGTTCTGACAGGATTCCACCTTTACGCAACAAGCAGGCCTGTTGGTTTATTTTTTAAACAGTAGCTGTCCTTTTTTCCTGCGGATACTTAAACAGAAATTTAATTCTCTTTATTCTAGACCTGCAATGGAGAATTCACATTACCTTCTGTAGCTTTTAAAACACAGATACATTCCTTAAAGTGTTAAAATAGGTAAATTCTTTTTGGTGGTCCACAAATACGATTCCCAACCTCCTCAGCTGAGAGGGTAGGGATGTTTCTTCTACCATTCCTGATTAGGAAGACTCACCGACTGGCTCTCGGAGTAACAAACACCCCTGACAAGGAGGGTGACCAGCTGTGAGCGTAAGATCAAGCCATGGAAGGTCAAAGGTCTGAAGCGTTCCTCCATAGTCCACTCTTCACTGGGAGACTGGTCAGGGTACAGGTTGGGGTAGGGAGTATATCTGTCACAGATTTAACACTACATGTTATAAGTTGCATGAACTTAAGGAGAGACACATAGCCCACCTCCAAAACAACAGCTCTTTCAGCTCTTTGCAACCTTCTCATGAACATTTCAGGGACGCTTGCTAGAGACAAACAAGTCTTTTCTCCACCAAACAAAACAGCAGAGAGGGGTCAAGAATCACTGCCATGGGCAGAGCATGACAACAGCAGCAGAATGGAGACAGTCTAACTCTCAATTTCAAATCACCTGCTGCTAAAGCAATTTTCAGAGCCAAATTATTCAGATTCTAATAACAGCTGAGGCATCTGGCAAAATGGCGAGGCCAGGATTCCACTTGTAAGAGTCACAATCACTGGGTTAGAAACTGATTCACTAGACTGGGCTTCTGCTGGGAAGCAACTGCAATACAAGCCTGGTAACTCAGCCCAGCTACCAGAAAGGTGCTATCAGTATTATGGGACAGGTCACTAGCTCCTCTCTTGGCAGAAGTGAGCTTTGCAGAGCCCTCAGGATTTTACAGACAAGAGGGCATTGATTCCTAGAGAGAAGACATTTCCCCAGGTATTCCATCCTCACTAGTAAATATTTCTGGATAGGGGTTTGAAGGAAATTTAAGTTAACAGGTTGGACGCCATCAAGCCATTAGCCTAGGACTCGGTCACAAGTGTGAGCCCCAGCACTGGCTGATGAGACCTGACGAGTCACTTCTCCTAAACTGTGGAGACTAGCACTGTTCCCTCTGACACATGGAATGACAGGGACTGTATGAAGTATCACAACACATCTCAACATATGGAAACACCCTCTTTCCATACGTTTGTGCCTACCAGGCTCTCACCTTCTCTCTAGCATCTGTTGCAGCAGATCCTCCTTTTCTGGTGGCTCCTCCGTTGCTATGTGCTCATCACACATGTTACGCAATTCACTCGAAGGGTAGGATTTCATAGACTGACTACGCTTGCGCTGCTCTCCAGCTCGGGTGAGGATGCTAGATTTCTGAATACAAGTTTTCAGAAATTCACTAAGCAGGTCAACAGGCATCCAAAAGTAACTATGAACTATTTGATCACAGCTTTGTGTCATCAGATAAGGCTGCTGCAGTATTTGTAAGAATAGCCAATAGTACTCTCCTTGGACAGAGAACCTGGAGTTTAGGAACTTGGGCACCCTTTTTTGCTAGAGCAAGAGTATGCCACAAGCACATTCTTTATTCATTCTGACCTTAAATTTTAAGTTTCCCAAGAGACTAAAGCATCTGCCGTACAACCCCTCCCTACAAAGGAGAGAAGCATTTTGGCACCTACTACTGATCTCAATGGTCACTTCACTACTTCAGTGCCAAATTCAAACTTTTTCCATTGTCTATACTAAACAGGTTACTTAGTCCTCTTAACTGTTGCCTCTAGGAACGCAGCCCACCTTTCTACATGACCCAGAGAATGGAATGAAATCGAGTCCTTGAAAATTCTGTATCACAGTAGGTGCTTATCTCTGACCCGAATTCTGCACTGACAAAAGCCTAGATAACAAAAGAAAGGGCCTTTCACCTGCAAAACAAAGCTCTTTACCCTGCAACTTATCAAACAAACAACTTTTTACCTTGAATTTGATGTTGTTACTTATCAGTTGATTTCCCTTCATGAACTCCCTCTCGTTGCCCCGATTCTCAGTCACTACAGGGAAGGCATGATGGACAGTTGTGCGCAAGATGCTAACAAGGGACTGGATCCTGGTGTGGGGGTAGACGTATGTCAAGTTGGGTTCCATGATGTCGCTAGCTCGTAGTCTGAGGAAACAGAAATCCAAGATTGCTGCACGCATTACGTCAGCAATGGAAGGCCGGTGATGGACAAACAAGGAAACAGACCAGTCCCAAAATGAAATCCTGAAGGAGTCTACTGTGGTTTAGTTCTGCCAGCTCCTTGTACCTGTGTGCTCACCTTCACTGTGTTATTAGCAGTGCCAGCACAACCGATTTTAAAAAAAAAATTTTTTTTTTTTTTAAAATATAACATTGCATCAATGATGCACTATAGGCAAGGAAAAAGGTTCCAGCTTATAAGATACAAAGTGTTTAAACACTACTGGGAAAAGACAACAGGTGGGGAGAAGATGAAATTCTACAAGAAGCAAAGTCCAGTGGAACATTTCCATGAGTTCTTGCTGAACCTCGCAAATCTGCTCCTCAGATCTCCACCCATCCACTTCTCCTCAGAAAGGGCTCCAGCACCTCCTTCCTGCCACAGGTCTGACGCCCAACTCCCAGCTCCTCTCGCAGCAGTCCTTCTCACAGCTGCTCCTCTCAGAGCAGCCAGTATTATTGGAGATAAAGCATCATCCCCCTATATTACAGCATCCCTTTCTGAGCAAGAACCCTACCACAAACTAACCCAAGAAGAGCAGCCTTACTTATCCATTTCCACCTCTGTTTCCCACTCCAGAAGAGGCACTCCTCGCAAGTTCACGTGGATGTCATAGATGCCTTTGTTGAAAAAGTCTCCTGTCCATTTGGCTACCTGTAGAGCAAACAGAAGGTCTACTGAGTTGTTGCTCCAAGCACAAGACTCCTTGGCTTACCGTAGCCCCAGAAGGAATAGGGATTCAGGGCCAGCACATGTTCAAGCAATCTGCAAGAACCCAGAGCTAAGTCCCTGCACTCACCATGAGGGTGATCATTATTGGGAGCCCATAGGTGATCTCGTTGGTGGATTCAATTAGGATGACGGTCAGGCTAATTGTCATGCGGACCACTCCTCCCAGGAATGCTGCTGCCCCAATGAGGGCAAAGGTTCCCGAGTAGATGTGATCCAGGCCAATGTAGCTAGGGCAAAACACAGAGCCCGGAGGTTAGAATAACCTGAGAGCTCAGCGCGTGTCTGCAACACATCTCTCGCACACGCACGCACACTCGATGCACCTTTTGAGGAGGTTGGCGACCAGGCGTCCGAAGGCAGCCCCACAAAGCAGTGATGGCACAAAAAGACCACTGGGCACAGAGATCCCGTATGTCCAGCAGGAGAGTAAGAAATAGAGAAGGAAGAACAAGGACAGTGTGACTGGGCTGAAAGTACCTGCAACACAAGAAGAATCATAACTAAGGGGCACAGGTCTGTCAGACAGACACCATCCACCCCTCAGCTCACAGCAGGCTCATCTCGTAACAGATAAACTTAGTCATCTCCCAGTCCAAACACACATGAAGACAATGAGTAAGTGAAAAAGAGAGGAAAAGCAGGCGTTTCTTTCCACACGGGGGGCTTTAACCTGTAGTACTAGCAGTCCCCCAGAGCCATGAAGGCCAGAAGATGCTCTTAGCCTTGGGGTTCTTATGTCAAGGCTGCTTCAAGCAAGATGAAGCTCTGAAGCCTAAACATGGGATGGGGCACTGTCTCCTAACTACTCACCGTCCTGGTGGAAGAGCTGCAAGATAGCTGACTCCTGAGGGTTGAAGAAGAGTGTGGCCATGTCATTGTAGGTTTCATTCGGGCAGAAAAAAGTTTTGACGCTTGAATTCACATCCTCTGACATACCCTAATGTAGGACACAAAAGACACAAATAGTTAAAATACCCTCTCTGCTACAATAGCCTTTGGGCAGAATGAGAGTAACCCTTCCATATAGGGCTGTCAGCCCACACTTTGGGAAGTTCAGACCAAACACCAGTAGCAGAGACGGGGCCTGCACCATCACTGGGCTCCCTGGTTCACAGCCTGAGCTGCTTTGCCAAGGCACGAAAGCACAAAGGGTAGCTTTCATTATTACCCTAAGCTCCTGCAACTGACCACAGGCTTTCACTGGAGTTCTGTTATGTACTGCATGCTGTTAAAGCTCATTATGTGCCTGTGCTTCTCTGGAGGGTGAGCAATATGATGGGGACATATAATCTTCACATAAGATCCCTCACCTGCAGGGTGAGAGTGTTGTTGCCACTCTGACTGTTGGAAGACATCTGCCGACATTCCCCCAGAACCATGGAGGCTACAAAGATCACGACCGTGGTAGTCAATGACACCAGCAGGCTCTCCAAGACTCTGCAAGTACACAACAGAAACCATACACTGAAGCCACACTCAGCCCTGTAACCCAGACCCAGCTCTGCACATGACCTTGATAAGGCTGCAAGAAGCAGCAGTCACCACAGCTTAACATCAGAAGCAGGGGAGTCTGCAAGTCAAGCTGAATTATGACTTGGTTGCCAGGGATTGCATTAACTCTCCTTTTTAATTGCCTGCCCCAAAAAGGAGCTATTTCTGCCTAAAGAACACATAGCAGTCACGTATAAAAAGCCACAGGGAAGGGTTCAGTGATGAGGCTGTTCACATGGAAACGATGTTCTGTAGAACCTTACAGGGTAAAAGGCTCAGGACTGGACAGGCTGATGCACAGTCTCTCATAATCTCTTTTCTTTTGTAATTGCTGAAATGCACTTTTTTTTTTAAACCTCAGATTCTTATTTAGGAATTGTCTAGAACAATCAAACAGCTATTTTCCAGAATTACATGGCAATTCCCTCTCTAAATAGCACAGATATTAGCTCAGTTGTGGATTTAATTAACCAAGATAATTAAAAAAAAAAAAAAAAAAAAGAGTGGGATCAGCTATTCCTTCCACATCTGTTTGGACAAGACATAAAAAAATACCACATGGTCACAAAGCTCTGGTTGTTCAGCTATAGCCTTTGTTATAAAAAGCTCCCTTCACAGCCCTTGTAAGGGGGGTTGCAGCTCTCTCTGTACCACCAGAGTAATTATAAAAATGCACAGCGACTGCAAGATCTGGTTTCTGGTGTTCACTTTCAAACTCTACGGAGGCTTCCTTTTGTGATTTCAAAAAGAATAGGTCTGGGATTTCCTCCAGCCCCACTCACTGGGTCTTCTAGGTTGATGCTTTTGCTTTGGGACACTGAATACAGATCAGAGATCCCCGCACAAACTCAAGTGAGCACAAATACCTGACCAGCTTTGGCTTGGGATGCACATTCCGCATGCGGTACTTTGCAAGTCTCTTGTTCAGGCAGTTGAAGGTGGCTCCGAGAAGGCCTCCTACAATCCCCATCAGAATGAAGAAGCCCAAGTCCACAGCCGTCCAGAGGTGGCATTTCTTATCAGACTCAGAGCACTATGTGCAGAAAAGCATAAAAAACAGCATTGCAGTAGTTGCTGCAACTTCCTACCAACACTTCTGTCTCCAAAGCAGGAGACTTACAGCAGCTATGACAAAAAGGGAACAATTCTGTCTTAGGTTATCAATGTATTGCAGCTAAGTATCAACTGCCCTTCACTGAAATACAAGCATTATCAGAAAAAAAACCAGAAACACTGAACTGAGAAGAGACTGGAGGTGTGGGGGAAACAACAGCACTAAATCTTACCTTGAACTCCCCAAAGTTCAGCAGCCCAGGGAGCTGGAAAGACCCCCAACTTCCAAACTGAATCCCAGAGCGGAAGAAATTCAGGGTGAAGGTGGCAGCCATGGAACAGAAAAGCTGAGGAAGTAGAAAAAAAGAATAAAAAGGAAAATAGTAAAGACTCCCAAAATTAAGATTAGCACAGTGAGCTCTTCCATGAGACTTACGCGTGGGGAAGGGAACCTGAGCCTTCTCAGGCTTTAGGAAAATAATCCACTGAGGTTTAACACTCATCCCCTGCTGCAAAAGAGAGCAGGGCCAGATTGGACTACTATAATCATCTGATTTGGTTTCCCACACAAGAAGCTAGGAATTTCACCAAGTAATTCTTACAGCAAAAGGTTCTTTTATTTTGTCAAATATGTTAATTTGCAGTTGCAAATCAATTACAAGGCACTAACATAGTTTGTTTAGAGTTGGAATTGAGGTATTCATTGGCTCTGACAGTCAGAGTTGTTATCTTGGCAAATCCCCTGTCTCCTTTTATCGCTGTTGAGAAAGAGTAAACTAACTGAACCCCATCAACAGGGCATTTGGCATAAGAAATGCCAAAAGCATTATGAAATCCAATACATTTCTAATACACTGTCAACTTTATTAAAGTAGGCACTATGGGCAGAGAAAGTGGCAACCTGAAGGCACAGGGCATTGCTGTAATACAGCTCCCCAAGGCAGAGAAAAGCAGAAAGTAATCCAGTGCCTGCCTACTCTGCTCCCAAAGGATCAGACTGCAAAAAGCCCAGAGACAAAAGCCCTTTCTCCCAGGTACACTAAATCTGCTGCCTACAGCGTTGTCCCACAGTTCCACATAGTGCCAGACTCATCTCTGCTCTTGACCTGTAGTAATTCTGGAGCGTTGATAGAGCAGCCAATCTCTCTCCTGCCAGGAGAGCTCAGGAGGAGACAGGATAATGCCCCCATGGACCTGCGCTCCCAAAGGTCCAGCTCAAGGAAGAGACACACAGAAAGAGCCAGAGTCACTACTCACCACTTTCCATGTAAGTCCCTGGTTCCAGAAAGAGGAACCTTCTTCCAAGCTGAAAAGAGTACCCCCAATTGGGGCTCCAAAGGCAGCCGCAACCCCTGCAGCAGCCCCAGCAGATACAAAATCCCTTTTATCCCTGAAATGAAGAGGAAAACAATGTCAGTTTAGCAAAGTAGAGCTCTGGAGGTGCTTAGGTTCTGCAAAGTAAGGGACCATTCCCATTTATGGATATATCCCAGGGATACAGGAGTGACAGCTGGGAGAAGTGCTGGCCATGGCAGGCAACACCATTTATTCAGTAGGTTGCTGCAGCATCATGCTCTTTCTCTAGAGCACCAACACAGAGCAAAACTCTGGCACTACACAACTGCCCAGTATACAAGGAATCATCCCAAACCATGGGACTCCAGCATCACTTGAAAGAATTACAGAGAGGGAAGGGCAATTTGCTCAAGTTTCATTTTGTTGATCCAGGTGAACGAGCCTTCTCTGTAGTATACCTTGGTCATAAGGGGTAACTGAGCTTGTTCCTAACAATGAAGCCATTTAACCATTGAGATTAAAGGTTTTAAATGGGTGGAGATTTCCCAAGTAGTACAAAAAACCATCAATGAACATGGAGACCAGAGCAAAGCATCACGGTGTCAAGACCTGGTGTTGTCCTGCTGCAGAATGAAACTGCAGGGCACTAGAGAGAAACTGAAAAAACAACTGACTGATTCATGCCAGCCTGCCACCCCTCTCCCAAGGAAGTCTGCTCACTCTTCCTCCTCTCCCCTCCTCCACATCCTGGGTACAGTACCTGTCACTGCGGAAATAGGGGAAGTTAAATTGGATCTTCCTCAAAGAGATGCTCTGGAACTACAAACAAAGCAAAGATTTAGAAACGTAGGAGATGGAAACTTACTTTTTACAGTACTCTTACAAAGCAGTGGTGTGACCAGGACAGCGACCCAGGCCAGCACTAACCTGTGGCAAACCCGCACCCACAACAGCACCACTGTGAATCATTGGACCCTCCTTCCCGACAAAAAGACCTGGAAAAACAGGACTGATGAGGCAACACACTCCGCCCTCGCCCCTGACGACCTCCCTTGCTGACAACACCAGGAGAGATCAGCTCACCACTCCCATGCCATGGCACAGTCGCCCGTGCCAGGCCTGCAGCTCCTCCCTCTCCCCTCAGGGTGAAGGAAAGTGCTGACCCCTGCCCCCTCAGCTCCCCAAATGTTGGTGAAGACTTCCACAGACTTTGCACTCCAAGTGGGTGGAACCATTCAAAGACAGGTGTTACAAGGCCTCTGAACTCCCCACATTACTCTGCCCTGCTGCCTAGAACATCGCCTCCTTCAGGCTGCTCTAGACGGTGTGTTCTGGAGAATCCTCATGTCTCCCTCTTAGACTGAGCCACAAAGAGTCACTTCTGATTAGCCCACCCAGAAAAGCACCTGTTTCCCAGATAGTCCTGGTCCTTCTGTCTATTTTTTACTCCATATATGCACTCAGGGCTCATGACCCTCCTCCAGTCCATCAAAATCATTTTACTGGAAAGGCAGGAGAAGCCTTCTGTGCCCTATGTGCAGCAGGGACAGCATTTTTCCCCCTTTCAGTGACTCCTTACCCAAACAAGAATAATACATCACAGCCCTTCTTACCTCCTGCCACACTGAAGAGCACGCCCATGGCTTTGCACACCACTGTCCGCAGACGCACAACCCCTGGAACCTTTACCCCATTGAGGTAGCACTTAATTTCAGGAATTCCTGATCCAGCTGCTACAGGCTGCAGAAAAGAAACACTGATGCTGTGCTGCATCGACTTCATGGCTGATCAACAATATGTCATCAGAGAGCACAGCAAGGGACCAAGAGACCCTGCTTAGCTAAATCAATTAGCATTGTGAAGCTAGTTTGATGTCTTGGGGCAAAATGTGTTTCTGGCAAGAAGGATCCTTCATACCCAGGATCTGTGTGAGAGGAAAGGGAGGCTGTGTAGGGAGCAGCCTTACTTGGATCAGGACTAGAAGACTGGCAAGAAAGACAAAGGTCAGGTTGAACCCCAGCAGCTCCAGCAAGGATAACGCAAGACAGCCTTTCTCAGTGCATTCTTCCACCGCTGCAGGGACAGTCAAGGAAAACAACAACATTCCCCCCAGCAACACGCAATCATTCGGTACTGTCTGGGGGTCCCACAAGCATCAGGAGCCAAGCCTGTGCTTTCTAATCTAGACAGGGCACCCGACACAACCCATCAGGAAGCCAGACTTCCTTTTCAGACCTCAAGACTGAACTACAAGGAAGGTAAACCATTCTTTCAGGGATTAGTCTTTGCCTATGTACACAGTACTGGAAACATTTATTGGTTTCAAGGGATGAATTGCATAGGCAAGTTGAAAACTTGATTAATCATCAACGTTACTGATGGCAGAAGTCTGAGAGTCAGCTGTTCTGAGCAAAACATTGCAACAGAAAGGAAAAGGTCACTTGAGTCTAACAGGAACCCATACACTAGGTAAAAGATACAGCTTTGTACCACCCGGAACTTGAGCTGGGTAAAGAGCCGTACAAAGAAATCCACAAAGAGGCCCACCTATGAAAAAGAAGACAGATTTGCCATCAGAAATTACTACATACAAGTAACAAAGACCACCCTCTAGTGAGTCCTGCCAGCAGTATGCACACATGGGAGGACAGAGGATGAAGAAGGCAAAAGAAGTGTCATTCAGAGTAAAGTAACTCAGAAGCCCAGATTTGCTGCCTCCCTCGTTCTCACTGGGACAGATCCATCCCAGAATTATTCCTGAAGAGATGCATTTCAGAGTACTAATCTGGTAGCATTTTTAACACCCACAACATACTTCAAGGTACAGAAGAAAGCTGGTGTTTAACTGAGGCATACAGTCACTAGAGCTAATTTTCAAACACTCTAGAAAGTACATGCAGTGATGCTAGTATTGTCAAACAAAAAAATACAGTTCAACTGTAAATTGGCATCCCTTTTTATTAAGTGTTCACTTTGGACAAGTTTTCCTGTATGCAGAATTAAAGGATTTGCCAGAATACTTTGCAAAGAAAGCACAGCAAGTTCTAAAAGAAAAAAAGGCTTTTTGGAAAATAATCTAGCAACAACGTGCTATAATTCCCAAAAGACAACTCTAGCTACTAAGCTCTCCACTTCATGAAAGAGAATGTTTCCTCTTTACTCCTTGGCCATTGACTTCTAAAAATTATTCCTGCTCAGTCTCCTGAATCTTCCTTATTCCCCAAACAGCATGACCCTTACCAGTCCTGTGCAGACTCCAATAGCAAAAACCATCACCCACTTCACTGCTTCATACCTCTGGGCTTTCTGTTTAGGAAGAGGACAAAGCAACAAAAACAAAACAAAAAAACCCAAGTTAAAACAAGTCAAAGCAACATAGAAATGGGGATCAGAAAAAGGCAGTTTTGGGCTCCACAGCTCAGTTACAGCTAGAGTGATAAATCAACAGAAGATGGTGACAACAGCAAACTGAAAATATGGAACTGAAAGTGCTGAACATCTCACTTTAAACCTGAGAATCAGACCAGATGCCAGGCGCTATAATCTCTGCACACATTTTTATTCTTTACATAAAGAAACCAAGAGAACACATAGAATTTCTTTCATAAAGAAGAAAAAAACCCACAAAATATGAACGGTTTGGGTTGTAAAGGGCCTTTACGGATCATCTAGTCCAATCCCCCTGTCAAGGGCAGGGACCTTCCACTAGACCAGGTTGCTCAGAGCCCCATTCACACGGACCTTGAACACTTCCAATGACTGGGCATCCACAACTTCTCTGGGAAAATTTCTCTGGGCAATTCCCAGAGTTTCAGCTCTCAAGCTAATGAAAAAGAAGGAACAGGGTCCTACCTTGTTGTCCATACTCTCCAAAACTTCCAAGTATGGGTCATTGATACAGCGATCATAATCCAAGCTCTGAAAGAATGCCAAAAGGTCAATTTAAGAGAATCAGCTGCAACAGACTATGCAAAAAATTATGGATAGAAGACCTTGTTAAAGGTTACAGAAGTCACTACTACCCCCACAGTAGGTTTTGCAAACAACAGTAGCAGAAAAAACTCCTGGAAATAACTTTGTTTCAATCTTTTGAGCAGAGCCAGGCCCTGAGAATCAGGAAGTGAAAGAACAGACCAATTTCACTCCCCAAGCTGAGAGAGATACAGGAAAACAGGAGAAACAGGAACATGACTGATTAATACAACTTTAAATTAAAGAAGTCATACTGTACAGATTTAGACTTTACTTCAAGTGCCTCCAATTTGACAGTGCAGGGAATAACATTAGATCTTTGTATTTAACCTCTCCCTACAACAAGAACACTAGATAGGAATTCTTCTCCAGATGAACAGCATCAATTCTTAAGCTTATCGCAGCAGTTAAAAGCAATATAGTTGCCCAGTCATCCTCACGAAGTAACACTAGCTTCTATCTACATCAAGTTCACCTTTTCAAGCCAAGCAGTAACAGGCTGAGCTGGTGACACACATGCTGACAGCAACTACTCTAAATAGCACAGGGCCACTATACAGACATACAAAAAGCTAAAATTTCCTATAAGATGCAGGATCCCATAGATGGGGAGATCTGCTGTGAGCCAGCATGACATCAGAAACAGCAGTAAGCAACAATGACCAAGTAGCTACAGATGCTTTCTACAGTCATGAGGAAACAAGACCACTAAAGCCTATAAATCTCATATAAAAAAGTAGAACAATGCAGCAGACTCCAAAAATGAATTTTCTCAACAAAAGTCTGACTCAGGCAGCAGATATTCAAGCTCTACTCACAGGGCTTTAACCCAGAAATGTATTATGGTAAGCAGCAGTTCTTTGCAAGTGCAGCAACTCTTGGTATTTCTGCTGGCACCAGTGCTAGTGATGCATTTGGAGTACCTGCCCCATTACAAACTCAAACAGATCAAAACCTGTCGGCAGTTCTTGTCACGTTAATGTCACAAGCTACGATCAGTTAATTTCCCACCTCATAGTCTTTGCGTGGAAGTATCTCATCCTCCTCTTCGTGAGTTTCTCCTAGGATTGTCTGCAAAACAAACAGATGTGGGAAAGTAAAATCATCAGGGGAATGAATGCATGTACAGGCGCTCATGAACACTGGTAGCAAAGGCAAAATTAGGGAAGGCCTATGCCACTATTGCTTATAAAGTCAGAGTATGGATTATCAGACTACCACTTGCTGTGGGTAACTGTATGGGGTCTTACCTTAAAGCTTGCCCCTCAGCAAGAACACACTACGTTACTTGTATATGGGAGCTGCCCACAGCACAGTACTAAACCCACATCCCAACTTCCCTCACAGCAGCAGGTCCCAGGGAAACACAGGACAGGAAACCTGCCCAGGCCGCATTCCCCAATGCCGGGCAGCTGGAGAGGCCCCGCAGAGCCGCTCTAACGGCTGCCAGGGTGCTGTACCCGGGAGGGGCAGCAAGACAGGCGGAGGCACCGGCCACAGTGGCTGAGATACCAGGCCCCGCCAAAGCAAACGCTGACTGGGGTACCGGGACAGCGCGGGCCGAGGCTCTGGCAGCAAAGGCTGAGGTACCGGGCGCAACGCGAGGGAAAAGAGCGGGAACGGGCTGGAGCTGAGGCGCCGGGCCGAGCGCTGCCTGAGGTACCGGGCCGGGAGGCGCCGGGCCGAGCGCGGGCTGAAGTGCCGCGCCCTGAGGGGCCGGGCCGAGCGCCGCCGGAGGTGCTGGCGCCAGGGCGGAGGTACCGGACCCTGAGGAGCCGGCACCAGGCCCAGCACCATAGCAACACTCAACGCCCCCCAGCAGCCGCCCGCCCTCAGGCGCTCCCCAGAGCAGGCGCGGCGGCGGGGCCGGGCCGAGGCCCCGGGTCGCGGGTGCCGGCGGCCGTACCAGCTCCTCGGGGGTGCGGCTCTCCCGCTCGCGGCAGCAGCAGCAGCAGCACAGCCCGGACCCGCACCCCGCCATCTTCCGCCGCCGCCGCCCCTTCCCGGCCCCACCCGCCGCGCCGCGCGTGACCCCGCCGCGGCGGCCGCTGCCGCCTGGCCCCGCCCCCGCCCGGGAGCTGAGGCCGCGGCGCCATGTCGGAGAAGGGAAAGCGCGGGGCAGAGCACGTGACCCGCCCCGCCCCGCCCGCCCGCCCTTAAAGGGCCGCGGGATGGGGCCGCCCGCGCCGCGCTGCGCCTAGCCCCGGAGGTGAGTGGGGTCCCGGGGAGGGGGGCCCGATCCCTGACACCACCCCCCATGCCCCGCCGCAGCCGCCTGGGGAGCCCCCGCGGGGGCCGCCATGCCGGGCCAGCCTGCCGCTGCGCCGCGGCCCGGTCTGCTCGGGGCCGAGCCGCGCTCCTGGCGGGTTCAGCTGAGGCGAAGGAACGATCGGGCAGCGGCGCGATCCCTGCCTGACCCCAAGCCCGGCTGCGACGCAGGGGCTTCCCCCCCCCCCCCCCCCCCCCCCCGGCGCTGCTAGCGCCCCTGCTTCCCCCGCAGCCCGCGGGGGTTCCGGGCTCCCCCCCCGGCGCTTTCCCCTCAGTCTCCCCGTGGCCGCCCCGCTGGCGAGGCGGCGGATCCAGCCGCGGGCTCCTTGCCTGCCCCGTAGGACTACCAGCCTGGTGCCACGGCCCGGGACAGCGGGGCCCTGGACGAGTCCCGTGTAGGCGTGCGTGCCCCATGTGAAGCGTACATCTGTGCAGCTGAGTTTAGCTTGGGTGGTAAAACTAAGCTTAGGATAACGCAGACCTCCATACAGCATCTGTGGGTGTCAGCTCAGGCCTGGAGGCAGGAAAAATATCCTACAGCGAAGCAAATGGGCACCTCCACGCTGATCAGCATCAGTGTGCTGGGCCACAGATCTTTGCTCTGAGGTCTGCAGGGTGATGGAGACAGAAGGGCCCGAGTGCTGAGCCAACAGAGCTGACAGGTGTTTAAGACTGTCTTAGTTTGCAACTGGTTTTGTTGTTTAGAAAATCTGTTTTCTCTTTGCAATAACAGCAAGCTTCTGCCGGGAAATCTGTGATGCATCTGATAGTAAAGAAACTGCTCCAAGTACTGCCTGTATACAAAATCTCAGTGGGGCTTTTTTCCGGTCTTTGTGTTTCTAGATTGTCAGTAAGATAAGGACTGTTCCTCAACAGCAAGTCTCACCCTATAGCCACATTAATACATGAACTCTTCCCTTGTAATAGGTGTTAAATCTCAAGTGTGAAAACACAGGTCCTTTAATTTGCCTATGGTGCTGTGGCACGCTTGCTCACTAAAGTGGGATATCAGGAGTTGACTGCACGTGACTTTGTGCCACTAGTTTGATCACCAACGTATGCTTTGGGATTATTCTCCTAGATTAGTGCCATGTGGATGTCAGGCAAAGTCCTTTGAGAGAGCTTGGTCAGGCCTGTTACTGTGCACTCAGTTGCTTTTGCTTCACTTGTCAACAGGCCTGTGCTGCTGCTTTTTACCATGGCCACCTATGTTGGTACACAAGAGATTTAAGACTTCCAGTTCCTCTTGGCAGCAGAAGGCCTGCACTCTTTTATCATCTCTCCTGCCAGCTGGAGAGAGGTCCCCAGGTGGTAAAAGCAAACTTTCTCCCAGAGGGTTTTGCTTGATTGGCAGCTCAGTGTAAACAGTAGAAGATGAGTTCAAAGTCTTCTTGGATGACCTAAACCCACAGAGCATTTGATAAGGACAAAGTGTGCATTAGCTCACGCAACCGTTTCCTCCAAAACAGGCTCCAATATTATGTAATGCTCGGATAGCTTGCTGCTTCCCAGTGACAATTTTAAGTTTTGGCAGGTACTTAAGCAAATAACGCGGATCCAAAATTTACAGTTCTCTAAATATCTGTAATAACAGATTTTAAAGGCATAGGGTGAAACGCTTTTGGGAGTTAAGTGGAGCTGGGCATCCTAGACCCACTTGTACCAGTTGATTTGCAGTGCCCTTTTCCTTTCTGTGAAGCCAACAAGCACAGCTGATCATGTTACAAAGCAGGAAGAAGGGGATGGACTCTGCTGACCTTGTTTCCAAACAGCCACAATTAGTGAGGAAAGGAACATGAACAGTGTGTCTAGTAAAGGAAAGCACTGAGTGCGTGCAGTGATACTGGTGCAGGGGACAGTTGTCTGTGGAGATGGTGTGTCTGGTGGAAGAAGGCTAACATTAGAAATGCAGCTGTCTGATGCCAGGAGAGACAAAACAAAGGATGGTATTTGTGGGGATGGCCTGATCAGAGGGGATTCTTCACTTTTTTTCTGATGCAGGAATAGTTTGTGCATTCTTATGTACCTGCCCCATTAGCACTTGCTCTCCTACCTACACTGTAAAGAAGCGCTGCCTTTTGGGAACAAACAGAATGGAAACTCTGAAGATGGATATGGTCCAAGAAGCAGCTGCTGGGGGAGGGGGGGGAAGTCTGCTGGCATGTCAAGCCCAAGGCCATAAGATCAAAGAGCCTCTCACCTGATGCACATGAGTATCATGGCTTGCTAAGCTGTAGTCAGGGCAAAAGTGACATTGACCTGACTCTTTTGAGAACCAAATTTGACCCAGCAGGCACAGAAGAGCTGCATCAAAGTGGCATGAAGCCATCTGCTGTGTTATTTCTCTCAGCACTATCTAAACACATGCTTTTTACTGTGCTTTCACCAGATCACCCACTACAGCTTGTAGCAAGGGCTGGCAAAAGAGACTCCTTGATGATGATTAATGTTGGGGCTTGGCATAGGCTTCCTCTTCATCATCTGCTGCCCACCCCAGCAGTAACCGCTCCTTGCTGAGATCTGTGTCCTGTCTTGTACCCACTGTGCTCCTTCTGTTCCTCTCCTCCAGAGAGCTCACCATGGTCAATGAGACCCAGCATACCTGCAGTGCTAGTTCCAGCTCCAAGTCTGATGGTGGCAGCAGTAGTGGGAGTGAGAGCTCCAAGGACAGCTCACGCTGCTCCACCCCTGTCCTCGATGCTGACCGTCATGAGCGGCTGCGGGAGAAGATGCGTCGACGGCAGGACTCTGGAGACAAGTGGTTCTCCTTGGAGTTCTTCCCTCCACGCACAGCCAATGCTGCTGTCAATCTCATCTCCAGGTGAGGGCTGCAGGGTGGGAGAGGGGAGAGATGAAGTGTTTTTGGTGGAGGGCTGGGAAATAGCTAATGAGGCAGGCTCTGCCCCATGCTCTGTCTCCCCTTCCAGGTGACGAAGCAGGTAATGGGGCTGTGCTTTCCTGCTGAGGAGGGTAATGGACACCAGGTAACTTGTCTTCCTTGGAGGCCCTGAAGAGTTAAGTGTCATGGTGGGGTTACTGAGGGGGCCAGACTGTTTCCCCTCTCCTGTGCTCTGTGAAGATGGAACAACCCCACTGTCATGTTCTGGGGCTGAAGCAGAGTGCTGGGGGAGAACAGAGCTGAAAAGTACCTACTAAAAGCAGAGAGTATTAATTGATAGACAGTGTGCCCAAGTCTCTGGAACAGAGACTCTCACTTGTTTTCAGAATTACCCAGCCACTATGATTTGTGCTTCTGTTACTGAGGACTACAGTTTTAGCCTCTGAGATGGGTGTCCCCAGAGCTAAAGGTTATCCTGGAGCCCAGTGGGGAGCCCCAGGAGCCACCATGTACTTACCTGGAGGAGAAGAGGGAGTTTCATAACTTTTTGTAACTGCTATATGCCAGTGCCAGGTTTACTTTAAACAGAAGGGCCTGTTCCAACCCAGAGCAGGAGAGACAAGTTAGGGGAGCCTTTGTTTCTTCTGTTAGGCACACTTGGGAACACAACAGAGATCTGGTCCATCTTTTCATATTTGTGGCCTCGACAGTTAAAGCTGGGAACAGGGGGTTGCAGCATAGTCCCATCTCAAGAGGAATGGGACTCGCACTGCTGTCTATTAGAAGACATATCAGTCTAATAGAGCATGCTGGGAGGAAGTTGATTCTACAGAGAACACTTAAGTTGTCTCTTCTTCAAAGAGACTGTAAGCTCCTCCTCATAGGGCTTTAAAGGGTGACTTTCCTTATTTTACATTGGCCACTTGCTAAACTCTTAGTTCAACACTTTTCTTGGTCTCTCCTGCTGCTGTTATCCCAGCTCTCTGTCTGTTGCTGGCATTCCAGCAGTGAGCAAGATATCCCAGGCAAAGAGAGGGGAGTTGGCTACATGGTAGGCTCACACAGCTCTAAAACCAACAGGTTTGACCGCATGGGAGCAGGTGGTCCACTCTTCATTGATGTGACGTGGCACCCTGCAGGGGACCCAGGATCTGACAAGGAAACCTCTTCCATGATTATTGCCAACACTGCGGTCAACTACTGCGGCCTGGAGACCATCCTGCACATGACATGCTGCAATCAGACCAAGGATGACATCACAGGGCATCTGCAGAAGGCCAAGCGGCTCGGGTTGAAGAACATCATGGCGTTGCGTGGAGGTGAATCCTTTAGTCCTATGAAGCTTAGGGCTGAGGCTGTATTGCTATTGTGTTCAATTCCAGGGTAAAAATGGAAAAATATGATTTAGAGGCTCCTTCCACAGTGGGAATTAAAAAGTTGAGACAGCATTTCACCTGATCCCTTTGTTAGCAGTCCTTCCAGCTCAAGGGTAGACAAAAGCAGTCCACGGGTGAAACTGCGAACTTGGAGGTTTCATCTTGTCTTCCTTCTGATAGTGGGTTTTTACAGCACTAGCAGATCTGGGTCCAGCAAACAGTTGGAGAGAGCTGTGGATTTGTTCTCTTCTCAGATCCTGTTGGTGAAGAATGGGAGGAAGAAGTAGATGGCTTCAACTATGCTGTTGACCTGGTTAAGCACATTCGCAATGAATTTGATGATTACTTTGACATCTGTGTGGCAGGTAAATGTCTTTCATTGGAGAGTGTGGGGTAGAGTGAGACAGGGAAATCAGCTCAGCAGTCCCTCTCTGGACCTGTGCTGTAACAGCACAATCAGATTGGCTACTTCTAATTTCTAGCATGTTGTCCTGACCACCAGGGTTTCACTTTTTTTTTTCCCCTTCCCGCCAAAGGCTACCCCAAGGGTCATCCTGAAGCAGAGAGCTACGAGGCAGACCTGAGGCACCTGAAGGAGAAAGTCTTTGCTGGGGCAGACTTCATCATTACGCAGCTTTTCTTCCGATCAGAAACCTTTCTCAAGTTCATGAAGGACTGTCAAGCCATTGGCATCACCTGCCCTGTTATTCCTGGCATCTTCCCCATACAGGTGAAATCCAGTAATTCTGGTTCGGGGAGGGAACAAGGATCCAGGATGTTAGGTGTTTGTGGGTCAGGGCCTGAGAGAGGTCTCTAAATATCCTCCACAACATTTCTGGGAAATGAGTGTGCTAAATGTGATAAAGCTGTAAGTGGTTTGCCAAATTAAACTCTTAGGCATGTAATAACAAGCTTAAAAGGTTTTCTGTGCCCATATGGCGAAAGGGGATATAAAGGACAATGGTCTACCAGTCCTAAGGTGTTAGCCATCACTGTCAGCATGCTGGGCTCAGGCAAAGAAATGGGATGAAATCACCTAAAGCGACATGACCAGGACTAGGTTATCATCCTAGAGATGGGGCCTAGGAGTAGAATCCAGGCGCCCCAATTTGAAATCTGCTGCCACAAAATCGAGATCAAGTACCTGTGTTACTGGGGTGTCAGAAAAGAGCGTTGCAAAAATGAAAATCCCCTGCATCCTCATCCAGGGTTACCACTCCCTGCGCCAGCTGGTGAAGCTTTCCAAGCTGGAAGTGCCTCAAGAAATCAAAGATGTGATTGAACCCATCAAGGACAACGATGCAGCTATCCGGAACTATGGGGTGGAGCTGGCAGTGTCCATGTGCCGGGAGCTGTTGGATAGTGGCATGGTGCATGGGCTCCATTTTTACACCCTCAATCGGGAAGTGGCTACTACCGAAGTCCTTAAGCGCCTGGGCATGTGGAAGGAGGACCCCAGGTGAGCAGAATATGCTGGCTTCTGTTAGTTCCTCTTTCACATCCTTCCATCCATCCATTCCATTTACTGAAGGCTCAAGCAATGGATGATTAGCACCTCTCCTCTGCTGCTTTTTTTAGCACCTTTCTGCACTTAGAATTTCACCCTTCCTGCAGATCTCTAACAAAAGTTGGGAAGAATAGAGGGGACAGCTGAAGGATGAATTTGTTTCAGTCTAGTGGCTTTAAAGTAGCCTGTTCTGGAACTTTAAAAACCTAAATCTTAGAGCTGCCACTTGGAAGAAACATGTTTTTTTGAGGTCTGTCACAACCCCTCTTACAGGCTGGGTGCTATGTAAGCTCCCGCTGTGGATTTCTACGGTTCTCTGAAGTTGATGAAGGGAATGTGGACTTTCCTCTGAGTCCACAGGCTTCGGAACAGACAAGAGGAAGCAAAGGAAACAGGATAGCTGTATTTGCTTCTTGTTAAAAATAGCGTCACACAGTGCTTTTCCCTTACCTTATCCAATTTTGGGTGTCAGTCCTGTATTTAACCATTTAACAGGCACCTACTGAGCATCCTGTGAGGGAACTGAGTGGGAAAAGATTTTCCATAGAGGAAGAAGAGTTTTCTGTCCTACTTCTTGACAAATAGAACTCTTCTCAGCCCCCATTACTTGCTCTCCCTAGAGTCAAAAGTTCTCCAGGGGAAGGGCTTCCAGCCTCTAGTGGAAAGTCAGCAGAGGAACTGTGTTAATGTCTGCTTCTCCCATGCAGGCGGCCCCTGCCCTGGGCAGTCAGCGCTCACCCCAAGAGAAGAGTTGAAGATGTTCGGCCAATCTTCTGGGCCTCTAGGCCAAAGAGTTACATCTATCGAACACAAGAATGGGATGATTTCCCCAACGGCCGATGGTAAGCTGTCAGCCTGCAAGGGCAGTGAGGTGGTGGTGTGATATGAAAGCCTGCTCCACAGTTGGTCTCTGTCATTAGTGGGTCTCCTGGACACGCTTTGGGCTTGACAGAACAGGTGGCTTCCTAACAGTGTGGTCCCCATTTGCTTGGGTTTGAATGAGGTGAGGAGAATGGCACTAGGATGTTGAAGCTTTTGGTCTCTAGGTGGATTTTGTTGGATACTACTTCTCCTGCATCACCAAATCAGCTCATCTTCCTCAGTGGCCTGTTAATCCTGTGTCTGCTCCCCTTACAGGGGTAACTCCTCCTCTCCAGCCTTTGGGGAACTGAAGGACTATTACCTCTTCTACCTGAAGAGCAAGTCTCCCCGGGAGGAGCTCCTGAAAATGTGGGGAGAAGAGCTGACTGGTGAGGAAAGTGTCTTTGAGGTGTTCACGTGTTATATCACCGGAGAACCCAACAAGAACGGGCACAAGGTGAGTGATGGCCCAGAAAGGAATAGTCAGTGTAGCACAGACAATAGTGCATATTTCCTCTTGCTCCTGGTACCACACTGTTCTTCTAAACAAGAATTGGCACGTCCCTATCCAAAAGGACTTGCTGAGATAGTGGCTGAAGGTAATCCAACAGCCAGAGCTAGGGCTCAACTTAAAAGAAAAGCTGCCTATAGTATAACAGGACCAGTACTGATAGACTTCAGCAGTCATTCTTTAGGATATCCTGCCCCATGAACCAAACCTGGGAATTCTGTCCTGAAGTAGGTGTGTTTGAGACCATTAGGGTACTTCTGAGTTCCTTCAACATCCAGATGGTAACAAAAGGGTTGTTACATCCATTGTGACCCATCCTTCCTCCTCACGGTAGGTTACATGTATGCCTTGGAATGACGACCCTCTTGCTACTGAAACCAACCTTCTGAAGGAGCAGCTGGAGAAGGTTAACAGACGAGGAATCCTGACCATCAACTCCCAGCCAAACATCAATGGCAAACCATCCACAGACCCCATTGTAGGCTGGGGGCCCAGTGGGGGTTATGTCTTCCAAAAGGTACCACACTACTCTGGGCTAGGCAGTAAAGAGTTACGACCCAGTTTGGTCTCCAGGTCCTAGGCTTTCACCCAGATAATCCTTCTGCCTGCTCCTTATATCTTAATGCCTTCTTGCAGAGATGAGGCAAAGCTTCTTTGGTGTCTTAAGAGACAGACTGTCATTTCTATCACTTATTTCATACCTGTTTTCCCCCACCTCAGAACATCTATTGAACATCTATGGAGTTTCTTGGTTTTGCTCTCAGCAAGTAATTATTATTGGTAGCTTCTTTCTAGAGTGGGGCTATGAAGTTTTAGATACAAACACGTGCCTGCCTGCTGCATCTGATTCCATTCAGTAATACAGAAAGCACCCAGGTTTTTCATAAAATGGGAATCAATGAGGTAGTATCTCTACCATCCAGCTTCTCATGGTAATAATAGGGGAATTTTTAAATGCCTATCTGCCCTTCTCTAAGACAGAGTTCTCCACCAATTGCCCCCACCCCACAGCACTACATCTGAACAGCACAGCAAGCTGCCAGGTTCCTTCTCTGGCCTGCAAGCAGTCTTATCTCCCATGCCTGTCTCCTACAGCCATGCATTTTCAGGCCCTAGAGCCTTGCCACTAATGGCTGTGATAGGAATCTTCCATCAAGGTAAATGCCAAGCAAGTGGCTCATACTAGGAAACAAAGCAGCCTTGTTCAAAAGGGATCCAAATCGCTAAAGCCATGAGACCAGCAGATGGCAAATGCAGTTACGTTTTTCAAAGGAAAAAATTCCCCCGAGGTGAGGAGAAATCCATCATCTCACACAATAACCAGGAAATGGGGGGAGGGGAAGCAGTTGTTGGGAGCAGCCAAGCACAGAGCAACGGTAGATGGAGCAAGTACAGAATTAGGTTGTATAAGCACACAGGAAGAATTGTGAACAAAAGATGAGGACAGGGAATGGTAGGGTGCTTGGGAGAGCCCAGCTGAGACCCCTGACTTATGCTCTGGCCAGACTGGGCTGCCTTGTCAGGACACTGCCGTTCACAGTGCACCATGTAGAACAGAGGTCAAGCTCAGGCCTCTTCCAAGCACTCTACTCTTGTCTAGCACAGACTGCTTCCCAGGCACAGCAGTTGTGACGCTTTCTGGAGCTTACTCCAGCCTGCCAGCTGGATGAAGAACAGGAAGGCTGTAGCTTTCCTGAGCTCGCTGCTCCTAAGTTACTACCTCTGCTCTCCCGAATTTCCCCCTCTGCCCCTCCCAGCTCTCTTACTAAGTTGCTCAAGCATCCTCTGTAGGACCTGTTTCTGGGAATGAATGTACAAGTCTTAAGCTGCCTGGTTTCCATGCAGCCCAGACTCTACAACTGTCCTCTTGGTTGCCTGTACGCGTCCCAGCCCTGCCCTGAGTAAAAGCTCTTAATCTCTTTGCCCTTCCTGCCCTGTAGGCATACCTTGAGTTCTTCACCTCCAGTGAGATCGTCACGGCACTGCTCAAAGTGCTGAAGAAGTATGAGTTGCGAGTGAACTACCACATTGTCAATGTCAAGGTAGGCTGTTGTTTACAGGACACTTTCTTTTCACCACCTTGGGAGAGAGGCAAATGTCAAAGACTCAGATATCACTATGATCAAAGCAGGACACAAAGGCTGATGAAGGGAAGGGCAAGTGAAGCAAGTCAGCTGTGATGCACAGCAGCTGTCTGATCTCTTACACAGAGGGTAAATGTACTTGTTCCAACTCACTCAATCCCTTCTCCAGCAGTTGCTTCAGAAAGGTTTTCCTTCCTTTGGCAGGGCCAGAATATCACCAATGCTCCAGATCTGCAACCCAATGCTGTCACCTGGGGCATCTTCCCAGGCAGAGAGATCATCCAGCCCACTGTAGTGGATCCTGTAAGCTTCCTCTCCTGGAAGGTGAGTCCTCCCTCCTGCTGTGATGCCCTGGAAGTTCAGAGTGGCTGGTTTGTTTTTAGTCTGTGACACTTCTTTCAATTGAGTACTGTTGTGATCTTAGCTTGCAGAGCTCCAGATAATGCTCCTCCTGCTCCCTCAGTGTAAGAAGCTTGCTCTGGCAAGAGCTCTTCACACAGCAAGAGCCCAATAACAGGCTTGGGAGCTACCACTGTCACTGTCGTGGGCCCCAGAGCTCTGGGCCGTTGCTCTCTCTCCCCTCTTACACACACAGGGGCAGTATTGAGCCATTTTATGGCAAACGTGTCTGGTCTGTTTTTGTCTGACACTTCTTGCAATCAAGTACGGTTGTGATATTAGCTTGCAGAGCTCCAGATACTGCTCCTCCTGCTCCCTCAGTGTAAGCATGAAGCTCCTTGCTCAGCTCTTGCAGTTTTTACTGAGAAGAAACAAGCCACAAGTTGGCCAGGCATGTGTGACACTGGTTGTCCTAAATGAAATATGAAAATGTAGCTTGAAAATGTGCATTACACCACTGCCAGCATTTTTTTTTTTTCCCCTTGGCAGGATGAGGCCTTTGCACTATGGATTGAGCAGTGGGCCAAGCTCTATGAAGAGGAGTCACCCTCTCGCATGATCATCCAGTACATCCATGACAACTACTACTTGGTCAACCTGGTGGACAATGACTTCCCACTCGAAAACTGCCTCTGGCAGGTTGTGGATGATACTTTTGAGCTGCTGAACTCTCCAACTCAGCAGTGAAAATTCCTCTTCTAATCCTTTATTTTCTCCTTCCGTCCACGGACTGTGGGGAGAGAAAAAGCAGCTCCTGTGCTGATGGTAGAGCACGCACTCCTGAGCCCAGTGACCCGGCTAGCGCTCTGATCTACCCACACTACATGCCCTTCCACCCCCAGCACAAAAGCTCCCTGACCCCTTGTCACTGAACACTAGTCAGAACTACCTGAAGCTCTGAGCTGAGGCTCTAGCCTGAGCTTGAAGGCCAGCTCTGTGGGATGAAGAGGTGCTAATCATGGCTATGTTGACTACAGTAACAGGAGAACTCTTGTGCATCAATGTGATAAAACTCAGTGGGATTCTGGTAATGTTCTCATGCCAGAAACGCTGCCTTGGGGATAGAAACACTCCTGTCAGCAGTGCCTATGCAAGGAGACTATTTCAGCAGTTACTAACCCTGAAAAGCTCCTCAAGTTGCTTTTACATTGCACTCCTAAGATGTATTTCTTCATAACTGATCATATCAGGCTCTTTTGCACTCACTCCAGAAGGTTCAAGTTTTCTCCCTAACTTTTCTCCTTTTATTGTATTTCCTGTTTTCTTTTTCATAGGAATATGTGAATTTCACTTGAGTGAGACTGAGTAGGAATCACACTATTTCTCAGATTAAATACAGTAAGATACACAAATACAAATGTCTCTTGTACTAGGCCCTACTCTTCTAAGTAACAAAGACTCATGTTTGCAAACTAATCAGCCTGGCACAAAGGAAAATTTTAAGAAAACCAATTGTTTATGGGGCAATTCTGCCTTCACTTTCAACGTAGGCCGTAAGTAAAGTATGGACAGAGCTCCAGAGTGGACCAGAGAAAGTTTAAATCCTAGAGTTTACCAAAAGCAACCAGCTACAACCTTTGGCTCAGTTCTGCAACTTCACAGGAGGTGGGGTGGTCCTTTTCCAGTACCTGTAGGGAAAGACAGCCTATCTTTCCTGACCCAATGCCTCTTAACACAGCCTTAGGCCCCACAGCACTGAAAGAAGGGGTTGGGGGAGCTACGGAGGCTGCTTTGTGTCCTTAACAATCCTGCAAAGCTACTACAGGCTAGGAAAACAAGACCTTGGGGCAGTTCCCAGTGGGATTTCAAGATCCCTGCCACGCTGTGAGCATCTCTTTCAAACAAGTAAGGAAGAAAAGCCTCTCCCAGATTCTTCAGACCCTCTCATTACAGCTGTCTGAGACTGGGCTCATATATCTAGGGTAATTACAGGGCATCAATCACAGAAGCAAGTAATGGGAAGGTTGGGGGTCAGACACGCCTGTCTTGCCTCAGCAAAGCTTTTGGTGTTCAGCTGTTCCCAGCAGGTTTCTTCATCCCTAGCCCATTCAGCACAGAAAGGAACCAGCAGGAACCAGTCAAGAGGTTGGCCACCCACTGAAAGGCTTAATGAAGAGCTGATGGACCTAGACAGGGGGAGGAGGTGGGAGCCATGTGGGAATCCCCCCCCAGGGGAAGAGCCAAATCTAAAAATAAAGACCTGTGTTCACACCTACCCAGGACAGTCCAGACTTTGGAATCAACAGGATGTAGGTTTGTACAGGCAGGCTCCTGCTCATCTCTTTAAGACTGATGTATTTGCTTACTCCCCTGCATGACACTAAACTCCTGTCCAGGAAAAAACATTGAGAAAAGGGAAAGCCTGTAAGGTGGGGTTTTGACCTTTAATCAGAATTCCAGCAAAATCAGGGTCCGGAGGAGAAGGGAACGCAACCTCACAGCAAAAGGGAATAACCTCCAATTTGTGCCTCTAGGGAGGTAGGATATCAGTCCTTTAAAGAGGAACTTTCACTAGGTACCACCTCTTCCTGGTTGTCCTTTGGCTACTGCGCTTCTGGCCTGCAGCACTGCTTTTATCATGAGCAGAGCATTCGCTTTCTTGATTGTGCAGGACCAGCTCTTTGTTGTGACAGCCAGCTGTATCCTCCACGTGTCCTGAAATGAGCAGCAGCTGCAGGCAGGCCCCCACCATTCAGCAGCATCCTTTGTCCTTGAGCTGGAATGCTGTTAGCTGGCGCCACCTTCCAAAGGCCTTAAATAGTAAAGTGGACAAATCAAATACTCAGGTTACCCTTGAGGGGTTGCAGCCACCCTCACAGTACCCGTAAACACAGCTTTTCCTCTAGCAATGGCTATGCCCACTGCCTCACCATTCGCTCAGAGCCCTTCCCCGTCTCCCCGATGTTCCTGTAGCCAGTAAGTGAAGTGCAGAGTACAAATCAATGTGAGAAGAGGAAGACCAGTGCCCACTCTGCCCTGTGATTTCAGCCCTTACTCTCATCTTGTTAAAGGAGGACCTAATCCTGCATGGATCTTTGGGAGGCAGTAGAGGAGTGAACTGGCTATTTGAGCTCTAAGCCTTTGCTGCTCACTCAAATTTATAGCAATTTTGTCTGCCCCTGGGTGCAAGTCAGCACGGTCCTCCTGCACCGATGTGGAGCCTGTTTCTTCCCTGAGTGGGCTCTTGAGAGGCAGGGGATTAGTGGATTAACATCTCTGGTAACAGTGGGGAAGGGGGCACACGTCAGGGAAATTGACTGCTGACACAAAGCTTTGAAAAACACACAAAGATGAACCCATATAAATCTGGAAGCTATTTCCCTTTGTTATAAGCAAGTCCCATTCCTTGATGTATTCAACTTCTCCCTAAGCATGTGCTTTGTGCAGGGAGATACAGAGAACACCAGTTGTTCCTTTGGGGTGCTTTTTGGTCCACTGAGGTCCACCGAATTAAAGCAGTCATAAAAGCTTACCTGAGATAGCAGGCTCCTGGCTTCCTCCTCCAAAAAATTCTGCACCACACAGCTTTGCAAATGTCGTTGTCTCCACACCCTCCAGGCCTTTTCTATCAGCCGCTGCTGGTCCTGCCAGGAAAAGAGGCAGTGCACACATTAACTGGGCTCTGGCAGGCAAACTACCTCACTTCCCTCTAGTCCCACCTTGCTTCCAGTTGCTTTCCCAGGTCCCTCTTGAACAACTTTGCGTTGATAACAAACACAGCTGACTACTAACAAATTTATTCCTGCAAATACCGTGGCTAATTAAGTCACAGCAGCCTGGGGAAAGGACAGTGCCCCACCAGTGCTCTGGCACAGCTCCTCAGTGACTATGGATGCACTCGCTATACGTGTGTCATCTTGTCTCGTGGGCAGGTCAGAGCACATCTCACACAGCTAATGCCCAGGAAGCCAGACAGAACCTGGGTCTGTTCCATAGACAGCTGGGGCTGAGCGGAAGGGGAAGCCAAATGACAGCCCTTGGTAGGTTGTGGACACCAGAGGGATGTATCAGGAACACAGATGTGATACTCGCTGTGAACTTTTTGCACAGGTTACAGACAATCTATACAAATCATCCTGTCTCAGCATTCCATCTGTAAGATGGGGCAAAGCACAATTAAGTATCTGGATATGCCAGTCTGCCATGCTGGTATTTCAAAGAGAAGGATGGAAAAAGTAGCCACAGCAGCACACCAGGATTTCTGGTGCACTCTGGTACTTGTTAAATCCCCACGTCTCATCTCCCAGGATGTCTGTGAGGCTGCAAGCAGAGCAGGCTTGCCCAGTAACCCCATCACTGCCACCCTGGTGACACTCACCAACACCTGAGCCAGGATCACCACCCTGCTGGCTTCTTTCCACTGATGCCATCCCCTTGCCAGACAGCGCAGTCTCCTGTCACGCTGGCACCAGCGAAGTATCACCATGTGATGCCACCACCTCAGATACTTCCTCCTGTAGGTAACAGGGGAAGATAAGCTTTATCAGTCCAGCAGCTCTACAAGAGACTCCTTCCCTGATGGCAGCAACAACAGGAAGCCCAGAGCCCTCCACTCTACTTACCCAAGCCCCTTCTCGTCCTGTTCCTCCAAGTCCACCTCTGCTTTGTTGTCCTGGACCCTTGCATGTGCAGGACAGGGTCCTACCACACCAGGTCTCTCTACCAGGTAAGGGAGCATCAGCCTTTCAGACCTGTTTTGGTTTCTGTAGATCACCAGCCAGCGGTGAATGGCACTGGGAAAAAGCCCAAGAGGGACAGCTGGTGCTGAACCCTTTTCTCTGCCTCTTCTACCTTCTAGGAAAGAAAAGAGGAATCACACAGGAGCTAACCTCAGAGCTAGAGAGGGAGAGATCAGAACTGTCATAAGCCCTTAGTCCTTTGGCTCCTGAACACAGAAGCAACCCACAGTCTGAGTTTGATTGCCATGAGCACTTACTCCACAGAAGAATCCCAGGCATCCAGCAAACACCGGATGGCAAACACCACTCCCCTTCCCTCCTCACTCACACTCCCCACATGGCCCCATGAAAAAAAAAAGAGAGAACTGGGCATCTTCTTACTCATGGACCAAGACAGAGACATCTTCCTGCTCTTCCTAGCACCTATCAGGGTACTGCACTGCCGTAAGCACTGGGAAAAGGCAGCTGCTTTTGTCCAGTAGTTGCAGGCCTGCAAACAGAAATAACACAGCTGCAGCCAAGACTAAACACAATACACACAGACAGCACACACACAAACTAGCCTTAGAGATACATTTATGTTCATATCCCTGCAGGTAGTTTGATGTGCTAGACCCCAGGCTGGAAACTGCACAGATGAGATCCCAGCAGGACTGACTCAGCCCTTCCAAATCAATCGACCTCTTTGTGATTTGCTAGCTGTGAGCCTTTTGAAAAAAGCTGCAACTCTGACAGCTCTCTCTGCTCTGCAGGGACAGTGATTATCCCATCTCATCTTTGAGCAGAGAGGAAGGAGCGCTCTTGTCTCTCTGGTCAAAATGTCCCCATTCCTTATTGCTGTGCTCCAGATGGTTGCCACAATCAGTGCCAGATTATGGTGATGAAGTTGTGAGCACAGTCTGTAAAGAATTTCAAGGCAGGGACTAAGCAGTCACCATGAGTCAAACCAGGTTTTTATACAAGCCTTGATCATCGTGACTCAGTGTCTAGTGACTCACTGAGGTCTTCACAACAGAACAGGCAGTTAAGAATAACTGTTTCATAAGGACATTCATTTTTTCTTACCTGTTTTACAGTAGCCACAGATCCTAGGTGCAGGGCTTGCTGTCCTCTTGAGGCCAATCGCCAGCGGTGACAGGCTTTACCCGGAGAGGGTTCCTGCCACCTGTGGTTTCTCTCTCCTAGCACCTGCTGTTCAGCTCTCAAGAATTTCACTCTCCACTCAGTAAAGCTCACAACTAGGAGGTGGTGCTCTCTGACCCTTTTAAAACAAGAGAGTGCTTTGTGCTGCCTCAGTCTACAAGCTGTGACCTGGGCCCAGGTGACCAGGCACCTGAAAAACAATACAAGCACAGAAAAGTGGCAGATGCCTAAAGTCACCTTTCTGTGTCAGCACCAAACAGGCTATAGACCAAATTCTGCCTTCTCACCCCACCCTGCAGTGTTCACACATAAGTGGTCAAAGCAAGCTAAAAGAACATTCAACAAGAAAAAAGCCTGTTCCTATTATTCCTTCTGCAATCAACATTTATGTATCCTTCTCCATGTTACTTATTTTTCCAGTGCCTTGTCCTTGGGAGGTGTAAATTCAGCCTCCTCACTACATTTTCTTTCTACTAAAAACTTCTCATTGTACTTCAGATTCCCATCACTGTTACATTGCAACTCCTCAAAGCCCAGCAGTATGTCTGCTTCCTCCTGATCATTTTAGAATTTCCTCCTCTTCAAAGGCCTCTGCAAACTGAATGCAATGTTATACCGTGTTTTTCCTTTGCCTACAAAACACTTTTCCTAGGCTGCCCTGCCACTACACATAGTGAAAGAGGAATGAAATTAGTCAGCCTTCAATCTTTCTCTGTGCCAGCACCTGACCTTTAGGATGATGCTTGAGGAAGGCTTTTTCTTTATGGTATAAGAATAAAACTGCTAAAATCTCCATCAGCATGAAACTCAACAGACTCCTTAAGTCTGCTTGCTGCAGAACCAAGCTGGATTTAAGACAGCAGCTTGTTGTCAAGATTCAGATTTTAATTTTTTTCTTGGCTGTCACAAACTATGTATGTACAACTAGATGTACATCTAGAATCTTTAGGGAGACAATTTTATTCCAAAAAAATCAATGTCTACAGGAGTTACTATTAACAGCACTGTAAATCTGCACCCACAATAATCTATATCTTGCAGGCTGATGCTCAGGAGGCCAGTCTTCCTCTGCAACCCCAGAAGCCAATCTGCTTTTAACTTCTGGCTTATCCTTTTGGTTTCTTGTTCCACTTGGACTTTCATTATGCAAATCACCCCACTGCACCATAGGGCAGAGGTGTAAATATCCTCTGCCTGGCAGGCTTCTCTGAAGATCAAGAGAATCTATTGCAGGTTATCCTAGCATGAAAAATGCCCCCCTCAGAAGAGACAGGGCTCAGCCTGTACCATATCCAGGTGAGAAATTAGAAGCGCTCTCTCATCAAAGGAGAACTCAGAAGGAAGATTAATGGTGGAGACACACTCTACAGGAAGGAGCAACATTAAGGACTTCTCTCAAACACACTTCTCACTAGGGTGCCACCACACAGATTGATTTGCAGAAGAAAATGCAATTGGGTGGGGTGAGTGCAGAGTCTAAGCGTCACAGCCACTAAGGTTTTACTGGGTTTTTAGTTACTCTTTCCTCTGCAGATCTTTGTCTCCTCTCAGCCTGAGCCTGCAATTCAAAAGGAAATCTGCTAGGGCCAAACCTGCACTTGCCTTAAATGAATCCTTGGCATAAATAATCTTATTCATTCTTACCCTCCTGAATTATCTCAAAGAGAATGACCTGAACAATTCCTGGTTCACTGCAGCTGGACACTTCACTGGATTTCAGGCAGACAGTAGCCTCACACAACATAAACCACAAACAAAACAGATTTCAATGAGAAAGTTTCTGAACAGCTAAGAGAGAAGTTGTTAATGACTGGCAGCAGACACCTTACTCTTCAGATCAAATTCTTGTGTTTTCAGGATCTGCACCATGACATAAGACTCCAAGATACACTAAAGCTTCACCTATATTGTAACTAACACCGAGATGAATTGAGTATCATGGTTTTCCCTTCACAGGCTTTACTGAATATTGCTTTTCTGCAGGAATATATTGGACTAAATTTTTCACATTAGTTTAAATTAAAATCAACATGCTGTATCCAGAATCAAGAAGATTCAGGTTTGTAAACATCAGATCTCTGTAAGACCTCTGCCCAGTACTCCTTTCAGCAATTAGTAATTCCAGTGGAAATGAGGCTTTCACTTTTTTAAACTACACAAATTTGTTTGTATCTCCCTTGCTTAGTTTACAAATACCACACTGCGTAACTAAGACTGAACAGAAGTTCTGGAAAGAAAAGAAGTTTTGAGTGAGAAGAACGAGATGGCAAGTGTGAGGCTATGGGTAACAGACCCCTTAATGTAGGAGCACCCCCAGGGAAGCGCTCCTACAGAAGCTCCATTCACACACAAGTTAGCTGTACTTTCAAACCCAAGCTCTGGTCTAAATACACTAGATTCTCTGCTACATAAATTGCTCTTCACTCAAAGCTTCCCTCGGAAATGCTTTCGGGGCAGGAAACAAACCTGCGCAGGAGAAGACGATCCCAGAATAAAGCAGCATCTTTCTGCTTCCTTGTGTGGCAATACCATGTCTGCAGGATCAACCTCTTCTTCTCCTGGCAGCTGTGCTGAGCCCATCGCTGCTGCAGCTCTCTCACAGCACGCTTCCCTGGGGGAGAACAGAAGACCCTGCTGAGCTGAGCCGAGCCCATCGATTTTTTTTTTTCCCATCGCAGAGTTCAAACAAGAGCAAAGAATACAGGTGCTGCAAGTACCAAATGGAACCAGACTTTCTAAGATTTCCTGTCTTCTCTTTAAGCAGCTGAAGAGACTTTTCAATTTATCTTGTAGTTTTTTTGTCCGCAAGGCAGACAGACCTCCTTTCACACCGCCCCCCCCCCCCCGCCCTGCCCTTCCCCAAGCAAGGGATTGCAGCCCACTTCGACTCATCTGCAAGGCAGTTTTCCATCAAAATTGGGAGTGTTCCTTCCCTGGCACAGTGTAAGTACTTAACACTTAAAGCATGTGGAATCCCCTGAGGGACAGGATCAGGACTGTTAGGCAGCTCCAAAAGATACACCCTGCTCCCACTGAAGCAAAGCCTGACTGTTGGGCCTGAGAAGATATGTTCAAGCTTGGAATACCGCACCTGAACTCCATTTAACTCCCCAGCTGCTAAAATACACTGCCTGAACACTCCTTTGGTAGTGCAGGTAAAGCGAGATCCACCCCTTTTCCAACCAGCTGCCAAAGGAGCATCTGCCCCAGCACAAAGTACTACAGAACAGCAGGGCACGTACCCTGCTCGTAACCACAAGGCAGCGACACAGGCACTTACTGACCCCTGGGATCGTTTGTGCCAATTCCAGAGAAGCAGTGCACAGTTACAACCTGAAGTGGGACTTTCCCCATCCCAACCATTCCCACAGCATTCCCCTCCTACAAACACAAGTGCTGCTGTAGGATGGGGAACTCACGTTGCCAGTAGGAATGCCAACGCCACAGAGCATCAGCAGTCATCTGGTGAATGTGACGCCTGAACCTCCGGTCAGCTTCCACTTTCTGGGCCAGTCTCTTCTTCCATAGGCTGAAAGCCATGTGGCAGCAATGAACTTGATGTTTTAGGGCTGCTGCTGCTGCTTTTCGGTTCTTATTTTCCACAACCCAGTGGTGCCAGCTGAGAAAGGCTCTGAGAAAGACAAAGGTCATTGCATCAACTGTAGGAACAACTCAGTTTCACACCCTTGTAACTGAAACTTTAACAATAAACATAACATGAGGGAGTTTAGGAAATACATCTGATCTGTTAACATCCCCTCCCCATTAAATGTCAGGGGAAACGATGGACAGGGCAAGTTCTTGGGCCTGTTGTGCTCTTCAACTTCCAAATGAGTAGAGAACAAGGCCAAGTCAGCAGATAGGAAGTTACCAGGGCTTGCTATCAGCAGTGCTGGGCTTGCTCTAATTTGTGAGGCATACCACCAAACCAGAAATGATTGTGTTATATTTAACACAGGGAAAAGCAGGAAAAAAACCTAAATAATAGGCTGCAAAACTCCCACTGAGGACAGAAAAAACATAGCTAGAGGAAGAAATTTTTTCTTAAAGGCAAGTGTAGAGCTCCCAAAACAGACAGCTTTAGGAAACTTCTGGAAAGCATAATACCTACCGAGACAGCTGAACGAGCCTGTAGCACTGCTGGGCCTTTACAAGTTGCTGAGTCCGAGCTGACCAGACAATGAAGTACCTCTGCAGGCAGCACTTCTTTGCTTGGTGCCAGCAGCTCTTCACTTCCTTGTCAGAACTGCAGTTCTGTAATCAGGAAAAGCAAAAAGGGGCCGTGAACTGCTGCAACAGTTACTCCATGCAGCTCAGCCCTTTCTCCTTGCCGCTGTGACTTCTATGATTGCCCAGCTCTCTGTTGCTAACCCCCACACACCACATGAACACGCAGACATGAGGGTCTAACACATCCCTTTTAAATCCTTGACACGTGGCCAATTTCCAACTCAGCTGGCAAATGGTAGGGAAGAGTTACCCTGAGAAATGCCTCAATCTCCCAAACCTTCTGTCAGAGAGAAGAGAGAACAAAGAGAACAGCAGTGAGACCTTCCATATGCTGATACTGAAACCCAAAGGCTCTTTGCTAAATTGGGCTATGCAGAAAACACTTGTACATTTATATGCATCACACCACTTTTCAGGCTTACCTCTTCCCATGTAGAGTAACTGGTAAGAGGCAGGACATTATTGTCTGGAATCTGCAGTGCCAAAGACTGGAACTGACCTCCCACAAACCAATTTCTTCTGTAAGACAAAAGTGTAAGGGGAAAGGAAAAAAAAAAAGATGATAAAGTATTTGGAAGGATGATGTGAAGTGACATGAGGGACTAACCAGAAGGAAGGAATTCAGCCAAACCAAACAAGGGGCCACTGCTACCAGCACCCCAAGGAACCAGTCTCCAACTCACCCAGATCCAGTACTCTGTGGAGGAAAGGAGGCCTGTAAGCACAGCTCCCCACCCAGCTCAGCTGGCAGCTCTGCACGCTGGCCTTGTTGCAGGAAAGAACTGTAATACGGTATGTGTGCGACATCCTCAGCAGTCAGAACGGGGGAGAAGCTCTGCTGGCTGCTGCCACTAAAACTGTATTCCTGCAGGTATGGAGGGAAGAACACGCTGTGAGGTAAGTGTCCTCGCAGTGGAACCACTCGGCTAACAGTTCCAACCATGCCATTTCCTCCTCTTTTTGGCAAGGATTCAGGGAAATCCAGGATGCATCCAAGGAAACTGCAGGCTAGAAAGTACAGCTCTGGAGTGCAAAGATGTAAGTGATGGGGAAGTTATTTCTATACTGAATAGTTATACAGTTATTTCTATACCAAGAAGAGGGGAAACAGGCATATGCACTTTCTCAGTGATGAGGCTCTTTGTATCTCATCCCTTCCACCTTGCAGCCACAGACAGGAACAACTGCACAGGAGATCCTCACTAGCTCAGCACCTCCCCAGATCACTAAATGATGAACCAGGAAGGGCACAGAGAGAAGTGACTTTATGATTTCTGATTACATTTCAACTCCAGGACCCCACAGGCTCAAGTGCTCTTCAGGCCTAAATACTAAGCACAGTTTGCTGATGACAATATCATGTTGAAGCAGAAATTCTTCCCCCAGAAATCCCATCAATTTAATACATCAGAGCAGTGTGGATGTATCAAGACCTCCTCACCTTTTCCAGTGAGCTTTGAGAGGCTAGAGTAGCTGGAGCACTGCTGTCAAAGCCAGAAGATGTTGACAGGTCCTCAGAAAACAGCATGGCAAGAGGTTCTTCACAGACAGTCCTGTGCGAGTGTTTGGGACTTTGTTCAATTGTTTTCAGTGTGAGACACTTTTGGTTCCATAATTTCAGAGCTTTTCTGAGTCTACATTGCTCCAAAGTCTGAGAGAAAAAACTGAAACAGAAGATATTGAGACAGCAAAGTGACTGAAAAGGCGTATCAGAGGGGGACACTAGTAGAGACATGATGGGTGATAGATGGTAAAAGGGGTCCTCTTCCAGGAGGACCAGAAAGTCAAGTGAACACTACTAATGAGGGCAGGGCTCCAGGAACTGGCTCATCTTCACTCACTCAGCTCTGTGATGCTCGCACAGCCTTGCTTTCCACAGCAGATATACTCTCTGGAGCTTCACCTTTTGGCAGAAGTCATCAAGAGGGTAGCCCATTTTCTCCGGAAACCGTCTCTCTATAGTCCACAATGGCTGATCTTCGTGCCTCTTTGTTGCAGTCTTGTCAGCTACTGAGTTTATAACTGGTCCTTAACCAGTTACAGAGAGTGACAGAGACAACATTTGTCAAAAGGCAAATGAAAAGAGTTTTCTAAGAAACTCAGCCCAGCCCAGCCCTCAAACTGCTTCTTTTCAGCGAGGTTTAAGACCTTCTGCTAGGTTTATGAAACAGAACAACAAATCTCCCTGTAGCTTCACTGATACATCCAGAACAACTAGTCCTCTGCCCACTCTGTTTTTTTAATACCGTGCATCATCTGAGCCGCTCTGCTATCAGGCTGTATTCAGCTGTTTTTCACCACACAAGAGGAGGAAAAAGGAGCCTAAGCACCTCCAAATCTTAGATTCTGCACAGACCCCAAGCTGCTCACCATAATGTTGCCTCCATCGTAGGAGGAAGAAGTTCATCATTGCCTGCTTATCATCTTCTCTGACCTGCAGCATCTCAACCCACTGCTGGAAGTATTTCCTCAGTGATACTATTCTGAGATGGGCCAGGTTGTGCCTGTAAAGTGCCTTCTGCTCAACAGTCTCTTTCCATGCACTGAAGCACCTGAGAATACCAAAGGAAAATAAAACCACATGGAAAACCACATGTACAAGCTTGTGTTGCCTCCTGAAACTGGGTTTAGTTCAGGAAAGACAGACAGAAGCTGTTGTCTTCTGAACTTCTATTCATTTATTTCATTAAAAAGCAACTGTCATGCTTAGAGCACAACAGCACAGTGGGTGCTCTCAGGTTTGGTCTTTCAGGACATCAAAGGTCAGGACCAAAAAGCTTTGGCAGTGCACAGGAGGCAAGTCGTAACATCTCTGGCCACAGCAGTTCCTTTTCATGTTTCTATCCCTACTTTATTAACTCCTAAAACAAAAGAATAGATGGCTTTAAGATGGAGCAACACATCACTGTCTGGGTTGGCTTTGGCATTCCTTGGACTTCCACAGTGAACAGACTTCACATGAAAAAAACAGACCTCATCAACTTACCGGGAGACCAAGTTTCTTTGGATCCGAGTTGTCAGTGCTAAAATCTGTTCCATTTCCAAGCATCGGGAACGCCACAGCCAGAAAATTTTTCGTAGCTGCTTCTTTTCCAGCAGAGCGCGGGCTTCCAAAAGCCTGGCTTCCTCTTTGCTCAGTAGCTCCTTCTGCAGGCGCCACAGTCTGAAAGCTGCTGCGTTGCAGGGCAGGAAGAGACCGACAGAAAAAAAAATAACTTAGAAGAACTTCAAACAACTTGGTGTCACACAGCAAATATGCCCTGGCTGAACTCCAGATGTCTGAGAAAGGGCACTTATGGGAGACAGCTCACATTGCTGAAGCAAGAGCATCTGCTGCAGCTGAATTAATACAAGGAACGTGTATGACACGGCAAGTGGGCCACCCTCCACCATCACAGACACTGGCCCAGCTATTTGCAGGATCAGGTTCTGAAAGAGCCTGGTCAAAGCAACAACTAGACACAAACCAAGAAACACGGTGAAACAGTAATTGCCTCCAAGCTGCTCCAAGGCTACGGAATGTGTGCTTACCAGCTAGCTGTCTCATATCTCTGATTGCTTGAGCTCTCCAGCAGAACTCCTCTTCTCTCTGCCTACGATGAAGATGTGTCCACAGTCCTCTCTCCACCCTGAAAGTCACAAGCAGGCTTTAACATCCATCTGTCCAAAGAGGCACTCAGAGAGCAGAATCCATAGCCTTCTTTCTCCCTAGGTAGCTCTCTCTTTTTGTCTGGACTTGTTCTTCTGCCTTCAGAATCAGAAGGCACAACAAAAGGTTTTTCTTTTGACACCTCTACTGTCCTGCTAGAGACTGTAGTATTGCCTCACTCCAATCTCATTTATGCCTGTATCACATATGCAGGTGACAGCTGACCTCAAGAAATAGTACAGGAGTATTTCTGTCAGACACTCAAATCAGACTGAAAACACTAATGCACAGAAGCTCTGGAATAGGACTGTTTAACTCTTAAAACTAAGTTACTAATTCTCACAGTGCTTATATGCAGGAATACATCCAAGGACCTGGAAACAAGTTTGCCACCATTTGAGAAGAATTTCTCCCTGTGCTTGTAAACTTCCACTTGTCCAAGATAACTGAAAGAGAATGATCTCAACTTACCTACGAGCCTGCTCCGCTTCCTTTGAGTATCCTACTGTAAGCTGGTGCTGAGCTGAAGTTGTCATAGTTGCTAATCTTCCTACTCGAAGAAACCCCACTGATGAACTTTGGGTATGGGGATATGGCTCAGGCTGCGGAGCTTGCTTCTTGCTGCATTTTGCTACAGCTTCCTTCCACTGAAGGAGAAACCACATGATTAGAACAAACTGCAGGCAGAGTTATCAGCATCAGGGTTCACACCACTCAATTTCATACAGGGCACCCCCTTTCTCCTCCCTATCCAAACAGGATTTCTGCCTTCTCTGACTGCACAACAGAAAACTCATGGAACTGTTTCTACTGTCCCCAGCCCGTCCTCACCCTGCGGAAGCTGACAGCTAGCAGAGCCGAGGCATGTCTTTGCTGGGCTACCTCCAGCTGCATCCTCCTTTGGTGCACAGCCCACTGCAAAGCACCAAGGCCCTTCCGAAGCAGTTGCTGTCTGTAAAGCTGCCTGGCTGCAGCCCTTTTCCAGAGAATGTGTCTCCTCCAGGCTTGGAAACACCTAGTTAGCATTTGTCTGTCATGTAAGGGCTGGAAACTTAAAAAGAGAAAAAACAAAAATGAGCTCCAGTTAACAGAAAGTTAAACACAGCCAGGAGGTGGCAATCAGAGTTCAGTCATCAAGCTGAAAAGAGGTATTTCAAATCATTTTCTCTAAAGAGTGAAAAACCTGCAGCCTCACACCAAATTAAGGTATCACTGTTGTTAACTTGATAGCAATCTCACACACATTTTATCCACAGGTCACAAATTTGAATCCCATCTCATGGGTAAGCCCAGTTCTTGATCTTCCCTAACTGTGCAGTGAGCATGCCAGAATTTGCTGCCCTGGAAAGTAGCACACATGGTACCAATGCTTTTTCATTGCTAGCGACAACCAATGTTGGATTTAGACGCTAGAGTTTAAAAGATACAGAAATTAATTTTTTTTAGAGCATTCTCCATTCTAGATGGCAACTGTTTGGAAAGAAAGAGATGCAGCCCCTGAGCCAACTATGGCAGAATAATGTAGATTAAGTCCTAAAACCAAACATTCCCCAGGAACATGCTTCCTTAGCCACTTTCCTGCAGTTTTCCTCCCCTGTTAACTACCAGCACACCCACACATGGACACAGAGTCTTTTTACCTTTGCTCATTCACCTTTAATGACCAGAAGCTGTTCCCCAACACCTGCAAACAGACAAAAGACAGTAACTCACATGATTATTCACACTACTCTGTTGAAGAATTTGTCTGTGCCCAGCATGGCAAGTAATTTTGGATGGAGACCAGAACAGTGCTGCCTCAGGGTAGTGTATTAGGTCAGATGCCTTTGACACTACCCCCACCATTGCTCTGTGCATACTCTTACATACTTCAGATATGGAAAATCAGAACAAAACTGAAATCTCAGGGCCCTGCAACTACACACAGAATGAAAACCAGTTTAATGCTTTCTTTCTGCATGTAGATGCAGAGAATAAAAACAGGTGTTTACATTCCCAAGAACAACTAAGTTAACAAGCTGGTCTTTAGGAAGAAGCATGTGAGACAGAAGGATGCATATGTTGGGATGGAGCAGGACCACAAGAGAAGAGATTCTGGACATTTGGTGCCAGAAAAAACTATAGGACAAGCATCCCCATCACTGTTGTACCTCAACTCTGCACCTCTAGCAAGAAGCGAAAACAAGCGCATGCAGTATCTGTGAACAGGGATACTACAGTGAGCACACCCTCACCTCTCTGGACACAGTTTCCTGTGTCTGGCTCCTTTCTTCACAGCACTGTTGTTCTTTGGCACTCCTCTCCACAGAAGGTTCTTCAGACTGGTCGAAATCGGCGTCAGCTTCCCAATTCCTCCAGCTGCTTTGGTAGGAGTGTTTGTTTCTCCTTCCTTCTCTGCTCACGTTCATACAATCTATGTCAGAAGATTCACCAAAGCCTTCTTCAAGTGCCACTCTTCTGGCTGCTTGTGATCTAGAGTCACATACCTTTTCTGACTCTTTGCTGGACTTAACACGAGGTTCAGAGTTGTTGATTTCTACAGATTTAATGCTAAGCTGCTGGACTGGTCTAAACTCTTTATCTCCAGGAGGAGAAGCAACTCTCATGCACACTTCCCTTGGAGTCCCATACATGGCTACACCAACGTTCACCTGAGCCCTCCTCAAATCTGTCTCCAGTGACACCTGCAGAGCCTCTGGATACGGACTGGCTGGCAGGTCTCTCTTCCAAGATACAGCACATGGGGATGCCCCACCAGATATCTCTTCTCCTTTACGAACCTTTTCAGGGGAATGACTTCTTGTGTGAACATAAAGACTACCAGTTTCCAGAGTTGGCTTTGCCTGGGACTGGCATCTGAAATAGGGGGAGCAACTGTAGGAGGAATCTGCTTCTGTATCCACTAGCCTGCCAGAGCCCACCCCAGAAAAGAGGGTTTCTGGCTGGATGTCACCTGAAATTTTGGTTCTCCATGTGTTCACGTCAATGTACCTGTATCTGTGAGAGACAGAGAGAGGTTCTGCACGACTGAAGTCCTTTGTCACTGCACCAAGGCTCCAGTCTTTAGCAAACGGGACACCCCATTTCAATCTTGCCTGAGTGGCACTGGTCTTTACTCCAGCTAGCTGTTCTCCTGTGCTCAGGATACTAGGAGGTGAGTCATCAGGAGCAAAGCACAAACTGCCACTGACTGGAGAAGACTTGGGCTCCTGACGGAGGGAGCCCCACATCCCCATCAAAGCAGTTTCCTGCTTAAGCCTCTGGATTGAACTGTACAAACCAGCAGAAATCTGTGAGGATTGCAAAAGAGACCGAAGGGACTCCAAACCAGATGGATTGAGATCCCCCAAGGCCAGGGCTGAACTGTGAGGAGCATTCACACTTTCACTTGAACTCCTTGAAGAGGGACACGCCACTAATTCATCCGTAAGAGGGGAATCTACTGCACGAGATGGCAAATGTGCATTGACCAGCGAAGGGTTCACAGGATCCATACAAGAAGCAGCAGGAGGCTGATGCTGTTGTTTTTCCACTGAAGAGTCACTATTCTTGTTCGTACTTTCTAAACAGCAATGGCGAGCAGTGTGTATGGAGCAGCTACCAACTGCCCTTGACTTCTGATGGTGGTGTTGAGGAATGTCAATACCCTCATTCCTTCTCCCTTCTAAACTATAAACCTCAAGGCGTGAGTGTCTCTGAGGGAGATTCGCAGCAGGGAGCACTGACAAAGCAAGATGGGGAATCCTATGAGCCACACCCTTAGAGCTCTGCTGCTGCAGCCTAGAGCAGAGATTATTCTGCTGCAGGAAGCAGGAACTGGAGAACTGACTGGTGGTGTCATGGAATGGCTGAGAAGGGCAGGAGAGATTAGTCTGTCTCAGACTGGGATCTCTCTTCCCAGCTGACAGAGGTGCAGGACACAGCCGGCCTTGTTCTGCTGTCTGGCTGGGAGTTACACTGAGTGCTGCAGCCTCAAGCCAGTTATGAGAAATGTCTACTCAACTTCTAGTGCCCAAATACCGCTCAACATTGACGTTCTTCTGAATGTTTCTTTGCTCTGAAGAAAAATAAGAAGAAATAAACACAGGAGCATGCATATTTCTCATCACGTCTTGCCTAGTTTGCCAGAGGCTTTGAGTACTTTCCTTATGAATTTCTTGTCTCCAATCCACCAGCCTCAGTCCTGAAAGTATTACAGACACTACACTCTTCCTGTTTCTCAGCAGACAATCATGTCTGGTAGAGCAGGAATGACTGAAGGGGACAGACTCTGTTCTCAACAGAAAATCCGGAAAACAAAGACTTCTAGCATTATGCATTCACCTGCAGCCTCAGAAAGAACTTGTTGCTAGCAAGGCTGAATTATCCTGCTGCCGAGACAAGGTAGTCTGTAGCTGCTTTTCCAGAACGCTTTACATCTAACCAGATCTACGTGACACCAAACAAGAACAGGTCTAAAAAAATGTTTTTACAGAAGTCAGTGCAACATGGTTTCAGCTGGAGTACAATGCTTACCCCTCTTCATTGATTGGAAATCCAGCTCAGATCTCCTCCACACTTGTATTTTCTCCAGGGCTGATAGGAAAGGTAGTGACTTGACTTAAGGTACTGTTTAACTGCTGAACAAGTGAAAATTTGTTCACATATGCTACAGCCCTGCAAACGTTCAAGGCTATAGAGGCAAATTTCCTCTTGTCCACGTGTAAACATGAAACCATGTTTATACATCCAGAGAATCTACATTGTCCCCTAACCTGGAAGGGTTACAGCACAGATGGGAGACCTCATTTGCAGTCTAGCCACTAAATCAGATGGTTATACATGTAACACTCATGCTGAGCACAGATGCGTAAGTTGCTGCTAACAGGTAAGTGCAATTTGAGGGGACTGTGATTTCATTCCCTCAAATTTTAAAATCAAGTTGTCAGTCACTCTGTCATTCTAACCACCATTCTTTTCCACCCCCCTTTTAAAAAATGAAAATGGTATTGTGAAAAGACACACACACCTTTAAAAAAAAAAAAAACCTAGTCAATCTGAAAAAAAGAGATAGCACAGCATAAGAAATCAATGCCCATTGTCTTTTTCAAACATACTCAAATACCAGAAAGCCTCCTGTGAAATTGCACTCTGCTTCCAAACTATGTTTATCTCATTCTCTTCTAAGAAAGCTTCTCAGCCTCAGTCATCCCTGTTTGCAAACAGCCCACTTGTCCTTCTCACATGCAAACCCTTTCAGTAATCACCATAAACTGGGGAGTAAACTCAAGTACTAAAGCAACAGGAGACAATCATGCAGTGTTGCAATTATCCTTGGGAACTGCAGTTACTGCCTTTCATCCATCACCAAGTGTATCATGAATGGAAAGATCCCATTATTTTTTCCAGACAAGACAAAGTTGGCAGCTACAGAGTGAACAGACAAAGCATGGCTGCCTTCTTTAGGGCGCCTATCACCACATGAAGTATAACCACAAAATGCAGCGGACTGGTGTTCTGTAGAAGCACTCCTTACATCCCAGGAATACTCAGCCAACTAGCAATGTATCACAAAAGGGTGTTATAAAGGATTTGAAATGTGAAAAGGTATGAAGCCATCATGTTTATCAGTGCTGCATTGCTCCATGAACACCTGGTACCCGGCACTGGCCTATTTTATGCTCAAGAACCTAGACATAATCTATCTTCTTGATAACTCGTGATTTTTTTTAGTTCTCCATTTCAGTTCTTTCTAGCAGGTACAAGGTTCTCAACACACTATGGTGTTCTTCACCTCACTCATTCCTAATTTCAGTCTCACTGAGATCACGAAGAGATAGAGTCCTTTAAAAATCATGTTTGTCTGCCTTCCCAAAATTGCCATTCAGGACTTTAATGTAACCACTTTAAGCAGTAGTTACTCTTACTCAAAAGGCAACAAGATTTTATGAAGTGCTTTTTTAAAACTTCTTCTAAGGCTAAAAGAGATACTCAAGGCAAGCCGCAGATTTTGCGAACTGCAAAATCCATGACCAATGGATTTCATACTAGCTTTTATGTTTCCAACTAAAACACTTAATGCACGCTTACTATGTACACTTTGCAGCAATACACTAATGCAGTAAAACCTGAAACAAATCCAATCAAGCAAACAAAAATTAAGCTGATCAATGTACTTCTGTTGTTATAAGCAAAAGTAGGTAAATAGCATGGTTCATGAAAAGTAAATCAAGCTCTTTCAAGTGAATGCCATTTTAGCATTATGGTAACAATGACAGACCCGTAATAAACACGTAAGCACTGCACAGACAACACTAATTTTCCCATCCCTGCAGACCAAGGCTGATCCACTTCACGCTGTAGGTTGGGAACGGCGACTGGTCCAAGATCACGCCTCATGTGCCGTAGAAACAAGGCTTTCCCCCCACTCCTCAAGTCTTACAAACTGAATCATGGCTGCCATCGCACGAGCCTCTCGTCCCCACTTTGGCATCAACAGGCAGGCACAAGTGTTCTTCCCTCAACCAGAGAGAGGGCAGTTCCTGCTCCGGCAGCTCCCTTCGCCTGCTGCCAGCCAAGGACCAGCCGGAGTCCCGGGATGGGGTGGTGGGAGCAGGAGGGCCATCACCCCCAGCCCGGGGGAGCCATTTCAGGCCCTGCTCTCAACTGGAGGCCCCAGGCCCCCACTCAGCGTCCCCTCGTAGACACTTACTCACTCTGAGAGCCACCGCCGGACGTGCCACTGGGCCTCGCCAGAACCCCAGGGACGGGGCACACGCCTCTCCGTGCCTGCGCCTCCGAGCGTAGGGGCAAACCTGCAGCTTTGTCCCCCATTTCACGCCCAAACCCCGGCTGCGAGCCCGCCCCAGCTGGGTCGCTGTAAGCAGCTTATCCCCCGCGATTAGCACCGCCGCCTGCCACCGGGGCTGCAGATGGCGGCGGGAGCGCGACTCCGGCCCATGGCTGATCAAAGCTCTGGGCCGAAGGCGGCCCAGACGAGGCGGGGCGCGGCGGGCCGGGGCGGCTGCCTCAGGGGAGGCGAGGCGTACCTGCGAGAGGGGCCCTCACCGCCCCCGGGGCAGCGTCTCAGGACTGGCGGCACCTTCGTCATCCTCCTCCTCGCCCTCCACGTCCCGGCTCCTATCGGCATCACCGGGTCCCGCGGCCGCCCCCAGGGGAGCCTGGGCCAGCCGCGGGCGGGCTGGGCGGGAACGGGGCCGCCTGAGGGACGGCACCGCTGAGGGAGGCACCCGCCCCGGGCGGGTTGTGGTTAATCCCAGAGAGCTGCCAGCTCAGCACGGGGGGAAAAAAAAACCAAAACCCAGCACATCAGGACCCGAGGATTTAAAAAAACCAAAACAAACCAAAAAAACCCGAGCAGAGTATCGCACCTGCTGCACTGAGGAGACCCCGCTGACAAGCTACGAGGAGCCCCGCGGTGAAGCCAGGCTGCCGAGAACAGCAAGGCTGTGCTCCAGCACGACAGGCTCGATGAATCCCCACACGCCCTACTAAATCAGGTATTGATCCGTGAGCGCCTTCATGCTTATTGTAAGTACTGCCGGAACAAACACCCTCCTCCTCAGAAGCCAGGAGAGGGGCCTCGTTTTTATCATCACCTCTCTGATTTACTGCCCAAAATAGGTATCCTTGAGGCACGGTAAGCCTAGCGTATCTCCTGCCTTGCTCTGCTCCCCTCAGCTCCCAGTTGTGCTGAATTCTCCACAGAAAAGCACACAGAAGGTCAGCTAGATGGCGATCAATAGATTTTGTGGTGTCTTTCCCGATGGAGAATGGCTGGGAAGGCCTCACTAGGTGTAACTCTTTGTTCATGCAAATACACAAAAAGCATTGCGTTTAAAATAGTTGTTTTCAGTCTGTGCTTCACAGGTCTAGGGGAAGAAAAAAACCTGAGCATTTAAATGTGTTATTCAGGGATCTGTGCTGTCACTACACAGTTCTCAAGAGCTGAAAAAAACATAAATTGAATATAAAGGCCTGCTCTGCAACTCCACAAGCCTCAGACATTTCTGCCTACCTATTCTTTTTTCCTCCCCATCTGATCACAAGAGCAGACTGATTCCTATTCCCATTGCATGGCAGCCTGCAAAACGAACGCACAACACTCATCTCGAGAGAGTAGTAAACCAGACTATTGCACTTCTGTAGCATTTACTGTGTGTTTGGTCCAGGCATAAACGATGATGGTCCAGGTACAGCAGCAGGTCACTGTAGTGCTTGTGCAGCATAGCGGAGGAAGCATCTGCTTACGTTTAAAGCGATGAAACTTGGGAGAAAATTGCTTGGCTTTAAAAATACAAATGCTGTGTTTCTAGAGGATAGAGCAAAGTTAACAGGGCTCTTGATCACTGAGGAGTCAATGCAGCAGCAGGTCTTGTCAAGAGAAATGCAATTATAGAATAACAGATGTAAACTTTGAAAATGAACCTGCTTCAGAAAAACACAGATCTTCCTAGTATTTTCATTCTGCCAAAGCTGACATACTCTTTTTCTTCTGAAAAAGAATGCCATTGAACATTTATTTTTTTAGGATTTTACCTGAAAGCCACAGCAGGACAGATTTACTGTGCATAAGATGAGAGTTTATAGTTTGTCACACCCCACAGAGCTCACCACTGCAATGTAAACAAACCCATCTTTTCTTTTCCCCAATCCTCATTTTACTAGCCCACCTCCCCACACATTTACAAGCAGTACCCTCTACTTAGTCTGAGTAAAGCTTAGACTAAAAGCCATCCATCAAAGCCCTGTAGACTTCCCCCATAATGACTCTCCCGGACTGCCTGGCTACAGTCCCAAACCCCCAGGAATACCTACATTTTCAAATGAGACATAGGCGACCAGTGTAACTTTTTCTAACACAGAAAAACTGTGTTCATTTTATAATTTTCTTAGAAAAATGTAACATTTCAAATTCTGTTAAGATAGGCAGCTGAAAACAAAAGGACATTTCAAGGCACAGAGTATCTATAAGCTACATTCAACAGGCATTTTAAGTATGCTGAAGGACATTCAACTTGCATAAAATCATCAGTGAATAAAACCCGAGACTAGATACTGGGAGCACGAGCAGCTCCCTGGCCCAGTAAGAGCATTTTATACCAACCCCAGCTTTGGGCAAACCACCACAGCTAGCATAGGGAGTTACAGTCATAAATCTTAGTTAAATAACACCATCAAAACCAGCCCTCAGGAACTCCCAGATGTTTCCTGGAAACATATCTGCATAAAAGCAGACTAAACTGTATTGTTTAAGGGCAGTCCAAAAGCCTTTTAAAGATATCTTGTCCAGGAATATTTTGAGCAGTTCCCTTACTTACAACAGAGAGGATGCACAATACAAGACTTGGAAGGCTGCAGAAGCTGCATCCACTCACACAGAGGAAGGATTTAGGGGGAGGGAGGAAAGGAGAATACCAGGATTACAAAGAGTCACAGTGTTTAACATGACATCTTTGAGATCTTCTGCACTTACTGCAGGAACCCATCTTCAGGGAGGCAAAGAAATGTAAAATCAGATTGTCTCCTGTTTGCTCAGTAGCAGGTCTTGCTCCATCAGCACGGACATGGGAAGAGCAGAGGGCCAGACTGGGCAAGGGAAGCGTCCGTTCTCCCCCCTGCTGCAGAGGGCCTCAGTACGGCGGCTGGGCTGTCTTGCTTGAGTCAGGCCACTGTGGAGGGGCATCCTGCTGATCAATTGACTCATAGGTGCTGCGATCCCGGCCTGCACGGGTGACACCTGAATGGAGATGGAAGAGAACAAGCTTGGGAAAAAAACAAAAGCACAAGAACTGAATCCTCTAGAAGAAACCAACAGCTCAGGAGCACACCACATAGCTGCTCTACCAGCTCCCCAGCACCCGTGTTCTATGTTCATCACTACACAGGCAGGAGGTAAGAAAACTCATCCTTCCAACAAAGGCAAAATAACTGAGATCCATTTGAACATGCCTCTTCGTTCCCCAAGAACTGCTCTCTTAGTAGCCACATGGCTGTGTGAAAACCAAGACCCACAATACTACACAGCAGCATAACAGGCTCCTGTAATAGCATATTTCAGCAAGATCAAGTTTGAGATCTAGCGGAAAAATGAACAGACGAAAACAGAAGCAGCAGGAACTATGGCTAGCTGACAGCACAGATTTAAGAGCATGATTCATCCATGAACCACTCTTCCCAACAACGCAGCTATGCCTCAAGCGTGCCACACCATGGCACTAAATTTGAATCCAGCAGTGCTCCCAATTGCACTATGAACAATTTGCCTGTGGTACAAGACTGATACAAAATCACATTACTGTCCGTGGGATGAGCAGGGAAAGAAGACAGAAAGACAGAGAATGTGCATGGACAGCTATAGGCCCAGCATCTGCCATGGCTAGAAAGCAATGTGAATCAAAGGTGGGCCCCAAACCATATCAGAGGCTTGTTTTATGCAGCAAGGATGCTGCCAAGCAACAAAAAGGGATTTTGTGTGGAAAGAAAATGAGACAGAGATCACCAGGAAAAATGCAACACTGTTAGGTTCAAAAGGAAAATGCCAGATAGCAGGAAAATGAGAGAGGAAATTTGTCAACCACAATTCAACATAAAACAACAGCACAGCGTGTACTGAGAAATCTTGTGAGAAAGTTCGGGAGAGGATATGAAACTGCAGTGTCTGAATTCCAACCTGTGCCTGAGAGGACACTCTCAGACAGTGTCATGCCTGGGATAATATGGTTGAAAAGTGTCAGTGTTGGGATAATGTGGTTGAAAAGGGGGAGTGCTCCCAAATTCCAAGCAAAGGGATGAACTCCTCAATGATACCTACACTTTCCATGGGATACAAATGTGAAATCCCAGTTACAAGCACAGTGAGCAGCTAATAAAACTTGGCACAAACATGGCCCACAGCAAGGCACTGCAGTTGACTCACAGGCTTTCTGACCCAGTTAAGACAGATCTGCCTGGCATTTGCACAAGCAGCTGGTGGAAAAGACACCCACCTTCCACTAGCAGAGAGATGCAAATAGCACACAGCACCCCAAGCCATGGTTTCCTTCCATGGCCTCTCCTCCTCTGCACGTATCCACCTCTTTTTACAGGAAGTGTTACCTTCTTTGCTACCACCAAAGCAGCACAAGTGTCAGCTTTCAAACACTGTAATGCAGTTATACCACCCTTTGTCCTGCACAGCCTTCTTAAGAAGGCAAAAAGATGACTGTGCCAGGCTGCTGGTTTTGCCAGGGTGAACAGCAAACAATCCTTGGCAGCTGCCCTGACATGAACTAGCACCAGGCAAAGAAGCTGACTGAGACCCAGAACATCCAGCCACAGCCCCTTCTCTCTGGAAGGCTGCCACGTTATCACTTAGCAAGTACAACCAGGAGACAAATGAGTGCCTCCAGGCAAAGTCCCACAAGGTAAACATCAGTCCCATTTTGCAGGTGAGGAAATGGAGGTCCAAAGCAATCAAGATAGCTAGGACATGTAAGGCGCAGAGAAAGCATGGAGTTCGAAATCCAGCCTCTTTCCCTCCCATGCATAATTCAGCTAGAGGGGATGCTGCCTCTGCTTTCCCCCAGAAGGAAAAGAAAGGGTTGGCAAAGAGAGAAGGATACCCAAAGGCTTCCAACAAGCACACACAAACGCAGGAGGAGGAACAGAGGAAAAGCTTCTCAGTTATACTGAATAAGAGAGACAGCAGTGTTATCAGTACCATTGCGGGCAAAATGGCTGTCAGACGAGGACTCCAGGTCTGCAAGGGAAGAGAGGAAGAATGTAAATTTAAGGCCTAAGACACACCAGAACCACAAAATGGAAGAATGCACATGAGCGAGAGAGAGCGAGCAACCCACACCCCCCTGGAAAGAGGGTCTGAATCCAGCTGCACAGAGCTCAGGCTGAAGGGTCCAAAGTGCAAGGCGGTCTCCCTAACACCTGAGGAGGTGGCCCACACTGACATGGAGGCAGAGGAAGCATCCTACCTATGTTAAAGGTGTACTCTCCTCCACGCTCCCGATACATCCGATACACCAAATAGCAGGACACAGGTTTGAGGAGGAGGCTGAAGATGGCCATGCCTATACTGAAACGCTTTGCATCGGTGAGATTGTTGTTTGAAGGGTAGAAGACAGAGACATGAATGATGTCTGTGAGGATTGTGAGCAGCAGGCCCGTCAGGAACTGGAAACAAGGAGAGAATGGGACATGAACTGAATAGGGGATTAACCACTAGGAGTAACAGACAGTTACAGCATGTATTTCCTGCGAGATCTGTGTTCACACAATCATGCCTTCACCCCAGTATTACGCATTGCTAACCCTTGACATTGCCCCAGATAGACAGAGATTCCTAAATGAATGATCCTGTATTTCATGCATTTTCTTCACATCTGTCAGACACCTTCTCATGATATGCTCCAGGATTGTTTATTTTTGCTTGCCAATCTCTTTAAAATTCAGAAAAGGGTTTTATTAAAGCCCCTCCAACTCAAGCATATTAAACGCTTTGAGTCCTCCTCTTTACAAGTCACAACAGCAGGTAAAAAAAGTAAGAATCAAGTATGCCTCACCTCTGAGAAGCAAAATAAGTAATAGTGAATGCCTCTCACCATGGTTTATAGTGCTTAGAGATTTATATGCCCTCTTAAAAAAAGCCAAAACAAAACAACCCCAAACAGGGAACTTGACTTGTTCACTGCTGTATTGGGAACAGCTGAAAATGATCACTTACTCAAAGAAGCTGTCTCTGCCCTCCACCCTCTCCCTGAGCAGCCTGGTGGAGGCATATACCCTCACACTCACCATCATGATGGCATCAAGGGAATCTCGCTGCACAATGGCCCAGATCCCCACTGCAAGGACACTGAAATTTCCCCAGGCATAGGAGTCTGGAAACATGTAATTCATGCATCCCCTGCCAAATAAGACACAAAAAAAAAAAAACCAGCCCACATTCACAATAAGCCTGCAACAGTTTGTTTGCATTCATCCCTCTTCCCATACAAACACCTCAGTCTTAGATTTAGGATCTTCTTGTACACAGACAGGCACAAACAGAGAGTTCTGATTCCCTGAGAATGTCCCATTCCTAGTTTGAAGGAATACCCTCTTCTCACCCAGGCCAGGCCAGTTACCAATCACTCACCACACTGTGAGCAGCCAGTGTACCAGAATGATGGCCTGTGAAAAAAAACAGAGAGGAAGACAGGTCAGCAAGTTGGGAGAACTCTGGGAGGATCAACATGAAATGACACCACTTGTTTCTGAGGGATGAGTGGAAGAGTGCCCTGCACCCATGAACCAGTACAGAAAGCTGGCGTAGCAACTGGGACGGTGAAGACACAAAACCATTTTTCTCTGCTTCTGTTGCTGAGTATTTCCTGTGGTGCTACACTGCAGTCATTCATTATTGTTGTCATCTCTTGACAGCAGCTGATTCAAGGCCCACTTAGTCCTTTCTAAATGGGTTATTGATTTTGGAACTCCAGAAGAGTTTGTACAGAAAGCTGGGCAATCTGATTCACACTATGCTAGCAGTTTATACACGACCAATCTGGCATCCCATCACTGAGAAGTCCATGGATAGTCATGCCTGCAGCTCCCAGCAATTTCACCTCAGTCCTCAGTAAATTCTCCTTTTACCTCCTTCCATTCTGTTCAGAGCAGAGGTTCAACCTCACTGCAATATTACAGACCTGAAGGCACCTTCTAGGAACCCGAGACCCTGATCCCACCCTAGCACACAGCCCTCTTCACTCCCAGTGAAGCCACCAGGGCCCAAACGCTGGCAGTGCCTGAAGTAGCAACAGAAGAATGCTGTCACAGATTCTTTACTTTGCAAATGTCCTTAATGATCCTGATCCTTGTGCTCAAGGGGACAAATCCAAGAGAAAGCATCTTACTGTAACAAGTGACACAAGGATTCTCTTCACCAGCACTTGACATTTCTGTAACCAAGGAGACATACTCATACATGTTTATTAAGACAGCAAATGGGAACATGAATGTACCACTTCAGTCTTTTTCTGTACCTATATCCACGTGCTCACTCACTTTTGAGCCTGCTGGCCAAACTCAACAAAGGGAGATCATTCATACTTACTCTCTAAACATTTGTGAAAACAAGAATATGGAAGACAGGCTCTACTAGCAGCCTCATAAAAGAAAGGCTGAAGCCTGGATATATCAGAGGATCCATGGGAAACAGACATTCTTCCATTTTTTCTAGCTGTGAGAAAGGCTCCAACTGGCATTTATACTGACCTCGATATAAAAAAAAAAAAAACACAACAAACCACCACCAAAACCCCTCTGAAGCACATTCCCCCCACATACTCCCACATACGAAAAAAAAAAAAGAAAAAAAGGAAATTGGGAAATGAGTAAGTAGCAAAAGGCTAAATTACTCGGTAGGCTCAGGAAAAGCTGTATGCAGACAGGAGCATTAAGACACTAAAAAAAAAATTAAGATCTACTGACATCCCGCTACATTCACTGACTTAAAACATCTATCCATGCTCTAACTTAATACAAAACTAGTTGCTGGAGGAGAGAGTTAATAACCAAGCTGTGAACACGAGTGAAGCGCAGCCAGGAAATCAACAGGAGTGACGCGTCTGCTGGGGCTCGTACTGCTCTGCCGAGATACCACAATGTAGATAGATGTCTTATCGTAAGACAGAGCTCTTGCTTCACTGCAGTACCCTAGCATATCTACTGAGCATTCACCCTGAGTAGCCTAGACTTTGTCATAACTTCAAACACTGCTTAAACAGATTTTTATTAATGATTTTTTTTAATTGTTCATGAAAGCCTACAAAATGCTTCACCCCCTCCCCCTCACTTTCCCTTCTCCCAAATTGTACCACGGAGACCAGGCAGAAACTGCTAATCAGTAAAATACAAGATGTTCTCGGGTAAGAATGGAGACATGCAAATAGCATTTACTCAAGAGACTATCACAACATCAGGGAAATTCTTAATTAGGTAGTATTTAATTGCATGTTACATACCCGCAAGACCCCTCAAGGCTCACCGGTTAACATAATTAGGCAGGGTGGGTTTTTTTTTTTTTTTAAGCTGTCTAGATCAATATTGCAGTTATTAAATTATGAAGCATGCTTAGTCATCAGCATAAAGTCAGGCAAACTAGGGCTGATAGTATGAGGGACTGCTGAAATAAAAACAGGGCATTCCCTTCCTGGTTATTAGTCCAATTTACCTGACAGTTCTTCAGGGCACTGTGGAATTAGCTGGCGGTCGTGGTATGTTTTAACATAGAAAATGTAGTGTTAATGAAAAACATTCTTTAAACCTATAGGCACTATGTGAGATTAGATAATTTGCAGGCAGTCTCCCGATGAGACAGCAGAATTTAATTTTTTTCCATCTGTTCAAGGACTTAAGTCTGTACCTAAGAAAGGCATACATTTCTTCTTTTGGGAAAATAACTAACACTTGAACTACTGCTGAGAGCAGAAAATAAGAAAGGTGAGACCTTTGTCCCCATCCTTTCCAGGCAGATGGATGACCATGTGATTAAAAGCATCCCATCAGAAGTTGGGGAGAGCTAAAGGAAATCCCTAGCTCCTCTGCAAATCCCAGCATGTAATGGAACTAGTTGCCAAGCATAGAAAGAGCCTGGGTCTGCATGGGTCTTGTTAGATGGGAAACTTTTTCTAACAGGAACTCACTCCATTAAACATGCTTCAGCACAGAACCTAGCATAAGGTTGAATTTTGACTAAATTAAAAATTACACGGTTCCAAATTACAATTATTTTCTTGGAGTGGCCATTTGTGAGTGAGTCAGCTGTGAGGATGCTCCTCGTTGTAACAGTAATAATAATGAGAGTGGTTAGGCAGTGGAAGAGGCTATCCAATGAGGTTGTTGTGGCTCTATCCTTAGAGATTTTTAAAAGCCAGCTGAATATTGAGTTGAGCAACTTGATCTAACTTTGAAAGCTTTGCTTTGAGCAGGAAGTTGGACTAGATGACATACGGAGGTCTCTTTTAATCTAACTTATTCTATGATTCTGTGACCTAGCATTTAAAAATACCCAAGCACAAAACATATGTTTCCAGGCACATGGATTGCAGGGCATTGTCCAGGCTTGATCAAACTCAAACTTTGTATTTCAAGGATCTGCATAGTTATTGCAATAATCCTAGGTGTCAAGCATTCACTGCAAAAATATGGCTGTGCTGCTTCCCACATGCTTTGCTGAGCATTACTATTAGAACAGAGCCAGTAGATGCTGTTTCATGAGCATGTTCCTCATCGACTCCAGGGCAAAGCCTGCTACATTAATTTTATAGCTCTGCAAGTAGCTTAAAGAGAGACCTCAGGGCTAAGACATTGCTATGTTCTGGCACAAACACAGCTCAGTCATGCAATTTTCTTGGAGCTACTTCTATCACGAGGCTCATCTTTTTAATCTCACAGAAACTGTAAGCAGATCATGCCAATGAATAGCAGTAGTGTGTGTTATTTCCAGTCCCTTTCTGAATAAGAATCTTTCCCACCTTTGTGATATGTTCCAGGCAGGCAGGCCCTAACTCAGGAACAGTACAAAGACGCAGGTACAATTATTAACTCCCCAGCTCTTCAGCCCCAGAGCAGTACCGGCAGACCTGACAGCAAAGGAATTTAACGCTGAAAACAGCTTGCCCAGGACAAGCTCACTTTTATCTAGGAGGAGATTTGGGAATGGTTGTCTGAAACCAGAGAAGAAAGGCAACTTTTTAGTTGCACTGTCAGGGTGACTTATTCATTCCAGAAGTCTTGCGTTTTTCAGCTCCCCTATATCTCCACCTCCCATGGCAGAACATGTATTTCATGATGGCAAACTTTTTAATTAAATGTCCTTATTTTTTACGGTTGTTTTAGCATGGGAAACAAATAAAATCAAACCAAGTTAAAAAACAAAGCAGAAGGAAAGAGTTTTTAATCTTCCTAGTGCTCTTGGAATCACACAATAATCCAAACTTGTCAGAGCAAAGTATTAGCTAGTTTCCAGAATGTAATACAATCACATGCCAGGCCTTGAAAAATCCATTTGCTTACTTGCCTCTAACAAGGGAAGTTGCTTTTCTTGGTGAACTAGTAAGAGGAGGAAGCATCATTATATGAACGCCAAGCTTTTATTCAGCAGATGCATGAATGCTTTCATGTACAAAGCTGAATTCATAACGGCAGCTGAAATAATACTATCCTCCCACCCAACCTGTAGGCAGCCTGCTCCAAGGCCACTTCTCACAGCTTTATGAATCAATAGCAGAAAAAAAACCTGATGTGATCAGTGATGCTTTCATTCTCTTGGCAAAGTTTTAACTAAAGGAAGCACCTGAAACTTGCCATACCCAAACAAGATCTACAGAGTAGTGAAGCTGAAAACAGACACACACACCTAGAAATCTCAGGGCTCTGAAAATACGTAAGAGGAAAAAAAAAAGAAAAAAGAGGAAAATTTCATCTGTCTTTCAGGGAAGGCTTCAATATCAAACACCAACATGAAAAGCAAAAAAGTGATTTTAGCATCCTCCAGCTTCTCCACAAGGATAAGCTTCTTCCCAAAGTGAAAAGTGTAACTGTTATAGTTACTTCCCATTTCTCTGGTTACCAGATAGTCACCGAAATTTTCAAATTGTCCCCAACTGAATCCTTCCCCCCTGCCTCAACAGAGAAGCAATTTCAATTATCTACTGGATGATAACCCCGAAGTAACTAGGATCAGCTTTCTAAGCTATTTTGCTTGACAAGCAAAAACTTTGCTCATGATCTTGTGCAGTGTTTATCCTGGATTAGCTCCGGTCAGCTGAGCTGCAGACCTCCACGGACAAAAGTTAATGACCAGCCATCGTCCCAACCCAGTTCTTGGCCACTTTAGCAACTGCCCTGAAGCAGGGGAGAACCCTGGAGTCCCTGCTGCCGACCTTAGTGACCAAGAGTTTCTGCAACGCTCGCCCATGTGATGGAGAAGGTTTAGCAACACCAGGCGCTGCTCCTCCTCCGAGGCCTCCACATCTCCTGCCCCAGCGCAAAGCCGGCCGGCGTGCGAGGAGCGGGGCAGGCCGGGCCAGGCGCCCGCTGCCCGGGTCGCGGCCCACCACTGCCCCCCCCCTCACCCCCCACCCCAGCCCTCCCTCCCGCTCCTCACGGCGGGGCCCGGGCCAGCGCGGCGCAGCCCCGGGCCCCGCCGCGGAGCAGCGCGCTCTCCCGAGCCCGCGGAGAGCGGGCGGGCGGCTCACGGGGGCACGCCCGGGAGCGGCCGGGCCCCGCGGCCCCCTACCTTGAGGTTGACGGCAGGCAGCTCCATGGCAGCGGCCCGCCCGCCCCGTGACTCCCGGCGGCGGGGCCGCCTCCCGTGGGGCTGGGCCGGGCCCCACCGCCGCCACGGGCTGGCCCAGGGGAGGGCGGCGGGGCGGGGGGAGCCGGGACACCGCCCCGCCGGGGCGTCCCTCGGCGTCCGGCCGGCCCCGGCCCCGCCGCAGCCCCTCCGCCGCGGCGGGCCCCCGGGCGCTGGCGGCACGGCGGCGGGGCAGGAGGAAGGCGGGGGCCCGGCCCCTGCCCCGAGCTGCGCCCTCTGTCACCACCGGTGGCTGCACGGTGGTTCTGGAGCGGGGCTTTGTGGGCTGGGTGGCGAGTGGTGACCTCTTGTCAGACGGCCGGATTCCGGGCGAGGGAATGGCCTGGGTGCTCTGGCTACCTGGTGTGCATTGCACAGCACCTGGTTCCAAAACCACGAGGGTAAAAGTGTGCCTGGATGAGTCTGTTCACTCCCAACACCCAGCCAAGCGATTCTTCCTGCTGCTCACCACCTAACGCAGCCGAGGGAAGGTTTGACATCAGACTTGGACTGTAGTCAGTGTCCACTGCGTGTATAGAACTAAGCGGCTTTCTGGAGGAAAAGAGAGCTTTTGTGCACACATCAGCACTATGACAAAAAGTTGAGGAGTGACAAAGAGACTCTTGATAAACACCAATAAATAAAGGAATTGCAAGGTGCTTGTGCTCAGCTGTGTCACACAATAACCAAGTGAAGTCAGGGTCCGTTTTCAGGGCTGAGTGCTGGAGTCTCTAGCCATGTAGCTAGAATGGTTGCTTCCTCTGACCCTAGATTTTCCCCTAGAACTAGGTGACTGAACTCTTCGAAGCCTGGTACAAATCACGAGTTTTCATCTCTCATTCTGAAAGAAAGCTTGTCCCATTTTAGAGCTAGGGAAGTTGGTAAGTGATCTACCCAACTGCACATAGCACAGCTATAACTTAACCATTTCCTGTCTGGTTCCTAACAGCAGTCTTCTCCCCAAGTATGGCAAATGAACTATAAGAGAACCAAGAAGTCAGGATGACCCCCCCTCAAACCCTCCCTTTCTTGCCCAATGTATGCTTTACCCATCTGCAGTGTAAGACTACAATGTTTTACTGGGTCAGTTGCTTTTTGTCATCATTTATTCTTACAGAAAAGATGGGGTCTCTAAGGAGTGAGCAAAGAGTCAGAAGTTCATTGCAGAAGCTGGATGTGGAAATGCATGAGTCATCCTTCAATCTCATTTCCAGTCCAAGCAAGGTTATGCATGAGAATCATGCAATGCTGAACCTATGCTCAGACATTCTCAAGCAAGCCACAAATGTAGCCCTATCTAGCCTGTCCTTCACTGTGCCGGGCGTGCTATTGACTGCGAATATGCATCACACTTGAAGATCTCCCAAGGCAAAGCATTAAATGCCAAAATGAAACAACCTAGAAAATATTAACCAGAGGAAGCAGCAGAACAAAATTGACTGGCTGCATAGCTCAGAACAGCAGTAAAAAAAAAAGTCTGCAAAAGCCCCCCTCCCAGAATCTCTGAATGTGCCACGTTACCAGATGAAAGATTGAAATATAACTCATCTATTGCCACATGACACATCATCTGTGACTTCATTTTCATTTGTGTCTTGCAGGGAAGCCCTACCTCTATTCACACAATTAGTGGCATTAGATGGGATCAATGCTAGTGGCCCCAGTAATGTCAGGGACTGGATTTTACCCTAAATGACAAAAAGATGTCACACCTGGCATGAGAGGAAAGATAAAGAGAGACTTTGAATAGCCATATTGTTGGCTCGGTGTTTGGGTGTGAAGTGCAATAGCGATGCCCTTCCACCAGGATAGGTATCTATCAAAGGAGAACTGTTTGTTATAAAGACAAATTCCACTGTCCCAGTTTAAGAATAAGCACTGTTTGGATGCAGCAGTATGTGGGCATCTTTGCTCCTTTCAGCATTCTCACTCAGTCTGAATGAGACAGTCTTATTATCATTTATGTAGCATGAGCCATAATTTGGATTGATGTGACTGCAGTTTAATGCAAAGCATTCGTTTCCCCTTGTACAATAAAAGCACTTTACTTCATTTTGTTCATCAGTGTATCATGCAATTAATTCAGCCCTGGTGATTATATCCTGGGCTTGCATGTCATGGACTCAAGGGATTTAGAAATGTCTTAATGATCTCATGGATATGAAAACAATGAGAGCTATGATAGACATTATGCATTTGCACGTCTCTCACACCTATCTGATCTGGGGGGTTGCTTGTTTTTTATCTCTGCTTTGCTTTGCTTGTACCCTGTAAATTGCTTCTCTGTGTAACCTGCTGTCTCTGTTCCCTTCCCTAGGCATGATAACTCAAATCAACATAAACATGGTGAGAAAGATAAGCAGCAAGTTGAAGAAGACCTGCAGGGAGAAACAGACGTCCGACCCAGGGGACTAGAAACAGGGTACAGAGATTGTCCTGACTAGAAGACTGGTCCAGGTAAGTCCAGCTCACTGCAACTAATATCCAGCAATTAGCTGCTTTAGGTCGAATATATTGGTGGTATGTCTTGTGCAGACTGAGTAAAAACCTAATACACAGTTGGCTCCCTTCCTGACAGCACAAAAGTGAGGCTAATAAGGCAGAAATGCTTTCCTTTGCATTTTCAGTTCACGGTACCCTTGGTGGGTAAGGTGAGAGCAACTCTGTGGAGAAGCAGAGGAGCTAATACAATTGCTCCTGCTGTCCTTACCTAGCTTGTGAGGACAGAGACAAGCTCACCCCTCATAGTTCTGCCCTTCTCGTCCCTCACTTGGGGTCTAGTCTGAAGGTAACTAAAGACTGCAGCTGACATCGGTGTCTTTGAGTTGTGCCCCTGGCTGTGGAACTGAGAGCAATGAAGGCATCAGCTTGGCACAAATGCATACGTTATCGATAGAGCCTTTCTGAATAAACAGTGAGGAAGGGCATATAGAAGTTGTCCTGGCTCTATAAACTCCCTTTTAAATCCCAATGGGAAATCAGCAAGAAACATTATTTGGATTGGAGGGGAAATGGAAAGCGTTTTGTAATGCTGGTGGGGAGCCTCCTCCTGCAACTTCACTGCAAAACAGTCTATGGTAAGATGATTGGGGGAGTGGAGAGGGTTACACTAATGTGGTATCTTGACAAGCACACTTGAAAGTCCTTTCCAATCTCAGCAAGGAAGAGCTGCTCCTCTATTTCTCTAGAATCTAACTAGAGCTTTGAGATATAATTGAGGGACTACTTTTCAAGATTTACTGGCAATCTAGAAAATGAACTGCCATACCAAAAATGGGTTTATGTGGTACATATGATCACTCAGAACATTCCAAAGAAACAACAGCCCTCATTTTTTCTGATAAGAAAGTATGAAAGCAATGCTTTTTCCAGGCTTTATGTAGCAGAGAGTGACTGGCATGGACTTGAACAATTTGTTACAGCATGGGTTTGAAATTGAAGCACTTTCACACTGTGGATTGACAACAGGGTAATTATGGGGGGGGGGGGGAGGGGAGGAGAGAGGGTTTCAATAAAACACCCCCAAGCTAAAATGAATGCAGACTATTACAGAACTGAGACAGAGTGATTCCCAAGTGTTTTAATTTGTGCTTCCACTCCTTGTCTCTCTTGCAGTCATCATTTTGGCAACTGCCAGCAACATCCCCGAGATTCAACAGCATTTGCAGAGCAGGCAGCTGCTGAGATGATTATGTCAAATCAGCACGCTGTCCTCTCTTTTCCATGTGTAATGATTCTCACCCTTGGAGAAGTGGTTTAAAATGATGTGTACCCCTTGGACTCATTGTGAGGCTGCTAACAACAGTAGCTGTAGAGAGGAGTTTGGGTGGGACTCTGTCACTCACCTTTCTTGCATGCATGCCCTGCAATTAACTTCAAAAATTATTCCACAGAGCCCTGCTATGGCTGGTTTGGGCTTGATCCAAAGTCCTTTCAAGAAAATAGAAAATCTTGCAAGAGTTCTGGCTTAAGCTCTCTGAGGGTAGTAGAGAAGCTGAGCTTGTGTGAATTCTGAATTCGAGTTTCTTAAACAATCAGTTGAGAAGAACATATAAATCAAGACTTGCTTGACATTTGTCTCCCTCTCTCTTGTTCAGACCTAATGCCCCCAAAGGCAGAACTGTCACTGACTGCACTGCAACTGGGAGATACTGGGAAGGAAGGGAGAAGTTGCTAAATGTAACCCAGTGATACTGTCGCTCTGCAGCTGCTGTCATGCCCTTGAGACAGCACAGAGCGGCACTAAAAACCTTTGCTACACTCAGAAGTGGGTTGGACTTGTACAAATGTTGCCCTGGGGTTCTATATCACAGGCTGATCTTGCATTCCACACCTGGGCATGCCATGTACACAACAGCTTTCCTTTGCGCTGCAATTGCGAAGTCAGTAGTTGATCTGGCTGATACATAAATCAGGTTGTCTGATTCTTTTCACACTGCTGTGCCTGTGCAGCATGTGCCTGTGCCGCTGCTCGTCCTTTCTGCCTCGCCTCTGCAACATCACAGTTTGATTCAGAAAGAATGCGTCTTGGTCACGGGCTCTCTTTCTGAAACTGCAATGTGAACGTTCAGTCCAGTAATCCTGTGACTTGATTTATAATAATTAATTCAATTTTCACTGACCTTACACATTTAACTAATGCCACCAATTAAGAATAATCTGTTCTTTATATTCAGAGTTAATAGCAGACCAAAAGCTGAAAAAGCAAGAGCTGAAGAAGCAAGTCTCCTTTTGGAGTCTAAAAGCTCTGGCTTCAAATTCAGACTTGCTGTTTAAGCCTGCTTGTATTTCACATGATTTGCAACACAGTCTTGCCCAAAACACTGCCCGTGATCCTACAAGGATTCTGTATGTAGTGTATGGGGCAATGAATACTTACATCTCCAAGGATAAAGACCCCTGCAAAATTTCCTGCTTTCTTTCAATTGCACCGTTTCAACTGGATCTCTGCTCCTATATTGGAAAGCAGTGTGGTATCAAAACCTCACTTTTGATAATGGCTGTGCATGCAGTTCTCATCGGTGTCACACAGACCAGGGTTTGAGAGCTCTGCAATTGACTGTGATCAATTAAGTCCTTTTTCCCTTTATGCTTCCACTGACAATAGTACTGGCAGCACCACCCACTATTCTGCATCTGGGCTGAGGGAGGGGCTGCATTTCTCTCTCTGGGTTAACAAATTGTGTCCTTGCTGCCGTGGCACAGAGCTGGAGCCAAACCACCTTTCTTTATTCCTGCCGTTTGGGCTAAGACTGTAGTGCTGTAGGCAGAAATCTAAATAGCTACATCCAACTGAGTGGTAGGTTTTGCCTAAATGCTCCTTTACAAATTCCTCCTTTAGTGTACCTCCTAGCAGTGCAGGTGTATGCGGGTCAGAACTAATATTGCATTCATAGCATATCTCTGTAGTCATGACTGGGCACTCATCATATTAGAGGCATAAACTATTATGCTAGCAGCATTTGAGTGAACACACAATGTAGAGTGACACTACAATAGAAACAGGAGTGCAAAATGGAGATTTGCCTACCTAAATGGAACACGGGAGCTTAGGGGAGCAGCATAAAGAAGATTCTGACCACAGCACCAGGATTAATATTTCTATTCCTATAAAAAGTGTTATACATCTCCAGGTTCTTGAATATAAAAGGCTTCAGAGCTGTCTCCCACCAGAAGCCAGGGTATTGGGGTGTTAGCAGTAAAAAAGAACATCTTTACCAACTAACACTACTCCTGTTTAATACAGGTAGCCTCTGTTGCTCCAACATATCACTGAAGTCACTAAGTAGTAATATAAAGAAGTCTTAAACATCTCGATGGCTACACCAGGCAGAAACTGACTGTTAGCTGCAATCTGAGTGAGGGTACAAGGAAGCATGGACCACCAATTTGGGTAGAGAAATTTTTCTACCAAGTAGCGCAATTGCTCTGTGTGATTATCTGAAGTCATCAATGCTACCTGCTGGCCAGCTCCCTTATAAGCTTTCCTGGCTCCTACCACATCCTTAGGTTCAGTCAAAGAAGCAGAAGAGTTGCACAAAGGATATCTATCATATCTTTATTTACATATCATGGGAACACACATGCAACATGTCACAGGATTTACTACAACGGAACAGTCTGTCCCTATCTCCTGTTACCAAAAACTTTATTTTTGGCTCACTAGGAAAACTATCACTTCCCCAGAAAGCTCCTAAAAATAATCATTAAAAATAACAGACTTGGCAGGATAACTAAATGAGTGAGAGCTGCAGGCTGGATGTCTTGCCACATCCTTGCAGAAACCAGGTGGTTCTCCTGGAACAAGAAAGGAAGGGAGGAAGGAAGGAAAGAAGGAGTGGGACTCGGTGGTCCCAAAGAAGGCAGGTAGAAAGTGGTAGTGTGTAACATCTAGGGAATATCTGTCTGTAGCAGGGAATGAGGGAGAGAGCAAGAGTTCTGTCAGAAGGTCCCCTCTCATCCAGACAGCCAGCTTCCTGCTGATCCATTTCCCAACTTTGATTCCATCTGGAGGCTACAAGCTTCTTATTGTCTATGAACCTCTGACCCTTAAGGAGGATCTACCTTTCTTCTCAAGCAATAGTTAAGGGGTAATGTTTAAGCTCAAATCCCCTTTGGCCTGAAGGATCTTGCATATCCTCTGTTGAGAGGAGGAGATGAAACTGCAGAGCCTTTTCTTGCCAGGACCATCAGAACGGTAGTCATGATCATCTCTTACTAACCAGGGGAGGGGACCCAGCTCAATGACAGGAATGTGCTGAGGGAAGGGAGGGGGAATGCAGTCCTGATATGGAAAAGGCTGAGGCCACTCTATTTATAATTAACATGAGCTTCAGTCTTGTTGGAACCTGGCATGTTCAGAGCCTGCAGCTTCAGTCATTTGCTTGACTTCTTCCTCTAAATCCCATTGCTAGGTATAAACAGTGTGACCCCAGCTCCTGACCATCCAGGCAGGAGTCCCACCCTCCTAAACATTAATGAATGATCCCTGCTCTCCGTTGGCTGATTCGGGCTCCACGCAGCGCCCTTTCCTCCGGGTCACTCTTCGGTTCCGGTGGAATTTGGCATAACAGCGTAGCCCTATGGAAAAGACATACATAAGTGAGCAGGAGGGACCAGGGCTCACTACAGCAATAACATCCAACAATTAGCTCTCAACCTCAGTTCCTGACAGAGCCTGCTGCAGCGGGGACAGTCCCAGGGCTGGGAAGCCTGGGCTGTGTCAAATGAGGTGGCAGAGAAATGCCTCACATGGGCAGGGCATATTGCTTTCTGGGCACCGCTGTTCTCTTTGGCTCACTGCTCTGGTGTGGGATTCATTGGCTCAGGCAGAAGGTTTCACTGGCTTCTTGAAATACCAATGAATTACCCTGATTGTTTCCAGTGATTTTATGGAAGCCCTGCTTGGTTTCCCCCTATTATTTCCCATTACTGTCTAAGTGATCTGTCCATTGGGAAATTACTATAGACTTAATGTGCAGCAGCAATGGCTGGGGAGCTCCCCTTGCTATTTATTTATCTGAAGCTTCAGGACGGGAAGGACGAGACTTTGAAGTGTTATTACTGGGAGGTCTGATCCGAAGCTCACTGCTGATCTTCAGTTTCTCTGTTTTGGATGCTCGAAGTGCAGGGTCTGAAGGAAGCTATCTGATATAGCACTGATGAATACTAAGGGGGAAAAAAGGCATTTTATTTGTAAAAAACACGAATACGTATTCTCCCATGGCAGTGGAAGGCAATGGGAGCCTCTGGTCAGGGTAACTCCTCCATTCTGGCACCAATAGATTTATCTTTGGTGTCTATCATCTCACCAGAATGCGTAGCTAGTTGGGCCAGACAGGGTACAGCCTATGTGTAAATAATTCTCATGAAAGCCCTGATTTTCAGTAGCCCAGAATCTGGTCATTGGTGTTGGCAGGAGCTGATTTGATCATCCTAGAAACTGCAGTTCTTTTTACTTCCAGAGCAGGCAGCAGATAGCAACAGTGCCAGCACCCCCAGAGTGAGGGAAGCTGAGGATTTATAGCTTTTATAATGAGACAGCCCATAAACTGTCCTTGAGTACTTGTACACGGGAGACCCAGCCGATGTCACAGGTCACTGCGCAGCCTTTTGGAGTGCACGTCCCTAGGCTACGTTGAGACCCGCTACCTTGAAGTTGGGTTTCTGATCCTCATTACCAATCCCCTCAGGGCACTCTGGCCTCCCAGAAGGAGAGCACACAAGATCAGAGCTCTGCTCTTATCCAAGCATCTTGTCTATCTTATCTGGACCCTACATCTCTGGGGATCTTTTTAATGCTACAGAGGATGCACATTTGGCATCAACTTATAAGCTTAAGTATAAAGCAGGGCCGGGGGCAGCCCTCGTTAGTCTTGCGGACACAATTTTCTAGGCTAATCTATCAGAACATCATCTCTGATGAGGAACCTCCAAGTGTTACATGACACACCCAAGGTGAAGACTATCATTTAACATTGCAAGTCCAGAAAAGGAGTCTGTTTAACTGCGTAAAAAGGAGGTGAATGACCTGGTCAAAGTCACTAGGTACCTAACACAGGTCACAAAACTTGGCAACCAGAGTTTTGTTCTGGCAGATAAGACCCAGTGCCTGGCGCTGATCCTGAACATGCTCGGACTAGAAGAGTGCCTTTCAACATCTTCATAACGCAACTGTCTATTAAGGGCTGCTGTGGATTCTTCAGAAATAGTTTTAACAAAAGTCTGTGTCCTGCCCACACCTACTAAATTGCTACAAGTTCAGTTGAAATTAACTCAGGAAAGCCAAACTAGGCATAAGGTCATGTAAAAGAAGAATAGTACTCTGTTTTTATAACCTGTGATACTTGAAAGCACTGATGAAGTGTTAATATATCGTGGCTTCTTCTGTTAGGTTTGTAGTTATCAGGCTTTTTCTTTTCAAGAGGGAGAACAAGATATCCCAGATGGCTCAATGGTCACATTGTGAGTCAGTGGCAAGGAAAGGCTAATAGCTGCAGAGCTTGGCTACGTACAGACTGCTATTCCAAGTCAAAGCAGCCAACTATGAAGCCAGCTGGAAAAGGGAGAGCAAAGATCTGAACTCACCTTCAGTGCACATACAGTCATCGTAACATTTGTTGTTAAGGCCTCGATTGTGTGGTTTGCAGAGGTGTTCACGCAAGTCGCAGCAAGAGCCTGCAACACAGGAACGAGGGTCAGCACAGCTCATTTATCCCCTTCCCTTGTAGGGCTACCGACACCCATGACAGTTCCATGGTACAGACGTCATCTGTTTCCACAACATGCCTAGAGAGCCTCGCCCCTCCCTCTGCATATCACTTTCTATCAGTATTAGAAATCAGGATACTTGTACTAGAATCTGGAATGGATTTCAAACAATCTCATATTTAGAGAAATGACTCTACCAAGCTGATCCTGACCTGGGAGGCAGTCAAGGTGATGATCACATGGCTCTCCTTCAGCCGTCACAGTTTCATTTCCGCTGTTGGGGCTCTTACTGCGGCGTTTTTCTATGGAAAAACCAGATGGTAACAGAAAATTTCATGCTAGTGTTTTTATTTTGGAGACTATATTGTTCTAGGGTAAAAACAGCCTCGAACTTCAAGAGTTTGAACTCTAAACCTTCATAGTCTAATCTCCTCCCTATTTCTCAACCCTCCATCTATCATTTTTTCTCTGCCCTCAAACTATGCATCCAAAATGAGAAACATTCTGAAACTGAGCACAAAACACAATCAGCATTAAGCTTTTTCTCTCTTTCCCCACCACTATGATCTGACATCCTTCAGCACATCTGCGAACACTAACCATGGGACAAGCCTTACAGAATAAATGACTTTTGGGAAAGAGGACAGGGAGGTTTAGCACCTTTCTTTTTAGCAGATGGCCACATTTCTGGTTTGAGATCCTCATAATCTGTCCAGTCAAAGAGTGCCATATCTAGGGTGGGCATCACATCCCCATCTTGCCTGAGGCGGGCCTGCAAACCACAAGAAACCAAAGAAACAACAGATTACACTTCTGTAGTGACACTGAAGTCTGCAAATCTTCCTGGTGCTTTTAGACCTTAAAAAGGCTTTATGAGTTCCCCCCCGCCTCTACCCCATCTTGTCCACTGGGAATTCTTGGCATCTCATTTTCAAAAGGGAAGAGCTTTCCCCTGTCACAGCTGAAGCCAAGAGAGAAGTTTCCATTCTTTCTATGTGAGGACAAAAGGCAAGCAAGGAGCATTAGGACATGCTGCCTCTCCAGCCAAGTGCTCCTACTGCCTCTCTGGTCCTCGAAGCTGAATGAAGATGGCTAGCTAAGGGGCAGGTAGGGCAGGAAAGAGAAGCAACTAAAGGAACCATTTATGAAGAAGAGGTGTTTAAATGTCTCCATGCTTTTGAGGGAGGGCTTTAGTGTTAAGCAAGCATTTACCTCTAACTGAAAAAAAACCCACAACAAAAAACTGGACCTTATCTGCAGGAGATTTCTGTCTGCATCAAATGTACAGTGCAGTTGCCAGCTGTCTCTTTACCTGTGACCGTGGTGATGTGGCTGGAAGAACAGGAGGCTCTTCTGTGGAAACAGCTAGTTCAAGTGCAGTGATGAGAAGCATGGTGGGAGTCAGACTTGTAGCTTCCTCTGCTTGGAGGTTTTGAAACTGTTCTTCAAAGCTTTCAGGTTTCTTGTACAGGGAGCTTGGCCCAGCATCAGGAGTCTTCCCTGCAGAGGGCAACAGGTACAGTAGCATTAGCTTTCTCATCCCTTTTCTCTCTGTGTGGCATAGATTTGAGTCAAAGGAATTCAGATTTCATTCAGCTGCTGACCAGCGTGCTACCACCCTGAGCTGCTGTTTAGACCAGTGTAAAACAGAGTCATGTGCTATTAAAGTGATAGATCAGGTCCAGAGTATATGCATCTTGATTTTTACACACTTAAGGCATACATAATCATGCTTTCTTGAAGATATTTCTATCTCTTGCTTAAGAAGCAAAGGATTTCTTCTTCTGGTCTCAATAATACAAAAGGTACCTGTTTAACCATTTTTAAACCAATGGATTAAACTGCTGCAAATACCTGTGAACACATTCTCATTTGATTTTAGTAGTGGGTTACTTCAATTCAGCTCAAGTCAGGACCTACCTAACTTGAAATAAGAATATCTTCACAGTCTGATCCCTGCTTTTCCCAAGTATTAATTTAAATATAGACCTTAAGTTAAACCAAAGAAACAAGGCCTGTTTTGTTGTTTGCAAATATTGCTTCAAACCAGCTTTGTTGCATACTCTTCTGTATTGCTTAACATGAGTTGTTTAGTCAGTTTAGCTGGAACTCAAGGACACTGACACTCAGCCTGTCAAATAGTGTAGATTGACACAAATTGCCTGGCTTTAATAGAACTAAAGATTTACCACACTGAGCATACCATACCACAGAGACACACACCCACAACTTGACCTGCAAAGGAAAGCAATTCCAGTTAGAAACAAGCAACATAAAGTAATTAGTGCAATTTCACATGTGCAAAATTTATATTTTTGTAGTTCAGCATAAATATAGAAGAATACAAACTCTGATGAGAAGAAACTGATCTTCAAGTGAAGTAGAGGTTTTGTATTATTTCTAGTTCTGGTCATGTTTTGAAGTCAGTGGAGAGACTGAGCATGGCTTGGACACGTTCATAAATTGAACCATTTTCTAAAAAAAGCAAAAAAACAAAGCAGGCCACCCCAAAACAACCCCTCAAGTCCTAGGAACTTTCAGATCTCCCCCTGTAAGGCAAACAAGGTCATTTTCACAAAATTGCAGCCAGCAGTAAAAACCTCTGGTTCTGGAGTTCCCCTTTTTTCTTGTGCCTCTTTTGTTTGGCAGATTTCTCCCCAGAGCAGGCACACATCCCACACCCTCCACACACCCATGTGGCTCAACCACAGCTGCATCTTCTTGCCCTCACACAAGTGACACTCATTTCAAGTGACCCAACAGCTTCAGCTTCCCTTGGAGCTCAAATACCTCTGTGGTGTTTCAGCCTGTCCCTGCGGCTGTGTCGCCGGTGCTCTCGGTTCTGCTTCTTTCCTCTCTCAGACCCAGGGGACTGGTTCTCCCTCTCAGGATATGGGAACTCAAAACCCAGGAACACCTCCTTATTCTGTTTCAGGGCTGCTGGCTGTCCCTCTGCCACCAGCTCTTCCACAGCTGGAGCTCCACTACCCATTCTGAGGGCCTCTTCTGCAGCCGGCCGCCCTCTAGAAGGCATGGCATGGACCCTCTCCTTCTTGGCCAAGCCATGCTTGTGGTGGTGCCCACTTCTGGGCTGCTGCTGCAGCCACATCTCTTGGTTTTGAAGGTGGTTGTTGTTCTCCGGGACATTTTTGAGCTTTGTGCCAGGGTCCAGGGAGATGGCAAGGCTGATGTCAGAAAGAACCAGCACACACAAGAAAAGAGAGAAAGTGGAAGAAGTTGCCATAATCCTGGGTGCTCTGCCTCACCTGCCATTAAAAAATAAGAAGAAAAAATAAGCAACCAACTTCTAGGAAGTGTAAAGGCAAGCAAGATTCATATCTAGGTCACTTAGATGAAAACAGTTAGGGTGGCCAGAGCTGGAAGTGATTTTTTTTTCCCTCCTTGGTTACCTCCTACTCTCCCAGCCCTGGTTACAGCAGCTGAGACACACGTGCAGGGCCTGCAGGGCTGAGAGGTCCCAGTTTCATGTGCAAATGAGGGCCATCAATCAGTAGGACATTTCCCTTTGATTCCTGACGAGCCCCCCTTCCCTCACATTCACAGCCTACCATCTGAGGGGCTGGGGAGGCCGGCTCCTGCAAGCCACAGCTCCGGAGCCGCCTACACAGCACCAGCTGTCTGGCCAGGGCTGTTGGCTGCCAGGTTGGCATCCTGGGCCTAGCTGGCACTGGCCCCTCCTCACAGCTGGTTTCCTTGCAATGAAGATGTCAAGATGAACAGAACTGGAGGCAGATGGCAGCCTCGCAGGACCAGCAACAGCTCTGAGCAGCTCAAGTCAGAGAGACATGTGCATACGGCTTCAGGGTGGCTGAAATTGGTCAAGGGAAGAAAAAGCACTGGAAATTTTGTCCTGATACCTCACAACATAGCAGGGAAACAAATCTGCTGTCAGCAGAGCAAGGGATGCTGGTCTAAAGATCAAGGGGCAGGGAGGCAGACTGAGTTTTCTCTAGGTTGTCCCACTTTCCCTTCCTGACCCTGCACAGCCTCATCCCATCAGGTGAGGCTGTCACTGGGAGGGCAATTT